>NC_139921.1:23166055-23818555 GCF_963514095.1 Eutrigla gurnardus
CGGACAGAGGCAGGATGTCGGGAGAACCGACCCTGATATACTCGTTAGCGGTCTGCTGTTGTGTGTGCGGTTAGCTATGTACAGTTGGATGCATGTGCTGTAAATGAATGCATCACAGAGCAAAACAACACGTAGAGAAGGTGTGAGATCGCAGAGGAGATAAACCAGGAAGTAGCCTGTACCAGCAGGTGTCGGCGGGGATGAGGACACTTCATTGATTTCACATCACAGACAGGTGTGAGGAAGGCGAGCCCTCGTGCGCATAAAGGCCTATGGCCGAGTCAGACCGGGCCTTGTTTTGAGCCGTTTGTCTGTACGTGACGGTCTCACTGTATGACTCACCAACTCTCCATCCAGACAGCCTGGTGTTTGTCCCCCTCTGTCGGTGAGCCCCGGAACTGCAGACGGTGATGGCGAGCGGCATTGATGGTTTCAGCTGGGAGGGGGGGTTTGAAAATAAGCAGGAGATCAGGGAGGAGCAGGCTAAAGCAGGGTTAGGTGGGAGGAAAGATTATGCAAAAATATGCGGATGGATGTCAGCTTGGATATGAAGAGAGGAGTCATTATTCAAAATAAGACTTGAGTCTTCCCTATATCAACATAAGCTTATTTGCAATGTGCCCAAATTATTAGTAGAATATATGAGTGGCCCTATTAAACTGTTATTATTAAGGTAGTAACATTTACTTTAAATTCTAAACTTTCAAAGCCAACATGCATGAGAAGTGCTCAGAAAACCGTGGCGCATATAAATACAAATGCCAGCATGCTGTTTTGCATGTAGCCTATGATTTGCATTGCATTAGTGTTATTTAGCATGCTAACACCTGCTAAATAACATTAAACAGAAAGTACAGCTGAGGCAGGAATTCCATTAGTTTATCTGTGAGCCATATCTCTACAAAATGTCATGCCAATCAATTCAGCAGATTTTGAGATATTTCACAGGATACATTAAATGTTTGACAATCGTTATAAGCTTTCAAGACATGTCACTGAAAACAAAAGAATGCAAACAAACCTGCTGGTGGCACGTGACGAAAAGATATCAGCAGCCGGTAGCAATTATCTTCTGGGGACCACAAATGTCATGTCAATCACTCGTTGAGATATTCAGTCTGGGCCAACAGACAGGACGACAGCTGCTGCAGCTCTGCCATAAAAGCAGAAGCCAGCTGAAAAATGTTTGTGTACATGTACAACATGCTTTTATGCGTCCACTCCTTTTTTTTTTTCCGTTTGTCCTTTTCACTTCAGCTCTTCTTCTGTTCCAAGTCATTACAGGCCCCACACTCAATACAAGGCGTTGGATCAAGCCACACAGCAACACAATGCAATAATTGGTTTTCAGTGTCCAATTTCTGTTTAATCAATAACCTGTCGGCCGCCAGTGGCTGAGGGGATACATAACAAACACCCAGCAGATGCATCTTTGCAGCAGCAGCCATTTCCGGATGGGTGCCTTCCTCTCCCCCATGGCGGCGTCGCGGCCACGGCACCGGATCCCTCCACCATTTCCCATGCATTACATCCAGTGCACGAACACAAAGGGCCTCCCATTCAGGGCCTGTTGAGCGTGAATACAGAGCCAAAGACAAATTAAAGTGTGGGTGGTTAGGCTGTCTGAATGCCGGTAAATGTACTTGAGGGCGACGGGTCAAAAGATCAAGTGGAGACGAGTGATGGGAGAGAAACTGTCCATGGCGATAGCATCTTCCCTCCGACAAGGACACCAAATTTGAAATGATACGTTTAATTTGTAATTGATTAGATATATAGATTCGATTGCATTATATTTGGATAATTAATAAGAAAACTATGGTGCTGCAAAATGAACTAGAGCGAAATCCATATAGGTTATAGTTCCTGTAATACAATTTCCCTGCTATAAAAAAAAAGAAACACACTTACAGAAATCACCAGTCCATGAACATTGTAATTTGGACCAAATAAATCCAATTTCCCACTTTGTAAAGGAATGACACTGCTCGGAGAGAGGGCATCAGTAGACAGAGAAATCAATCTGAAAGTTTGAAGCCAGACAGGAAGACACGTCTTCAGTTAATTAAGGTACCGGTTTTATTTAGTCGTTACGAGGAGATAAATTAAGACGTATCAAAAAGGCAGAAATCGTCCAGAAAACGTCAGATTGAGAACCTTCCCAATCGCTCAAACAGACTTTCAGTGCTGTTTGGCTTTTAAGAGCAAGCACACATTAATGACATGTAAACGCATTCCAGTCATGATTAACGTTAGAAAATGATGTTTGTGGACATTTGGAGAGAAACTGCAATGTTGTCAGCCTCCCTTTGCTGGCACAAATGGCTCATTTAGACATAATTATATTGACTGCACTGCCAGCATTGCTGAAACACACAATTTGCCATCGACTCATTTCTATCCACACATTTTGTCACATTACACCAAAGAAATGAAGATCAGAGAGAAAGGTCACAGTCTCTCCCGATTGTCTTAGCAGTACCAATGGCAGTCAACTGATGTAGACGCACAAACAAGCTTTTATTTATTCTGGAGAGTGTGAAGCTTCAATTCACCACATGAGGCAGGAGGTTGATCATCACCGTTCGTCATGGAAAGAAGGGAGGACAAACCGAAACAACAAACGCACTCATTCAGTCACTCTTTCAACCACCCAACACACACACACACACCGCCTTCCCAAGTCTCTCACTGCTCCTTGTCATGGTTGAGGATCTGGTTAACAGCTGATGGAACAAACAGAAGAGGAACTACAGTTAATGCATCGCGGTTGAATGCCTCCGCCAAACAGTCAAGTTGTCCAAAATCACCGCATCATTTTAGCTGATTACACATTTGTGTGAAATATTGAATTTTGACGACCAACATCTAATGAGTTATTTCTGCAGTCCAGCTGGATGTTTGTGCCAAATTTGCAGAAGCTTTCCTGAGATAAAGCAACTTACAGACAACACGGCGTAGAGGGTAAAATAGGCTCGGTTGCTGTATTTGGGGATACACATTTACAGTGTGAATCTGAGAGTTGACGAGGAAGTTTGCATGCTTTGAGAATATGCAGTATATATACCACATGGCTGTACTTGCATGTATACTGTTGGTATCTCACCCTCCTTTGTCACAGAGTCAGTTATGGTCTTAGCCTTGGCGCTCAGGTCGTTGACCATATTGTCCATGGCGGCCTGGTGTTTCAAGAAAAATGGCCGGATGACACGCTTGTACAAGATGTCAGAACCGTTCCACGTCACCGGAGCCATACACCATATCAGGAACAGACACTGAGGAGAAAAAGGGCAGGTCTTAGACATCGTGCTACTGCGTGGGTCTTCCTGTCCAACATGACTAATGTCTGGTTCCTTATCTTATGTGATGGTAAATCAACTACGTTTGAGATGAGTTTGTTTCCCCTATTTTCTGACATTTAATGAATAATTGATCAATCAGTAAAACATTTTTTTAAACTACAGCTAATCAATAATAAAAATGGTTGTAGATTGCAGCCCTAAAATACATAGAAAAAATACTTGCGTGTTAGTATTTTGCTCTTATGTGTGCTATTGTAATGTATTACATAAAAGGCCTGTTAACCACCACTCATTGCCCAGTATGAGACATTGTAGATTAATCCTATTTTTTTCCAGAAGTTTATTCACTGAAAAAAAAAAATTGTTAGGCCAAAACAATACACAAAAACATTAAAATACAATACTTTTCCAGAACGATCACGCTACGTATAAGAATTGTAAAGTACGAGACTGCAGCACAACAGTTGTCTGAATCTCATGTTGTCCTTGCACAAATTGTCCACAAGAGTGCGCTGTTGGCAAGCTACTATGTGCAGACAGGCAAAGACGTCAAACCTCATGTGATAAAACACATCGTGCCTGTGGTTACACAGCGAAAGTAGATTAGTTGGAAACATTATACAGAACAGAAAGAGAAGTAATGATTGCTAAATAAATGAGTAAATAAAAATTAAAAAGAAGGACCAAGTATCAGTCATGAAAAAAAAAAAAAAAAAGCCTACAAATGAAAAGGTCAGCCTACCTTGCTAGCATAATAGAAGGGGAACCAGAAGAGGAAGATATCAGAGAAGGCCTCAACAATGCTGAAGAGTCCATAAACAACCCAGTAGGTCAACCACTGAGTGTCATCCTCCTTCACGTTGCTCTCGATGGCCTTAATGCTGAATGGTCGGGGTGACAGGTTTGAGTGAGAAGATTGACAATAGCAACCACATAATATATATATATATATATATATATATATACACAATATATTCTGCTGAAGCTAATATAAGACTTCAGTCATCAAAATTCAATGGATACTTTCCAAAATAACAGTCTTTTTAGTACAAAAGTCTCTATTCATTGAGTTGCAGACAGGGTTTCCTTTGCTGAAATGCAGAAATAGTAACGCAAGGAAAGAATTGCGTATTTAAAAAGGACATCATAATGGGACAGGTGTGAGGTCACAGTGACCTTTGACCTCCAAAATCTAATCAGTTCATCCTTGAGTCCAAGTGGAAATTTGGTCAAATTTGAAAAAAAAAAAAAAAAACAGACAGATGAACAACCCGCAAACATGGCTGCCATAAAAAGGGCAGATTGATGGTTGTTTTTTTCCTACTAGCATAAACTTTCTACATGTAATTTATAGAAATAAGTTCAACCTCATACATACGAGAAATATGCTGGATAGGCAAAGCCAATCAGGTTGCAGAGCAGCGAGGCTCCATATCCAAACAGAAGATAGAGTCCGACCAAACTCAGAAAACCTGCAGAGGCAGACAGACGAGAGGCAGCGATGATGTGAGAGCAGAAGGGGGGGGGGGGGGGGGGGCAGGATGAGGTTATCAGGTGACTTGACAAACAAGTCCATTATAACACCAAAGAGAATTTGCTGTGAACAGTGTTTGTCTGATAGCAGGATGTCAGGACAGCACGGCACCAGGATTAGGAGGAGCACAACATACAAGTCAAACACTAATATTCAAATTCAGCCAGCGGGAGAGTTGGCATTAAATACGCCGCTAAGTTCACACAGTCGTGTGAAAGAGCTTGGTCTTTACCTCAAGCATGTGAGAGATTCCACCAATGCCAGTGGTTTTCCACAAGTTACATTTTTATTACTATTACAGTGTTTGTATCTTAGATAGATAGATAGATAGATAGATAGATAGATAGATAGATAGATAGATAGATAGATAGATAGATAGATAGATAGATAGATAGATAGATAGATGATTATTGGATTGCAACTGTATATATGGGACTTTTTGCTTTAAATGGTTGTGTTTTGAATTATACACAAACTAATCAATTTTTTTTTCTTAACAAAAGTAAGTTGGTGGCATTGCTTAATCCCTTAGAGGCTTAAACAACTTGCTGGTAGCAAAATGCTGACTTCACACCAAACACACAGCAGTCTGACCATTTTCAGGTATATCCATTACCGAATGTTTACTCTCTCTCTAAAATCCCCTCTTTTTCAGAGCTTTTGTATCTGTGGGAACTCTTGTTTTTATACAAACCTGGAGTCATGTTTAATGCAAAATAAGACAAGAAGAATGACGTCTAACCCTCAAGCAGCTGGTGATGTGGGAAATGAATATAGCAAACACATTTATGCAGAACTTTTTTTTTTTTTTAGCAAATGTTGATCCAAAACTCAATTACCAGAACTGCCTCGGGCATATGAAGTCACACTGTGTAACAGAACACCAAAAGCCTTTAATGCCGTTTAACCATTGCCTGCTCTTTACATCTCATTTCTTTGTCCCAGCTCATATACAAATGCCTATGCACTTTGCAAGGCAGAAGGGGGAAATGGTTAAAATGGAAGAGCCTGAAGATAAAACGGCTGACATAAGCAGACTCTGCATAGCAATGCTTTGAATAGGGAAACCATACACAAATGTTTTTAATTAGTCATAGATGGATAACACAAAGCTGTCTGTAGCATCCATCTGGCTCTAAAGTGTGAGTAAACAACGCACACTCACGCTACACCAGGTAGCATGCCCGGTGTTGTTCTCTATTGTAATGACTTGACACGGCGCTTCTCGAAAACAACGTAAAGTCATGCGTGTGTCGTATTACGACGTGATGACGTATGTACAAGAGGAAATCGGGCCGAGGCCCGTTTGGGCTGGAGCAGTGTGAGTGCAAACTGGTGGGGAACCCCCGATGCACGGTACGGATCGAATGGCCCCCTGGTGTGAGTGCGCAATGACCACTGACTCCATGCGACCCAACAGCTTTTTTTTTTTTTTTTTTACAGCCTTGAATGAAAACACATGTTCTTCTTGTGGAAAAACTGAAAATAAGGGCAGCAAAACCATGACACAGTTGTGTAACCCTGTAATGTATGACATCACAGGAGTTCAGCTGAAAATCCAGCTCCTCCTATCATCAAATCATCACAAAACCCTATTGTTAGTACAGCGGATGAGGGGTTGGAGTTGGCTTTAAACGCATGAAGCAAACAAACAACGGCCACTCACTCAGTGCGTTTGGCTGCATGCACAGTAGAGGCGATGAGAGCTCTCTACTTCAGTCAGCACATAACTTCACCACTTCAGAGTGGAGTCAGCATGAATGCGAGACGTTTCCCACCTAAACCGTTGACAATTTAAGGGGCAGCGCCTTTTAAGAAAATTATTTCTTGCATGCAAATTATCAGTGTTCACGTTTGCAACAAGTTTGCAACGGCCAAAGAATTAAATGAATGGCTGTTGCCTCATTAACACGCTACTAACAAGACACTTCTGCAAAAAGGACAGGTCGAGGTGTAATCTGGCTGCTCGGTCTCGTTCCACCTTCCGCTAAACGCAGGAAGGGACGAGTCATGTTATATTTGCATACAATCCTCAGTGTTTGCAAACCAGTTCGGGGGTGGTGGTGGTGTGTGTGTGGTACAAAAACACGTTAGTATTCGAGTGCAGATCTGACTGAGCTTTAACAACAACTGAACCTACTGAATTGTTGATCATATGATCAAATCGTACTTATGAGCCCATTTTATTTTATCGTGGATACATCAGTATTTCCTGTGATACTGATGTATCCACGATACAGTCTTTTATACGAGCCCATGTTATCTTATCGTGGATACATCAGTATCGCAGGAAATGTCGGCTGATGAGCGCCAATAAATTGAAGTACAGAAATGACAAAGATATGTCTGGGGAAGTTTAGAATTAAGTGTCTGGGGAAGTTTAGAAATAACAAATTATTATTTTATTATCAACTTATTATATTCTTTGTCATTGGTTTGTTCTATAAAATGTCAGAAATAATAATACAATAACAGAGTAAAGCAGCAAATCTTGAATGGCCAATTTTCCATTTTGTTCTAAAAAAAATAGTCAAATGATTAAACTCATCAAAATTGCTGTAAATGTAATGTCACGATATTCACCAATTCCCGATAATCATCAAACTATGCTTGAAACTCTTAAAATGGCACTATAACAGACTGGTAGCACTTTATATTTGGTTAAGAAACAAATTGTGTGTCACAGATAAGCCACACAATTTCAGTGAACATTAGAGAGATATTTTGTATCTTAAATCAGGCTCCATTTTTCACTCGTCTACCACGATAGCAGGCTAGACAGCCTTTTTGCAAGTCATTCATGACGATACTCATGATCATTCCGATGATATTCACCACCATCGACTTATTGCAAGTGTTTTCTCCTATATCGACACATCCCTAGTATAAACCCTTATTGAAAATCCATCCATCCATCCATCCATTTTCTACCGCTTATCCTGTATTCAGGGTCGCGGGGGGGCTGGAGCCGATCCCAGCTGTCATTGGGCGAAGGCAGGGTACACTCTGGACAGGACGCCAGTCTATCACAGAGCCCTTATTGAAAATAACATGACATATTCATGACGATTCACAAACATGCCCGCGATACAGATCCGATAAGAGTACAGCTGAATATCAATTGTGTGGTGAGCATTTTGTCTGTGAAAGGATGGATCGATTCTGAGTGAAGACAGTGGGGTTTTAAATGCCACTTTAGCTCACACGTTTCCAGTAGCTGAGTGGCACCGTGGTTTACATAGTGCAAACTGAGGTGTCTCGGCTTTATTGACATTTACTGTGCAAACTGACTGCAACAGAGCCGTGACCAAATACAACTCCCTTGCAGTTGAATAAGCAGTCATCCTAGGGTCTCCTCCCACCTATGCAATGCACTGGATATATTTCAGGAGGTGATAAAAATACTCTTGGGACCAGCTGCTGTGACAAGTAGTTCATTTCCACAGCGACAGATAGAGTTGTGTGTAAGGGGGATTTACAGATCTGGCAACTTTAACCCAGTCAAGTAGCATAAACGGTGTGAGCTGGATGAACTTTGGTATTTCAGCATGAGACTGATAATAAAAAATAAAAAAAAGTGCTGTGCCACACACACACACACACACACACACACACACACAGGATGTGAAACCACACAGACGAGACACGAATAGCGTGCCACAACCAACGGCTGCCAGTTGCAGTTTGAGCAACTTATTAGCTAAACTAGCTTAACGGTGGCTTGTTGAGTGTGGCTAAGCGTTGGTTTTCGGAGGACAAGTTGAGCCCCGAGCGAGTCCGGCATTATCTCCGGCACCTTCAAAGTACATATGGGGCCATAAAGTTGAACCGTGTTTTGTTTCTACGTGGTGAACCGTTTAACATACCCAAGGCGATATACTCTCTCTTCACTCCCGTTTTTTGTTCCAGCGTCGCCAACTGATCCGTCACGAAGTTCTTCTCATGGAGCAGAGTCACGAACCGCTCCTTAAACTGACTCATTTTCGGGCTTTTCCTGAGCCTGTTGTCGACACAAACCGCACAAAACTAAATGTTATGCGTGCCAATGCGCTAAAAACAAGGGGTTATATTTCTTTTTTTACTAACCTTGGTTTGAAAACTTGGCCGCTGGATAGCTGGCTGGCTGGCTGCTGACTCCGCTGAGTTGCGGTGGCAGTGAAGAGGGGAGGAGTTTGAAAGCCGCCCGCTGACCAATCAGAGAGCTCCGATGAGCAACGTTCACTGCAGCAAGTGATTAAACAACGGTTCGAGCGCTCGGGCCCTTTAACGGCTCAAGACCACACAGTATGGAAGCCTAAAGTGTACACAAAATTATGATTTAACCAAAAAAAAAGAAGAAGTTAATATTCACAGTGGCATTCTAATTTTTCACATATGTGTTTTGAGTAAAAAAAATAAAATAAAATAGAGTCGTATTTTCATATTCACATAACGTAACTAGTTGATGAAAAAATAAAATAGTTTGCCAGTGTTTGTGGTTTAAATGCCAAAGGACATGAATCAAATGTTGATCCAAATTTGAAAATTAAAAATGCAAATAAAAAAATGTAGCCTAATTTTCCACTTGGGCAGGCAAGTTTATTTAAATAAATATTTTTTTTTTATAAAAATGAAAAGATATTTGACATTTCAACTTCAAAGCTGCATTCCGTGGGGGGCAGTGCATAGAAATGTGTGTTTACGTTGTACACTATTAAAACACTGAAATACATTTCTAATTAAGGTTAAAGTTTTTTACATTTGAAGGTATTGTTATTGCTTAAAATGTGCCAATTAGAGATGAAAACAAAGATGATCCAGTAAATAGGGCTCAACGAGATAGTTAATAAGACTTGACTGTAATATGCAATATGCCGGTGGAGGTCACATGATGAGCTCTCCTGTCACCAGTCAGCTGAACAGCCTGCAGACTAAAACACTTCAAGTGTTAACAAAAGCAGACAACAATGATCTTCATCAACATGCTGAGAAACAAAGTTTACACACTGAAACAGATTGACACTGAACTCAATTCCTCTCACAGTGTCCTTACAGCTCAGCTGGTAGAACACACCTGTGTGTGTTTTTCTTTAAGTCAACCAACTGTTTCATAAAGGTTTCTTTTATTGTGAAAAGCCTTTCTTGAATGAGGCAAGAGAACTGAACCAGGATCAGCGTCTTTCAAAAAGAGCCTGAATTCACCGGAACGCTTGATGACAAGTTAATCAAAGCTCTTTTCACAAAAAGCAGAGTGATATTATTTATTTATCCTTAAACACAACTTTGAGGTGAAGCCCTGACATTGATTGAAGAATGACAGTCCCTTTAAGGGATTATTACCCATTTAAAAAACCTTAACCAATGCAGATAATCCTTTAACCTTCAGAGGAAAGCAAGGACATGCTCAAAATACAAGCCACAAGAAACTAAAGGATTTGAGGGCTTAAACAAATCTTGAATGGAGAAGAGAACCAAGTGTGCAGTTTTCTAGCATTCCCCCTGAGACCTCTATAGTATCACAGCTGAAGCATCCAGATTAGACTGATGTCATGATCAGGAGAAGAGCAAAGGTCTGTACAAATTAAATGTCATGGTAATATGGAGTCAGCCAGAAGAGGGCGGCCTGTATCTATTTACCAGCAAAGGCAGAAGGAGCAGAGAGATGCAGAGTCCAACGTTTCTTCTGAATCAGTCCACAGGGAGATGTAGGCTCTACTTCCTCCACCTCCTCTCTCCCTTTCACTTCCACAACCACAGCTGGGCCCAAACGGGTTTTGCATGATTTGAATGCATCGCTGCTCCTCGCAGTTTTAAGTTCTCGTGTCACCGTGAGTCTGAACTGTTTTCTCGTACTCACACTGAAAACTGCTTCAGGATGATGTTGCCAATAACTCTGATTGTCATGCTGGGTTTTCTGAGTCAGGGTGAGAGGTTTTGAAGACATATGTGATCATTTTTACAGCTGATGTCTTCTCATGTTTGCGTCCAATTTTCTCTTCAAATGTCACAGAGAAATAAACATACGACCATCTCCTCTACTAACAGATGTATTAGATACTGAAAATATCAAGAAGGTACTTTTCATGTTGAATATGTAAAAGAAATACAAAAACAGGCTCATTATGATCCAGTTTTATTTAATGATGGTTTATGGTTCATGCTACATTCTTGATGAATAAATCGTTTCTCTTTGTGTGAAACAAATAAAACTCAGAGAAATCATTCCCATAGAGAGGAGGCTTTATTTATTGAACTATTTGTTTATTTAATAGGGACAGTGCATATTTATGGACATCAGTTTAAATACACAATGTAAATACTCGATAGTACAATGGCTAGTTTTCATCTATTGTACCCAGGCAGAAAACATAGAAACCATAAAAACAAAGTAACATACATACAACACCCTCATATTTAATCTGAGGGTCAAGACAAACACTAACAACAACAGACAAGACAAGATGCAACAGGACATGTGAGTGACACACATAATGAAGTGTGTGATGCAGTTAAAAGTGAGTGCAGCTTTGATTTTCCCTGAGCCACAATTTTAAATGAGTCTTAAAGTTCATAAACGTGGGACGGTCCCGTATTATGAGGGGCAGGCAATTTGCATCGTCAGCTGATCCTCCAGTGAACTGAGAAGCTTTATAGTCCTGTGAGTTCAACACTGCAGGACTCAGATCTGTCAGTCAACACAGCAGAGACCACAACCACCATGACTCTCATCACCATCCTCATCTGGACGCTGGCCTGCTGCTGGTTTACAGGTTCGTTGGCTCGGCAACATCTCAAACACGACGCCTCGCCTTTTCTCTCCTTTCCTTCTGCTGATGAATGAATGATTTGTTTTGTCCTGCAGGATGCAGCGGTCAGGTGACTGTGACTCAGCCTCCAGTATTGACATCTACTCCAGGATCCACTGTCACTCTCACCTGTAAGAATAGTCAGCCTGTTTACGGCGATAATTATTTCCACTGGTATCAACAGAAATCTGGACAGCCTCCAAAGCTCCTGATATATTCGACTAGCTATATTCAATCAGGAACACCATCTCGGTTTAGTGGCAGTGGAAGCAGCTCTGACTTCACTTTGACCATCAGAGGAGTTCAGGCTGAAGATGCAGCAGTTTATTACTGTCAGAGTGTCCACTATATAAACAGTGGCTATGTGTTCACACAGTGATTTGTCGCCGTACAAAAACCTCCTTCAGTCAGACTGAAGTGAGAACGGCCTGCTGCAGGTGCAGAGGGTTGTTGAAGAGACGGTGATGAGAATAACTGGTCCAGTGAACACAACACCAAGCAGAGTCACCAAGCAGAACCACAATGACTCTAAATAAAACTGAAACAGACTCACAGACGCTCTTCCACATGCAGTTTTAAACTCATATTCTTATCAGTTCATTCAGTCTCTTTATGAGTGAGCTGGTCAGGTTAAATTCTTCTCAGACTTTAACAATTTAGTAGTCATAATTTAAAAATCCAATTAATTTTGTCCTCAAAATATAGTATTTTCTCTTCAAATGTCACATCGTAATAAACATACGACCATTAACTTTAATTTTCTGCAGGGAGTAGAACCAGTTGATATGAAACCATTTCATTCTTTACTTCTTTTAATAAAATAAAACACCAAACACTTCATCATGTAATTCATCAGTGAAAGCTTTATTATTATAAAAAGACAGTTATTAAACACATCTACTTGCTGAGCTACACACATTACTCTCTAGCTACTTTACAGCAGTCACACAAGGCTTTATAGTTTCCTCTACAAACGTTGTCCTCAGATTGTTCAGAGCAGCAGGTGTGTTCCTCCTGCTCCCCCCATGCAGAGCTCCTGTCCTGGCCTCCATCCAGACCCTCTAGGCCTTACACTGGCTCCTGTGGAGGGACTGCATCTGGTTGTGGTTGTGATGGAGGACCTTGCAGGAGTACAGCTCTCCTGCCATCCAGCGCTCCTGGCTCAGGCTCAGGGTGCTGCTGCTGCTGTAGAGTCCGCTCTTCTCCTCCTCTGAGCTGCTCAGGACCCCCTCCGTCACCTCGGTGCCGTCCACCTCCCAGCTCACCACGGCTCCCTGAGGAGAGTAGCCGGTCAGCAGGCAGGCCAGCGTGGCCGAGCCCCCAGAGAGCTGCTCAGAGGAGGGGGGAAGCAGGGAGACTGAGGGCCGGATCATGGAGCCAGCTGGAGGGGAGAGCAGAGACACACGAGGAGCAGATTAACTTCCACTGTAGGAAAGACAGCTGAACATGACAGAGGTGACGTTACTGAGGGTTAGCTGTGTGCATGATGCTGTGGTCACACAGAGACATGGGATGGAGGGAGGATTTAACAAATACAACGCTGACTGGAGTTCTGTCATTTACAGGAACCAATCTTCTCCTGCGGCTCTCCTCATTAAATCATTATAGAATCATATACAATGTGACTGAGGAGTCATTGGAATAGAAAAGTTTCATTAATCATCTGTAAACTGTAAGCAGTGAAAGACTTTGACATCTGTCTGTTTCACTTCCTTTTCATCACTTTGAACTAACGAACCGTGAACACAAACTGCAGCGACACTGAATGTACAATAAACCCTCTTATTTGTTTGATCAACATTAGATTTTATAACGTACAGCTAACACACTAACAGATGTTTCAATGTTACAAAATAAAATACTGCATCTACTTCACCAAAACATAATCTATAATAGGAAAATAATATGCAGTGTTTTCCTAAACTCCAATATCAGCCTAGATTAATGAATAATTAATATCCAAAAAGTATAAATGATCCAAAATAATGATTTGGTTCGTCACATTTACTTTAAACAAAGCGATTATAATATTGAACGTTGTAGAAATCATAAATCTGTGATACTTACAGTTAACGATGAGTTTGGTTCCTCCACCAAAAGTCCACCACAGTGATACAACCTCGTTAAGTGGCCGTACAAAAACCTCCTGCACTGTGAACAAGCATCTGTCCACTGAAAACAGAGTGATTTTATAGTAAGAATGCATAATTAATCATTTATTTTCATTAAGTAATGATTTATCTCCTATTCCTTCAACTTCTACATGTTTTTTTAACAATTTTATAGCATATTTTTAAATTTGAGAGACAAATCTATCCACTGAAAACACTTTTTCAATTAATATAGAAATAATTATATTTAATGGAATCTACAAAATCTTTCAAATTATATGGATTTAAACTTATTGTAAAAATAAAGATTGATATGATTTTTTTTTACTTTTTTACTCCAGACAGAGAAATGATGACAGCCTCCTCATAAGTCATATTTTCAGTCTTATTTAAGTTCATACATGGTTAAATGAACATGATGCTTATAGATAATGATGAGTTACAAAATCATATGATGAAAAAGTGAAATATCTGATAGATTTGCTTTAAATCCTGTCAGTAAATGAACAGCAGACAAACGTTTCATACCAACCACAGTGAACTCAAACGTATCCTTAAATCCTCAACTGCACTTTTAATGTGAGTGTTTTCCTCTGTTCCATTAAGATCCTCCATGTTGTTCATCCGAGCCGTATTCCTCCTGATTTCGTGTCCCACGTTGCCTTCAGTCTGTTGAGAGCAGAGAAATCATTTCCATAGAGAGGAGGCTTTGCATCGTCAGCTGATCCTCCAGTGAACTGAGAAGCTTTATAGTCCTGTGAGTTCAACACTGCAGGACTCAGATCTGTCAGTCAACACAGCAGAGACCACAACCACCATGACTCTCATCACCATCCTCATCTGGACGCTGGCCTGCTGCTGGTTTACAGGTTCGTTGGCTCGGCAACATCTCAAACACGACGCCTCGCCTTTTCTCACCTTTCCTTCTGCTGATGAATGAATGATTTGTTTTGTCCTGCAGGATGCAGCGGTCAGGTGACTGTGACTCAGCCTCCAGTAGTGACATCTACTCCAGGATCCACTGTCGCTCTCACCTGCAAGACTAGTCAACCTGTTGCTGGTGGAACTTATTTGTCCTGGTATCAACAGAAATCTGGACAGCCTCCAAAGCTCCTGATATATGACGCTAGCACACTTCAATCAGGAACACCATCTCGGTTTAGTGGCAGTGGAAGCAGCTCTGACTTCACTTTGACCATCAGTGGAGTTCAGGCTGAAGATGCAGCAGTTTATTACTGTATGAGTGTCCACAGTGGGCCTGTGTTCACACAGTGATTTGTCGTCGTACAAAAACCTCCCTCAGTCAGACTGCAGAGAAGCTGAGCTGTTCCAGCAGGAACCTTCTGCAGCTGCTGAGGAGACACAGACCAGTGAACACAGAGCTGACACAAACCTCACCAAGCACACACATTACTGGGATCTCTGCCTCTCACTTCAAAGTATTATTTCTTAACATTTTCAGATATTTCTCCAGTTTCATTATCAGCCCAACCTTGGTTCAGAGTGATCGGGCCTCCAGCTGCAACCGTGTTGTTTCTGCTCCAATTCAGGGAAATTGTTTTTTAATTCATGTGAAAAAAACATCAAACCATTGTTTAGACAAACTACTGTCTGTTCTTGTGTCTTGGTGCTAAAAGCAGTGTGACCTGGAACATTTTATACTTTTAAAGAAGTGTTTACCTTTTTAGTATTTGTTATCCCTTAAAATGTATCAACTTTTAATTAAATGCAAACAGACCGTTAAAATGCAGGAGACAGGTTTCCTCCATCATGTGTAATATGCAGGTGAAGGTCACATGATCAGCTCCTGAAGAGAGTGTAACGTTAAACAAAAGCAGACAGGAAGGCCTGTCTTGAATGATCCTGATAAACTGAACCAGGACTTAACTGTGGGTATTTTGCTGTATGCAGATGATACTGCGCTGCTGGCTGAATCAGAAGATGATTTACAGATTATGTTACATTTATTAAAGACCTGGTGTTACAGATGGAGGCTGTCAATAAATCAGAGTCAAACACAGATAATTCATTTTTGGAAAAAAAGGGTTCCAAGAAGTGGGAACATTTTCACTTTCTGGAACATGACATTGGAATATGAATCTGAGTACAAATATTTGGGATTCCCTCTTGATGAATTTATGACTTACGAAAATGGAATTAAACTCTTGGCTGGTTCAGCTAGCAGAGCTTTGGGGTCTGTTGTTAACAAGTTAAACATATGTAAAGACCTGGGATATTCCACTTACTCTCAACTGTATGATGCATGTGTTTCTCCTATTATGAATTATGCTGCAGGGATATGGGGATTTAAAGAAAGGTCCATTTCAGATGCAGTACAAAACAGAGCTCTACGTTGTTTTCTGGGCATTCATAAAGTTGCTGCTCAGGGTGACATGGGTTGGATTCCTGGATCAATAAGGAGGAAATGTGAAATGATAAGACTGTGGAATCGTTTCATTAATATGTCAGATAATAGGATCAGTAAGAAGGTTTTCCTTTGGAGTGAAGTTCAGAATGGTCCATGGGCTGCAGAGCTTCATGCTGTCTTCAGAGAAGCTGAACTACAGTATATCTATAGAAATAATTTATCATGCAGTGGAAACACAATTAGAGAAAAGTTACTCTTTGGATTTGAAAAAAAGTGGTTAAATGACATCTTGTTAAAACCGAAATTATGAACATATATTCAAATCAAACATAACTATGCTACTGAATTTAATGTAAAAGCAAACTTAGGGAGAAATCAAAGATCCTTGTGTGCTCAGTTAAGAACAGGAATCCTTCCTCTGGCCCTTGAAGTCGGCAGATTTAAAAACATCCCAGAGGAACACAGACTTTGTGAACTTTGTGACTTAGGAGAGGTAGAAAATGAATCTCATTTGATTTTATATTGTCCTTTTTATGATGAGCTGAGAATACCTTTTTTCAACAAAATGTTTATTCAGTATCCTGAAATGTTTTGGAGCACTGATGATGACAGGATTGAAGGGTTGTTTAATTTCAATGTTTTTAAGTTAGCCTCTTTTGTTGCAAAAGCCTGGAAGAAACGTCAGGATGGTGTATTTTGTTAGTATTAGTGTTGTTAAGCATCTACTTTTGGTTTCTGGTCTTTTTGTTGTCTAATATTGGTGTCTTGTAAGCCCTTGTGGGCTGGGCATATTGATTATGCATGACACAATAATACATTTAATCAATCAATCAAAAATCAGTCTGTATCATGAAGACAATTCATCAAACGTCTCAGAGGAGGAAATCAGTCCCAACTGGACAAAACTTCTTGCTTCTTTTAGGATGAAGAGTCAAATATTTTTTAAATAAACTTTCCTAACAGGAAGTGACTCAAATCTCAGCTGAAATGTGTCAGAGCTGCAAATAATTGAACCTGTTTCACACGGATGTTTGTGGAACGCTTGATGATGTTAAACTTATTCAAATTTCTATTGCAGAAAAAAGCTGAATAATATTTTTGATTTGATTTATTTAACACAATTAAAATACACAACATAAACAGAGGAGACAAAACAAGGAGAGACATGAAACCCATAGGATGTTATAATAACATCATCTATTATAAAAATCAGTAACAAAATAGAGCAGAGACATATAAAGCAGAATATGATTTCATAATCCATACACACAGCTTTGGGATGAAGCCCTGAATTTGTTTGAAGAATTAAAGCCTCTAAAGGGATCGTTAACCCTTCACACATGATTGATCCCTAAATCCATCAGTGTCACATCTGGAGCATCTCCATTAACAGCCAGCAGAGGGCAGCATGCAACTATATATCAGTACAAAGGCCTTTGGGAAAGTTGACAAAGACAGAAACAGCAGAGAGGTGAGAAACAGAGAGTCAGCAGTTTCTTCATGTTCTGGATCCGTCCACAGGGAGATGTAGCCTCTACTTCCTCCACCTCCTCTCTCCCTTTCACTTCCACAACCACAGCTGGGCCCAAACGGGTTTTGCATGATTTGAATGCATCGCTGCTCCTCGCAGTTTTAAGTTCTCGTGTCACCGTGAGTCTGAACTGTTTTCTCGTACTCACACTGAAAACTGCTTCAGGATGATGTTGCCAATAACTCTGATTGTCATGCTGGGTTTTCTGAGTCAGGGTGAGAGGTTTTGAAGACATATGTGATCATTTTTAAAGCTGATGTCTTCTCATGTTTGCGTCCAACTTTCTCTTCAAATGTCACAGTGAAATAAACATACGACCATCTCCTCTACTAACAGATGTATTAGATACTGAAAATATCAAGACGGTATTTTTCTTGTTGAATATGTAAAAGAAATACAAACACAGGCTCATTATGATCCAGTTTTATTTAATGATGGTTTATGGTTCATGCTACATTCTTGATTAATAAATCGTTTCTCTTTGTGTGAAACAAATAAAACTCAGAGAAATCATTCCCATAGAGAGGAGGCTTTATTTATTGAACTATTTGTTTATTTAATAGGGACAGTGCATATTTATGGACATCAGTTTAAATACACAATGTAAATACTCGATAGTACAATGGCTAGTTTTCATCTATTGTACCCAGGCAGAAAACATAGAAACCATACAAACAAAGTAACATACATACAACACCCTCATATTTAATCTGAGGGTCAAGACAAACACTAACAACAACAGACAAGACAAGATGCAACAGGACATGTGAGTGACACACATAATGAAGTGTGTGATGCAGTTAAAAGTGAGTGCAGCTTTGATTTTCCCTGAGCCACAATTTTAAAAGAGTCTTAAAGTTCATAAACGTGGGACGGTCCCGTATTATGAGGGGCAGGCAATTTGCATCGTCAGCTGATCCTCCAGTGAACTGAGAAGCTTTATAGTCCTGTGAGTTCAACACTGCAGGACTCAGATCTGTCAGTCAACACAGCAGAGACCACAACCACCATGACTCTCATCACCATCCTCATCTGGACGCTGGCCTGCTGCTGGTTTACAGGTTCGTTGGCTCGGCAACATCTCAAAAACGACGCCTCGCCTTTTCTCTCCTTTCCTTCTGCTGATGAATGAATGATTTGTTTGGTCCTGCAGGATGCAGCGGTCAGGTGACTGTGACTCAGCCTCCAGTAGTGACATCTACTCCAGGATCCACTGTCGCTCTCACCTGTAAGACTAGTCAACCTGTTTACAATAATAATTATTTGCACTGGTATCAACAGAAATCTGGACAGCCTCCAAAGCCCCTGATATATGACGCTAGCACACGTTACTCAGGAACACCATCTCGGTTTAGTGGCAGTGGAAGCAGCTCTGACTTCACTTTGACCATCAGTGGAGTTCAGGCTGAAGATGCAGCAGTTTATTACTGTCAGAGTCTCCACAAGATAAACAGTGCTTGGGTGTTCACACAGTGATTTAGAGCCGTACAAAAACCTCCTTCAGTGTGACTGAAGTGAGAACGGCCTGCTGCAGGTGCAGAGGGTTGTTGAAGAGACGGTGATGAGAATAACTGGTCCAGTGAACACAACACCAAGCAGAGTCACCAAGCAGAACCACAATGACTCTAAATAAAACTGAAACAGACTCACAGACGCTCTTCCACATGCAGTTTTAAACTCATATTCTTATCAGTTCATTCAGTCTCTTTATGAGTGAGATGGTCAGGTTCAATTCTTCTCAGACTAGCAAATTTTTCCAATTTATTAGTCATAATATAAAAAAACATTCATTTTCTACTTCAAAATATAGTATTCTCTTCAAATGTCACAGCAAAATAAACATACGACTATTAGCTTTCATTTTCAGCAGGGCGTAGTACTAGTAGTTGTACTCTTTAAAAATGCCATCTCCTCGTTACCACCTCTAAACCCATGTCATGCTGAGGATCTTGTAAACATCTTTAATTCCAAAATTCTGAATGTCATCGATGTCATTGCGCCTGCTACGGTTAAAACATTTTCTGGTAAGCAAAAGGCACCCTGGAGAAAAGCTGCTGTTGTGACAGCCCAGAGAAGAGAGTGCAGGAAGGCTGAACGAATCCTCTCGGAGTACTAAACTTCATATTCACCATGACATCTATAAAGAGAGCCTCCGGGCCTACAATTTAGTCTTAAAAAGTGCGAGAGAAACATTCTTCTCCAATATCATAAACAACAACACTAATAAGGGGAAAACCCTATTTGCAACTGTTGACAGACTGACCAACCCCCCAACACAAATACCAGCTAAACTCCATTCCACGCAGAAATGCAATGAGTTTGCATTCTTTTATACTAATAAAATTGAAGGCATCAGACGCGCCATCAATATCTCAAACAAAAAAGTTGGATCACCACCCTGTTCAGGCAAAAGCAACACAGCAATGATGGCAAGCTTTAATGCCATAGACTCTAAAACTCTAGTGGAAACGGTGACAAATCTAAAATCATCCACCTGCTGCCTTGATGCTTTACCTACCAACTTTTTTAAGAATGTTTTTGACTGCCTATCAATCGACGTATTGCAAATAGTTAATAACTCCATTCAATCAGGCAATTTCCCAAAGGCCTTCAAAACTGCAGTCATTAAACCTCTTCTAAAAAAGCCCAGCCTAGATGCCTCTATTATCAACAACTACAGACCAATTTCAAATCTACCCTTCATAAGTAAAATAATTGAGAAAGTTGTCCTCCAACAACTTAATCACTTCCTGGCTTCAACTGGCTGCCACAACAACTTCCAGTCAGGATTTCAACCTTTTCATAGCACCGAGACGGCCCTTATTAAAGTTGTAAATAACATCCGTCTCAACACAGACTCTGGCAAAACTTCAATATTAATGCTATTAGACCTCAGTGCTGCATTTGACACTGTCGACCACTCAATACTTTTGGACAGGTTGGAAAATTGGGTGGGGCTCTCAGGCACAGTCTTAAGCTGGTTCAAGTTATATCTACAAGATAGGAACTATTTTGTTTCCATTGGCGACTTTGTATCAGAACCTACCAATGTAACGTGTGGAGTCCCCCAAGGTTCAATCTTGGGGCCGACTTTATTCAACATCTACATGCTCCCACTAGGACAAATCATGCAAAATAATAACATTGACCATTGCTATGCCGATGACACCCCAATCTATGTAGCACTATCACCAAACGACTATAGCCCCATAGATCTTCTGTGCCAGTGCATTGAGCAAGTCAAAGACTGGATGTGCCAAAACTTCCCTCAACTAAATGAGGACAAAACGGAGATAATTGTTTTTGGTGCTAAAAAAGAAAGGTTTAAAGTAATTCAACACCTTCACTCTCTGTCCCTGAAAACCACAAACAAAGCCAGAAATCTTGGGGTTATTATGGATTCTGATTTACATTTCGACAGTCACGTTAAATCAGTAACAAAATCAGCCTACTATCACCTCAAAAATGTAGCAAGACTTAGAGGGCTCATGTCAGCTCAAGACTTAGAAAAACTTGTACATGCCTTTATTACTAGTAGGCTAGACTACTGTAATGGTCTCCTTGCAGGTCTTCCGAAAAAAACTGTCAGGCAGCTACAGCTTGTTCAGAACGCTGCTGCTAGAATTCTTACAAAGACCAAAAAATGTGAGCACATTACACCAATTCTTAAATCCTTACATTGGCTCCCTGTATGTCAGAGGATTGATTTCAAAGTCCTCCTGCTCACATATAAATCACTACATGGTCTAGGGCCGAAGTATATCACTGATATGCTCCCACTAGATAAGACTTCTAGACCACTAAGATCTTCTGAGACCAATCTGTTAGTGATTCCCAGAGTAAACAACAATCACGGGAGAGCATCATTTAGTCACTATGCACCAAACGGCTGGAATAAACTTCCTGAAGATGTAAGACTTGCCCCAACTCTGACCACTTTTAAAACTAGACTGAAAACTTTTATGTTCACCATAGCTTTCTGCTAAATCTTTTAATGTCTGCACTGTTTTTAATTATTGCAAATATGTTTTTATTCTCCTTTCTTTCTGTAATGCATTTTAATTTTGCCTTTATTTTCTTTTAATTCTTTTCTTTTCACTTTATTGTATGACATGTCATGATGTGAAGCCATTTGAGTCTGCCTTGTGGATGAAATGTGCTATACAAATAAAGTTGCCTTGCCTTGCCTAAAAATAACACAGAGACACTGACTTCTTATAATCCACAGTTTTATTTTAGGATGGTATAACCTTTTTGAATGTATCAATCATTTAAAATGTTTATTTCGTAAAGTAATGAACATAAAGAAGATTATGGAAAATCAGCTTTCCTTCCTCTCGGACGTTTGTGCCGTTATCTTCACCGACTGCCTTCCTGTGTACCGAACCTGAACTGGTTTATTGAACACTGAGCCTCGGCACTGCAACCTTGTCTGTCTGCATGTGTGGGTCCTGTCTTCTCTGTCTGATGGATGGAGGTGAAGTTTCTGCAGAATCCTCCCTCAGTTTCACATCTCTGTATTATTATATTGTAATGTAGAAATATGGATTTTTATAAGATGAATCCAAAGCTTTAATTTTCTGCAGGCAGTAAAACCAGTTGATATGAAACCATTTCATTCTTTACTTCTCTTAATAAAATAAAACAACAAACACTTCATCATGTAATTCATCAGTGAAAGCTTTATTATTATAAAAAGACAGTTATTAAACACATCTACTTGCTGAGCTACACACATTACTCTCTAGCTACTTTACAGCAGTCACACAAGGCTTTATAGTTTCCTCTACAAACGTTGTCCTCAGATTGTTCAGAGCAGCAGGTGTGTTCCTCCTGCTCCCCCCATGCAGAGCTCCTGTCCTGGCCTCCATCCAGACCCTCTAGGCCTTACACTGGCTCCTGTGGAGGGACTGCATCTGGTTGTGGTTGTGATGGAGGACCTTGCAGGAGTACAGCTCTCCTGCCATCCAGCGCTCCTGGCTCAGGCTCAGGGTGCTGCTGCTGCTGTAGAGTCCGCTCTTCTCCTCCTCTGAGCTGCTCAGGACCCCCTCCGTCACCTCGGTGCCGTCCACCTCCCAGCTCACCACGGCTCCCTGAGGAGAGTAGCCGGTCAGCAGGCAGGCCAGCGTGGCCGAGCCCCCAGAGAGCTGCTCAGAGGAGGGGGGAAGCAGGGAGACTGAGGGCCGGATCATGGAGCCAGCTGGAGGGGAGAGCAGAGACACACGAGGAGCAGATTAACTTCCACTGTAGGAAAGACAGCTGAACATGACAGAGGTGACATTACTGAGGGTTAGCTGTGTGCATGATGCTGTGGTCACACAGAGACATGGGATGGAGGGAGGATTTAACAAATACAACGCTGACTGGAGTTCTGTCATTTACAGGAACCAATCTTCTCCTGCGGCTCTCCTCATTAAATCATTATAGAATCATATACAATGTGACTGAGGAGTCATTGGAATAGAAAAGTTTCATTAATCATCTGTAAACTGTAAGCAGTGAAAGACTTTGACATCTGTCTGTTTCACTTCCTTTTCATCACTTTGAACCAACGAACCGTGAACACAAACTGCAGCGACACTGAATGTACAATAAACCCTCTTATTTGTTTGATCAACATTAGATTTTATAACGTACAGCTAACACACTAACAGATGTTTCAATGTTACAAAATAAAATACTGCATCTACTTCACCAAAACATAATCTATAATAGGAAAATAATATGCAGTGTTTTCCTAAACTCCAATATCAGCCTAGATTAATGAATAATAAATATCCAAAAAGTATAAATGATCCAAAATAATGATTTGGTTCATCACATTTACTTTAAACAAAGCGATTATAATATTGAACGTTGTAGAAATCATAAATCTGTGATACTTACAGTTAACGATGAGTTTGGTTCCTCCACCAAAAGTCAACCACAGTGATACAACCTCGTTAAGTGGCCGTACAAAAACCTCCTGCACTGTGAACAAGCATCTGTCCACTGAAAACAGAGTTATTTTATAGTAAGAATGCATAATTAATCATTTATTTTCATTAAGTAATGATTTATCTCCTATTCCTTCAAAGTCTACATGTTTTTTAAGAATTTTATTGAATATTTTTAAATTTGAGATACAAATTTATCCACTGAGGAAACTCCCTGATATTTCTAATAATATAGAAATTATTATAAATAATTGAATCTACAAAATGTTTCAAATTATATCGATTCAAACTCATTGTATAAATGAATATTGATTATTTAATTTTGTTTTACTTTTCTACTCCAGACAGAGAAAAGATTACAGCCTCTTCATAAGTCATATTTTCAGTCTTATTTAAGTTCATACATGGTTAAATGAACATGATGCTTATAGATAATGATGATTTACAAAATCATACGATGAAAAAGTGAAATATCTGATAGATTTGCATTAAATCCTGTCAGTAAATGAACAGCAGACAAACGTTTCATACCAACCACGGTGAACACAAACGTATCCTATAATCCTCAACTGCACTTTTAATGTGAGTGTTTTCCTCTGTTCCATTAATATCCTCCATGTTGTTCATCCGAGCCGTATTCCTCCTGATTTCGTGTCCCACGTTGCCTTCAGTCTGTTGAGAGCAGAGAAATCATTTCCATAGAGAGGAGGCTTTGCATCGTCAGCTGATCCTCCAGTGAACTGAGAAGCTTTATAGTCCTGTGAGTTCAACACTGCAGGACTCAGATCTGTCAGTCAACACAGCAGAGACCACAACCACCATGACTCTCATCACCATCCTCATCTGGACGCTGGCCTGCTGCTGGTTTACAGGTTCGTTGGCTCGGCAACATCTCAAACACGACGACGCCTCGCCTTTTCTCTCCTTTCCTTCTGCTGATGAATGAATGATTTGTTTTGTCCTGCAGGATGCAGCGGTCAGGTGACTGTGACTCAGCCTCCAGTAGTGACATCTACTCCAGGATCCACTGTCGCTCTCACCTGTAAGACTAGTCAACCTGTTGGCACATATGATGATGGAGAAGAGGGTTTGTACTGGTATCAACAGAAATCTGGACAGCCTCCAAAGCTCCTGATATATGAAGTTAGCACACGTCAATCAGGAACACCATCTCGGTTTAGTGGCAGTGGAAGCAGCTCTGACTTCACTTTGACCATCAGTGGAGTTCAGGCTGAAGATGCAGCAGTTTATTACTGTCTGAGCGACCATGAGATAAATGATGCTTGGGTGTTCACACAGTGATTTAGAGCCGTACAAAAACCTCCTTCAGTGTGACTGAAGTGAGAACGGCCTGCTGCAGGTGCAGAGGGTTGTTGAAGAGACGGTGATGAGAATAACTGGTCCAGTGAACACAACACCAAGCAGAGTCACCAACCAGAACCACAATGACTCTAAATAAAACTGAAACAGACTCACAGACGCTCTTCCACATGCAGTTTTAAACTCATATTCTTATCAGTTCATTCAGTCTCTTTGAGAGTGAGCTGGTCAGGTTAAATTCTTCTCAGACTTTTACAATAAGTTATTAGTTATAATTTAAAAATCCAATTAATTTCATCCTCAAAATATAATGTTTTCTCTTCAAATAAACATACGACCATTAGCTTTCATTACCTTCAGGGAGTAGTACTAGTAGTTATAAAACCACTACATTCCATAGTCCTATTTGTAACCGTGATAACCTAATCTTTGTAAGTAACAGTTGCTCTAGGTTCGGGAGGAGCTAAGTGACACATTGACCACACATGGAAGCACCAGACAAGATAAGTGATAGGCAATAACCTTTACTAAAACATATTAAATGTATTGAAAACTGAAAATAAAATAGTTCCCCTTTTCAACCAGTTATCACAGAGGAATTAAACAATACCACTGTATTTGGCACGACAATTTCAACATGAATCATTTTACAGCGCTTTCACGATTTAACACACAACAACAATCCCATGAAACACACAGCTCACTTAGAATACAATAAAGTGTCCCGCTGTTGTGTCCTTTAATGTTCGTGGTCCTTTTTAAGTTCAGCTTGTCTGTGCTGTCTTCAATCCAGAATGCAGTGTAAATGTCTTCAATCCACAATGCAGTCTAAGTGTCTTCAATCCAGAATGCAGTGTAAGTGTCTTCAATCCAGAATGCAGTCTAAGGGTCTTCAATCCAGAATGCAGTGTAAGTGTCTCCAATCCAGAATGCAGTCTAAGGGTCTTCAATCCAGAATGCAGTGTAAGTGTCTTCAATCCAGAATGCAGTGTAAATGTCTTCAATCCAGAATGCAGTCTAAGGGTCTTCAATCCAGAATGCAGTGTAAGTGTCTTCAATCCAGAATGCAATGTTAGTGTCTTCAATCCAGAATGCAGTGTAAGTGTCTTCAATCCAGAATGCAGTCTAAGAGTCTTCAATCCAGAATGCAGTGTAAGTGTCTTTAATCCAGAATGCAGTGTAAGTGTCTTCAATCCAGAATGCAGTGTAAGTGTGTTCAATCCAGAATGCAGTATAAATGTCTTCAATCCAGAATGCAGTATAAATGTCTTCAATCCAGAATGCAGTGTAAGTGTCTTCAATCCAGAATGCAGTATAAATGTCTTCAATCCAGAATGCAGTGTAAGTGTCTTCAATCCAGAATGCAGTGTAAATGTCTTCAATCCAGAATGCAGTATAAATGTCTTCAATCCAGAATGCAGTGTAAGTGTCTTCAATCCAGAATGCAGTATAAATGTCTTCAATCCAGAATGCAGTGTAAATGTCTTCAATCCAGAATGCAGTCTAAGTGTCTTCAATCCAGAATACAGTATAAATGTCTTCAATCCAGAATGCAAGGTCCTTTAATAAGTCAGTAAGTCAACAAAAAGAAAATAGTCAAGTGTAGTCATTCAGAAGTCCTACCACACCGGTGAACTCCAAGTGTGAAAGAAAGGATAGGTGATCCTTCCTGCGGGATAAACCCTGTATCAGCTCTAATTCTCCTTCGTCAAGGAGAATTCAGAATCCAAATCCAAATCAAGTCATCCCAGGAAAAACCTAGCCTGTGTAAAACAAGGCTATTACTTCTAATGTCATGAATTCAATCTATGGCCATAATGAATATCATAACAAACTCTCAAAATACTATTGTAATTCAGTAGTATTCAACTCATGAATGCTTAGCTTTTTAACCATGAATTATGATTAATATTAAGTCATGAACTAGTCTAAATGACATCAAATCATATACATTCACATTCACATTCAAGCATATTTCAAGTACACATCAATGTTCTCCTTAACAGGCTACATATTAATATTAAACACCAGCAGCGGCCAATGACGCAGCTGCGCTGCACATGTACAGCATATAACACAAATGTACAGAAATATCCATCACACCTTGTTATAACTACAGCATGAACATTACTTTTATATAGTAGCAAAGCAACACATACTCTCCGTGACAGCACACGTTGCCTTCAGTCTGTTGAGAGCAGAGAAATCATTTCCATAGAGAGGAGGCTTTGCATCGTCAGCTGATCCTCCAGTGAACTGAGAAGCTTTATAGTCCTGTGAGTTCAACACTGCAGGACTCAGATCTGTCAGTCAACACAGCAGAGACCACAACCACCATGACTCTCATCACCATCCTCATCTGGACGCTGGCCTGCTGCTGGTTTACAGGTTCGTTGGCTCGGCAAAATCTCAAACACGACGCCTCGCCTTTTCTCTCCTTTCCTTCTGCTGATGAATGAATGATTTGTTTTGTCCTGCAGGATGCAGCGGTCAGGTGACTGTGACTCAGCCTCCAGTAGTGACATCTACTCCAGGATCCGCTGTCGGTCTCAACTGCAAGACTAGTCAACCTGTTCACGGTGGTAGTTATTTGCACTGGTATCAACACAAATCTGGACAGCCTCCAAAGCTCCTGATATATTTAGCTAGCAATCTTCAATCAGGAACACCATCTCGGTTTAGTGGCAGTGGAAGCAGCTCTGACTTCACTTTGACCATCAGTGGAGTTCAGGCTGAAGATGCAGCAGTTTATTACTGTCAGAGTTACCACGAGATAAACAGTGCTGCGGTGTTCACACAGTGATTTGTCGTCGTACAAAAACCTCCCTCAGTCAGACTGCAGAGAAGCTGAGCTGTTCCAGCAGGAACCTTCTGCAGCTGCTGAGGAGACACAGACCAGTGAACACAGAGCTGACACAAACCTCACCAAGCACACACATTACTGGGATCTCTGCCTCTCACTTCAAAGTATTATTTCTTAACATTTTCAGATATTTCTCCAGTTTCATTATCAGCCCAACCTTGGTTCAGAGTGATCGGGCCTCCAGCTGCAACCGTGTTGTTTCTGCTCCAATTCAGGGAAATTGTTTTTGATTTCATCTGAAAAAAAGGTCAAACCATTGTTTAGACAAACTACTGTCTGTTCTTGTGTCTTGGTGCTAAAAGCAGTGTGACCTGGAACATTTTATACTTTTAAAGAAGTGTTTATCTTTTTAGTATTTGTTATCCCTTAAAATGTATCAACTTTTAATTAAATGCAAACAGACCGTTAAAATGCAGGAGACAGGTTTCCTCCATCATGTGTAATATGCAGGTGAAGGTCACATGATCAGCTCCTGAAGAGAGTGTAACGTTAAACAAAAGCAGACAGGAAGGCCTGTCTTGAATGATCCTGATAAACTGAACCAGGACTTAACTGTGGGTATTTTGCTGTATGCAGATGATACTGCGCTGCTGGCTGAATCAGAAGATGATTTACAGATTATGTTACATTTATTAAAGACCTGGTGTTACAGATGGAGGCTGTCAATAAATCAGAGTAAAACACAGATAATTCATTTTTGGAAAAAAAGGGTTCCAAGAAGTGGGAACATTTTCACTTTCTGGA
This sequence comes from Eutrigla gurnardus, assembly GCF_963514095.1. Taxonomy (NCBI): domain Eukaryota; kingdom Metazoa; phylum Chordata; class Actinopteri; order Perciformes; family Triglidae; genus Eutrigla; species Eutrigla gurnardus. The sequence continues at coordinate 23,194,550 of NC_139921.1, forward strand.
ACATGACATTGGAATATGAATCTGAGTACAAATATTTGGGATTCCCTCTTGATGAATTTATGACTTACGAAAATGGAATTAAACTCTTGGCTGGTTCAGCTAGCAGAGCTTTGGGGTCTGTTGTTAACAAGTTACAAATATGTAAAGACCTGGGATATTCCACTTACTCTCAACTGTATGATGCATGTGTTTCTCCTATTATGAATTATGCTGCAGGGATATGGGGATTTAAAGAAAGGTCCATTTCAGATGCAGTACAAAACAGAGCTATACGTTGTTTTCTGGGCATTCATAAAGTTGCTGCTCAGGGTGACATGGGTTGGATTCCTGGATCAATAAGGAGGAAATGTGAAATGATTAGACTGTGGAATCGTTTCATTAATATGCCAGATAATAGGATCAGTAAGAAGGTTTTCCTTTGGAGTGAAGTTCAGAACGGTCCATGGGCTGCAGAGCTTCATGCTGTCTTCAGAGAAGCTGAACTACAGTATATCTATAGAAATCATTTATCATGCAGTGGAAACACAATTAGAGAAAAGTTACTCTTTGGATTTGAAGAAAAGTGGTTAAATGACATCTTGTTAAAACCGAAATATCGAACATATATTCAAATCAAACATAACTATGCTACTGAATTTAATGTAAAAGCAAACTTAGGGAGAAATCAAAGATCCTTGTGTGCTCAGTTAAGAACAGGAATCCTTCCTCTGGCCCTTGAAGTCGGCAGATTTAAAAACATCCCAGAGGAACACAGACTTTGTGAACTTTGTGACTTAGGAGAGGTAGAAAATGAATCTCATTTGATTTTATATTGTCCTTTTTATGATGAGCTGAGAATACCTTTTTTCAACAAAATGTTTATTCAGTATCCTGAAATGTTTTGGAGCACTGATGATGACAGGATTGAAGGGTTGTTTAATTTCAATGTTTTTTAAGTTAGCCTCTTTTGTTGCAAAAGCCTGGAAGAAACGTCAGGATGGTGTATTTTGTTAGTATTAGTGTTGTTAAGCATCTACTTTGGGTTTCTGGTCTTTTTGTTGTCTAATATTGGTGTCTTGTAAGCCCTTGTGGGCTGGGCATATTGATTATGCATGACACAATAATACATTTAATCAATCAATCAAAAATCAGTCTGTATCATGAAGACAATTCATCAAACGTCTCAGAGGAGGAAATCAGTCCCAACTGGACAAAACTTCTTGCTTCTTTTAGGATGAAGAGTCAAATGTTTTTTAAATAAACTTTCCTAACAGGAAGTGACTCAAATCTCAGCTGAAATGTGTCAGAGCTGCAAATAATTGAACCTGTTTCACACGGATGTTTGTGGAACGCTTGATGATGTTAAACTCATTCAAATTTCTATTGGAGAAAAAATCAGAATAATATTTTTGATTTGATTCATTTAACACAATTAAAATGCACAACAGAAACAGAGGAGACAAAACAAGGAGAGGCATGAAACCCATAGTGTCACACAGCGGTGAGGGGTGTCCTGTCTTGGGTTTTCTGTCTTGTGAATGTTTTATTTTGAAAAGTAACTCTCCTCTCGTTTCAGGTCACTTGCTCTTCCTCATGTGTCTCTGGTCTGACGTCATCCCTAATCCCTGATTGTTGTCCCCTGTGCTCCCCTCCCTGATGTCTATATAGTCTGTGTCTTCCCCTGTCTCCTTGCCAGAGTGTTTCGTCCCACGTATACGTCCAGCCCTTGACCACAGCTATCGTTCTCGACCAGGTTTTGTACATTCCAGAGTTTCAGGTTTTCCTGAAGATGAGTGATTTTTGGTTTTGTAATGTTTTAAGTTCCAGGTTCATAGTTAGATATTCTCGTAGTAGTGATTTACCTTAGTTTGTATTCTCGTCGTAGTTTTTGTCCTCCTCTTTTGGGAGCGTTTTCTGTTCTTTAGCCCTGTTAGCGATATTGTTATATTCCTCCCTTGCTGGAGCATTTTCTGTTCTTGAGTTCTTCCTAGTGTTAGTGTTGATATTCCTTTTCGTAGTCTCGTGCCCTCCCTTTTGGAGAGTTTTTACGTTCTAGAGTTATTCATAGAGTAAGAGTAGTTAATCCTTTTGTAGCCCCGTATCCTCCCTTTTGGAGCGTTTTCTGTTTATTAAAGTTCATAGATTAGTCCTCGCTAGAGTAGACGATTAGTTAGCCTTTTCTTTTGTATCCTCCCCTTCGGAGTGCTTTTCAGTTTCGGTGTTTGTTGCGTCCGCTGCCTACCCTTTCCCTTCCCCGTCTCTCCCTTTTTCCTGAAGTCAGGGATCAAGCATTTCATAGCCGAATTTCGTTGTCACTCTGTTTATTGGAATCTTGCAAAGTCTGTGAATAAAAGCTTGGTTCTACTGTCCTCACTCTGCGCCTGAGTCCTCCTTCAAGTCCAGTCCTGACACATAGGAGCTTACAATAATATCATATATTATAAAATCAGTAACAAAATAGATCAGAGACATATAAAGCAGAATATGATTTCATAATCCAACTATCGATGACCCACTATCCTGCACCCCCAACATCATTGCTGTGGCCCGATCCTGCAGATTTGCCCTCTACAATATCCGCAGGATTCGGACTTTCCTCACAAAGGATGTAATGCAACTCCTGGTCCAAGCACTGGTCATCTCCCGCCTTGACTACTGCAACTCTCTCCTGCGATTAAACCATTGCAGCGTATCCAGAACGCTGCAGCACGCCTTATCTTCAATCTACCCAAATTCTCCCATGTGACCCCCCTCCTCCGTGACCTCCACTGGCTCCCTGTTGCAGCACGCATCCAATTCAAGACGATGGCACTGGCCTTCAGGGCCATCAATGGAACAGCACCCATCTACCTTCAAACACTGGTCAAACCTCATGCCCCGAAGCGAGCACTTCGACTCTACATAGCATGACCCACTAACAGCCCAAGGATAAGCGGTAGACAATGGATGGATGGATGGATGGATGGATTGGATTAACATGATTGATCCCCCAAATCCATCAGTGTCACATCTGGAGCATCTCCATTAACAGCCAGCAGAGGGCAGCATGCAACTATTTATCAGTACAAAGGCCTTTGGGAAAGTTGACAAAGACAGAAACAGCAGAGAGGTGAGAAACAGAGAGTCACCAGTTTCTTCATGTTCTGAATCAGTCCACAGGGAGATGTAGCCTCTACTTCCTCCACCTCCTCTCTCCCTTTCACTTCCACAACCACAGCTGGGCCCAAACGGGTTTTGCATGATTTGAATGCATCGCTGCTCCTCGCAGTTTTAAGTTCTCGTGTCACCGTGAGTCTGAACTGTTTTCTCGTACTCACACTGAAAACTGCTTCAGGATGATGTTGCCAATAACTCTGATTGTCATGCTGGGTTTTCTGAGTCAGGGTGAGAGGTTTTGAAAACATATGTGATCATTTTTGCAGCTGATGTCTTCTCATGTTTGTGTCCAATTTTCTCTTCAAATGTCACAGTGAAATAAACATACGACCATCTCCTCTACTAACAGATGTATTAGATACTGAAAATATCAAGACGGTATTTTTCATGTTGAATTAAAAAGAAATACAAACACAGGCTCATTATGATCAGTTTTATTTAATGATGGTTTATGGTTCATGCTACATTCTTGATGAATCGTTTCTCTTTGTGTGAAACAAATAAAACTCAGAGAAATCATTCCCATAGAGAGGAGGCTTTATTTATTGAATTATTTGTTTATTTAATAGGGACAGTACATATTTATGGACATCAGTTTAAATACACAATGTAAATACTCGATAGTACAATGGCTAGTTTTCATCTATTGTACCCAGGCAGAAAACATAGAAACCATAAAAACAAAGTAACATACATACAACACCCTCATATTTAATCTGAGGGTCAAGACAAACACTAACAACAACAGACAATACAAGATGCAACAGGACATGTGAGTGACACACATAATGAAGTGTGTGATGCAGTTAAAAGTGAGTGCAGCTTTGATTTTCCCTGAGCCACAATTTTAAATGAGTCTTAAAGTTCATAAACGTGGGACGGTCCCGTATTATGAGGGGCAGGCAATTTGCATCGTCAGCTGATCCTCCAGTGAACTGAGAAGCTTTATAGTCCTGTGAGTTCAACACTGCAGGACTCAGATCTGTCAGTCAACACAGCAGAGACCACAACCACCATGACTCTCATCACCATCCTCATCTGGACGCTGGCCTGCTGCTGGTTTACAGGTTCGTTGGCTCGGCAACATCTCAAACACGACGCCTCGCCTTTTCTCTCCTTTCCTTCTGCTGATGAATGAATGATTTGTTTTGTCCTGCAGGATGCAGCGGTCAGGTGACTGTGACTCAGCCTCCAGTAGTGACATCTACTCCAGGATCATCTGTCACTCTCACCTGTAAGAATATATTCTTAATATATAAGATATATTACGCTAGCACACGTTACTCAGGAACACCATCTCGGTTTAGTGGCAGTGGAAGCAGCTCTGACTTCACTTTGACCATCAGTGGAGTTCAGGCTGAAGATGCAGCAGTTTATTACTGTCAGAGTGAGCACAGTGGCAATGTGTTCACACAGTGATTTGTCGCCGTACAAAAACCTCCCTCAGTGTGACTGAAGTGAGAACGGCCTGCTGCAGGTGCAGAGGGTTGTTGACGAGACGGTGATGAGAATAACTGGTCCAGTGAACACAACACCAAGCAGAGTCACCAAGCAGAACCACAATGACTCTAAATAAAACTGAAACAGACTCACAGACGCTCTTCCACATGCAGTTTTAAACTCATATTCTTATCAGACTAGCACATTTTTTCAATTTATTATTAACATAATATAAAAATCCATTCATTTTCTTCTTCAAAATATAGTATTCTCTTCAAATGTCACAGCAAAATAAACATACGACTATTAGCTTTCATTTTTTGCAGGGAGTAGTACTAGTAGTTGTACTCTTTAAAAATGCCATCTCCTCGTTACCACCTCTAAACCCATGTCATGCTAACGATCTTGTAAACATCTTTAATTACAAAATTCTGAATGTCATAGATGTCATTGCACCTGCTACGGTTAAAACAATTTCTGGTAAGCAAAAGGCACCCTGGAGAAAAGCTGCTGTTGTGACAGCCCAGAGAAGAGAGTGCAGGAAGGCTGAACGAATCCTCTCGGAGTACTAAACTTCATATTCACCATGACATCTATAAAGAGAGCCTCCGGGCCTACAATTTAGTCTTAAAAAGTGCGAGAGAAACATTCTTCTCCAATATCATAAACAACAACACTAATAAGGCGAAAACCCTATTTGCAACTGTTGACAGACTGACCAACCCCCCAACACAAATACCAGCTAAACTCCATTCCACGCAGAAATGCAATGAGTTTGCATTCTTTTATACTAATAAAATTGAAGGCATCAGACGCGCCATCAATATCTCAAACAAAAAAGTTGGATCACCACCCTGTTCAGGCAAAAGTAACACAGCAATGATTGCAAGCTTTAATGCCATAGACTCTAAAACTCTAGTGGAAACGGTGACAAATCTAAAATCATCCACCTGCTGCCTTGATGCTTTACCTACCAACTTTTTTAAGAATGTTTTTGACTGCCTATCAATAGACGTATTGCAACTAGTTAATAACTCCATTCAATCAGGCAATTTCCCAAAGGCCTTCAAAACTGCAGTCATTAAACCTCTTCTAAAAAAGCGGAGCCTAGATGCCTCTATTATCAACAACTACAGACCAATTTCAAATCTACCCTTCATAAGTAAAATAATTGAGAAAGTTGTCCTCCAACAACTAAATCACTTCCTGGCTTCAACTGGCTGCCACAACAACTTCCAGTCAGGATTTCAACCTTTTCATAGCACCGGGACGGCCCTTTTTAAATTTGTAAATGACATCCGTCTTAACACAGACTCTGGCAAAACTTCAATATTAATGCTATTAGACCTCAGTGCTGCATTTGACACTGTCGACCACTCAATACTTTTGGACAGGTTGGAAAACTGGGTGGGGCTCTCAGGCACAGTCTTAAGCTGGTTCAAGTCATATCTACAAGATAGGAACTATTTTGTTTCCATTGGCGGCTTTGTATCAGAACCTACCAATGTAACGTGTGGAGTCCCCCAAGGTTCAATCTTGGGGCCGACTTTATTCAACATCTACATGCTCCCACGAGGACAAATCATGCAAAATAATAACATTGACCACCATTGCTATGCCGATGACACCCAAATCTATGTAGCACTATCACCAAACGACTATCGCCCCATAGATCTTCTGTGCCAGTGCATTGAGCAAGTCAAAGACTGGATGTGCCAAAACTTCCTACAACTAATTGAGGACAAAACTGAGATAATTGTTTTTGGTGCTAAAAAAAAGGTTTAAAGTAATTCAACACCTTCACTCTCTGTCCTTGAAAACCTCAAACAAAGCCAGAAATCTTGGGGTTGTTATGGATTCTGATTTACATTTCGACAGTCACGTTAAATCAGTAACAAAATCAGCCTACTATCACCTCAAAAATGTAGCAAGACTTAGAGGGCTCATGTCAGCTCAAGACTTAGAAAAACTTGTACATGCCTTTATTACTAGTAGGCTAGACTACTGTAATGGTCTCTTTGCAGGTCTTCCGAAAAAAAACAAAAACTGTCAGGCAGCTACAGCTTGTTCAGAACGCTGCTGCTAGAGTTCTTACAAAGACCAAAACATGTGAGCACATTACACCAATTCTTAAATCCTTACATTGGCTCCCTGTATGTCAGAGGATTGATTTAAAAATCCTCCTGCTCACATATAAATCACTATATGGTCTAGTACCGAAGTATATCACTGATATGCTCCCACTACATAAGACTTCTAGACCACTAAGATCTTCTGAGACCAATCTGTTAGTGATTCCCAGAGTAAACAACAATCACGGGAGAGCATCATTTAGTCACTATGCAACAAATAGCTGGAATAAACTTCCTGATGATGTAAGACTTGCCCCAACTCTGACCACTTTTACCACCATGTTTTTATTCTCCTTGTCTTTCTGTAATGCATTTTAATTTCTCCTTTATTTTCTTTTAATTCTTTTTTTTTCACTTTATTGTATGACATGTCATGATGTGAAGCACCTTGGGTCTGCCTTGTGGATGAAATGTGCTATACAAATAAAGTTGCCTTGCCTTGCCTAAAAATAACACAGAGACACTGACTTCTTATAATCAGTTTTATTTTAGGACGGTATAACCTTTTTGAATGTATCAATCATTAAAAATGTATATTTCGTAAAGTAATGAACATAAAGAAGATTATGGAAAATCAGCTTTCCTTCCTCTCGGACGTTTGTGCCGTTATCTTCACCGACTGCCTTCCTGTGTACCGAACCTGAACTGGTTTATTGAACACTGAGCCTCGGCACTGCAACCTTGTCTGTCTGCATGTGTGGGTCCTGTCTTCTCTGTCTGATGGATGGAGGTGAAGTTTCTGCAGAATCCTCCCTCAGTTTCACATCTCTGTATTATTGTATTGTAATGTAGAAATATGAATTTTTATAAGTTGAATCCAAAGCTTTATTTTTCTGCAGGGAGTAGAACCAGTTGATATGAAACCATTTACTTCTTTACTTCTCTTAATAAAATAAAACGCCAAACACTTCATCATGTTATTCATCAGTGAAAGCTTTATTATTATTATAAAAAGACAGTTATTAAACGCACACATCTACTTGCTGAGCTACACACATTACTCTCTAGCTACTTTACAGCAGTCACACAAGGCTTTATAGTTTCCTCTACAAACGTTGTCCTCAGATTGTTCAGAGCAGCAGGTGTGTTCCTCCTGCTCCCCCCATGCAGAGCTCCTGTCCTGGCCTCCATCCAGACCCTCTAGGCCTTACACTGGCTCCTGTGGAGGGACTGCATCTGGTTGTGGTTGTGATGGAGGACCTTGCAGGAGTACAGCTCTCCTGCCATCCAGCGCTCCTGGCTCAGGCTCAGGGTGCTGCTGCTGCTGTAGAGTCCGCTCTTCTCCTCCTCTGAGCTGCTCAGGACCCCCTCCGTCACCTCGGTGCCGTCCACCTCCCAGCTCACCACGGCTCCCTGAGGAGAGTAGCCGGTCAGCAGGCAGGCCAGCGTGGCCGAGCCCCCAGAGAGCTGCTCAGAGGAGGGGGGAAGCAGGGAGACTGAGGGCCGGATCATGGAGCCAGCTGGAGGGGAGAGCAGAGAAACACGAGGAGCAGATTAACTTCCACTGTAGGAAAGACAGCTGAACATGACAGAGGTGACGTTACTGAGGGTTAGCTGTGTGCATGATGCTGTGGTCACACAGAGACATGGGATGGAGGGAGGATTTAACAAATACAACGCTGACTGGAGTTCTGTCATTTACAGGAACCAATCTTCTCCTGCGGCTCTCCTCATTAAATCATTATAGAATCATATACAATGTGACTGAGGAGTCATTGGAATAGAAAAGTTTCATTAATCATCTGTAAACTGTAAGCAGTGAAAGACTTTGACATCTGTCTGTTTCACTTCCTTTTCATCACTTTGAACTAACGGACCGTGAACACAAACTGCAGCGACACTGAATGTACAATAAACCCTCTTATTAGTTTGATCAACATTAGATTTTATAACGTACAGCTAACACACTAACAGATGTTTCAATGTTACAAAATAAAATACTGCATCTACTTCACCAAAACATAATCTATAATAGGAAAATAATATGCAGTGTTTTCCTAAACTCCAATATCAGCCTAGATTAATGAATAATAAATATCCAAAAAGTAGAAATGATCCTAAATAATGATTTGTTTCATCACATTTACTTTAAACAAAGCGATTATAATATTGAACGTTGTAGAAATCATAAATCTGTGATACTTACAGTTAACGATGAGTTTGGTTCCTCCGCCAAAAGTGTACCACAGTGATACAACCTCGTTAAGTGGCCGTACAAAAACCTCCTGCACTGTGAACAAGCATCTGTCCACTGAAAACAGAGTTATTTTATAGTAAGAATGCATAATTAATCATTTATTTTCATTAAGTAATGATTTATCTCCTATTCCTTCAACGTCTACATGTTGTTTTTTAACAATTTTATAGCATATTTTTAAATTTGAGAGACAAATCTATCCACTGAAAACACTTTTTCTAATAATATAGAAATAATTATATTTAATGGAATCTACAAAATCTTTCAAATTATATGGATTTAAACTAAAAATAAAAAAAATAAATAATTATATGATTTTTTTTTTTACTTTTTTACTCCAGACAGAGAAATGATGACAGCCTCCTCATAAGTCATATTTTCAGTCTTATTTAAGTTCATACATGGTTAAATGAACATGATGCTTATAGATAATGATGATTTACAAAGTAATTTGATGAAAAAGTGAAATATCTGATAGATTTCATTAAATCCTGTCAGTAAATGAACAGCAGACAAACGTTTCATACCAACCACAGTGAACACAAACGTATCCTTAAATCCTCAACTGCACTTTTAATGTGAGTGTTTTCCTCTGTTCCATTAAGATCCTCCATGTTGTTCATCCGAGCCGTATTCCTCCTGATTTCGTGTCCCACGTTGCCTTCAGTCTGTTGAGAGCAGAGAAATCATTTCCATAGAGAGGAGGCTTTGCATCGTCAGCTGATCCTCCAGTGAACTGAGAAGCTTTATAGTCCTGTGAGTTCAACACTGCAGGACTCAGATCTGTCAGTCAACACAGCAGAGACCACAACCACCATGACTCTCATCACCATCCTCATCTGGACGCTGGCCTGCTGCTGTTTTACAGGTTCGTTGGCTCGGCAACATCTCAAACACGACGCCTCGCCTTTTCTCTCCTTTCCTTCTGCTGATGAATGAATGATTTGTTTTGTCCTGCAGGATGCAGCGGTCAGGTGACTGTGACTCAGCCTCCAGTATTGACATCTACTCCAGGATCATCTGTCACTCTCACCTGTAAGAATAGTCAGCCTGTTTACAGTGGTAAATATGTGTATTTGTCCTGGTATCAACAGAAATCTGGACAGCCTCCAAAGCTCCTGATATATTCGACTAGCTATATTCAATCAGGAACACCATCTCGGTTTAGTGGCAGTGGAAGCAGCTCTGACTTCACTTTGACCATCAGTGGAGTTCAGGCTGAAGATGCAGCAGTTTATTACTGTCAGAGTGTCCACTATATAAACAGTGGCTATGTGTTCACACAGTGATTTGTCGCCGTACAAAAACCTCCTTCAGTGTGACTGAAGTGAGAACGGCCTGCTGCAGGTGCAGAGGGTTGTTGAAGAGACGGTGATGAGAATAACTGGTCCAGTGAACACAACACCAAGCAGAGTCACCAAGCAGAACCACAATGACTCTAAATAAAACTGAAACAGACTCACAGACGCTCTTCCACATGCAGTTTTAAACTCATATTCTTATCAGACTAGCACATTTTTTCAATTTATTAGTCATAATATAAAAATCCATTCATTTTCTTCTTCAAAATATAGTATTCTCTTCAAATGTCACAGCAAAATAAACATACGACTATTAGCTTTCATTTTCTGCAGGGAGTAGTACTAGTAGTTGTACTCTTTAAAAATGCCATCTCCTCGTTACCACCTCTAAACCCATGTCATGCTAACGATCTTGTAAACATCTTTAATTACAAAATTCTGAATGTCATCGATGTCATTGCACCTGCTACGGTTAAAACAATTTCTGGTAAGCAAAAGGCACCCTGGAGAAAAGCTGCTGTTGTGACAGCCCAGAGAAGAGAGGCAGGAAGGCTGAACGAATCCTCTCGGAGTACTAAACTTCATATTCACCATGACATCTATAAAGAGAGCCTCCGGGCCTACAATTTAGTCTTAAAAAGTGTGAGAGAAACATTCTTCTCCAATATCATAAACAACAACACTAATAAGGTGAAAACCCTATTAGTAACTGTTGACAGACTGACCAACCCCCCAACACAAATACCAGCTAAACTCCATTCCACGCAGAAATGCAATGAGTTTGCATTCTTTTATACTAATAAAATTGAAGGCATCAGACGCGCCATCAATATCTCAAACAAAAAAGTTGGATCACCACCCTGTTCAGGCAAAAGTAACACAGCAATGATTGCAAGCTTTAATGCCATAGACTCTAAAACTCTAGTGGAAACGGTGACAAATCTAAAATCATCCACCTGCTGCCTTGATGCTTTACCTACCAACTTTTTTAAGAATGTTTTTGACTGCCTATCAATAGACGTATTGCAGCTAGTTAATAACTCCATTCAATCAGGCAATTTCCCAAAGGCCTTCAAAACTGCAGTCATTAAACCTCTTCTAAAAAAGCGGAGCCTAGATGCCTCTATTATCAACAACTACAGACCAATTTCAAATCTACCCTTCATAAGTAAAATAATTGAGAAAGTTGTCCTCCAACAACTAAATCACTTCCTGGCTTCAACTGGCTGCCACAACAACTTCCAGTCAGGATTTCAACCTTTTCATAGCACCGAGACGGCCCTTATTAAAGTTGTAAATGACATCCGTCTCAACACAGACTCTGGCAAAACTTCAATATGAATGCTATTAGACCTCAGTGCTGCATTTGACACTGTCGACCACTCAATACTTTTGGACAGGTTGGAAAACTGGGTGGGGCTCTCAGGCACAGTCTTAAGCTGGTTCAAGTCATATCTACAAGATAGGAACTATTTTGTTTCCATTGGCGACTTTGTATCAGAACCTACCAATGTAACGTGTGGAGTCCCCCAAGGTTCAATCTTGGGGCCGACTTTATTCAACATCTACATGCTCCCACTAGGACAAATCATGCAAAATAATAACATTGACCACCATTGCTATGCCGATGACACCCAAATCTATGTAGCACTATCACCAAACGACTATCGCCCCATAGATCTTCTGTGCCGGTGCATTGAGCAAGTCAAAGACTGGATGTGCCAAAACTTCCTACAACTAAATGAGGACAAAACTGAGATAATTGTTTTTGGTGCTAAAAAAGAAAGGTTTAAAGTAATTCAACACCTTCACTCTCTGTCCCTGAAAACCTCAAACAAAGCCAGAAATCTTGGGGTTATTATGGATTCTGATTTACATTTCGACAGTCACATTAAATCAGTAACACAATCAGCCTACTATCACCTCAAAAATGTAGCAAGACTTAGAGGGCTCATGTCAGCTCAAGACTTAGAAAAACTTGTACATGCCTTTATTACTAGTAGGCTAGACTACTGTAATGGTCTCCTTGCAGGTCTTCCGAAAAAAACTGTCAGGCAGCTACAGCTTGTTCAGAACGCTGCTGCTAGAGTTCTTACAAAGACCAAAACATGTGAGCACATTACACCAATTCTTAAATCCTTACATTGGCTCCCTGTATGTCAGAGGATTGATTTCAAAGTCCTCCTGCTCACATATAAATCACTACATGGTCTAGGACCGAAGTATATCACTGATATGCTCCCACTACATAAGCCTTCTAGACCACTAGATCTTCTGAGACCAATCTGTTAGTGATTCCCAGAGTAAACAACAATCACGGGAGAGCATCATTTAGTCACTATGCACCAAATAGCTGGAATAAACTTCCTGAAGATGTAAGACTTGCCCCAACTCTGACCACTTTTAAAACTAGACTGAAAACTTTTATGTTCACCATAGCTTTCTGCTAAATCTTTTAATGTCTGCACTGTTTTTAATTATTGCAAATATGTTTTTATTCTCCTTTCTTTCTGTAATGCATTTTAATTTTGCCTTTATTTTATTTTAATTCTTTTTTCTTCACTTTATTGTATGACATGTCATGATGTGAAGCACTTTGAGTCTGCCTTGTGGATGAAATGTGCTATACAAATAAAGTTGCCTTGCCTTGCCTAAAAATAACACAGAGACACTGACTTCTTATAATCCACAGTTTTATTTTAGGATGGTATAACCTTTTTGAATGTATCAATCATTTAAAATGTTTATTTCGTAAAGTAATGAACATAAAGAAGATTATGGAAAATCAGCTTTCCTTCCTCTCGGACGTTTGTGCCGTTATCTTCACCGACTGCCTTCCTGTGTACCGAACCTGAACTGGTTTATTGAACACTGAGCCTCGGCACTGCAACCTTGACTGTCTGCATGTGTGGGTCCTGTCTTCTCTGTCTGATGGATGGAGGTGAAGTTTCTGCAGAATCCTCCCTCAGTTTCACATGTCTGTATTAATGTATTGTAATGTAGAATTATGGATTTTTATAAGATGAATCCAAAGGTTTAATTTTCTGCAGGCAGTAAAACCAGTTGATATGAAACCATTTAATTCTTTACTTCTCTTAATAAAATAAAACACCAAACACTTCATCATGTAATTCATCAGTGAAAGCTTTATTATTATAAAAAGACAGTTATTAAACGCACACATCTACTTGCTGAGCTACACACATTACTCTCTAGCTACTTTACAGCAGTCACACAAGGCTTTATAGTTTCCTCTACAAACGTTGTCCTCAGATTGTTCAGAGCAGCAGGTGTGTTCCTCCTGCTCCCCCCATGCAGAGCTCCTGTCCTGGCCTCCATCCAGACCCTCTAGGCCTTACACTGGCTCCTGTGGAGGGACTGCATCTGGTTGTGGTTGTGATGGAGGACCTTGCAGGAGTACAGCTCTCCTGCCATCCAGCGCTCCTGGCTCAGGCTCAGGGTGCTGCTGCTGCTGTAGAGTCCGCTCTTCTCCTCCTCTGAGCTGCTCAGGACCCCCTCCGTCACCTCGGTGCCGTCCACCTCCCAGCTCACCACGGCTCCCTGAGGAGAGTAGCCGGTCAGCAGGCAGGCCAGCGTGGCCGAGCCCCCAGAGAGCTGCTCAGAGGAGGGGGGAAGCAGGGAGACTGAGGGCCGGATCATGGAGCCAGCTGGAGGGGAGAGCAGAGACACACGAGGAGCAGATTAACTTCCACTGTAGGAAAGACAGCTGAACACGACAGAGGTGACGTTACTGAGGGTTAGCTGTGTGCATGATGCTGTGGTCACACAGAGACATGGGATGGAGGGAGGATTTAACAAATACAATGCTGACTGGAGTTCTGTCATTTACAGGAACCAATCTTCTCCTGCGGCTCTCCTCATTAAATCATTATAGAATCATATACAATGTGACTGAGGAGTCATTGGAATAGAAAAGTTTCATTAATCATCTGTAAACTGTAAGCAGTGAAAGACTTTGACATCTGTCTGTTTCACTTCCTTTTCATCACTTTGAACTAACGGACCGTGAACACAAACTGCAGCGACACTGAATGTACAATAAACCCTCTTATTTGTTTGATCAACATTAGATTTTATAACGTACAGCTAACACACTAACAGATGTTTCAATGTTACAACATAAAATACTGCATCTACTTCACCAAAACATAATCTATAATAGGAAAATAATATGCAGTGTTTTCCTAAACTCCAATATCAGCCTAGTTTAATGAATAATAAATATCCAAAAAGTATAAATGATCCAAAATAATGATTTGGTTCATCACATTTACTTTAAACAAAGCGATTATAATATTGAACGTTGTAGAAATCATAAATCTGTGATACTTACAGTTAACGATGAGTTTGGTTCCTCCACCAAAAGTCCACCACAGTGATACAACCTCGTTAAGTGGCCGTACAAAAACCTCCTGCACTGTGAACAAGCATCTGTCCACTGAATACAGAGTTATTTTATAGTAAGAATGCATAATTAATCATTTATTTTAATCAAGTAATGATTAATCTCCTATTCCTTCAACTTCTACATGTTTTTTAATAATTTTTTTGCATATTTTTAATTTTGAGATACAAATCTATCCACTGAAAACACTTTTTCTAATGATATAGACATATTTATAATTTATTGAATCTACAAATACTTTCAAATTATATATATTTGGGATTTTTTGGAACTTATTGAATCAATTAAGATTCATTATTTAATTTTGTTAAACTTTTTTTTTTACACCAGACAGAGAAATGATGCCAGCCTCCTCATAAGTAATATTTTCAGTCTTATTTAAGTTCATACATGGTTAAATGAACATGATGCTTATAGATAATGATGATTTACAAAATCATATGATGAAAAAGTGAAATATCTGATAGATTTCATTAAATCCTGTCAGTAAATGAACAGCAGACAAACGTTTCATACCAACCACAGTGAACACAAACGTATCCTTAAATCCTCAACTGCACTTTTAATGTGAGTGTTTTCCTCTGTTCCATTAAGATCCTCCATGTTGTTCATCCGAGCCGTATTCCTCCTGATTTCGTGTCCCACGTTGCCTTCAGTCTGTTGAGAGCAGAGAAATCATTTCCATAGAGAGGAGGCTTTGCATCGTCAGCTGATCCTCCAGTGAACTGAGAAGCTTTATAGTCCTGTGAGTTCAACACTGCAGGACTCAGATCTGTCAGTCAACACAGCAGAGACCACAACCACCATGACTCTCATCACCATCCTCATCTGGACGCTGGCCTGCTGCTGTTTTACAGGTTCGTTGGCTCGGCAACATCTCAAACACGATGCCTCGCCTTTTCTCTCCTTTCCTTCTGCTGATGAATGAATGATTTGTTTTGTCCTGCAGGATGCAGCGGTCAGGTGACTGTGACTCAGCCTTCAGTAGTGACATCTACTCCAGGATCATCTGTCACTCTCACCTGCAAGACTAGTCAGCCTGTTTACGGTGGTGATCGGTTGTCCTGGTATCAACAGAAATCTGGACAGCCTCCAAAGCTCCTGATATATTACGTTAGCACACGTCAATCAGGAACACCATCTCGGTTTAGTGGCAGTGGAAGCAGCTCTGACTTCACTTTGACCATCAGTGGAGTTCAGGCTGAAGATGCAGCAGTTTATTACTGTCAGAGTCTCCACTATATAAACAGTGCTTGGGTGTTCACACAGTGATTTGTCGTCGTACAAAAACCTCCTTCAGTGTGACTGAAGTGAGAACGGCCTGCTTGCAGGTGCAGAGGGTTGTTGAAGAGACGGTGATGAGAATAACTGGTCCAGTGAACACAACACCAAGCAGAGTCACCAAGCAGAACCACAATGACTCTAAATAAAACTGAAACAGACTCACAGACGCTCTTCCACATGCAGTTTTAAACTCATATTCTTATCAGTTCATTCAGTCTCTTTGAGAGTGAGCTGGGGAGGTTCAATTCTTCTCAGACTTTTACAATAAGTTATTAGATATGATTTAAAAATCCAATTAATTTCATCCTCAAAATATAATATTTTCTCTTCAAATAAACATACGACCATTAGCTTTCATTTTCTGCAGGGAGTAGTACTAGTAGTTATAAAACCACTACATTCCATAGTCCTATTTGTAACCAACCTCATCTTTGTAAGTAACAGTTGCTCTAGTTTTGGGAGGAGCTAAGTGACACATTGACCACACATGGAAGCACCAGACAAGATAAGTGATAGGCAATAACCTTTACTCAAACATATGAAATGTATTGAAAACTGAAAATAAAATAGTTCCCCTTTTCAACCAGTTATCACAGAGGAATTAAACAATACCACAGTATTTGGCACGACAATTTTAATATTAATAATTTTACAGCGCTTTCACGGTTTAACACACAACAACAATCCCATGAAACACACAGCTCACTTAGAATACAATAAAGTGTCCCGCTGTTGTGTCCTTTAATGTTCGTGGTCCTTTTTAAGTTCAGCTTTTCGGTGCTGTCTTCAATCCAGAATGCAGTATAAATGTCTTCAATCCAGAATGCAGTATAAATGTCTTCAATCCAGAATGCAGTGTAAGTGTCTTCAATCCAGAATGCAGTGTAAGTGTCTTCAATCCAGAATGCAGTGTAAGTGTCTTCAATCCAGAATGCAGTCTAAGTGTCTTCAATCCAGAATGCAGGGTCCTTTAATAAGTCAGTTAGTCAACAAAAAGAAAATAGTCAAGTGTAGTCATTCAGAAGTCCTACCACACCGGTGAACTCCAAGTGTGAGAGAAAGGATAGGTGATCCTTCCTGCAGGATAAACCCTGTATCAGCTCTAATTCTCCTTCGTCAAGGAGAATTCAGAATTCAAATCCAAATCAAGTCATCCCAGGAAAAAACCTAGCCTGTGTAAAACAAGGCTATTACTTCTTATGTCATGAATTCAATCTATGGCCATAATGAATATCATAACAAACTCTCAAAATACTATTGTAATTCAGTAGTATTCAACTCTTGAATGCTTAGCTTTTTAACCATGAATTATGATTAATATTAAGTCCTGAACTAGTCTAAATGACATCAAATCATATACATCACATTCACATTCAGGCATATTTCAAGTACACATCAATGTTCTCCTTAACAGGCTACATATTAATATTAAACACCAGCAGCGGCCAATGACGCAGCTGCGCTGCACATGTACAGCATATAACACACATGTACAGAAATATCCATCACACCTTGTTATAACTACAGCATGAACATTACTTTAATATAGTAGCAAAGCAACACATACTCTCCATGACAGCACACGTGGAAAAACACACCAGCTAATAGTTAGCTCCTGATTTCATGTCCCACGTTGCCTTCAGTCTGTTGAGAGCAGAGAAATCATTTCCATAGAGAGGAGGCTTTGCATCGTCAGCTGATCCTCCAGTGAACTGAGAAGCTTTATAGTCCTGTGAGTTCAACACTGCAGGACTCAGATCTGTCAGTCAACACAGCAGAGACCACAACCACCATGACTCTCATCACCATCCTCATCTGGACGCTGGCCTGCTGCTGGTTTACAGGTTCGTTGGCTCGGCAACATCTCAAACACGACGCCTCGCCTTTTCTCTCCTTTCCTTCTGCTGATGAATGAATGATTTGTTTTGTCCTGCAGGATGCAGCGGTCAGGTGACTGTGACTCAGCCTCCAGTAGTGACATCTACTCCAGGATCCACTGTCGCTCTCACCTGTAAGACTAGTCAGCCTGTTTACAGTGGTAGTTATGAGTATTTGTCCTGGTATCAACAGAAATCTGGACAGCCTCCAAAGCTCCTGATATATCGCGCTAGCACACGTCAATCAGGAACACCATCTCGGTTTAGTGGCAGTGGAAGCAGCTCTGACTTCACTTTGACCATCAGTGGAGTTCAGGCTGAAGATGCAGCAGTTTATTACTGTCAGAGTTTCCATGTCATAAACGGTGGCAATGTGTTCACACAGTGATTTGTCGTCGTACAAAAACCTCCCTCAGTCAGACTGCAGAGAAGCTGAGCTGTTCCAGCAGGAACCTTCTGCAGCTGCTGAGGAGACACAGACCAGTGAACACAGAGCTGACACAAACCTCACCAAGCACACACATTACTGGGATCTCTGCCTCTCACTTCAAAGTATTATTTTTTAACATTTTCAGATATCTCTCCAGTTTCATTATCAGCCCAACCTTGGTTCAGAGTGATCGGGCCTCCAGCTGCAACCGTGTTGTTTCTGCTCCAATTCAGGGAAATCGTTTTTTAATTTATGTGAAAAAAAGGTCAAACCATTGTTTAGACAAACTACTGTCTGTTCTTGTGTCTTGGTGCTAAAAGCAGTGTGACCTGGAACATTTTATACTTTTAAAGAAGTGTTTACCTTTTTAGTATTTGTTATCCCTTAAAATGCATCAACTTTTAATTAAATGCAAACCGACCGTTAAAATGCAGGAGACAGGTTTCCTCCATCATGTGTAATATGCAGGTGAAGGTCACATGATCAGCTCCTGAAGAGAGTGTAACGTTAAACAAAAGCAGACAGGAAGGCCTGTCTTGAATGATCCTGATAAACTGAACCAGGACTTAACTGTGGGTATTTTGCTGTATGCAGATGATACTGCGCTGCTGGCTGAATCAGAAGATGATTTACAGATTATGTTACATTTATTAAAGACCTGGTGTTACAGATGGAGGCTGTCAATAAATCAGAGTCAAACACAGATAATTCATTTTCGGAAAAAAAGGGTTCCAAGAAGTGGGAACATTTTCACTTTCTGGAACATGACATTGGAATATGAATCTGAGTACAAATATTTGGGATTCCCTCTTGATGAATTTATGACTTACGAAAATGGAATTAAACTCTTGGCTGGTTCAGCTAGCAGAGCTTTGGGGTCTGTTGTTAACAAGTTACAAATATGTAAAGACCTGGGATATTCCACTTACTCTCAACTGTATGATGCATGTGTTTCTCCTATTATGAATTATGCTGCAGGGACATGGGGATTTAAAGAAAGGTAAATTTCAGATGCAGTACAAAACAGAGCTATACGTTGTTTTCTGGGCATTCATAAAGTTGCTGCTCAGGGTGACATGGGTTGGATTCCTGGATCAATAAGGAGGAAATGTGAAATGATTAGACTGTGGAATCGTTTCATTAATATGTCAGATAATAGGATCAGTAAGAAGGTTTTCCTTTGGAGTGAAGTTCAGAATGGTCCATGGGCTGCAGAGCTTCATGCTGTCTTCAGAGAAGCTGAACTACAGTATATCTATAGAAATCATTTATCATGCAGTGGAAACACAATTAGAGAAAAGTTACTCTTTGGATTTGAAAAAAAGTGGTTAAATGACATCTTGTTAAAACCGAAATATCGAACATATATTCAAATCAAACATAACTATGCTACTGAATTTAATGTAAAGCAAACTTAGGGAGAAATCAAAGATCCTTGTGTGCTCAGTTAAGAACAGGAATCCTTCCTCTGGCCCTTGAAGTCGGCAGATTTAAAAACATCCCAGAGGAACACAGACTTTGTGAACTTTGTGACTTAGGAGAGGTAGAAAATGAATCTCATTTGATTTTATATTGTCCTTTTTATGATGAGCTGAGAATACCTTTTTTCAACCAAATGTTTATTCAGTATCCTGAAATGTTTTGGAGCACTGATGATGACAGGATTGAAGGGTTGTTTAATTTCAATGTTTTTAAGTTAGCCTCTTTTGTTGCAAAAGCCTGGAAGAAACGTCAGGATGGTTTATTTTCTTAGTATTAGTGTTGTTAAGCATCTACTTTTGGTTTCTGGTCTTTTTGTTGTCTAATATTGGTGTCTTGTAAGCCCTTGTGGGCTGGGCATATTGATTATGCATGACACAATAATAAATGTAATCAATCAATTAAAAATCAGTCTGTATCATGAAGACAATTCATCAAACGTCTCAGAGGAGGAAATCAGTCCCAACTGGACAAAACTTCTTGCTTCTTTTAGGATGAAGAGTCAAACATTTTTTAAATAAACTTTCCTAACAGGAAGTGACTCAAATCTCAGCTGAAATGTGTCAGAGCTGCAAATAATTGAACCTGTTTCACACGGATGTTTGTGGAACGCTTGATGATGTTAAACTTATTCAAATTTCTATTGGAGAATAAAAGCAGAATAATATTTTTGATTTGATTCATTTAATACAATTAAAATACACAACAGAAACAGAGGAGACAAAACAAGGAGAGGCATGAAACCCATAGGATGTTATAATAACATCATCTATTATAAAATCAGTAACAAAATAGAGCAGAGACATATAAAGCAGAATATGACTTCATCATCCATACACACAGCTTTGGATGAAGCCCTGAATTTGTTTGAAGAATTAAAGCCTCTAAAGGGATCGTTAACCCTTCACACATGATTGATCCCCTAAATCCATCAGTGTCACATCTGGAGCATCTCCATTAACAGCCAGCAGAGGGCAGCATGCAACTATTTATCAGTACAAAGGCCTTTGGGAAAGTTGACAAAGACAGAACAGCAGAGAGGTGAGAAACAGAGAGTCAGCAGTTTCTTCATGTTCTGAATCAGTCCACAGGGAGATGTAGCCTCTACTTCCTCCACCTCCTCTCTCCCTTTCACTTCCACAACCACAGCTGGGCCCAAACGGGTTTTGCATGATTTGAATGCATCGCTGCTCCTCGCAGTTTTAAGTTCTCGTGTCACCGTGAGTCTGAACTGTTTTCTCGTACTCACACTGAAAACTGCTTCAGGATGATGTTGCCAATAACTCTGATTGTCATGCTGGGTTTTCTGAGTCAGGGTGAGAGGTTTTGAAGACATATGTGATCATTTTTACAGCTGATGTCTTCTCATGTTTGTGTCCAATTTTCTTTATGTCTTAATCTGTGTATGATTGTTATAATTTAGACTGCTGCTGCATGTTGTTGGCTATTCCATTTCATTCTCAAAATCTCATTTCATTTCTCATTTCAGAGACTTCTGCCCAAAGATTTCTGACTCAGGCCGACAAATCCAAGTCTGTTAGTGTTGGAGGGACTGTGGAACTCACCGCCACGGGGAGCTCAGATATTGCTGCTGATCTCAGTTGGTACCTTCAGAAACCTGGACAGGCTCCCAAACTTCTTATATATAGAGTATCAAACAGCTTCTCTGGAACGCCGTCTCGATTCAGTGGCAGTAGATCTGGTTCTCGCTATACTTTAACCATCAGTGGAGTTCAGGCTGAAGATGCTGGAGATTACTACTGTCTGGGTGAGCATAGTAGAGGTGTGTTCACACAGTGATTTGTCGCCGTACAAAAACCTCCTTCAGTGTGACTGAAGTGAGAACGGCCTGCTGCAGGTGCAGAGGGTTGTTGAAGAGACGGTGATGAGAATAACTGGTCCAGTGAACACAACACCAAGCAGAGTCACCAAGCAGAACCACAATGACTCTAAATAAAACTGAAACAGACTCACAGACGCTCTTCCACATGCAGTTTTAAACTCATATTCTTATCAGTTCATTCAGTCTCTTTGAGAGTGAGCTGGGGAGGTTAAAATCTTGTTGCACTATAGCAGCTGATAAAGTCCTCAACAGTGTCTCTACTGATAGCTGCACAAAACGATGGAATATAACAACAGTACACAGAAAAAAAGAAAATTTGTAGCTAAATGATTTAAATCTCTAAATGTAGTTCATATTAAATATCTTAAACTAATAAGAAAGCTTGTGTACTATCAGGTGTAATATCAGATATGATGCTGAGATGATCAACAAGACATTTTTCTTAATGAACATGACCTAAAAGAAACAAAGAGACACTGACTTCTTATAATCCACAGTTTTATTTTAGGATGGTATAACCTTTTTGATGTATGAATAATTTAAAATGTTTATTTCTTAAAGTAATGAACATAAAGAAGATTATGGAAAATATCAGTTTAAAATAATTCAGCATTCACTTTAAAAGCCTGAATAGAAAGCTGTGAAATTAGAATGATGTAACCTGGAATGTTATTGTGTACAATTTAAGTTTAAAATAAAATTAAATAATCATTAGCCTACCAAGCTAGCTAAGCTAGCTAGCTTGATCTCCTGGCATGTGTACTTACGGCTTCTTCGTTCCCTCCTTGTTGTTGTTGGTGGAAATTCTCAAGTTGAAATCGACGCGCAAATCGCAACGGACGACGACGACGAACGCAAGTTTTGAAGGTTTTTAGTTGTTGAAATGAAATCACACACACTCTTCACACACTCCCGTGTGACATACCTCAGGCGGGATTCGAACCCGCTTCCCTGCGACGGCGGTCTGCGTTCTTAACCGCTGGACCACCTCTGGCACGGCTCCAAGAAGCAGAGACAGAAGATGAGAGTGAAGCTGCAGAGGCACGACGTTGACAGCCTGAGACCTGGTCTGGTGTTCTTTAGGGCGGTCCTACAGGTTCCTCAGGTGGTTCTACTGTTCTTTCAGGAGGTTTCAGTGCAGGTCGTTCTGGAGGTTCCAGGATGCTTCAAGATGTTCTAGTGGTCATGGAGGAGCATCTCTTTTAACATACTGGAACCTGTTGTACTTCTTCTCTGTGTGACAGTTTACCTCTCAGACCATCAGGTGGCTCAGCTGTTAGAAACACAGCTTCATCGTCTGCATATCGGTGGTCCAAACTCCACTGTTTGTTCTTTCTCTATGATTTAGAGTAACTTTTTGAACATGAAGTTGTTTTGATGTTATGCTGCTTGTCTGGTGTTTGGCCTTGAGGTCAGGAATCAGGGTTTGCACTCTGGGGTTGTGGGTTCAAATCTTGGTTTAATTGAAGATTCTGTTAATGTTTAATTTTTGTTTTTTTAAATATGTGAAAATATATATTCCTCTCATGTTTTTATGGTGTAAATCTGTGATGAACGCGAAAATGCTTTGAAGCACAATATCTGGTGAGTTAATTACAAAGGATTCCCACACCGGGACTCAGAACCCAGACCACCTGGGTCTAAACCAGAAGTCCTTACCATCAGACGATCTAGGACACATGTTATCCACGTCTGCTTTTACCTGTAAATCATGAGACAAGCAGCTCAATGTAGCTCCACAACAAAACGATGGTAAAGTCAAAGGAGAGACAGAGACAGAAAGTCTAAGTCCCCTCTGAAGTTTTCTCTCTCAGCATCGATTGTCACGCTCCGGGTTTGTTTAGAGGTCAACTTGTCTTTGTCAACATTTTTCTAGGTTTTCATTTTCGTTTCCCTAACTCTTGGCTTCTCTCGTGTCCTGTCAAGTGTCCACCTGTGTGATTGCTTGTCCCGCCCTCATGTGTCTCACCTGTGTCCAGGTGTCCCCCCCCCCCTCGTCTACTTCAGCTGTGTGTTTCTCCGTCCTCCTGAGCCAGATGGTCTTTGGCCTCGTGGGAGAGATGCAGCTTTCCTTCCTCTCGGACGTTTGTGCGGTTATCTCCACCGACTGCCTTCCTGTGTACCGAACCTGAACTGGTTTATTGAACACTGAGCCTCGGCACTGCAACCTTGTCTGTCTGCATGTGTGGGTCCTGTCTTCTCTGTCTGATGGATGGAGGTGAAGTTTCTGCAGAATCCTCCCTCAGTTTCACATCTCTGTATTATTGTATTGTAATGTAGAAATATGAATTTTTATAAGAAGAATCCAAAGCTTTAATTTTCTGCAGGGAGTAGAACCAGTTGATATGAAACCATTTCATTCTTTACTTCTTTTAATAAATTAAAACACCAAACACTTCATCATGTAATTCATCAGTGAAAGCTTTATTATTATTATAAAAAGACAGTTATTAAACGTACACATCTACTTGCTGAGCTACACACATTACTCTCTAGCTACTTTACAGCAGTCACACAAGGCTTTATAGTTTCCTCTACAAACGTTGTCCTCAGATTGTTCAGAGCAGCAGGTGTGTTCCTCCTGCTCCCCCCATGCAGAGCTCCTGTCCTGGCCTCCATCCAGACCCTCTAGGCCTTACACTGGCTCCTGTGGAGGGACTGCATCTGGTTGTGGTTGTGATGGAGGACCTTGCAGGAGTACAGCTCTCCTGCCATCCAGCGCTCCTGGCTCAGGCTCAGGGTGCTGCTGCTGCTGTAGAGTCCGCTCTTCTCCTCCTCTGAGCTGCTCAGGACCCCCTCCGTCACCTCGGTGCCGTCCACCTCCCAGCTCACCACGGCTCCCTGAGGAGAGTAGCCGGTCAGCAGGCAGGCCAGCGTGGCCGAGCCCCCAGAGAGCTGCTCAGAGGAGGGGGGAAGCAGGGAGACTGAGGGCCGGATCATGGAGCCAGCTGGAGGGGAGAGCAGAGACACACGAGGAGCAGATTAACTTCCACTGTAGGAAAGACAGCTGAACATGACAGAGGTGACGTTACTGAGGGTTAGCTGTGTGCATGATGCTGTGGTCACACAGAGACATGGGATGGAGGGAGGATTTAACAAATACAACGCTGACTGGAGTTCTGTCATTTACAGGAACCAATCTTCTCCTGCGGCTCTCCTCATTAAATCATTATAGAATCATATACAATGTGACTGAGGAGTCATTGGAATAGAAAAGTTTCATTAATCATCTGTAAACTGTAAGCAGTGAAAGACTTTGACATCTGTCTGTTTCACTTCCTTTTCATCACTTTGAACTAACGAACCGTGAACACAAACTGCAGCGACACTGAATGTACAATAAACCCTCTTATTAGTTTGATCAACATTAGATTTTATAACGTACAGCAAACACACTAACAGATGTTTCAATGTTACAAAATAAAATACTGCATCTACTTCACCAAAACATAATCTATAATAGGAAAATAATATGCAGTGTTTTCCTAAACTCCAATATCAGCCTAGATTAATGAATGATAAATATCCAAAAAATATAAATGATCCAAAATAATGATTTGGTTCATCACATTTACTTTAAACAAAGCGATTATAATATTGAACGTTGTAGAAATCATAAATCTGTGATACTTACAGTTAACGATGAGTTTGGTTCCTCCACCAAAAGTCCACCACAGTGATACAACCTCGTTAAGTGGCCGTACAAAAACCTCCTGCACTGTGAACAAGCATCTGTCCACTGAAAACAGAGTTATTTTATAGTAAGAATGCATAATTAATCATTTATTTTAATAAAGTAATGATTTATCTCCTATTCCTTCAACATCTACATGTTTTTTAATATTTGTTTTGTATATTTTTAAATTTGAGAGACAAATCTATCCACTGAAAACACTTTTTCTATTAATATAGAAATAATTATATTTAATTGAATTTACAAAATCTTTCAAATTATATGGATTTTAACTTATTGTACTTTACTTAGAATAAAAGATTGATTATATGATTTTTTTTTACTTTTCTACTCCAGAGAGAAATGATGACAGCCTCCTCATAAGTCATATTCTCAGTCTTATTTAAGTTCATACATGGTTAAATGAACATGATGCTTATAGATAATGATTTACAAAGTCATATGATGAAAAGGTGAAATATCTGATAGATTTCATTAAATCCTTTCAGTAAATGAACAGCAGACAAACGTTTCATACCAACCACAGTGAACACAAACGTATCCTTAAATCCTCAACTGCACTTTTAATGTGAGTGTTTTCCTCTGTTCCATTAAGATCCTCCATGTTGTTCATCCGAGCCGTATTCCTCCTGATTTCGTGTCCCACGTTGCCTTCAGTCTGTTGAGAGCAGAGAAATCATTTCCATAGAGAGGAGGCTTTGCATCGTCAGCTGATCCTCCAGTGAACTGAGAAGCTTTATAGTCCTGTGAGTTCAACACTGCAGGACTCAGATCTGTCAGTCAACACAGCAGAGACCACAACCACCATGACTCTCATCACCATCCTCATCTGGACGCTGGCCTGCTGCTGTTTTACAGGTTCGTTGGCTCGGCAACATCTCAAACACGACGCCTCGCCTTTTCTCTCCTTTCCTTCTGCTGATGAATGAATGATTTGTTTTGTCCTGCAGGATGCAGCGGTCAGGTGACTGTGACTCAGCCTCCAGTAGTGACATCTACTCCAGGATCCACTGTCGCTCTCACCTGTAAGACTAGTCGACCTGTTCACGGCAATAATTATTTGCACTGGTATCAACAGAAATCTGGACAGCCTCCAAAGCTCCTGATATATTTAGCCAGCACACGTCAATCAGGAACACCATCTCGGTTTAGTGGCAGTGGAAGCAGCTCTGACTTCACTTTGACCATCAGTGGAGTTCAGGCTGAAGATGCAGCAGTTTATTACTGTCAGAGTTTCCATGTCATAAGCGGTGCTTGGGTGTTCACACAGTGATTTGTCGTCGTACAAAAACCTCCCTCAGTCAGACTGCAGAGAAGCTGAGCTGTTCCAGCAGGAACCTTCTGCAGCTGCTGAGGAGACACAGACCAGTGAACACAGAGCTGACACAAACCTCACCAAGCACACACTACATATTCACCCTAATAGACACATGACACATTTCAGACCTATCTTCCAATTCAGAAATAGAAAATTGAAATCAAGATGCATTTTTCACATTAGCAGAACTGTTTCATAATTCATTCCACTATCTCCTACTCAGTCCCTTCACTTTGATTAGAAGATGTTCATTTTCCACATGGAAGTCTCAGTAAAAGACATAAAACTACTTTCAGAATATAAACAAAGCACATTTACTCAAGTGCTGTGTTTAAGTACATGTTTGTGTGTCCGGGTTTAAAAAGGTCACAAAGGAACAGACAAACATCGGAAACTTTGCGTCACTTTTGCAGCTTTCGTTGATGTTGCTGCGAACTGAACCAGGATCAGCATCTTTCAAAAAGACACTCGGAGCAGAGCCTGAATTCACCAAAACGCCTCAGAGGAGGAAATTAATCTGAACTGAACAAAAGTTCTCTGAGCGACACGTTTGGTTTCTTCTTTTAGGACAAATAGCAAAAGCATGTCATCAACTTTATCAACTTAAGATTCAACCTGTTTCACACTGATGTTTTTGGAACGCTTGATGACAACTTGATGAAATTGCTTTTTCACAAAAAGCAGAGTGATATTATTTATTTATCCATAAACACAACTTTGACACTGATTGAAGAATGACAGTCCCTTTAAGGGATTATTACCCATTTAAAAAAACCTTAACCAATGCAGATAATCCTTTAACCTTCAGAGGAAAGCAAGGACATGCTCAAAATACAAGCCACAAGAAACTAAAGGATTTGAGGGCTTAAACAAATCTTGAATGGATAAGAGAACCAAGTGTGCAGTTTTCTAGCATTCCCCCCGAGACCTCTATAGTATCACAGCTGAAGCATCCAGATTAGACTGATGTCATGATCAGGAGAAGAGCAAAGGGCTGTACAAATTAAATGTCATGGTAGTGTAACCCACTAGTTACTATAGAGTTTGGACCAGAGACTAGGTTCGTAGAGGAGGGTTTAAAGAGGAAGTGACAGACACAATAAATAAATGGAGCCACGGCGTATATTTAAAGTAAGTTGACTGTATTGAACTGTATGAAAATAAAATAAAATCAAAATAAAATTCAATGCAATGACATCTGATTGCTCAATGTTTCACAGTCTCTCTTTAACATAAAACCAAATAAAAGTGTCCAATAGGAACCGTAACGTTCCTTTAATGTTCTTGAATGTTCTTGTTGTTGGTCAGCGCGCTTCAGTCAATTGTGTGTAAGTCAAGTCAGGGGAAAGTTCAAAGAGTCAGGTGTGTGTGTGGTGGTCCTACCACAGACACACTCAGTTAAGGTGAAGAAGGGCTGGATGTCCTCCTCGGCTCAGGTGCTGGTTCTCTGCTCCTTTGGGCAAGGAACATTTCACTGGCTCGCCATCTCCCTCAATCAGGAGAATCCAGATCCACATCAAAAGGTTTCTCAAGGGTCTCAAAAAAACCTAGCCTCTATAAAGACAGGGCTATCACTTAACACAGAATCATCAAACTTCTCTTATGGCCATATTAAATACATACTATAAATCTCAACACACTACTGGAACACAATAGTGATTAAATGAATTATCTTTTTAACTGTACACTTCTTTTCTTTTTATCTCAAGGTGAGTATTTTCACACATTCTTAATCATTCTAAATCAACATGAATTATTTTAGCTATTTAACCATGAATTATGATCATTTTAGCTTCTTTACCATGAATTATGATAATTTTAACTCAGTTTTCCACATGAAATATTGTTCATTTTAATCCTTTTTAACCATTTCACACATTTTCATTGAATTATGAACTGAAAACTAGCTAAATGCACCTTTAACACACATCACAATATCAATTCAGTGCTTCAGAGTTTCTGCCACTGTGATAAATGGACATGTTTAGCCGTATTTAATAGACACACACCCTAAACAGTGCATCTCAGAGTGAATACACACACACACAGGAAAATAAATAGCACACCTCATATTTTCATCAGATTATCAGAGCAAAATATGCAGCTTTAACTCTTAAAACACACAGTAAACAGTAGCGGCAGGTCACGTTCATGAGTAAACAAGCTTTCTGCCCTCTCACAGACTGAATCGCGATGTGGCTACTCCGGTTAGCATGGGCTAGCGCTAGTTAGCTCGAGCGACTCACCAAGCCTCTGCCGAAAACAATAACCCACAGGTCCTCGACCACCTCTCTGCTTCAGGTAGGTACACTCTCACGGGTTATTCTGTGTTGATAAGTGAGTTAACAACCGCCGTTTCCGTGACTTCTTATTGTCTTTCTCTTCCGTGTTTCTCATCTGCTCGTACCGCTGCTCTGACTCTGCACCGCGCTACTCTATACTCTCACTCACGCACTGTAACTCTCGCGAGAAGAGGGTGGGACTACTTCCTCTTTCCTATCATGCATAATACAACAAATAAGGACTATGTGTGTGCAAAATAATATTATTGACAGAATAATAAATTAAAGAGGGTGAAATAAATAACAAATATATTTAAAGGGAAATAACAATATCTGTTTTCTACTGGGTTACAGTAGTATGGAGTCAGCCAGAAGAGGGCGGCCTGTATCTATTTACCAGCAAAGGCAGAAGGAGCAGAGAGATGCAGAGTCCAACGTTTCTTCTGGATCAGTCCACAGGGAGATGTAGCCTCTACTTCCTCCACCTCCTCTCTCCCTTTCACTTCCACAACCACAGCTGGGCCCAAACGGGTTTTGCATGATTTGAATGCATCGCTGCTCCTTGCAGTTTTAAGTTCTCGTGTCACCGTGAGTCTGAACTGTTTTCTCGTACTCACACTGAAAACTGCTTCAGGATGATGTTGCCAATAACTCTGATTGTCATGCTGGGTTTTCTGAGTCAGGGTGAGAGGTTTTGAAGACATATGTGATCATTTTTGCAGCTGATGTCTTCTCATGTTTGCGTCCAATTTTCTTTATGTCTTATTCTGTGTATGATTGTTATAATTTAGACTGCTGCTGCATGTTTTGGCTATTCCATTTCATTCTCAAACTCTAATTTCATTTCTCATTTCAGAGACTTCTGCCCAAAGATTTCTGACTCAGGCCGACAAATCCAAGTCTGTTAGTGTTGGAGGGACTGTGGAACTCACCGCCACGGGGAGCTCAGATATTGGTGCTGATCTCAGTTGGTACCTTCAGAAACCTGGACAGGCTCCCAAACTTCTTATATACTCTGCATCAACTCGCTTCTCTGGAACACCGTCTCGATTCAGTGGCAGTAGATCTGGTTCTCACTACACTTTAACCATTAGTGGAGTTCAGGCTGAAGATGCTGGAGATTACTACTGTCTGGGTTACCATGGTAACTATGTGTTCACACAGTGATTTGTCGTCGTACAAAAACCGCCTTCAGTGTGACTGAAGTGAGAACGGCCTGCTGCAGGTGCAGAGGGTTGTTGAAGAGACGGTGATGAGAATAACTGGTCCAGTGAACACAACACCAAGCAGAGTCACCAAGCAGAACCACAATGACTCTAAATAAAACTGAAACAGACTCACAGACGCTCTTCCACATGCAGTTTTAAACTCATATTCTTATCAGACTAGCAAGTTTTTCAATTTATTAGTCATAATATAAAAATCCATTCATTTTCTTCTTCAAAATATAGTATTCTCTTCAAATGTCACAGCAAAATAAACATACAAATATTAGCTTTCATTTTCTGCAGGGAGTAGTACTATTAGTTGTACTCTTTAAAAATGCCATCTCCTCGTTACCGACTCTAAACCCATGTCATGCTAACGATCTTGTAAACATCTTTAATTACAAATTTCTGAATGTCATCGATGTCATTGCACCTGCTACGGTTAAAACAATTTCTGGTAAGCAAAAGGCACCCTGGAGAAAAGCTGCTGTTGTGACAGCCCAGAGAAGAGAGGCAGGAAGGCTGAACGAATCCTCTCGGAGTACTAAACTTCATATTCACCATGACATCTATAAAGAGAGCCTCCGGGCCTACAATTTAGTCTTAAAAAGTGCGAGAGAAACATTCTTCTCCAATATCATAAACAACAACACTAATAAGGGGAAAACCCTATTTGCAACTGTTGACAGACTGAACAACCCCCCAACACAAATACCAGCTAAACTCCATTCCACGCAGAAATGCAATGAGTTTGCATTCTTTTATACTAATAAAATTGAAGGCATCAGACGCGCCATCAATATCTCAAACAAAAAAGTTGGATCACCACCCTGTTCAGGCAAAAGTAACACAGCAATGATGGCAAGCTTTAATGCTATAGACCAGGGGTACTCAAATACAAATCCTCAAGGGCCACAAATATGTTTTTCAATGACTCAAAGGTCCATTTATTGAGGTCGGTCAGGCCACATGTGATATACTGTATTTAGTGCATTTCTTTTTGTTGTTCTTACCTCTGAATTTTGAGGATATGTTTCTTCAAAATTTGTATGCTTTGTCTCATAATGCCGTTTCAAATTGGAAATCTTCATCACAGTCTCCTGGCATATTAAGCACATGGGTCTTGTGCAGGTTGGAGGAAGAATTAATGCAAACTTTTCAGTCCATTCTTCTTTAAATTGGCGATTTTTACTGTCCACCTTTCTTTAGGCAGAGAACTTGGAACACGCCACTTTCATGTAATCTTTTTTCCCGAATATGCTATCTATCTATGCCCCTACTGGCAAAGTGGCTACATGAGAACCGCTTCAAAAACGAAAGTGAAACTTAAAAATGCGCTCGCAGCGCGACCCAATAACAGGCTGTCTGTGTATCGTTGGCATGGAGACAAGTCCCGATACACGTGTTGACCCAACCAAAACACATACTGAAAAAATAATAGTTCCGGGGCCACAAATAGGTGGCCGGCGGGCCGGATGCGGCCCGGGGGCCGCCTATTGAGTACCGCTGCAGTATAGACTCTAAAACTCTAGTGGAAACGGTGACAAATCTAAAATCATCCACCTGCTGCCTTGATGCTTTACCTACCAACTTTTTTAAGAATGTTTTTGACTGCCTATCTATAGACGTATTGCAAATAATTAATAACTCTATTCAATCAGGCAATTTCCCAAAGGCCTTCAAAACTGCAGTCATTAAACCTCTTCCAAAAAAGCGGAGCCTAGATGCCTCTATTATCAACAACTACAGACCAATTTCAAATCTACCATTCATAAGTAAAATAATTGAGAAAGTTGTCCTCCAACAACTAAATCACTTCCTGGCTTCAACTGGCTGCCACAACAACTTCCAGTCAGGATTTCAACCTTTTCATAGCACCGAGACGGCCCTTATTAAAGTTGTAAATGACATCCGTCTTAACACAGACTCTGGCAAAACTTCAATATTAATGCTATTAGACCTCAGTGCTGCATTTGACACTGTCGACCACTCAATACTTTTGGACAGGTTGGAAAACTGGGTGGGGCTCTCAGGCACAGTCTTCAGCTGGTTCAAGTTATATCTACAAGATAGGAACTATTTTGTTTCCATTGGCGACTTTGTATCAGAACCTACCAATGTAACGTGTGGAGTCCCCCAAGGTTCAATCTTGGGGCCGACTTTATTCAACATCTACATGCTCCCACTAGGACAAATCATGCAAAATAATAACATTGACCACCATTGCTTTGCCGATGACACCCAAATCTATGTAGCACTATCACCAAACGACTATCGCCCCATAGATCTTCTGTGCCAGTGCATTGAGCAAGTCAAAGACTGGATGTGCCAAAACTTCCCTCAACTAAATGAGGACAAAACTGAGATAATTGTTTTTGGTGCTAAAAAAGAAAGGTTTAAAGTAATTCAACACCTTCACTCTCTGTCCCTGAAAACCTCAAACAAAGCCAGAAATCTTGGGGTTATTATGGATACTGATTTACATTTCGACAGTCACATTAAATCAGTAAGAAAATCAGCCTACCATCACCTCAAAAATGTAGCAAGACTTAGAGGGCTCATGTCAGCTCAAGACTTAGACAAACTTGTACATGCCTTTATTACTAGTAGGCTAGACTACTGTAATGGTCTCCTTGCAGGTCTTCTGGAAAAAACTGTCAGGCAGCTACAGCTTGTTCAGAACGCTGCTGCTAGAGTTCTTACAAAGACCAAAAAATGTGAGCACATTACACCAATTCTTAAATCCTTACATTGGCTCCCTGTATGTCAGAGGATTGATTTCAAAGTCCTCCTGCTCACATATAAATCACTACATGGTCTAGGGCCGAAGTATATCACTGATGCTCCCACTACATAAGACTTCTAGACCACTAAGATCTTCTGAGACCAATCTGTTAGTGATTCCCAGAGTAAACAACAATCACAGGAGAGCATCATTTAGTCACTATGCAACAAATGGCTGGAATAAACTTCCTGAAGATGTAAGACTTGCCCCAACTCTGACCACTTTTAAAACTAGACTGAAAACATTAATGTTCACCATAGCTTTCTGCTAAATCTTTTAATGTCTGCACTGTTTTTAATTATTGCAAATATGTTTTTATTCTCCTTGTCTTTCTGTAATGTATTTTAATTTTGCCTTTATTTTCTTTTAATTCTTTTTTTTCTTCACTTCATTGTATGACATGTCATGATGTGAAGCACTTTGAGTCTGCCTTGTGGATGAAATGTGCTATACAAATAAAGTTGCCTTGCCTTGCCTAAAAATAACACAGAGACACTGACTTCTTATAATCCACAGTTTTATTTTAGGATGGTATAACCTTTTTGAATGTATCAATAATTTAAAAAGTTTATTTCGTCAAGTAATGAACATAAAGAAGATTATAGAAAATCAGCTTTCCTTCCTCTCGGACGTTTGTGCCGTTATCTTCACCGACTGCCTTCCTGTGTACCGAACCTGAACTGGTTTATTGAACACTGAGCCTCGGCACTGCAACCTTGTCTGTCTGCATGTGTGGGTCCTGTCTTCTCTGTCTGATGGATGGAGGTGAAGTTTCTGCAGAATCCTCCCTCAGTTTCACATCTCTGTATTATTGTAGTGTAATGTAGAAATATGAATTTTTATAAGATGAATCCAAAGCTTTAATTTTCTGCAGGGAGTAGAACCAGTTGATATGAAACCATTTAATTCTCTAGTCCTATTCATAAAATAAAACACCAAACACTTCATCATGTTATTCATCAGTGAAAGCTTTATTATCATAAAAAGACAGTTATTAAACACATCTACTTGCTGAGCTACACACATTACTCTCTAGCTACTTTACAGCAGTCACACAAGGCTTTATAGTTTCCTCTACAAACGTTGTCCTCAGATTGTTCAGAGCAGCAGGTGTGTTCCTCCTGCTCCCCCCATGCAGAGCTCCTGTCCTGGCCTCCATCCAGACCCTCTAGGCCTTACACTGGCTCCTGTGGAGGGACTGCATCTGGTTGTGGTTGTGATGGAGGACCTTGCAGGAGTACAGCTCTCCTGCCATCCAGCGCTCCTGGCTCAGGCTCAGGGTGCTGCTGCTGCTGTAGAGTCCGCTCTTCTCCTCCTCTGAGCTGCTCAGGACCCCCTCCGTCACCTCGGTGCCGTCCACCTCCCAGCTCACCACGGCTCCCTGAGGAGAGTAGCCGGTCAGCAGGCAGGCCAGCGTGGCCGAGCCCCCAGAGAGCTGCTCAGAGGAGGGGGGAAGCAGGGAGACTGAGGGCCGGATCATGGAGCCAGCTGGAGGGGAGAGCAGAGACACACGAGGAGCAGATTAACTTCCACTGTAGGAAAGACAGCTGAACATGACAGAGGTGACGTTACTGAGGGTTAGCTGTGTGCATGATGCTGTGGTCACACAGAGACATGGGATGGAGGGAGGATTTAACAAATACAACGCTGACTGGAGTTCTGTCATTTACAGGAACCAATCTTCTCCTGCGGCTCTCCTCATTAAATCATTATAGAATCATATACAATGTGACTGAGGAGTCATTGGAATAGAAAAGTTTCATTAATCATCTGTAAACTGTAAGCAGTGAAAGACTTTGACATCTGTCTGTTTCACTTCCTTTTCATCACTTTGAACTAACGAACCGTGAACACAAACTGCAGCGACACTGAATGAACAATAAACCCTCTTATTAGTTTGATCAACATTAGATTTTATAACGTACAGCTAACACACTAACAGATGTTTCAATGTTACAAAATAAAATACTGCATCTACTTCACCAAAACATAATCTATAATAGGAAAATAATATGCAGTGTTTTCCTAAACTCCAATATCAGCCTAGATTAATGAATAATAAATATCCAAAAAGTATAAATGATCCTAAAAAATGATTTGGTTCATCACATTTACTTTTGACAAAGCGATTATAATATTGAACGTTGTAGAAATCATAAATCTGTGATACTTACAGTTAACGATGAGTTTGGTTCCTCCACCAAAAGTGTACCACAGTGATACAACCTCGTTAAGTGGCCGTACAAAAACCTCCTGTACTGTGAACAAGCATCTGTCCACTGAAAACAGAGTTATTTTATAGTAAGAATTCATAATTAATCATTTATTTTCAATAAGTCATGATTTATCTCCTATTCCTTCAACTTCTACATGTTTTTTTAACAATTTTATAGCATATTTTTAAATTTGAGATACAAATCTATCCACTGAGGAAACTCTCTGATTTTTCTAATAATATAGAAATTATTATAAATAATTTAATCTAGAAAATGTTTCAAATTATATGTATTCAAACTTATTGTATAAATGAATGTTGATTATTTAATTTTGTTTTATTTTTCTACTCCAGACAGAAAAAGATTACAGCCTCCTCATAAGTCATATTTTCAGTCTTATTTAAGTTCATACATGGTTAAATGAACATGATGCTTATAGATAATAATGATTTACAAAATCATATGATGAAAAAGTGAAATATCTGATAGATTTGCATTAAATCCTGTCAGTAAATGAACAGCAGACAAACGTTTCATACCAACCACAGTGAACACAAACGTATCCTTAAATCCTCAACTGCACTTTTAATGTGAGTGTTTTCCTCTGTTCCATTAAGATCCTCCATGTTGTTCATCCGAGCCGTATTCCTCCTGATTTCGTGTCCCACGTTGCCTTCAGTCTGTTGAGAGCAGAGAAATCATTTCCATAGAGAGGAGGCTTTGCATCGTCAGCTGATCCTCCAGTGAACTGAGAAGCTTTATAGTCCTGTGAGTTCAACACTGCAGGACTCAGATCTGTCAGTCAACACAGCAGAGACCACAACCACCATGACTCTCATCACCATCCTCATCTGGACGCTGGCCTGCTGCTGGTTTACAGGTTCGTTGGCTCGGCAACATCTCAAACACGACGCCTCGCCTTTTCTCTCCTTTCCTTCTGCTGATGAATGAATGATTTGTTTTGTCCTGCAGGATGCAGCGGTCAGGTGACTGTGACTCAGCCTCCAGTAGTGACATCTACTCCAGGATCCACTGTCGCTCTCACCTGTAAGACTAGTCAACGTGTTGCCACATATGTGGTATCCTTTAATGAATATGAGGCTTTGTCCTGGTATCAACAGAAATCTGGACAGCCTCCAAAGCTCCTGATATATGAAGCTAGCAATCGTCAATCAGGAACACCATCTCGGTTTAGTGGCAGTGGAAGCAGCTCTGACTTCACTTTGTCCATCAGTGGAGTTCAGGCTGAAGATGCAGCAGTTTATTACTGTCAGAGTGCCCATGTCATAAACGGTGGGGATGTGTTCACACAGTGATTTGTCGCCGTACAAAAACCTCCTTCAGTGTGACTGAAGTGAGAACGGCCTGCTGCAGGTGCAGAGGGTTGTTGAAGAGACGGTGTTGAGAATAACTGGTCCAGTGAACACAACACCAAGCAGAGTCACCAAGCAGAACCACAATGACTCTAAATAAAACTGAAACAGACTCACAGACGCTCTTCCACATGCAGTTTTAAACTCATATTCTTATCAGTTCATTCAGTCTCTTTGAGAGTGAGCTGGGGAGGTTAAAATCTTGTTGCACTATAGCCGCTGATAAAGTCCTCAACAGTGTCTCTACTGATAGCTGCACAAAACGATGGAATATAACAACAGTACACAGAAAAAAAAGAACCAATTCATTGCTAAATGATTTAATTCTTAAAATGTAGTTCATATTAAATATCACAAACTAATAAGAAAGCTTGTGTACTATCAGGTGTAATATCAGATATGATGCTGAGATGATCAACAGGACATTTTTCATAATGAACATGACCTAAAAGAAACACAGAGACACTGACTTCTTATAATCCACAGTTTTATTTTAGGATGGTATAACCTTTTTGA
Organism: Eutrigla gurnardus; assembly: GCF_963514095.1. Lineage (NCBI taxonomy): Eukaryota > Metazoa > Chordata > Actinopteri > Perciformes > Triglidae > Eutrigla > Eutrigla gurnardus. The sequence goes on from NC_139921.1 coordinate 23,231,486, forward strand.
TGTATGAATAATTTAAAATGTTTGTTTCTTAAAGTAATGAACATAAAGAAGATTATGGAAAATATCAGTTTAAAAAAAATTCAGCATTCACTTTAAAAGCCTGAATAGAAAGCTGTGAAATTAGAATGATGTAACCTGGAATGTTATTGTGTACAATTTAAGTTTAAAATAAAATTTAATAATCATTAGCCTATCAAGCTAGCTAAGCTAGCTAGCTTGATCTCCTGGCATGTGTACTTACGGCTTCTTCGTTCCCTCCTTGTTGTTGTTGGTGGAAATTCTCAAGCTGAAATCGACGCGCAAATCGCAACGGACGACGACGAACGCAAGTTTTGAACGTTTTTAGTTGTTGAAATGAAATCTCACACACTCTTCACACACTACCGTGTGACATACCTCAGGCGGGATTCGAACCCGCTTCCCTGCGACGGCGGTCTGCGTTCTTAACCGCTGGACCACCTCTGGCACGGCTTCAAGAAGCAGAGACAGAAGATGAGAGTGAAGCTGCAGAGGCACGACGTTGACGGCCTGAGACCTGGTCTGGTGTTCTTTAGGGCGGTCTTACAGGTTCCTCAGGTGGTTCTACTGTTCTTTCAGGAGGTTTCAGTGAGGGTCGTTCTGGAGGTTCTAGGATGCTTCAAGATGTTCTAGTGGTCATGGAGGAGCATCTCTTTTAACACACTGGAACCTGTTGTACTTCTTCTCTGTGTGACAGTTTACCTCTCAGACCATCAGGTGGCTCAGCTGTTAGAAACACAGCTTCATCGTCTGCATATCGGTGGTCCAAACTCCACTGTTTGTTCTTTCTCTATGATTTAGAGGAACTTTTTGAACATGAAGTTGTTTTGATGTCATGCTGCTCGTCTGGTGTTTGGTCTTGAGGTCAGGAATCAGGGTTTTCACTCTGGGGATGTGGGTTCAAATCCAGGTTTAGGTAAAGATTGTCTGAATGTTCTGTTTCATATTTGTTTTTTTTAAATATCAGAAAATCTATTCCTCTCATGTTTTATGGTGTAAATCTGTGATGAACACGAAAATGCTTTGAAGCACAATTCCTGGTGGAGTTAAGTACAAAGGATTCCCACACCGGGACTCAAAACCCAGACCATCTGGGTCTAAACCAGAAGTCCTTACCATCAGACCATCTAGGACACATGTTATCCACGTCTGCTTTTACCTGTAAATCATGAGACAAGCAGCTCAATGTAGCTCCACAACAAAACGATGGTAAAGTCAAAGGAGAGACAGAGACAGAAAGTCTAACTCCCATCTGAAGTTTTCTCTCTCAGCATCGATTGTCACGCTCCGGGTTTGTTTAGAGGTCAACTTGTCTTTGTCAACATTTTTCTAGGTTTTCATTTTCGTTTCCCTAACTCTTGGCTTCTCTCGTGTCCTGTCAAGTGTCCGCCTGTGTGATTGCTTGTCCCGCCCTCATGTGTCTCACCTGTGTCCAGGTGTCCCCCCCCCCCCCCCTCGTCTACTCCAGCTGTGTGTTTCTCCGTCCTCCTGAGCCAGATGGTCTTTGGCCTCGTGGGAGAGATGCAGCTTTCCTTCCTCTCGGACGTTTGTGCCGTTATCTTCACCGACTGCCTTCCTGTGTGTTAAAAGAATTTTTCCGTAAACGAATAAATTCACCCAAGGAGGAGATCGGAGACATAAGTAAAGTCGACGTCTGACTTTAATCTTGTACAAGAGGAGCAGTTACAGTGCAACAACGTGTGAGGATGCTACAGAGGAAGTGCTCAAATCACTGTTGTGACTTGAGTCTTTTAAAGGCACAGGAGATGATGAGTCATTGACAGTTAATCTTCATGCAGAACTAGACATCATGACTACCAGGCCTCTGATAACATTTAGGTCAGCAATGGGGAGACTAAAGTAATAAACAGTTCAACACATAAAGCTGTAACCTGTACAAAGAAAACTTTAAGACATGAGGTTATACACAATTCTTATAACATTCCCTCCTGTTTATGCTTATCTTAAGCATAATCATTAGTTACATTTTGTGGAGGGTGAGAGCGAAAACCCTGTCAGGCAGTTTCATAGCAACTTCCAGTGACCATCTTTACATTCAGGCAGGGAAATTCTCTCACGGCCCCTCTGCCTACAGGCGACCGCCTTGTGGTCCTCCAGTCCAATCGGGAAAATACAATGATTCAATTCAAACAAGGTTATACATAAAAAAAAATCTAATCTCTAACAGTCTAAAGCTTAATAGGAAGGAAGAATAGAAATCAAACAAAAATCTCCAACGCAGGCTGGTCAACCCATCGATCCCGTTAGTTGAACCTGACCCTGCCTAAGAAATCTCACCCTAGACTCGTGGAAAACAATAAAACATTACAGACTTCCTTCCATCATGTGATTAACATTCAGTGGTGATAACATCCTTCTCTTAGGCTACACTCGTAATGCTTATCAGTATCTTACATCTTCCTTTTGGGATTTTCTGTAAATACATCATTGTGCTGTGGAATTTATGTTTTTATTTTTATTTAAACTACTAATCATAGAAAATCCTCCAAGTCCCCGTGCATGTCCTCAGCTTCCAAATCACCTGGAACTTTCTGCTCACCTAGGAGTCGGGAAGCACACTTCACAGGGGTTATTTCATCGTCACTGTAATCTGATAGATATGCTGTTGCATCACCTTTATCCTCCTCATCCGGCACTCTGGTGTACAGTAACATCTTGTTCATGGCAACGTCAATCAGCCTCTGAACTAAGTCTCTCAGGAATGGAACACAACAACAACACAACGTAGTCATAATTATGGTCATTATATTTATGGTTATCAGAACTGATTGTATGAGCCCTGACCACCTCCCAAACATGCTCTCCATCCATGAAAAGTAAGGGTGATCGTCAATACCTGAGTTTTCTGCGAGCTCCTCGGATAGCGACGTCAAACCTGCCAGCTCCCTAGTCCCACTGCTGTCAGGAGCGGTGTTATCGGGAATGAAAGTGCAACACATATCCCCAAACATCTTACACACGCCTCCCTTCTCGGCCAGCAGCATGTCCAGCGCCAGCCGTTTCTGCCATGCCAAGAGACAAGTCCTATCTAATTGTGAAGACAACCCCTTGATGCTGTCTCTGACATAATTGATGAACCTTTGTTGGTTATAGTACAAATAGTTAATCCAATCAATTGTTAATGTTGGTCTAAGTGTCTTACCACCGCAGAACCACCAGATCACCCACGCATCCTGCACACCCCAGTCTCCTGCTGATAACTTCAGGGTTAGATTACAGGGAGCCAAAGTTCCTACACTAACCGTACCTTCTTCTCTAGACAGACAGGTGTAGTTGCCGTCATATGGCTCAAATCAGGGTGGCCGCGTGTGAGTTGGCACAGGGGGAAACTATTGGTGTACAGTGGTGCAGTTCCTGTCAGCCGGTAGAGACACAAAGTTATACCATTTGCGGTCTGATTTCTCTTTTAGCTCTTAATTTGGCTGGTGTTGAATTAGCTAGCGTTGTAGCTATTGGCTAGTGTCGAATTTACAATCAGTGATTCAGCTGCGGTGCGATTGTTGTTGCCATTCGATTGTTGAGACTGAAGTTCGTGTACCCAGAGTATCGGAACTACCACTATCACTGCTACCAGACTGATTAGACACAGTGTTCCTCTCATACCGCATCCCGTCCTTCGAAACAGATGCCACAGTCTATCTGCCATGGTGTGGTGTTTTTACTTATCTGTCTCGCCTGGAATGCTGTATGCTCTCTTACAGTGTGTCAGATGAACCCACGTTCCTCTCTCAGCGATGTGGACTGCTGTCGGTGTAGATAGCAGAACCTGATATGGACCTTCCCAGCGAGGAGATGACCAGTGATACCAATGATAACTGCAATGAAACTTTTAGTTGAATGTTAGACATTTCTGATAATTTAGCCATGACTTGGTTTCTGAAATGTGGACCGTTATCACAATAAATTGTTTCTGGGAATCCGAATCTTAGTGCAATAATAGTAGCAAAGACTTTTGCTACCATATAGCGTCGTTTGTGGCTGTTGGTGTGATTTCAACCCATTTTGAAAACATATCTCCTATTACCAGACAGTATTTCTTCCCCTCTGATTTGTTTAGTTCGATGAAGTCCATGCATATTGTTTGGAAAGGATATTCAGCTTTCGGGAACGCTCCTCTTTTAGGTCTCATTTTTCCTTGTGAATTGTGCTTGGAGCAAATCAAACAGGATGCACAAACATTTTTAGAGTAATTTTGGAATCCATATGTTGTAAAACATTTACTTATCATTGTCACCATCCCTCCTGTTGAGACATGGGTAATTCCATGGCTCAAAATAGCCGCACATCGATAGAGGGTTTTAGGAAGGATGGGCTTACCCTCAGGTCATCTCCAGATGTCGTCATCTGTTTGTTTTGCTCCTTTGTCGCGCCACAGTGATTTCTCAGTGTCTGGTGTTGTAGCCTGCATGTCCTTCAAGATATCATGGTCAATGTGTTCTGTGTCAGTATCAGCTACAAAAATGTAATCTAAGCCCCGTCCCTCTGTCGCTGCGCGTTTAGCTTCTTCGTCTGCTTTGCGGTTTCCCCGTGAAACTGGATCAGTCCCGGCAGTGGTTGCTGCTCATTTACAAACTGCTACTGTTTTTGGTAGGAGATTAACATCCAATAAAGTTAGAATCAAATCTTTGTGTTGAATAGCTTTGCCTGTAGATGTTACCATGCCTCTTGTGTCCAAATAATATTATCTCTGGCTGCCATAGGTTGATCATAGATTACACTCTGCAGAGGTTGTGCTAATTCAGCATAATTAGCAATCCATTGCCTGCAAAAGCCTGTCATGCCTAAGAATGACATCATTTACTTTGTGACCTTGTTCAGCTAAAAACTTCAGCAGTGCTAAAGTGTCTATTTTACAGTCAGCTTGAGTTTTTGAAGCCATCAGAATATCATCAACATACAATAGAATTTTGGTGGGTTAAATTTGGCTAAATTTGATGACATCGCCTGTGTGCTGTGTATGTGTGTGTGTGTGTGTGTGTGTGTGTGTGTGTGGGTGTGGGTGTGTGTGTGTCTCAGCATGACCTGTCCGTTGAGATAGCCACGCAGGTGGTGATTCTCGGCACCGGGGAGATGAGTCTCGATGCCGTCTGAGTCCTCTGCCTCTTGCCCCTCCCCCTCGTCCTCCTCCGGACCTGCAGTCTCTCACCCATTGTCCAGTTTAAGCAAACATCGTTCCTGTCTCTCGACCTGCTCCCCTCCGCGCCCCCTCCCTCCTTCTCCTCCTCTCCGCCATCCACCCCGCTTTCTCGGTGCACCCTCTCGGTAAAACACATTGCAATCACTCCTCCAATCATCACCATCATCATCAAAACAAAGTAGTCACTTATCTCCTCCTTTCCCTTGTTTCTGTGTATGTGATGAAATAAGAGGATTGAATGTCTCACCACTACGGGTTTTACCCCCTTGTTGTGTACCGAATCTGAACTGGTTTATTGAACACTGAGCCTCGGCACTGCAACCTTGTCTGTCTGCATGTGTGGGTCCTGTCTTCTCTGTCTGATGGATGGAGGTGAAGTTTCTGCAGAATCCTCCCTCAGTTTCACATCTCTGTATTATTGTATTGTAATGTAGAAATATCGATTGTTATAAGATGAATCCAAAGCTTTAATTTTCTGCAGGGAGTAGAACCAGTTGATATGAAACCATTTCATTCCTTACTTCTCTTAATAAAATAAAACACCAAACACTTCATCATGTTATTCATCAGTGAAAGCTTTATTCTTATAAAAAGACAGTTATTAAACGCACACATCTACTTGCTGAGCTACACACATTACTCTCTAGCTACTTTACAGCAGTCACACAAGGCTTTATAGTTTCCTCTACAAACGGTGTCCTCAGATTGTTCAGAGCAGCAGGTGTGTTCCTCCTGCTCCCCCCATGCAGAGCTCCTGTCCTGGCCTCCATCCAGACCCTCTAGGCCTTACACTGGCTCCTGTGGAGGGACTGCATCTGGTTGTGGTTGTGATGGAGGACCTTGCAGGAGTACAGCTCTCCTGCCATCCAGCGCTCCCGGCTCAGGCTCAGGGTGCTGCTGCTGCTGTAGAGTCCGCTCTTCTCCTCCTCTGAGCTGCTCAGGACCCCCTCCGTCACCTCGGTGCCGTCCACCTCCCAGCTCACCACGGCTCCCTGAGGAGAGTAGCCGGTCAGCAGGCAGGCCAGCGTGGCCGAGCCCCCAGAGAGCTGCTCAGAGGAGGGGGGAAGCAGGGAGACTGAGGGCCGGATCATGGAGCCAGCTGGAGGGGAGAGCAGAGACACACGAGGAGCAGATTAACTTCCACTGTAGGAAAGACAGCTGAACATGACAGAGGTGACGTTACTGAGGGTTAGCTGTGTGCATGATGCTGTGGTCACACAGAGACATGGGATGGAGGGAGGATTTAACAAATACAACGCTGACTGGAGTTCTGTCATTTACAGGAACCAATCTTCTCCTGCGGCTCTCCTCATTAAATCATTATAGAATCATATACAATGTGACTGAGGAGTCATTGGAATAGAAAAGTTTCATTAATCATCTGTAAACTGTAAGCAGTGAAAGACTTTGACATCTGTCTGTTTCACTTCCTTTTCATCACTTTGAACTAACGAACCGTGAACACAAACTGCAGCGACACTGAATGTACAATAAACCCTCTTATTTGTTTGATCAACATTAGATTTTATAACGTACAGCTAACACACTAACAGATGTTTCAATGTTACAAAATAAAATACTGCATCTACTTCACCAAAACATAATCTATAATAGGAAAATAATATGCAGTGTTTTCCTAAACTCCAATATCACCCTAGATTAATGAATGATAAATATCCAAAAAGTATAAATGATCCTAAATAATGATTTGGTTCATCACATTTACTTTTGACAAAGCGATTATAATATTGAACGTTGTAGAAATCATAAAGCTGTGATACTTACAGTTAACGATGAGTTTGGTTCCTCCACCAAAAGTGTACCACAGTGATACAACCTCGTTAAGTGGCCGTACAAAAACCTCCTGCACTGTGAACAAGCATCTGTCCACTGAAAACAGAGTCATTTTATAGTAAGAATGCATAATTAATCATTTATTTTAATCAAGTAATAATTTATCTCCTATTCCTTCAACTTCTACATGTTTTTTAACAATTTTATAGCATATTTTTAAATTTGAGAGACAAATCTATCCACTGAAAACCCTTTTTCTAATGATATAGAAATAATTATATTTAATTAAATCTACAAAATCTTACAAATTATATGGATTTAAACGTATATTAAAAATAAAGATTATATAATTTTTTTTTTTACTTTTCTATAAGTCATATTTTTAGTCTTATTTAAGTTCATACATGGTTAAATGAACATGATGCTTATAGATAATAATGATTTACAAAATCATATGATGAAAAAGTGAAATATCTGATAGATTTGCATTAAATCCTGTCAGTAAATGAACAGCAGACAAACGTTTCATACCAACCACAGTGAACACAAACGTATCCTTAAATCCTCAACTGCACTTTTAATGTGAGTGTTTTCCTCTGTTCCATTAAGATCCTCCATGTTGTTCATCCGAGCCGTATTCCTCCTGATTTCGTGTCCCACGTTGCCTTCAGTCTGTTGAGAGCAGAGAAATCATTTCCATAGAGAGGAGGCTTTGCATCGTCAGCTGATCCTCCAGTGAACTGAGAAGCTTTATAGTCCTGTGAGTTCAACACTGCAGGACTCAGATCTGTCAGTCAACACAGCAGAGACCACAACCACCATGACTCTCATCACCATCCTCATCTGGACGCTGGCCTGCTGCTGGTTTACAGGTTCGTTGGCTCGGCAACATCTCAAACACGACGCCTCGCCTTTTCTCTCCTTTCCTTCTGCTGATGAATGAATGATTTGTTTTGTCCTGCAGGATGCAGCGGTCAGGTGACTGTGACTCAGCCTCCAGTAGTGACATCTACTCCAGGATCCACTGTCGCTCTCACCTGCAAGACTAGTCGACCTGTTCACAATAATGATTTTTTGTTCTGGTATCAACAGAAATCTGGACAGCCTCCAAAGCTCCTGATAAAATACGCTCACACACGTCAATCAGGAACACCATCTCGGTTTAGTGGCAGTGGAAGCAGGTCTGACTTCACTTTGACCATCAGTGGAGTTCAGGCTGAAGATGCAGCAGTTTATTACTGTCAGAGTTACCACAGTGGCGGTGTGTTCACACAGTGATTTGTCGTCGTACAAAAACCTCCCTCAGTCAGACTGCAGAGAAGCTGAGCTGTTCCAGCAGGAACCTTCTGCAGCTGCTGAGGAGACACAGACCAGTGAACACAGAGCTGACACAAACCTCACCAAGCACACACTACATATTCACCCTAATAGACACATGACACATTTCAGACCTATCTTCCAATTCAGAAATAGAAAATTGACATCAAGATGCATTTTTCACGTTAGCAGAACTGTTTCATAATTCATTCCACTATCTCCTACTCAGTCCCTTCACTTTGATTAGAAGATGTTCATTTTCCACATGGAAGTCTCAGTAAAACACATAAAACTACTTTCAGAATATAAACAAAGCACATTTACTCAAGTGCTGTGTTTAAGTACATGTTTGTGTGTCCGGGTTTAAAAAGGTCACAAAGGAACAGACAAACATCGGAAACGTTGCATCACTTTTGCAGCTTTCGTTGATGTTCCTGCGAACTGAACCAGGATCAGCATCTTTCAAAAAGACACTCGGAGCAGAGCCTGAATTCACCAAAACGCCTCAGAGGAGGAAATGAATCTGAACTGAACAAAAGTTCTCTGAGTGACACGTTTGGTTTCTTCTTTTAGGACAAATAGCAAAAGCATGTCATCAACTTTATCAACTTAAGATTCAACCTGTTTCACACTGATGTTTTTGGAACGCTTGATGACAACTTGATGAAAGAGCTTTTTCACAAAAAGCAGAGTGATATTATTTATTTATCCATAAACACAACTTTGACATTGATTGAAGAATGACAGTCCCTTTAAGGGATTATTACCCATTTAAAAAAACTTTAACCAATGCAGATAATCCTTTAACCTTCAGAGGAAAGCAAGGACATTCTCAAAATACAAGCCACAAGAAACCTAAAGGATTTGAGGGTTTAAACAAATCTTGAATGGAGAAGATAAGCAAGTGTGCAGTTTTCTAGCATTCCCCCTGAGACCTCTATAGTATCACAGCTGAAGCATCCAGATTAGACTGATGTCATGATCAGGAGAAGAGCAAAGGGCTGTACAAATTAAATGTTATGGTAATATGGAGTCAGCCAGAAGAGGGCGGCCTGTATCTATTTACCAGCAAAGGCAGAAGGAGCAGAGAGATGCAGAGTCCAACGTTTCTTCTGAATCAGTCCACAGGGAGATGTAGCCTCTACTTCCTCCACCTCCTCTCTCCCTTTCACTTCCACAACCACAGCTGGGCCCAAACGGGTTTTGCATGATTTGAATGCATCGCTGCTCCTCGCAGTTTTAAGTTCTCGTGTCACCGTGAGTCTGAACTGTTTTCTCGTACTCACACTGAAAACTGCTTCAGGATGATGTTGCCAATAACTCTGATTGTCATGCTGGGTTTTCTGAGTCAGGGTGAGAGGTTTTGAAAACATATGTCATCATTTTTACAGCTGATGTCTTCTCATGTTTGCGTCCAATTTTCTTTTCAAATGTCACAGAGAAATAAACATACGACCATCTCCTCTACTAACAGATGTATTAGATACTGAAAATATCAAGACGGTATTTTTCATTTTGAATATGTAAAAGAAATACAAAAACAGGCTCATTAAGATCCAGTTTTATTTAATGATGGTTTATGGTTCATGCTACATTCTTGATGAATAAATCGTTTCTCTTTGTGTGAAACAAATAAAACTCAGAGAAATCATTCCCATAGAGAGGAGGCTTTATTTATTGAACTATTTGTTTATTTAATAGGGACAGTGCATATTTATGGACATCAGTTTAAATACACAATGTAAATACTCGATAGTACAATGGCTAGTTTTCATCTATTGTACCCAGGCAGAAAACATAGAAAACATAAAAACAAAGTAACATACATACAACACCCTCATATTTAATCTGAGGGTCAAGACAAACACTAACAACAACAGACAAGACAAGATGCAACAGGACATGTGAGTGACACACATAATGAAGTGTGTGATGCAGTTAAAAGTGAGTGCAGCTTTGATTTTCCCTGAGCCACAATTTTAAATGAGTCTTAAAGTTCATAAACGTGGGACGGTCCCGTATTATGAGGGGCAGGCAATTTGCATCGTCAGCTGATCCTCCAGTGAACTGAGAAGCTTTATAGTCCTGTGAGTTCAACACTGCAGGACTCAGATCTGTCAGTCAACACAGCAGAGACCACAACCACCATGACTCTCATCACCATCCTCATCTGGACGCTGGCCTGCTGCTGGTTTACAGGTTCGTTGGCTCGGCAACATCTCAAACACGACGCCTCGCCTTTTCTCTCCTTTCCTTCTGCTGATGAATGAATGATTTGTTTTGTCCTGCAGGATGCAGCGGTCAGGTGACTGTGACTCAGCCTCCAGTAGTGACATCTACTCCAGGATCCACTGTCGCTCTCACCTGTAAGACTAGTCAGCCTGTTTACAGTGGTAGTTATGTGCATTTGTCCTGGTATCAACAGAAATCTGGACAGCCTCCAAAGCTCCTGATATATTACGTTAGCACACGTCAATCAGGAACACCATCTCGGTTTAGTGGCAGTGGAAGCAGCTCTGACTTCACTTTGACCATCAGTGGAGTTCAGGCTGAAGATGCAGCAGTTTATTACTGTCAGAGTTACCACGAGATAAACGGTGGGGATGTGTTCACACAGTGATTTGTCGTCGTACAAAAACCTCCTTCAGTGTGACTGAAGTGAGAACGGCCTGCTGCAGGTGCAGAGGGTTGTTGAAGAGACGGTGATGAGAATAACTGGTCCAGTGAACACAACACCAAGCAGAGTCACCAAGCAGAACCACAATGACTCTAAATAAAACTGAAACAGACTCACAGACGCTCTTCCACATGCAGTTTTAAACTCATATTCTTATCAGTTCATTCAGTCTCTTTGAGAGTGAGCTGGGGAGGTTAAAATCTTGTTGCACTATAGCCGCTGATAAAGTCCTCAACAGTGTCTCTACTGATAGCTGCACAAAACGATGGAATATAACAACAGTACACAGAAAAAAAGAACATTTGTAGCTAAATGATTTAAATCTCTAAATGTAGTTCATATTAAATATCTCAAACTAATAAGAAAGCTTGTGTACTATCAGGTGTAATATCAGATATGATGCTGAGATGATCAACAAGACATTTTTCATAATGAACATGACCTAAAAGAAACACAGAGACACTGACTTCTTATAATCCACAGTTTTATTTTAGGATGGTATAACCTTTTTGATGTATGAATAATTTAAAATGTATATTTCTTAAAGTAATGAACATAAAGAAGATTATGGAAAATATCAGTAACTCTATAATTTAGTATATTTTTGAACATGAAGTCATTTTGATGTCATGCTGCTTGTCTGGTCTTTGGCCTTGAGACAGGAAGGCTTTATTTATTTTATTTATTTATTTATTTCAGGCATGTCAGTTAAATCATCATCATCACACTTTGTTCAAATAATACAATACACATGGCCGGAAGGGAAAGCGGGAGAAGCCAAGCTTCTTAATCATAATCATAATCATATTATCTTATCTTTAGCATTTTCCATTTGACATAACATTTTCTTTTACTTGTGACATTTGACATAACATGTTACAGCAGTAGGTGGTCCAGAGAGCTGTACTCCCTGCTACGTACAACTGACATCGTACCATACAAGCTTCTCAGGTTCAACTTATTGTTTGGGTACAGAATGTTCATTAGTTATTCTCCCATCCCGACACAACACCATGTCTGCTGATTCGTGCCTCAGACCTTTTTCAACTCTCATGCAATAATCTGTACCGGTCAAGTGTTGAATATACATACTTCTTCTTAAAGCCACTTAGTGTTGCTGATTTTTTGACTTCTTCTTCTAACACATTCCATTGTCTAACACCTGTGACCGATAAGGAGAAGGATTTTAACGTAGTTCGTACCTTCCTTTGCCTGAAAATCATGTTCCCTCTAAGATTGTGTCTCTCTCTGTCTAGGAACAGTATTTGCAGGTTCTGGGGGAGAGTTCTGTTAGAAACTTGGTACATCATTTGTGCAGTGCGATAGTTTATTAAGTCATATAGTTTGAGTATTCTTGATTCGATAAATAACTGATTTGTGTGTGCCCTGTAGTTGGCGTAGTGTAAGATTCTCAAGGCTCTTTTTTGGAGAATTAACAAGGGCTGTGTGGAGCCTTTATATGTGTGTCCCCACACCTCTGCACAGTATTGCAGGTGCCGAGAGACTAGTGCGCAGTATAACAGATGAAGTGCTTTTTGATTTAGTATTTTTTGTACTTTCCAAAGTATGGACACACTCCTGGCCAACTTCCTTTTTAATTGTGTTATGTGTGGCTTCCAACTTAACATGTCATCGATAATCACTCCCAGAACCTTATTCTCACGGACCCTCTCAATATTAACTCTGTTTACTTGAATGTTGGGACTGTTGTTGCAGCCTCTTTTCCCATATAGCATGTATTTAGTTTTTCCAAGATTTAGTGATCATTTATTTTTATGAAACCACACTTGAAGTTTGGCCATTTCCTGATTTACTGTTTCCACAAGTTGGTTCAAGTCACTCCCCGAACAGAAAATATTTGTGTCATCCGCGAATACTATTAATTGTTTGACACTTTGTATATATCATTTATGTATAGTATAAACAGCTTTGGACTCAGAACTGACCCCTGTGGGACAAAAGTCAAAGTCTAAAAGTCTAAGTCCCATCTGAAGTTTTCTCTCTCAGCATCGATTGTCACGCTCCGGGTTTGTTTAGAGGTCAACTTGTCTTTGTCAACATTTTTCTAGGTTTTCATTTTCGTTTCCCTAACTCTTGGCTTCTCTCGTGTCCTGTCAAGTGTCCGCCTGTGTGATTGCTTGTCCCGCCCTCATGTGTCTCACCTGTGTCCAGGTGTCCCCCCTCGTCTACTTCAGCTGTGTGTTTCTCCGTCCTCCTGAGCCAGATGGTCTTTGGCCTCGTGGGAGAGATGCAGCTTTCCTTCCTCTCGGACGTTTGTGCCGTTATCTTCACCGACTGCCTTCCTGTGTACCGAACCTGAACTGGTTTATTGAACACTGAGCCTCGGCACTGCAACCTTGTCTGTCTGCATGTGTGGGTCCTGTCTTCTCTGTCTGATGGATGGAGGTGAAGTTTCTGCAGAATCCTCCCTCAGTTTCACATCTCTGTATTATTGTATTGTAATGTAGAAATATGAATTTTTATAAGATGAATCCAAAGCTTTAATTTTCTGCAGAGAGTAGAACCAGTTGATATGAAACCATTTCATTCTTTACTTCTCTTAATAAAATGAAACACCAAACACTTCATCATGTAATTCATAAGTGAAAGCTTTATTATTATAAAAAGACAGTTATTAAACGCACACATCTACTTGCTGAGCTACACACATTACTCTCTAGCTACTTTACAGCAGTCACACAAGGCTTTATAGTTTCCTCTACAAACGTTGTCCTCAGATTGTTCAGAGCAGCAGGTGTGTTCCTCCTGCTCCCCCCATGCAGAGCTCCTGTCCTGGCCTCCATCCAGACCCTCTAGGCCTTACACTGGCTCCTGTGGAGGGACTGCATCTGGTTGTGGTTGTGATGGAGGACCTTGCAGGAGTACAGCTCTCCTGCCATCCAGCGCTCCTGGCTCAGGCTCAGGGTGCTGCTGCTGCTGTAGAGTCCGCTCTTCTCCTCCTCTGAGCTGCTCAGGACCCCCTCCGTCACCTCGGTGCCGTCCACCTCCCAGCTCACCACGGCTCCCTGAGGAGAGTAGCCGGTCAGCAGGCAGGCCAGCGTGGCCGAGCCCCCAGAGAGCTGCTCAGAGGAGGGGGGAAGCAGGGAGACTGAGGGCCGGATCATGGAGCCAGCTGGAGGGGAGAGCAGAGACACACGAGGAGCAGATTAACTTCCACTGTAGGAAAGACAGCTGAACATGACAGAGGTGACGTTACTGAGGGTTAGCTGTGTGCATGATGCTGTGGTCACACAGAGACATGGGATGGAGGGAGGATTTAACAAATACAACGCTGACTGGAGTTCTGTCATTTACAGGAACCAATCTTCTCCTGCGGCTCTCCTCATTAAATCATTATAGAATCATATACAATGTGACTGAGGAGTCATTGGAATAGAAAAGTTTCATTAATCATCTGTAAACTGTAAGCAGTGAAAGACTTTGACATCTGTCTGTTTCACTTCCTTTTCATCACTTTGAACTAACGAACCGTGAACACAAACTGCAGCAACACTGAATGTACAATAAACCCTCTTATTTGTTTGATCAACATTAGATTTTATAACGTACAGCTAACACACTAACAGATGTTTCAACGTTACAAAATAAAATACTGCATCTACTTCACCAAAACATAATCTATAATAGGAAAATAATATGCAGTGTTTTCCTAAACTCCAATATCAGCCTAGATTAATGAATAATAAATATCCAAAAAGTATAAATGATCCAAAATAATGAATTGGTTCATCACATTTACTTTTGACAAAGCGATTATAATATTGAACGTTGTAGAAATCATAAATCTGTGATACTTACAGTTAACGATGAGTTTGGTTCCTCCACCAAAAGTCCACCACAGTGATACAACCTCGTTAAGTGGCCGTACAAAAACCTCCTGCACTGTGAACAAGCATCTGTCCACTGAAAACAGAGTTATTTTATAGTAAGAATGCATAATTAATCATTTATTTTCATTAAGTAATGATTTATCTCCTATTCCTTCAACGTCTACATGTTGTTTTTTAACAATTTTATAGCATATTTTTAAATTTGAGAGACAAATCTATCCACTGAAAACACTTTTTCTAATAATATAGAAATAATTATATTTAATGGAATCTACAAAATCTTTCAAATTATATGGATTTAAACTTATTGTAAAAATAAAGATTGATTATATGATTTTTTTTTACTTTTTTACTCCAGACAGAGAAATGATGACAGCCTCCTCATGAGTCATATTTTCAGTCTTATTTAAGTTCATACATGGTTAAATGAACATGATGCTTATAGATAATGATGATTTACAAAGTAATTTGATGAAAAAGTGAAATATCTGATAGATTTCATTAAATCCTGTCAGTAAATGAACAGCAGACAAACGTTTCATACCAACCACAGTGAACACAAACGTATCCTTAAATCCTCAACTGCACTTTTAATGTGAGTGTTTTCCTCTGTTCCATTAAGATCCTCCATGTTGTTCATCCGAGCCGTATTCCTCCTGATTTCGTGTCCCACGTTGCCTTCAATCTGTTGAGAGCAGAGAAATCATTTCCATAGAGAGGAGGCTTTGCATCGTCAGCTGATCCTCCAGTGAACTGAGAAGCTTTATAGTCCTGTGAGTTCAACACTGCAGGACTCAGATCTGTCAGTCAACACAGCAGAGACCACAACCACCATGACTCTCATCACCATCCTCATCTGGACGCTGGCCTGCTGCTGGTTTACAGGTTCGTTGGCTCGGCAACATCTCAAACACGACGCCTCGCCTTTTCTCTCCTTTCCTTCTGCTGATGAAAGAATGATTTGTTTTGTCCTGCAGGATGCAGCGGTCAGGTGACTGTGACTCAGCCTCCAGTAGTGACATCTACTCCAGGATCCACTGTCGCTCTCACCTGTAAGACTAGTCAACCTGTTGGCACATATGATAATGGAGAAGAGGGTTTGTACTGGTATCAACAGAAATCTGGACAGCCTCCAAAGCTCCTGATATATGAAGTTAGCACACGTCAATCAGGAACACCATCTCGGTTTAGTGGCAGTGGAAGCAGCTCTGACTTCACTTTGACCATCAGTGGAGTTCAGGCTGAAGATGCAGCAGTTTATTACTGTCTGAGCGACCATGAGATAAATGATGCTTGGGTGTTCACACAGTGATTTAGAGCCGTACAAAAACCTCCTTCAGTGTGACTGAAGTGAGAACGGCCTGCTGCAGGTGCAGAGGGTTGTTGAAGAGACGGTGGTGAGAATAACTGGTCCAGTGAACACAACACCAAGCAGAGTCACCAAGCAGAACCACAATGACTCTAAATAAAACTGAAACAGACTCACAGACGCTCTTCCACATGCAGTTTTAAACTCATATTCTTATCAGTTCATTCAGTCTCTTTGAGAGTGAGCTGGTCAGGTTAAATTCTTCTCAGACTTTTACAATAAGTTATTAGTTATAATTTAAAAATCCAATTAATTTCATCCTCAAAATATAATGTTTTCTCTTCAAATAAACATACGACCATTAGCTTTCATTACCTTCAGGGAGTAGTACTAGTAGTTATAAAACCACTACATTCCATAGTCCTATTTGTAACCGTGATAACCTAATCTTTGTAAGTAACAGTTGCTCTAGGTTCGGGAGGAGCTAAGTGACACATTGACCACACATGGAAGCACCAGACAAGATAAGTGATAGGCAATAACCTTTACTAAAACATATGAAATGTATTGAAAACTGAAAATAAAATAGTTCCCCTTTTCAACCAGTTATCACAGAGGAATTAAACAATACCACTGTATTTGGCACGACAATTTCAACATGAATCATTTTACAGCGCTTTCACGATTTAACACACAACAACAATCCCATGAAACACACAGCTCACTTAGAATACAATAAAGTGTCCCGCTGTTGTGTCCTTTAATGTTCGTGGTCCTTTTTTAAGTTCAGCTTGTCTGTGCTGTCTTCAATCCAGAATGCAGTGTAAGTGTCTTCAATCGAGAATGCAGTGTAAGTGTCTTCAATCCAGAATGCAGTGTAAGTGTCTTCAATCCAGAATGCAATGTTAGTGTCTTCAATCCAGAATGCAGTGTAAGTGTCTTCAATCCAGAATGCAATCTAAGAGTCTTCAATCCAGAATGCAGTGTAAGTGTCTTCAATCCAGAATGCAGTGTAAGTGTCTTCAATCCAGAATGCAGTATAAATGTCTTCAATCCAGAATGCAGTGTAAGTGTCTTCAATCCAGAATGCAGTATAAATGTCTTCAATCAAGAATGCAGTGTAAGTGTCTTCAATCCAGAATGCAGTATAAATGTCTTCAATCCAGAATGCAGTGTAAGTGTCCTCAATCCAGAATGCAGTGTCAGTGTCTTCAATCCAGAATGCAGTATAAATGTCTTCAATCCAGAATGCAGTGTAAGTGTCTTCAATCCAGAATGCAGTATAAATGTCTTCAATCCAGAATGCAGTGTAAGTGTCCTCAATCCAGAATGCAGTGTAAGTGTCTTCAATCCAGAATGCAGTATAAATGTCTTCAATCCAGAATGCAGTGTAAGTGTCTTCAATCCAGAATGCAGTATAAATGTCTTCAATCCAGAATGCAGTGTAAGTGTCTTCAATCCAGAATGCAAGGTCCTTTAATAAGTCAGTAAGTCAACAAAAAGAAAATAGTCAAGTGTAGTCATTCAGAAGTCCTACCACACCGGTGAACTCCAAGTGTGAAAGAAAGGATAGGTGATCCTTCCTGCAGGATAAACCCTGTATCAGCTCTAATTCTCCTTCGTCAAGGAGAATTCAGAATCCAAATCCAAATCAAGTCATCTCAGGAAAAAACCTAGCCTGTGTAAAACAAGGCTATTACTTCTAATGTCATGAATTGAATCTATGGCCATAATGAATATCATAACAAACTCTCAAAATACTATTGTAATTCAGTAGTATTCAACTCATGAATGCTTAGCTTTTTAACCATGAATTATGATTAATATTAAGTCATGAACTAGTCTAAATGACATCAAATCATATACATTCACATTCACATTCAAGCATATTTCAAGTACACATCAATGTTCTCCTTAACAGGCTACATATTAATATTAAACACCAGCAGCGGCCAATGACGCAGCTGCGCTGCACATGTACAGCATATAACACACATGTACAGAAATATCCATCACACCTTGTTATAACTACAGCATGAACATTACTTTTATATAGTAGCAAAGCAACACATACTCTCCGTGACAGCACACGTTGCCTTCAGTCTGTTGAGAGCAGAGAAATCATTTCCATAGAGAGGAGGCTTTGCATCGTCAGCTGATCCTCCAGTGAACTGAGAAGCTTTATAGTCCTGTGAGTTCAACACTGCAGGACTCAGATCTGTCAGTCAACACAGCAGAGACCACAACCACCATGACTCTCATCACCATCCTCATCTGGACGCTGGCCTGCTGCTGTTTTACAGGTTCGTTGGCTCGGCAACATCTCAAACACGACGCCTCGCCTTTTCTCTCCTTTCCTTCTGCTGATGAATGAATGATTTGTTTTGTCCTGCAGGATGCAGCGGTCAGGTGACTGTGACTCAGCCTCCAGTAGTGACATCTACTCCAGGATCCACTGTCACTCTCACCTGTAAGACTAGTCAACGTGTTTACGGTGGTGATCGGTTGTCCTGGTATCAACAGAAATCTGGACAGCCTCCAAAGCTCCTGATATATTACGCTAGCACACGTCAATCAGGAACACCATCTCGGTTTAGTGGCAGTGGAAGCAGCTCTGACTTCACTTTGACCATCAGCGGAGTTCAGACTGAAGATGCAGCAGTTTATTACTGTCAGAGTTACCACAGTGGCGGTGTGTTCACACAGTGATTTGTCGTCGTACAAAAACCTCCCTCAGTCAGACTGCAGAGAAGCTGAGCTGTTCCAGCAGGAACCTTCTGCAGCTGCTGAGGAGACACAGACCAGTGAACACAGAGCTGACACAAACCTCACCAAGCACACACTACATATTCACCCTAATAGACACATGACACATTTCAGACCTATCTTCCAATTCAGAAATAGAAAATTGACATCATGATGCATTTTTCACGTTAGCAGAACTGTTTCATAATTCATTCCACTATCTCCTACTCAGTCCCTTCACTTTGACTAGAAGATGTCCATTTTCCACATGGAAGTCTCAGTAAAAGACATAAAACTACTTTCAGAATATAAATGTAACCGGGTGGTAAAACCCGTCATGTTTGTGTTTTCACTGTGGTTGTTAAATTACGGAAGCCCTAAACGGCCATGCATACATACATTTTATTTCATCCGTTTTCTCGTGATAACGAGATAATTTTCCTCTGTTTTCCCGTGATAACGAGATAACAAATGAAACGTGATAGGCGAGATTTCAAATTCGGTAAAGTTGGAAAGATATTCACAGATTCGAACTGACCATAAAGAGACCCTTGATGTGTGTAGTGATTTTGGAGTCTCTGTAGGCCTACTGTATAACAGTGGAGTTATTTATTGTCTTGCAATTTGCAGACGGTCCCTGCGCACTCGCCCGGCTGCCGGTTGCGCATGGAGATCAATGTTCTCCGTTCAGCTCGCAGGACGGCTTATTTATGTAAAAAATCGGGGTTTTTGGTGCTTGTAGCTCGTAGTCTTTGATATTACGGTGAGACAGAGGCATCATTTGTGTTTGAAAAACGTTTCACTTCTGATTTATTGATCCCGGAAGTTCGACTCTGTGAATATCTTTCCAACTTTACCGAACTTCAAAATGATCTCGTTATCACGGGAAAACGGAGGAATTATCTCGTTATCACGGGAAAACGGACGAAATAAAATGTATGTATGCATGGCCGTTTAGGGCTTCCGTAGTTTAGGGCTTCCGTATTAAATACCTGAGAAATGTAAAGTTTATTTCATATGTCATTTGTTGATTTATTTTGATTGTGCCTTTTCTATTTGTTAAAACTGTGAGGGGGATTGTAAATGTTTTCCACAGTCAGTTCTTAAATATGGTCACTAGAGGGCAGCATTTGGCCTGGGGATTTGTTACTGCGCAAAGTGCATTATGGGTTTAGTTTTGTTGCGTGTGGACCACGGAGAGATTTCAGCAAGGAAGGACGGTGATGTGATGCCATTGTGTGAGGAAGAAGGTAAAAACGAACAAATTGTGTTACATATCGCTGTATAAAACCCTTAAATAAAGGTACCTGTTGATATTTGTAACCGATGATTGTATTTACTGTTGATCTCTGCGGATTTTGGACGTGAGTCGCCGATGCACTAATGTTCAATGATGTTAGCATGCTAGCTAGTGTAACGCCATGCGGTGTGATTTTGAGTTTGAATGTGAGCAATGCTGTTTTAACTACAGTTATTTTGTTTAGAGAAAAGACTAAAGACTGGTGAAATCTATGGTGAAAGGTCCACGTGGCACTAAAAGTTCAAGATGTAAGTGCTTTGAATTCATTAAGTGACATTTTGACATTATCTGAGGTTTGTGATTTTGAAATGTATGTGTAACTGATTGCGTCCTTCATTTGCAGTCTTGGCCACTGTCGCATTTTATCACGTTTTATTGTACTTTTATTTTACCACATTTTATTGTATTTTATTTTAAACAACACCCTCTCTCATAAAGGTGGAAAATGGTGTTCAACAAATAAAACTAAGGCTACAAAAAGCCCAGAAGTAATTGTGTCCTGTGTGGCATCAAATTCCACGGGCTACATAAACAAAGCACATTTACTCAAGTGCTGTTAATAGTTCCTTAAAAAAACTTACACTCGTGTCCCTAAGTACAAAAAATGTCACCTTCCCAAAAAGTGCTGTAAAAACATGCTAAATTAATATTTTTTTCCACTTTAAACGAGTCAGTCTTATAAATCTACTTCAGCCTGAAATATACATACCAAATATGAATTATATTTTGAGGATTTTAACCCTTTAAAGGTCAATATGTTTACATAACTTCCCAGTTTTTTTATTGAAAAAAAAAACAAAAAACAAAAATAATTTCCATAAAATAAATTTCAAGTAGTAATTGATTATTATTATTATTAGGCCCTGAGATGGGTCAATGATTGGCAGCAACATCGGTTTTTATGCATTGTTATTTTTTCTACAGTGTCAGATTTAAAAAAAACTTACACTCGTGTCCCTAAGTACAGAAAATGTCACCTTCCCAAAAAGGGCTGTAAAAATATGGTATATTAATATTTTTTCCACTTTAAACGAGTCAGTCTTATAAAACTACTTCAGTCTGAAATATACATACCAAATATGAATTATATTTTAAGAATTTTAACCCTTTAAAGGTCAATATGTTTACATAACTCCCCATTTTTATAGAAAAAAAGTAAAATAATTTCCATAAAAATAAAATTAATTTCAAGTAGTAATTGATTACAATTATTATTATTAGGCCCTGAGATGGGTCAATTATTCATTTTTTGACCGGTAAACACCTGCCAAAATGAGCAGCCCCACATAAACCTGCAGTTCCACCAAGTAAACATCTCGCCAGTCTCGGATTGAGCTTCTCCCATGCTGGTTTGTCAGGTCAACAATATGCTGCAGGATTTCCTCTGTCAGCAGCAGCTTAAATCTATGCCACCGCCAGAATCACTGACCCGGCCATTGTGTCAGTCCCGGGACCAAACCGCTGGGATGTAGCAGATGTAGCGGAGCATCGCAGAGTTCGTTAGGGACCAAATCATTCTTCCAGTTTTTGAAGTCCATCCTGCCCCAACTTCATCCATCTCCCCTCCACTCTTATCTTCCGATGAGTCGGAGTTGGACTCCAGCTGGTCTTCTACCTCTGAGGCCTCCTCCATGTCAGCCTCAGAGTCCTCGGAGGAGGATGAGGAGCCATCCTCGCACTCAGAGTGCATGATAATGTCCAGAGCCTCCTGTGTGCAGTAATGTCTGTCTGCCATCTCCAAAATGACTACTCCTGCACTACTGCTCATACTTTTGACCATGGCTGCAGTGCACCTGCATAAACAACCAGAGTGAGAACCAATTTTGTTTTGGTTCTCGTGCTACAATTTTTTTTTATTATTGAATTAGTTTAGAACGCAGAGTGTGGCTTCTAAGAGAAAAGATTTATGAAGACGGACACACACACACACACACACCATTATCCAACATCAAAGATGACACACACTTGTCATTTTAGTAGCAAGGGCCCTTGCAGAAAACAGTAAAAAGAGTGACATTTTGAGACATGCTTAAAATGGGGAAAAAGTAGCGCCACCTGGTGGATTTAACATATAAAACTGTTAAATGAAAAGCCAGTAGTCCAAAAGGAAATATTAACATAAAGGAATGCATTAGTTATGTTGAGATAAATGTGGGATAAAAATAGCCATTTTCAATGGTTTACAATGGGACATTTTTTGTCACTAGGAACAAATGTGTCGGTTTTTGTGTAGCTTAGCCATTTTAGGCTAATTTAACAAACTGAGATGAAAATTCTAAAATGTTTCAAAAATGAATATCTTCTGGAAAATGTGAGCTATATTCATTTAAACGAGACAAAATGGCTTGAAAATAAAAAACAGAATGGCACAAAATGTCCCCAGGAACTCTTAAGGGTTAAGTACATGTTTGTGTGTCCGGGTTTAAAAAGGTCACAAAGGAACAGACAAACATCGGAAACGTTGCGTCACTTTCGCAGCTTTCGTTGATGTTGCTGAGATTCAAACTGACAACGTTTGAATCTTTGTGAACTCAGTTCCTCTCACAGCATCCTTACAGCTCAGCTGGTAGAAGAAAAACATCCCACCTGTGTGTGTTTTTCTTTCTGTCAACCAACTGTTTCATAAAGGTTTCTTTTATTGTGAAAAGCCTTTCTTGAATGAGCCAAGCGAACTGAACCAGGATTAGCATCTTTCAAAAAGACACTCGGAGCAGAACCTGAATTCACCAAAACGCCTCAGAGGAGGAAATGAATCTGAACTGAACAAAAGTTCTCTGAGTGACACGTTTGGTTTCTTCTTTTAGGACAAATAGCAAAAGCATGTTATCAACTTTATCAACTTAAGATTCAACCTGTTTCACACTGATGTTTTTGGAACGCTTGATGACAACTTGATGAACGAGCTGTTTCACAAAAAGCAGAGTGATATTATTTATTTATCCATAAACACAACTTTGACATTGATTGAAGAATGACAGTCCCTTTAAGGGATTATTACCCATTTAAAAAAACCTTAACCAAAGCAGATAATCCTTTAACCTTCAGAGGAAAGTAAGGACATGCTCAAAATACAAGCCACAAGAAACCTAAAGGATTTGAAGGCTTAAACAAATCTTGAATGGAGAAGATAAGCAAGTGTGCAGTTTTCTAGCATTCCCCCTGAGACCTCTATAGTATCACAGCTGAAGCATCCAGATTAGACTGATGTCATGATCAGGAGAAGAGCAAAGGGCTGTACAAATTAAATGTCATGGTAATATGGAGTCAGCCAGAAGAGGGCGGCCTGTATCTATTTACCAGCAAAGGCAGAAGGAGCAGAGAGATGCAGAGTCCAACGTTTCTTCTGAATCAGTCCACAGGGAGATGTAGCCTCTACTTCCTCCACCTCCTCTCTCCCTTTCACTTCCACAACCACAGCTGGGCCCAAACGGGTTTTGCATGATTTGAATGCATCGCTGCTCCTCGCAGTTTTAAGTTCTCGTGTCACCGTGAGTCTGAACTGTTTTCTCGTACTCACACTGAAAACTGCTTCAGGATGATGTTGCCAATAACTCTGATTGTCATGCTGGGTTTTCTGAGTCAGGGTGAGAGGTTTTGAAAACATATGTCATCATTTTTACAGCTGATGTCTTCTCATGTTTGCGTCCAATTTTCTTTTCAAATGTCACAGAGAAATAAACATACGACCATCTCCTCTACTAACAGATGTATTAGATACTGAAAATATCAAGACGGTATTTTTCATGTTGAATATGTAAAAGAAATACAAAAACAGGCTCATTAAGATCCAGTTTTATTTAATGATGGTTTATGGTTCATGCTACATTCTTGATGAATAAATCGTTTCTCTTTGTGTGAAACAAATAAAACTCAGAGAAATCATTCCCATAGAGAGGAGGCTTTATTTATTGAACTATTAGTTTATTTAATAGAGACAGTGCATATTTATGGACATCAGTTTAAATACACAATGTAAATACTCGATAGTACAATGGCTAGTTTTCATCTCTTGTACCCAGGCAGAAAACATAGAAAACATAAAAAGAAAGTAACATACATACAACACCCTCATATTTAATCTGAGGGTCAAGACAAACACTAACAACAACAGACAAGACAAGATGCAACAGGACATGTGAGTGACACACATAATGAAGTGTGTGATGCAGTTAAAAGAGAGTGCAGCTTTGATTTTCCCTGAGCCACAATTTTAAATGAGTCTTAAAGTTCATAAACGTGGGACGGTCCCGTATTATGAGGGGCAGGCAATTTGCATCGTCAGCTGATCCTCCAGTGAACTGAGAAGCTTTATAGTCCTGTGAGTTCAACACTGCAGGACTCAGATCTGTCAGTCAACACAGCAGAGACCACAACCACCATGACTCTCATCACCATCCTCATCTGGACGCTGGCCTGCTGCTGTTTTACAGGTTCGTTGGCTCGGCAACATCTCAAACACGACGCCTCGCCTTTTCTCTCCTTTCCTTCTGCTGATGAATGAATGATTTGTTTTGTCCTGCAGGATGCAGCGGTCAGGTGACTGTGACTCAGCCTCCAGTAGTGACATCTACTCCAGGATCCACTGTCACTCTCACCTGTAAGACTAGTCGACCTGTTCACAATAATAATTTTTTGTCCTGGTATCAACAGAAATCTGGACAGCCTCCAAAGCTCCTGATATATGCAGCTAGCTATCTTGAATCAGGAACACCATCTCGGTTTAGTGGCAGTGGAAGCAACTCTGACTTCACTTTGACCATCAGTGGAGTTCAGGCTGAAGATGCAGCAGTTTATTACTGTCAGAGTGCCCACTATATAAACAGTGCTTGGGTGTTCACACAGTGATTTGTCGCCGTACAAAAACCTCCTTCAGTGTGACTGAAGTGAGAACGGCCTGCTGCAGGTGCAGAGGGTTGTTGAAGAGACGGTGATGAGAATAACTGGTCCAGTGAACACAACACCAAGCAGAGTCACCAAGCAGAACCACAATGACTCTAAATAAAACTGAAACAGACTCACAGACGCTCTTCCACATGCAGTTTTAAACTCATATTCTTATCAGTTCATTCAGTCTCTTTGAGAGTGAGCTGGGGAGGTTAAAATCTTGTTGCACTATAGCCGCTGATAAAGTCCTCAACAGTGTCTCTACTGATAGCTGCACAAAACGATGGAATATAACAACAGTACACAGAAAAAAAGAACATTTGTAGCTAAATGATTTAAATCTCTAAATGTAGTTCATATTAAATATCTCAAACTAATAAGAAAGCTTGTGTACTATCAGGTGTAATATCAGATATGATGCTGAGATGATCAACAAGACATTTTTCATAATGAACATGACCTAAAAGAAACACAGAGACACTGACTTCTTATAATCCACAGTTTTATTTTAGGATGGTATAACCTTTTTGATGTATGAATAATTTAAAATGTTTATTTCTTAAAGTAATGAACATAAAGAAGATTATGGAAAATATCAGTAACTCTATAATTTAGTATATTTTTGAACATGAAGTCATTTTGATGTCATGCTGCTTGTCTGGTCTTTGGCCTTGAGCCAGGAAGTCTTTATTTATTTATTTATTTCGGGCATGTCAGTTTAATCATCATCACACATCTTTGTTCAAATAATACAATACACATGGCCGAAAGGGAAAGCGGGAGAAGCCAAGGCTTATCTAGTCCCGCCCCCTTTACCCACAGGATAAAATCGTCATCATAATATTATCTTATCTTTAGCATTTTCCATTTGACATTTTCTTTTACTTGTGACATTTGACATAACATGTTACAGCAGTAGGTGGTCCAGAGAGCTGTACTCCCTGCTACGTACAACTGACATCGTACCATACAAGCTTCTCAGGTTCAACTTATTGTTTGGGTGCAGAATGTTCATTAGTTATTCTCCCATCCCGACACAACACCATGTCTGCTGATTCGTGCCTCAGACCTTTTTCAACTCTCATGCAATAATCTGTACCGGTCAACGGCTGAATATACATACTTCTTCTTAAAGCCACTTAGTGTTGCTGATTTTTTGACTTCTTCTTCTAACACATTCCATTGTCTAACACCTGTGACCGATAAGGAGAAGGATTTTAACGTAGTTCGTACCTTCCTTTGCCTGAAAATCATGTTCCCTCTAAGATTGGGTCTCTCTCTGTCTAGGAACAGTATTTGCAGGTTCTGGGGGAGAGTTCTGTTAGAAACTTGGTACATCATTTGTGCAGTGCGATAGTTTATTAAGTCATATAGTTTGAGTATTCTTGATTCGATAAATAAGTGATTGGTGTGTGCCCTGTAGTTGGCGTAGTGTAAGATTCTCAAGGCTCTTTTTTGGAGAATTAACAAGGGCTGTGTGGAGCCTTTATATGTGTGTCCCCACACCTCTGCACAGTATTGCAGGTGCCGAGAGACTAGTGCGCAGTATAACAGATGAAGTGCTTTTTGATTTAGTATTGTTGTACTTTCCAAAGTATGGACACACTCCTGGCCAACTTCCTCTTTAATTGTGTTATGTGTGGCTTCCAACTTAACATGTCATCGATAATCACTCCCAGAACCTTATTCTCACGGACCCTCTCAATATTAACTCCGTTTACTTGAATGTTGGGACTGTTGTTGCAGCCTCTTTTCCCATATAGCATGTATTTAGTTTTACCAAGATTTAGTGATCATTTATTTATATTAAACCACACTTGAAGTTTGGCCATTTCCTGATTTACTGTTTCCACAAGTTGGTTCAAGTCACTCCCCGAGCAGAAAATATTTGTGTCATCCGCGAATAATATTAATTTCAGAGTATTTGACACTTTGCATATATCATTTATGTATAGTATAAACAGCTTTGGACTCAGAACTGACCACTTTGGGACAAAAGTCAAAGTCTAAAAGTCTAAGTCTCATCCAAAGTTTTCTCTCTCAGCATCGATTGTCACGCTCCGGGTTTGTTTAGAGGTCAACTTGTCTTTTTTAACATTTTTCTAGGTTTTCATTTTCGTTTCCCTAAGTCTTGGCTTCTCTCGTGTCCTGTCAAGTGTCCTCCTGTGTGATTGCTTGTCCCGCCCTCATGTGTCTCACCTGTGTCCAGGTGTCCCCCCCCCTCGTCTACTTCAGCTGTGTGTTTCTCCGTCCTCCTGAGCCAGATGGTCTTTGGCCTCGTGGGAGAGATGCAGCTTTCCTTCCTCTCGGACGTTTGTGCCGTTATCTTCACCGACTGCCTTCCTGTGTACCGAACCTGAACTGGTTTATTGAACACTGAGCCTCGGCACTGCAACCTTGTCTGTCTGCATGTGTGGGTCCTGTCTTCTCTGTCTGATGGATGGAGGTGAAGTTTCTGCAGAATCCTCCCTCAGTTTCACATCTCTGTATTATTGTATTGTAATGTAGAAATATGAATTTTTATAAGATGAATCCAAAGCTTTAATTTTCTGCAGAGAGTAGAACCAGTTGATATGAAACCATTTCATTCTTTACTTCTCTTAATAAAATAAAACAACAAACACTTCATCATGTAATTCATCAGTGAAAGCTTTATTATCATAAAACGACAGTTATTAAACGCACACATCTACTTGCTGAGCTACACACATTACTCTCTGGCTACTTTACAGCAGTCACACAAGGCTTTATAGTTTCCTCTACAAACGTTGTCCTCAGATTGTTCAGAGCAGCAGGTGTGTTCCTCCTGCTCCCCCCATGCAGAGCTCCTGTCCTGGCCTCCATCCAGACCCTCTAGGCCTTACACTGGCTCCTGTGGAGGGACTGCACCTGGTTGTGGTTGTGATGGAGGACCTTGCAGGAGTACAGCTCTCCTGCCATCCAGCGCTCCTGGCTCAGGCTCAGGGTGCTGCTGCTGCTGTAGAGTCCGCTCTTCTCCTCCTCTGAGCTGCTCAGGACCCCCTCCGTCACCTCGGTGCCGTCCACCTCCCAGCTCACCACGGCTCCCTGAGGAGAGTAGCCGGTCAGCAGGCAGGCCAGCGTGGCCGAGCCCCCAGAGAGCTGCTCAGAGGAGGGGGGAAGCAGGGAGACTGAGGGCCGGATCATGGAGCCAGCTGGAGGGGAGAGCAGAGACACACGAGGAGCAGATTAACTTCCACTGTAGGAAAGACAGCTGAACATGACAGAGGTGACGTTACTGAGGGTTAGCTGTGTGCATGATGCTGTGGTCACACAGAGACATGGGATGGAGGGAGGATTTAACAAATACAACGCTGACTGGAGTTCTGTCATTTACAGGAACCAATCTTCTCCTGCGGCTCTCCTCATTAAATCATTATAGAATCATATACAATGTGACTGAGGAGTCATTGGAATAGAAAAGTTTCATTAATCATCTGTAAACTGTAAGCAGTGAAAGACTTTGACATCTGTCTGTTTCACTTCCTTTTCATCACTTTGAACTAACGAACCGTGAACACAAACTGCAGCGACACTGAATGTACAATAAACCCTCTTATTTGTTTGATCAACATTAGATTTTATAACGTACAGCTAACACACTAACAGATGTTTCAATGTTACAAAATAAAATACTGCATCTACTTCACCAAAACATAATCTATAATAGGAAAATAATATGCAGTGTTTTCCTAAACTCCAATATCAGCCTAGATTAATGAATAATAAATATCTAAAAAGTATAAATGATCCAAAATAATGAATTGGTTCATCACATTTACTTTTGACAAAGCGATTATAATATTGAACGTTGTAGAAATCATAAATCTGTGATACTTACAGTTAACGATGAGTTTGGTTCCTCCACCAAAAGTCCACCACAGTGATACAACCTCGTTAAGTGGCCGTACAAAAACCTCCTGCACTGTGAACAAGCATCTGTCCACTGAAAAAAGAGTTATTTTATAGTAAGAATGCATAATTAATCATTTATTTTCATTAAGTAATGATTTATCTCCTATTCCTTCAACGTCTACATGTTGTTTTTTAACAATTTTATAGCATATTTTTAAATTTGAGAGACAAATCTATCCACTGAAAACACTTTTTCTAATAATATAGAAATAATTATATTTAATTGAATCTACAAAATCTTTCAAATTATATGGATTTAAACTTATTGTAAAAATAAAGATTGATTATATGATTTTTTTTTACTTTTTTACTCCAGACAGAGAAATGATGACAGCCTGCTCATGAGTCATATTTTCAGTCTTATTTAAGTTCATACATGGTTAAATGAACATGATGCTTATAGATAATGATGATTTACAAAGTAATTTGATGAAAAAGTGAAATATCTGATAGATTTCATTAAATCCTGTCAGTAAATGAACAGCAGACAAACGTTTCATACCAACCACAGTGAACACAAACGTATCCTTAAATCCTCAACTGCACTTTTAATGTGAGTGTTTTCCTCTGTTCCATTAAGATCCTCCATGTTGTTCATCCGAGCCGTATTCCTCCTGATTTCGTGTCCCACGTTGCCTTCAGTCTGTTGAGAGCAGAGAAATCATTTCCATAGAGAGGAGGCTTTGCATCGTCAGCTGATCCTCCAGTGAACTGAGAAGCTTTATAGTCCTGTGAGTTCAACACTGCAGGACTCAGATCTGTCAGTCAACACAGCAGAGACCACAACCACCATGACTCTCATCACCATCCTCATCTGGACGCTGGCCTGCTGCTGTTTTACAGGTTCGTTGGCTCGGCAACATCTCAAACACGACGCCTCGCCTTTTCTCTCCTTTCCTTCTGCTGATGAATGAATGATTTGTTTTGTCCTGCAGGATGCAGCGGTCAGGTGACTGTGACTCAGCCTCCAGTATTGACATCTACTCCAGGATCCACTGTCACTCTCACCTGTAAGAATAGTCAGCCTGTTTACAGTGGTAAATATGTGTATTTGTCCTGGTATCAACAGAAATCCGGACAGCCTCCAAAGCCCCTGATATATTCGACTAGCTATATTCAATCAGGAACACCATCTCGGTTTAGTGGCAGTGGAAGCAGCTCTGACTTCACTTTGACCATCAGTGGAGTTCAGGCTGAAGATGCAGCAGTTTATTACTGTCAGAGTCTCCACTATATAAACAGTGGCTATGTGTTCACACAGTGATTTAGAGCCGTACAAAAACCTCCTCCAGTGTGACTGAAGTGAGAACGGCCTGCTGCAGGTGCAGAGGGTTGTTGAAGAGACGGTGATGAGAATAACTGGTCCAGTGAACACAACACCAAGCAGAGTCACCAAGCAGAACCACAATGACTCTAAATAAAACTGAAACAGACGCTCTTCCACATGCAGTTTTAAACTCATATTCTTATTAGACTAGCAAATTTTTCCAATTTATTAGTCCATCCATCCATTTTCTACCGCTTATCCTGTATTTAGGGTCACGGGGGGGCTGGAGCCAATCCCAGCTGTCATTGGGCGAAGGCAGGGTACACCCTGGACAGGACGCCAGTCTATCGCAGGGCCGACATGTAGAGACAAACAACCATTCACGCTCACATTCCAATTTATTAGTCATAATATAAAAATCCATTCATTTTCTTCTTCAAAATATAGTATTCTCTTCAAATGTCACAGCAAAATAAACATACGACTATTAGCTTTCATTTTCTGCAGGGAGTAGTACTAGTAGTTGTACTCTTTAAAAATGCCATCTCCTCGTTACCACCTC
The DNA here is from genome assembly GCF_963514095.1 of Eutrigla gurnardus. Taxonomy (NCBI): domain Eukaryota; kingdom Metazoa; phylum Chordata; class Actinopteri; order Perciformes; family Triglidae; genus Eutrigla; species Eutrigla gurnardus. The sequence continues at coordinate 23,262,301 of NC_139921.1, forward strand.
TAAACCCATGTCATGCTAACGATCTTGTAAACATCTTTAATTCCAAAATTCTGAATGTCATAGATGTCATTGCACCTGCTACGGTTAAAACAATTTCTGGTAAGCAAAAGGCACCCTGGAGAAAAGCTGCTGTTGTGACAGCCCAGAGAAGAGAGGCAGGAAGGCTGAACGAATCCTCTCGGAGTACTAAACTTCATATTCACCATGACATCTATAAAGAGAGCCTCCGGGCCTACAATTTAGTCTTAAAAAGTGCGAGAGAAACATTCTTCTCCAATATCATAAACAACAACACTAATAAGGCGAAAACCCTATTTGCAACTGTTGACAGACTGACCAACCCCCCAACACAAATACCAGCTAAACTCCATTCCACGCAGAAATGCAATGAGTTTGCATTCTTTTATACTAATAAAATTGAAGGCATCAGACGCGCCATCAATATCTCAAACAAAAAAGTTGGATCACCACCCTGTTCAGGCAAACGTAACACAGCAATGATGGCAAGCTTTAATGCCATAGACTCTAAAACTCTAGTGGAAACGGTGACAAATCTAAAATCATCCACCTGCTGCCTTGATGCCTTACCTACCAACTTTTTTAAGAATGTTTTTGACTGCCTATCAATAGACGTATTGCAAATAGTTAATAACTCCATTCAATCAGGCAATTTCCCAAAGGCCTTCAAAACTGCAGTCATTAAACCTCTTCTAAAAAAGCAGAGCCTAGATGCCTCTATTATCAACAACTACAGACCAATTTCAAATCTACCCTTCATAAGTAAAATAATTGAGAACATTGTCCTCCAACAACTAACTAAATCACTTCCTGGCTTCAACTGGCTGCCACAACAACTTCCAGTCAGGATTTCAACCTTTTCATAGCACCGAGACGGCCCTTTTTAAAGTTGTAAATGACATCCGTCTTAACACAGACTCTGGCAAAACTTCAATATGAATGCTATTAGACCTCAGTGCTGCATTTGACACTGTCGACCACTCAATACTTTTGGACAGGTTGGAAAACTGGGTGGGGCTCTCAGGCACAGTCTTAAACTGGTTCAAGTCATATCTACAAGATAGGAACTATTTTGTATCAGAACCTACCAATGTAACGTGTGTGTTGTGTTCACTTACGATGTAGATCCTATATTATACCACTAGGTGGTGCTATGAGTAATTCCATAGTAGTTGTTAAGGGGAACTTGTTCTGAGACCTGCATGTGAATGGAGAATGTGCCATGCTGCTATGATTAAACATCTATTACCATCCTTCTTGATACTCCGTTCTTGGACATCCAAACCTTACAAATTGGCGACGAGACAACCCAGCGAGAAATACTAACTGAAGATGGCTTTGAATACACCGTTTCCGGATTTTTTTCTGCCATGCCCGGGAGAACCGGCAATTCCCTTCAAGACATGGGTGAGGATGTTTGAGAATTACCTCCTTGTGATTAATGCAACTGGAAATGCATGGCCAGAGCCAAGGAAAAGAGTATTATTACTACATTGCTTGGGATCAGAAGGGCAAAGAATTTTCCATACCATACCTGAATCGGGAAATGACTTGGCAACTGCTATTACTGCACTAGAGAAGCATTTCAACCATGCAATAAATGTGGTTGCAGAGCGCCATGCTTTCAGAAAACGAATCCAAGGAGCCCAGGAAACAATACTGCACTATATTGCTGCATTAAGAGAACTGGCTGCAACATGTGAATTCGGAGCAAATGGAGACGATATGATTCGAGATCAGCTTGTGGAGCATGTGGCTAATTCTCGTATTAATAATAATAATAACTTTATTTTTAAAGCACTTTTCATACATTTGAAAATGTAGCACAAAGTGCTTTACATGTTTTAAAAACAACCCCCATCCCGCCCTACCCCACCCAAGGCCCCAACCCCAGCACATATAAATGCACACACATGCACACACACACACTCACACACTCACACACACACACACACACACACACACACACACACACACACACATACATACAAATAAGATTGATCTTAAAAACATGTGGCTGAACACAGAGGAGCCAGGTCAGGAAACGCTGTCACAGGAGGGCATCTGAACCAGGGGCCGCCCACAGCCCAGGCCAGGACACCTCCTCTTAGGCGCCCACCCAGCTACAGGCCAGTGAGGTCCCCACAGCAGCGCGGCTAAGCACTGCCATAGGGCCCCCACCAAGCCCAGGTGATTTTTGCCACGAGAGAGAGGCATCCCGGACACGGCCGAGTGCAGCCCCCAGCGCAGACAGCCCCCACCGAGGAAACACTGGAGATATTGAATAAAAGCATAAAAGAGCTAGGGACAATAAAAAAGCCCTGCTATAAGAATAAATAAGTAAGTAAACAGTAAAAGTAACTAAAAAGATAAATAAATAAATAAATAACTAAAATAAAAGGAAATAAATAGCAAGAAATAAAATATAAAAATATAAATTGGCTAAGAGAATAAAATATTAGTTAAAAGCCAGGTTAAATAGGTGGGTCTTGAGCCTGCTTTTAAAAATATTAACATTCTCTGCGGCCCTCAGGTCCTCCGGCAGGCTATTCCACAGACGGGGGCCGTAGTGCTGGAAAGCTGCCTCACCGTAAGTTCGTGTTCTAGCTTTAGAGATTATCAAAAGGCCAGTGCCGGAGGATCTCAGGGTCCGCGAGGGTTCATATGGTAAAAGCAATTCTGAAAGATAAGAAGGTCCCAAACCCCTAAGACATTTAAAAACCATTAAAAGGATCTTAAAATCGATCCTAAAACACACAGGGAGCCAATGCAGTGATTTTAAAACTGGTGTAATATGAGCCCGCCTTCTGGTTTTCGTCAGAACACGTGCTGCTGAGTTCTGTAATAGTTGCAGACTTAAGATGTTTCTTTTTGGAAGACCAGAAAGCAGGGCATTACAGTAGTCAATACGGCTGGAAATAAAAGCATGCATTAGCGTCTCTGTGTTAGCACGGGAGAGAAGGGGACGGACTCTGGCTAAGTTTTTTAAATGATAAAATCCTGTTTTTGTAACCTGTTTAATGTGTGGAATAAAATTGAGCTCAGAGTCGAAGATGACGCCCAGATTCTTTACCTGATTGGATGGAGTTAAAGATATTGTTTGCAGTTTTGATAAAAGTTTCTCTCCCTGAGCCTTAGGATCGATAATTAAAACCTCAGTCTTGCTGTGGTTGAGCTGTAAAAAATGTTCTGCCATCCAGGATTTGATATCTAAGATACATTTAAAAAGGGCATCAATAGGCCCTGTGTCATCAGGAGACATAGATATGTACAGTTACAGTGTACAGGACGTCCATCCGCTGGCGCGCAGGCAGCCGTGAGTGGAGGGAAGGCTGTGATGTCTGTCAGCGGGGGAACAACACAGGCACCAGCAGATCGGCTGCGGGGACCTCCAGAAGACAGCGGGGGAGATGTTGGACCGACCTGGTGGCGCAGGGCGGCTGCCTTGCTCCCCCCCGATGACGAGGGACCCGCGGGCCTGGGTGGCGGTGCGCCACCGGGGAGTGGAGCTGTGGACACCGCGCCGGCCGGTGGCGGAGGCGGCGCAACGGCCCCCGGAGCCGAACCCGGACCCCGATCATCGCCCGGGGCGCCAGCAAGCTGCGACAGGGCATCGTAGCAATTGGAGAGTGGGATTGGAGGTGATACAGCTCCAGGTGGGGTCCTCTTTTGGCCATGGGTAACCTGAACCCATGATCGCTGGAGGTGGGGAGTGGAGCAGAAGGATGGCCGCGGGCAGGTGGGATCCCAGGGCATCGTGTCCTGGAGGGCCGCTGACAGCGATGTGATCCGGAGACACTGCTCGTGAGCTACTGTCAGGGACTGCTGTAGCAGGGCTTCCTTGCTCCTCAGCTCCTCGGAAAGTCGGCGAACATCGTCTGTCAGGTCAGCAATCTTTTTGTGAGCTTTCTTTAATTGTTGATGATCAGCCGGAGACATGGAGGTAGCCATTGAGCTTACCCTGGCTAGGTAGCTTGTACGTCGCCGGCTGTCGCCGGCTTAGTGTCCAGTAAAAACAGATAAAAATAGCCACTGATCGCCTTAAAAACACACAGTATAGTAACTGTGAGTATAAGAAGACTAAAAGCAACTAAAATCTGCTAAGATACTGGAATAAAAGCCCATTAAAACAACTAAAAGTGAGGTAGACGCTAAGACTACGTTAGCGGTAGTCGGTAGTCAGTTTGAAAGTTGCGGGAGGTTCTCCTCGCGCATGCGCATCAATGAGACGATCTCATTGATGAGAAGATCAAAAGGGTGTATGAATATAAAATATTAGAGAGAGGCTGTTATTGAAAGAAAAGCTTACATTACCTGAAGCCATTACTATAGCCACTCAAGTCGAATCAGCAACTGAGCAAGCTAAAGCTATGGCAGGTGACAACCACTTACCTATACAAGTGGTCCAGACAAAAAGTGCAGAGCGTAGAAGACGATCACCACACCAGGGCACCAGTACAACATCACGCCAAGGTTACACGGCAAAACCATCTCCAAAACCTACCTCATTCTCCTCTGGACGTACCTGCTTTCGCTGTGGTTCAGACAAGCACCTTGCCAATGCACGTGAATGCCAAGCGGCAAAAGTAAACTGCAAAAATTGTGGAAAAAAAGGACATTTTGCACGTGTCTGCCAGTCTACGCAGACTCATTCACTGAAAGAGGTTGAAGTGCCTGAATACACACTTTTGCTAGTGGAAGGAACAGACACTCCTGATAAGATAGAGTGCACAGTGGACATTCAAGCTGCCCAGACCGTGAAGACAGTGAAATTAACTGTGGACACTGGAGCTTCAGTTTCTGTCTTACCCAAATGCATCTATGAGGAACATTTCAAGAAAACTCCTCTTCAACAGTCTCCTGTTCGTCTAGTGACATATTCACGAACACCTATCAATGTGCTGGGCTGCATGCAAGCAACTGTTCATAAGGATGGCATTAAAGGTCCAGCCAACTTCTATGTCGTGGACTCAGGGACTGCACTGATGGGCAGGGATCTCATATCTGCTCTCCACCTGCGCATTGAGGGTAATACTGTTTACCCACCATGTACATCAACCTTTCCTTTGCCACCTACAGCTTCAGTGGAGCATCTAAGCACATGTCCAGCCGCACCAACTGTTGGATGTGCTATAGGCTTCATGCATCAAGTGAAGATTTCACCAACTGCTGTTCCTGTGCGTCAAAAGCTGAGACGCCTACCTTTCTCAGTGAGATCTGCTGTGTCAGAAGAGCTGAACCGTCTCCTCTCAGCTGGAGTGATAGAGAGCATTGACTCTTCCCCTTGGGTCTCGCCGATAGTGGTCACACAGAAAAAGACAGGAGGAATTCGAATGTGTGTAGACCTTCGCGAGCCAAACAAGGCAGTCATCATAGACAGCCACCCTCTTCCTCACATGGAGGAACTGCTCTCCACACTGACAGGAGCTACGGTATTTTCAACCATAGACTTGGAAAGCGCATATCACCAACTAACCCTTCATCCTGAGAGTCGGGATTTAACAGCTTTCATCACGCATGAAGGGCTTTTCCGGTTTTGCAGAGTTCCCTACGGCCTTGCATCAGCACCAGCTGCATTTCAAAAGCTGATGGCCACAGTGCTGAGAGGAGTGCCAAATGTACAGAACTACCTTGATGACATTATTTGCTATGGGCACACAGCACAACTGCATGACACTGCTCTTGAAACTGTACTGCAACGTCTTAAGAAGGCCGGCTTACAGCTTAATGAAAAGAAATGCCACTTTCGCCAATCCAGCCTGAAGTTCTTGGGACACCTGGTGACCGCTGATGGCATCAAACCTGACACAGAGCATTTACAAGCGATTACACAGGCCCCTCCTCCCAAAGATGCTGCAAGCCTTCGCTCTTTCCTAGGTATGCTGTCGTGGTATGGCAAATTCATACCAAACTATGCCACAGTTGTAGAACCGCTTCGTGCTTGCTTGAGGCAAGATGCCACATTTGAATGGAGTGATGAAGCTCAGCAGTGCTTTCTTGTGGTGAAACAGCTGCTCATTGACAGCCCTGCGCTTGCTCTATTCAATCCAGACTTTCCAACTATAATTTCAACAGATGCATCAGATTATGGCCTGGGTGCCATGTTCACACAGCTGCATCCAGACCACACAGAACGCACAGTGGCGTTTGCATCAAGGACCCTGACACCAGCCGAGAGAAAATACTCTACGGTTGAGAAAGAAGCTCTCGCTTGTGTCTGGGCTGTAGAGAAATGGAGGACATACCTGTGGGGCCGGAGGTTCACACTTCGCACCGACCATCAGGCCCTGACAACACTCCTCTCTACAAAAGGAGCTGATCGAGCAGGGATGCGTGTCGCACGTTGGTCTGCTCGTCTCCTCTGCTTCACATATGATGTCGTATACCGTGCTGGAACATTGAATCATACAGCCGATTGCCTCTCACGTTTGCCTCTGCCTGCTGCCTCCCCTCTAAATGCAGACGTGGAACCGGAGCTGGTAGCCTTGTTATCAATGGCCCCTGTCTCGGTGACTGCTGGTGAGTTTGAAGATGCTTCCTCTTCCTGCTCCGAACTTGCTTCTCTGCATCAGCAAATCAACCAAAAGTGGCCTCCTGCAAAGACTGTGAATCCAGTACTACAGCCATATGTCAAGATTAAGCATGAACTGTGTGTGAAGGACAGCTTGGTGTTTAGAGGGTCACACCTAGTTGTGCCTGTCTCCTTGCGCAGCACGCTCATTGCCCTGGCACATGAAGGCCATCAAGGCATTGTGCGGACAAAACAGCGACTGCGGGAGCTTTACTGGTTCCCATGTATGGACACACTGGTTCGCTCTGAGATCTCCGCCTGCTCACTGTGTCAGAAGTTAGACAAGTCAGCAAGAGTCTCTGAGGCACCATTGCAGCCTGTGCCGTTACCTGAGGGCCCATGGAGTAAGCTCGGAATGGACATAGTTGGACCATTTGAAACTGCAACATGGGACTGCAAGTACGCAATCACCCTCACTGATTATTACTCAAAGTGGCCAGAAGTCGCTTTTGCATCTACTGTTACAACTGAGACCGTGCTGGGATTTCTCAGAAGTCTCTTCAGCCGCTATGGTAACCCAGAATCCATAGTCACGGATAATGGGCCGCAATTTACATCTGCTGCCTTCTCTGCATTCCTCAAAGGCCGGGGAATCACACATATCCATTCATCTGTGTACCATCCATCCTCCAACGGTGCCATAGAGAGATTCAACAGAGTCTTCAAAGCCTGTGTCCAAAGTGCAATCCTCCAGAATAAACAATGGAAACCTGCAACGACTGATTTTCTTCAGGCATATCGTGCCACACCTCATGCCATGACTAACGCATCACCATTTGAACTCATGCATGGACGCAACATGAGGACAGCGCTGAATGTTCTGGCTCCTCCGGCTGTGACAGCTCATGATGATGAGGTGCGTTACAGAGTTTCCCTTCGCCAGTCACACATGAAGCAGTACTGTGATGCCAGACGGGGAGCTCGCCCTCCTTCATTCAAAGAAGGGGATAGGGTGCGAGTACGGAAACCGGTGCATGTTCCAAAGGGACATCAGAAATTCTCTGCACCAATTAAGATCAAGAAACAAGTGGGTCCTAGCACCTACATCTTGGATGATGGAAAAACCTGGCATGCTTCCCATCTCGCTTCAGTATCTGTCAAGCTTCCAGAACCTCCAGCTCAGCCAAAGACCGCTCCGGAAGAACCAGCTGAGCCAAGGAAGGACCAAGGAGCAGGAGATCGTCCTGCCAGAGCACATAAGCCACCAGACTGGCTCAAGGACTATGACACATAAAGAACCAAGACTGGTTATGAAAGTAGTTAACCTGTTGTTACATATTTTGTTAATTCTTATGTGCATTGTTATTTTTAGAACATGTAAGCAGTCTAGTCTGGAAATATTTGACTTAGGTTACTAGACCGATTTCATATTTTATTTACGTTACAATTCTGCCGTGTTTGAGACCTGTTTTATTGCTGTTCTGTCAGAAGAAGAATCAATCTTTAAGTAAAGGAGGGATGTTGTGTTCACTTACGATGTAGATCCTATATTATACCACTAGGTGGTGCTATGAGTAATTCCATAGTAGTTGTTAAGGGGAACTTGTTCTGAGACCTGCATGTGAATGGAGAATGTGCCATGCTGCTATGATTAAACATCTATTACCATCCTTCTTGATACTCCGTTCTTGGACATCCAAACCTTACAGTGTGGAGTCCCCCAAGGTTCAATCTTGGGGCCGACTTTATTCAACATCTACATGCTCCCACTAGGACAAATCATGCAAAATAATAACATTGACCACCATTGCTATGCCGATGACACCCAAATCTATGTAGCACTATCACCAAACGACTATCGCCCCATAGATCTTCTGTGCCAGTGCATTGAGCAAGTCAAAGACTGGATGTGCCAAAACTTCCTACAACTAAATGAGGACAAAACTGAGATAATTGTTTTTGGTGCTAAAAAAGAAAGGTTTAAAGTAATTCAACACCTTCACTCTCTGTCCCTGAAAACCTCAAAGAAAGCCAGAAATCTTGGGGTTATCATGGATTCTGATTTACATTTCGACAGTCACGTTAAATCAGTAACAAAATCAGCCTACTATCACCTCAAAAATGTAGCAAGACTTAGAGGGCTCATGTCAGCACAGGACTTAGAAAAACTTGTACATGCCTTTATTACTAGTAGGCTAGACTACTGTAATGGTCTCCTTGCAGGTCTTCCAAAAAAAACTGTCAGGCAGCTACAGCTTGTTCAGAACGCTGCTGCAAGAGTTCTTACAAAGACCAAAAAATGTGAGCACATTACACCAATTCTTAAATCCTTACATTGGCTCCCTGTATGTCAGAGGATTGATTTCAAAATCCTCCTGCTCACATATAAATCACTACATGGTCTAGGGCCGAAGTATATCACTGATATGCTCCCACTACATAAGCCTTCTAGACCACTAAGATCTTCTGAGACCAATCTGTTAGTGATTCCCAGAGTAAACAACAATCACGGGAGAGCATCATTTAGTCACTATGCAACAAATAGCTGGAATAAACTTCCTGAAGATGTAAGACTTGCCCCAACTCTGACCACTTTTAAAACTAGACTGAAAACTTTTATGTTCACCATAGCTTTCTGCTAAATCTTTTAATGTCTGCACTGTTTTTAATTATTGCAAATATGTTTTTATTCTCCTTGTCTTTCTGTAATGCATTTTAATTTTGCCTTTATTTTATTTTAATTCTTTTTTCTTCACTTTATTGTATGACATGTCATGATGTGAAGCACTTTGAGTCTGCCTTGTGGATGAAATGTGCTATACAAATAAAGTTGCCTTGCCTTGCCTAAAAATAACACAGAGACACTGACTTCTTATAATCCACAGTTTTATTTTAGGACGGTATAACCTTTTTGAATGTATCAATCATTTAAAATGTTTATTTCGTAAAGTAATGAACATAAAGAAGATTATGGAAAATCAGCTTTCCTTCCTCTCGGACGTTTGTGCCGTTATCTTCACCGACTGCCTTCCTGTGTACCGAACCTGAAGTGGTTTATTGAACACTGAGCCTCGGCACTGCAACCTTGTCTGTCTGCATGTGTGGGTCCTGTCTTCTCTGTCTGATGGATGGAGGTGAAGTTTCTGCAGAATCCTCCCTCAGTTTCACATCTCTGTATTATTGTATTGTAATGTAGAAATATGAATTTTTATAAGATGAATCCAAAGCTTTAATTTTCTGCAGGGAGTAGAACCAGTTGATATGAAACCATTTCATTCTCCAGTTCTCTTCATAAAATAAAGCACCAAACACTTTATCATGTTATTCATCAGTGAAAGCTTTATTATTATATAAAGACAGTTATTAAACACATCTACTTGCTGAGCTACACACATTACTCTCTAGCTACTTTACAGCAGTCACACAAGGCTTTATAGTTTCCTCTACAAACGTTGTCCTCAGATTGTTCAGAGCAGCAGGTGTGTTCCTCCTGCTCCCCCCATGCAGAGCTCCTGTCCTGGCCTCCATCCAGACCCTCTAGGCCTTACACTGGCTCCTGTGGAGGGACTGCATCTGGTTGTGGTTGTGATGGAGGACCTTGCAGGAGTACAGCTCTCCTGCCATCCAGCGCTCCTGGCTCAGGCTCAGGGTGCTGCTGCTGCTGTAGAGTCCGCTCTTCTCCTCCTCTGAGCTGCTCAGTACCCCCTCCGTCACCTTGGTGCCGTCCACCTCCCAGCTCACCACGGCTCCCTGAGGAGAGTAGCCGGTCAGCAGGCAGGCCAGCGTGGCCGAGCCCCCAGAGAGCTGCTCAGAGGAGGGGGGAAGCAGGGAGACTGAGGGCCGGATCATGGAGCCAGCTGGAGGGGAGAGCAGAGACACACGAGGAGCAGATTAACTTCCACTGTAGGAAAGACAGCTGAACATGACAGAGGTGACGTTACTGAGGGTTAGCTGTGTGCATGATGCTGTGGTCACACAGAGACATGGGATGGAGGGAGGATTTAACAAATACAACGCTGACTGGAGTTCTGTCATTTACAGGAACCAATCTTCTCCTGCGGCTCTCCTCATTAAATCATTATAGAATCATATACAATGTGACTGAGGAGTCATTGGAATAGAAAAGTTTCATTAATCATCTGTAAACTGTAAGCAGTGAAAGACTTTGACATCTGTCTGTTTCACTTCCTTTTCATCACTTTGAACTAACGAACCGTGAACACAAACTGCAGCGACACTGAATGTACAATAAACCCTCTTATTTGTTTGATCAACATTAGATTTTATAACGTACAGCTAACACACTAACAGATGTTTCAATGTTACAAAATAAAATACTGCATCTACTTCATCAAAACATAATCTATAATAGGAAAATAATATGCAGTGTTTTCCTAAACTCCAATATCAGCCTAGATTAATGAATAATAAATATCCAAAAAGTATAAATGATCAAAAATAATGATTCGTTTCATCACATTTACTTTTGACAAAGCGATTATAATATTGAACGTTGTAGAAATCATAAATCTGTGATACTTACAGTTAACGATGAGTTTGGTTCCTCCACCAAAAGTCCACCACAGTGATACAACCTCGTTAAGTGGCCGTACAAAAACCTCCTGCACTGTGAACAAGCATCTGTCCACTGAAAACAGAGTTATTTTATAGTAAGAATGCATAATTAATCATTTATTTGAATTAAGTAATGATTCATCTCCTATTCCTTCAACGTCTACATCTTTTTTTTTTAACAATTTTATAGCATATTTTTAAATTTGAGAGACAAATCTATCCACTGAAAACACTTTTTTTAATAATATAGAAATAATTATATTTAATTAAATCTACAAAATCTTTCAAATTATATGGACATAATACATATGTTAAATGTATTATAAAAATAAAGACTGATTATACCATATTTTTTTTTAACTTTTCTACTCCAGACAGAAAAAGATTAAATCCTCCTCATAAGTCATATTTTCAGTCTTATTTAAGTTCATACATGGTTAAATGAACATGATGTTTATAGATAATGATGATTTACAAAATCATATGATGAAAAAGTGAAATATCTGATAGATTTGCATTAAATCCTGTCAGTAAATGAACAGCAGACAAACGTTTCATACCAACCACAGTGAACACAAACGTATCCTTAAATCCTCAACTGCACTTTTAATGTGAGTGTTTTCCTCTGTTCCATTAAGATCCTCCATGTTGTTCATCCGAGCCGTATTCCTCCTGATTTTGTGTCCCACGTTGCCTTCAGTCTGTTGAGAGCAGAGAAATCATTTCCATAGAGAGGAGGCTTTGCATCGTCAGCTGATCCTCCAGTGAACTGAGAAGCTTTATAGTCCTGTGAGTTCAACACTGCAGGACTCAGATCTGTCAGTCAACACAGCAGAGACCACAACCACCATGACTCTCATCACCATCCTCATCTGGACGCTGGCCTGCTGCTGGTTTACAGGTTCGTTGGCTCGGCAACATCTCAAACACGACGCCTCGCCTTTTCTCTCCTTTCCTTCTGCTGATGAATGAATGATTTGTTTTGTCCTGCAGGATGCAGCGGTCAGGTGACTGTGACTCAGCCTCCAGTAGTGAGATCTACTCCAGGATCCACTGTCACTCTCACCTGTAAGACTAGTCGACATGTTTACAATGGTATGGTGTTGAACTGGTATCAACAGAAATCTGGACAGCCTCCAAAGCTCCTGATATATTTAGCTATCTATCGTCAATCAGGAACACCATCTCGGTTTAGTGGCAGTGGAAGCAGCTCTGACTTCACTTTGACCATCAGTGGAGTTCAGGCTGAAGATGCAGCAGTTTATTACTGTCAGAGTCTCCATGAGATAAACAGGGCCCGGGTGTTCACACAGTGATTTGTCGTCGTACAAAAACCTCCCTCAGTCAGACTGCAGAGAAGCTGAGCTGTTCCAGCAGGAACCTTCTGCAGCTGCTGAGGAGACACAGACCAGTAAACACAGAGCTGACACAAACCTCACCAAGCACACACTAAACCTCACAAACCCTTCTGCTACAACTAGTTATTTACCATATTTTCTGGTTATAAACTCTCAGACGCCATATTTAACTCATATACATTAAGGAGCATTAAATCAATGGGATTTTAACATCCCTGAGGGCAGTAACTAAATAAAAGACTCTACCCTCATGGTATAAAACGTTTTTCAAAGTGAAATAAAGGTGATGCACATGATCATTCTCCACGCTGTTGAACCATTACCAGCCACGGAGTACAAGAGCTGCCTACATTCACTCACAGCTGAACTAAAGTACAAATTTGATTATACTTCTACTCCACTACATTTCTGGTCAGGGAAATATACTTTTCACATTTGTTTTGTACCTCTAGGTCTACAATTGTTGCTTTGGCTATTCAGATTCTTTATATCACAAAATATAATCAGTTTATAAGATATCATATGTTATTATATATCCAATGTATTAATTCACTTAGCTTGATCTTATTAAGTGCTTGGGTCATAGTAATGAGGATCAATTACAGTAAAAGTGCACATAATCATTATTTTTATATTGTTGCTGCACAATTATTGAAGTCACTTCTTCATGCAGGACTGTTACTTGTATTGGAGTAGTTTGATGTTTTTTTGTATTGTCCCCTTGTTTTACTCATTTCAACTCTCTTTGTGGTTATATGGCTTATATAACGTCGCCAGAGGGCGCTGTTTACCAGAAGCAGGAATGCATTGACGGTGTTATTACCAATAAATTACATCAGCACAGCCACCCAGGTGATCACTGGACTTCATGCCTTGTCTTCACCTTCAGATTCACGCAGTAGCATAAAAAGTCACAGTTCTGCCTGACCTCCGACCCTTGCCTTTAAATAAAACAGGCTGCTGTGCTGCATTACCGCCTCAGACCTCAGAGATGTCTAGGGGAAGTTGATCTTTGGCCTTTGCGGAAGGAAAGTTGTTATTGTAAAAAAAAAAAAGAAAAAAAAATCACGTGCCTCAAGCCTTCAGATTGCATTTTCCTCACACACAGGCTTCTGATTATTATGCCTTGGTTGCGTCGACTACACTGGACGTGTGAACATGATCGGGCAGAGAACAGCGCTGTACAATTTAAGTTTAAAATAAAAATAAATAATGATTAGCCTATCAAGCTAGCTAGCTAGACCTCCTGGCATGTGTATTTACAGCTTCTTCGTTCCCTCCTTGTTGTTGTTGGTGGAAATTCTCAAGTTGAAATCGACGCGCAAATCGCAACGGACGACGACGGGAAATGCAAGTTTTGAAGGTTTTTAGTTGTTGAAATGAAATCACACACACTCTTCACACACTCCCGTGTCACATACCTCAGGCGGGATTCGAAGCGGCTTCCCTGCGACGGCGGTCTGCGTTCTTAACCGCTGGACCACCTCTGGCACGGCTCCAAGAAGCAGAGACAGAAGATGAGAGTGAAGCTGCAGAGGCACGACGTTGACAGCCTGAGACCTGGTCTGGTGTTCTTTAGGGCGGTCCTACAGGTTCCTCTGGTGGTTATACTGTTCTTTCAGGAGGTTTCAGTGAGGGTCGTTCTGGAGGTTCTAGGATCCTTCAAGATGTTCTAGTGGTCATGGAGGAGCATCTCTTTTAACACACTGGAACCTGTTGTACTTCTTCTCTGTGTGACAGTTTACCTCTCAGACCATCAGGTGGCTCAGCTGTTAGAAACACAGCTTCATCGTCTGCATATCGGTGGTCCAAACTTCAGTGTTTGTTCTTTCTTTCTCTGTAATTTAGTATATTTTTGAACATGAAGTCGTTTTGATGTTCTACTGCTTGTCTGGTCTTTGCCCTTGAGGTCAGGAATCAGGGTTTTCAATCGGGGGAAGTGTGTTCAAGTCCGGGTTAAGGTTAAGATTGTGTGTATGTTCTATTTAATTTTTGTGTTTTTAAATATGGGAAAATCTATTCCTCTCATGTTTTTATGGGGTAAATCTGTGATGAACACAAAAATGCTTTGAAGCACAATATCTGGTGGAGTTAACCCTTAAAAAACATGCTCAATTAATATTTTTTTCCACTTTAAACGAGTCAGTCTTCTTCTACTTCAGCCTGAAATATACATACCAAATATGAATTATATTTTGAGGATTTTAACCCTTTAAAGGCCAATATGTTTACATAACTTCCCCGTTTTTTTATTGAAAAAAAATAATAACTAAAAACTAATAACTAAAAAACTAAACTAATTTCCATGAAATAAATTTCAAGTAGTAATTGATTAGTATTATTATTAGGCCCTGAGATGGGTCAATGATTGGCAGCAACATCGGTTTTTATGCATTGTTATTTTTTCTACAGTGTCAGATTTAAAAAAAACTTACACTCGTGTCCCTAAGTACAGAAAATGTCACCTTCCCAAAAAGGGCTGTAAAAATATGGTATATTAACATTTTTTCCACTTTAAACGAGTCAGTCTTATAAAACTACTTCAGTCTGAAATATACATACCAAATATGAATTATATTTTAAGAATTTTAACCCTTTAAAGGTCAATATGTTTACATAACTCCCCATTTTTATAGAAAAAAAGTAAAATAATTTCCATAAAAATAAAATTAATTTCAAGTAGTAATTGATTACAATTATTATTATTAGGCCCTGAGATGGGTCAATTATTCATTTTTTGACCGGTAAACACCTGCCAAAATGAGCAGCCCCACATAAACCTGCAGTTCCACCAAGTAAACATCTCGCCAGTCTCGGATTGAGCTTCTCCCATGCTGGTTTGTCAGGTCAACAATATGCTGCAGGATTTCCTCTGTCAGCAGCAGCTTAAATCTATGCCACCGCCAGAATCACTGACCCGGCCATTGTGTCAGTCCCGGGACCAAACCGCTGGGATGTAGCAGATGTAGCGGAGCATCGCAGAGTTCGTTAGGGACCAAATAATTCTTCCAGTTTTTGAAGTCCATCCTGCCCCAACTTCATCCATCTCCCCTCCACTCTTATCTTCCGATGAGTCGGAGTTGGACTCCAGCTGGTCTTCTACCTCGGCCTCCTCCATGTCAGCCTCAGAGTCCTCGGAGGAGGATGAGGAGCCATCCTCGCACTCGGAGTGCATGATAATGTCCAGAGCCTCCTGTGTGCAGTAATGTCTGTCTGCCATCTCCAAAATGACTACTCCTGCACTACTGCTCATACTTTTGACCATGGCTGCAGTGCACCTGCATAAACAACCAGAGTGAGAACCAATTTTGTTTTGGTTCTCGTGCTACTAATTTTTTTTATTATTTAATTAGTTTAGAACGCAGAGTGTGGCTTCTAAGAGAAAAGATTTATGAAGACGGACACACACACACACACACCATTATCCAACATCAAAGATGACACACACTTGTCATTTTAGTAGCAAGGGCCCTTGCAGAAAACAGTAAAAAGAGTGACATTTTGAGACATGCTTAAAATGGGGAAAAAGTAGCGCCACCTGGTGGATTTAACATATAAAACTGTTAAATGAAAAGCCAGTAGTCCAAAAGGAAATATTAACATAAAGGAATGCATTAGTTATGTTGAGATAAATGTGGGATAAAAATAGCCATTTTCAATGGTTTACAATGGGACATTTTTTGTCACTAGGAACAAATGTGTCGGTTTTTGTGTAGCTTAGCCATTTTAGGCTAATTTAACAAACTGAGATGAAAATTCTAAAATGTTTCAAAAATGAATATCTTCTGGAAAATGTGAGCTATATTCATTTAAACGAGACAAAATGGCTTGAAAATAAAAAACAGAATGGCACAAAATGTCCCCAGGAACTCTTAAGGGTTAAGTACATGTTTGTGTGTCCGGGTTTAAAAAGGTCACAAAGGAACAGACAAACATCGGAAACGTTGCGTCACTTTCGCAGCTTTCGTTGATGTTGCTGAGATTCAAACTGACAACGTTTGAATCTTTGTGAACTCAGTTCCTCTCACAGCGTCCTTACAGCTCAGCTGGTAGAAGAAAAACATCCCACCTGTGTGTGTTTTTCTTTCTGTCAACCAACTGTTTCATAAAGGTTTCTTTTATTGTGAAAAGCCTTTCTTGAATGAGCCAAGCGAACTGAACCAGGATTAGCATCTTTCAAAAAGACACTCGGAGCAGAACCTGAATTCACCAAAACGCCTCAGAGGAGGAAATGAATCTGAACTGAACAAAAGTTCTCTGAGTGACACGTTTGGTTTCTTCTTTTAGGACAAATAGCAAAAGCATGTTATCAACTTTATCAACTTAAGATTCAACCTGTTTCACACTGATGTTTTTGGAACGCTTGATGACAACTTGATGAAAGAGCTTTTTCACAAAAAGCAGAGTGATAGTATTTATTTATCCATAAACACAACTTTGACATTGATTGAAGAATGACAGTCCCTTTAAGGGATTATTACCCATTTAAAAAAACCTTAAACAATGCAGATAATCCTTTAACCTTCAGAGGAAAGCAAGGACATGCTCAAAATACTAGCCACAAGTAACCTAAAGGATTTGAAGGCTTAAACAAATCTTGAATGGAGAAGATAAGCAAGTGTGCAGTTTTCTAGCATTCCCCCTGAGACCTCTATAGTATCACAGCTGAAGCATCCAGATTAGACTGATGTCATGATCAGGAGAAGAGCAAAGGTCTGTACAAATTAAATGTCATGGTAATATGGAGTCAGCCAGAAGAGGGCGGCCTGTATCTATTTACCAGCAAAGGCAGAAGGAGCAGAGAGATGCAGAGTCCAACGTTTCTTCTGAATCAGTCCACAGGGAGATGTAGCCTCTACTTCCTCCACCTCCTCTCTCCCTTTCACTTCCACAACCACAGCTGGGCCCAAACGGGTTTTGCATGATTTGAATGCATCGCTGCTCCTCGCAGTTTTAAGTTCTCGTGTCACCGTGAGTCTGAACTGTTTTCTCGTACTCACACTGAAAACTGCTTCAGGATGATGTTGCCAATAACTCTGATTGTCATGCTGGGTTTTTTGAGTCAGGGTGAGAGGTTTTGAAGACATATGTGATCATTTTTACAGCTGATGTCTTCTCATGTTTGCGTGCTATTTTCTTTATGTCTTAATCTCTGTATGATTGTTATAATTTAGACTGCTGCTGCATGTTGTTGGCTATTCCATTTCATTCTCAAAATCTCATTTCATTTCTCATTTCAGAGACTTCTGCCCAAAAATTTCTGACTCAGGCCGACAAATCCAAGTCTGTTAGTGTTGGAGGGACTGTGGAACTCACCGCCACGGGGAGCTCAGATATTGGTGGTGATCTCAGTTGGTACCTTCATAAACCTGGACAGGCTCCCAAACTTCTTATATATGGAGTATCAACTAGCTTCTCTGGAACGCCGTCTTGATTCAGTGGCAGTAGATCTGGTTCTCGCTACACTTTAACCATCAGTGGAGTTCAGGCTGAAGATGCTGGAGATTACTACTGTCTGGGTTACCATACTGGCTATGTGTTCACACAGTGATTTGTCGCCGTACAAAAACCTCCTTCAGTGTGACTGAAGTGAGAACGGCCTGCTGCAGGTCATGATATAAAAATCCATTCAGTTTCTTCTTCAAAATATTATATTCTCTTCAAATGTCACAGCAAAATAAACAAACGACTATTAGCTTTCATTTTCTGCAGGGAGTAGTACTTGAAGTTGTACTCTTAAAAAATGCCAACTCCCCAACATAAATACCAGCTAAACTCCATTCCACGCAGAAATGCAATGAGTTTGCATTCTTTTATACTAATAAAATTGAAGGCATCAGACGCGCTATCAATATCTCAAACAAAAAAGTTGGATCACCACTCTGTTCAGGCAAAAGTAACACAGCAATGATGGCCAGCTTTAATGCCATAGACTCTAAAACTCTAGTGGAAACGGTGCCAAATCTAAAATCATCCACCTGCTGCCTTGATGCTTTACCTACCAACTTTTTTAAGAATGTTTTTGACTGCCTATCAATAGACGTATTGCAAATAGTTAATAACTCCATTCAATCAGGCAATTTCCCAAAAACCTTCAAAACTGCAGTCATTAAACCTCTTCTAAAAAAGCGGAGCCTAGATGCCTCTATTATCAACAACTACAGACCAATTTCAAATCTACCCTTCATAAGTAAAATAATTGAGAAAGTTGTCCTCAGACAACTAAATCACTTCCTGGCTTCAACTGGCTGCCACAACAACTTCCAGTCAGGATTTCAACCTTTTCATAGCACCGAGACGGCCCTTATTAAAGTTGTAAATGACATCCGTCTTAACACAGACTCTGGCAAAACTTCAATATTAATGCTATTAGACCTCAGTGCTGTATTTGACACTGTCGACCACTCAATACTTTTGGACAGGTTGGAAAACTGGGTGGGGCTCTCAGGCACAGTCTTAAGCTGGTTCAAGTCATATCTACAAGATAGGAACTATTTTGTTTCCATTGGCGACTTTGTATCAGAACCTACCAATGTAACGTGTGGAGTCCCCCAAGGTTCAATCTTGGGGCCGACTTTATTCAACATCTACATGCTCCCACTAGGACAAATCATGCAAAATAATAACATTGAGCACCATTGCTATGCCGATGACACCCAAATCTATGTAGCACTATCACCAAACGACTCTCGCCCCATAGATCTTCTGTGCCAATGCATTGAGCAAGTCAAAGACCGGATGTGCCAAAACTTCCTACAACTAAATGAGGACAAAACTGAGATAATTGTTTTTGGTGCTAAAAAAGAAAGGTTTAAAGTAATTCAACACCTTCACTCTCTGTCCCTGAAAACCTCAAACAAAGCCAGAAATCTTGGGGTTATTATGGATTCTGATTTACATTTCTACAGTCACGTTAAATCAGTAACAAAATCAGCCTACTATCACCTCAAAAATGTAGCAAGACTTAGAGGGCTCATGTCAGCTCAAGACTTAGAAAAACTTGTACATGCCTTTATTACTAGTAGGCTAGACTACTGTAATGGTCTCCTTGCAGGTCTTCTGAAAAAAACTGTCAGGCAGCTACAGCTTGTTCAGAACGCTGCTGCTAGAGTTCTTACAAAGACGAAAAAATGTGAGCACATTACACCAATTCTTAAATCCTTAAATTGGCTCCCTTACACTTACACAGAATGCAGTGTAAGTGTCTTCAATCCAGAATACAAGGTCCTTTAATAAGTCAGTTAGTCAACAAAAAGAAAATAGTCAAGTTTAGTCATTCAGAAGTCCTACCACACCGGTGAACTCCAAGTGTGAAAGAAAGGATAGGTGATCCTTCCTGCAGGACAAACCCTGTATCAGCTCTAATTATCCTTCGTCAAGGAGAATTCAGAATCCAAATCCAAATCAAGTGATCCCAGGAAAAACCTAGCCTGTGTAAAACAAGGCTATTACTTTTAATGTCATGAATTCAATCTATGGCCATAATGAACATCATAACAAACTCAAAATACTATTGTAATTCAGTAGTATTCAACTCATGAATGCTTAGCTTTTTAACCATTAATTATGATTACGGTAATATTAAGTCATGAACTAGTCTAAATTACATCAAACATATACATCACATTCACATTCAAACATATTTCAAGTACACATCAATTTTCTCCTTAACAGGCTACATATTAATATTAAACACCAGCAGCGCACAATGACGCAGCTGCGCCGCACATGTACAGCATATAACACAAATGTACAGAAATATCCATCACACCTTGTTATAACTACAGCATGAACATTACTTTTATATAGTAGCAAAGCAACAAATACTCTCCATGACAGCGCACGTGGAAAAACACCAAAGCTAATAGTTAGCTCCTGATTTCGTGTCCCACGTTGCCTTCAGTCTGTTGAGAGCAGAGAAATCATTTCCATAGAGAGGAGGCTTTGCATCGTCAGCTGATCCTCCAGTGAACTGAGAAGCTTTATAGTCCTGTGAGTTCAACACTGCAGGACTCAGATCTGTCAGTCAACACAGCAGAGACCACAACCACCATGACTCTCATCACCATCCTCATCTGGACGCTGGCCTGCTGCTGGTTTACAGGTTCGTTGGCTCGGCAACATCTCAAACACGACGCCTGGCCTTTTCTCTCCTTTCCTTCTGCTGATGAATGAATGATTTGTTTTGTCCTGCAGGATGCAGCGGTCAGGTGACTGTGACTCAGCCTCCAGTAGTGACATCTACTCCAGGATCCACTGTCGCTCTCACCTGTAAGACTAGTCGACCTGTTCACACATATGATGATGGAGATAGCGCTTTGTTCTGGTATCAACAGAAATCTGGACAGCCTCCAAAGCTGCTGATAAAATACGCTCACACACGTCAATCAGGAACACCATCTCGGTTTAGTGGCAGTGGAAGCAGCTCTGACTTCACTTTGACCATCAGTGGAGTTCAGGCTGAAGATGCAGTAGTTTATTACTGTCAGAGTCTCCATCTCATAAACAGTGCTTGGGTGTTCACACAGTGATTTGTCGTCGTACAAAAACCTCCCTCAGTCAGACTGCAGAGAAGCTGAGCTGTTCCAGCAGGAACCTTCTGCAGCTGCTGAGGAGACACAGACCAGTGAACACAGAGCTGACACAAACCTCACCAAGCACACACATTACTGGGATCTCTGCCTCTCACTTCAAAGTATTATTTCTTAACATTTTCAGATATTTCTCCAGTTTCATTATCAGCCCAACCTTGGTTCAGAGTGATCGGGCCTCCAGCTGCAACCGTGTTGTTTCTGCTCCAATTCAGGGAAATATTTTTTGATTTCATCTGAAAAAAAACATCAAACCATTGTTTAGACAAACTACTGTCTGTTCTTGTGTCTTGGTGCTAAAAGCAGTGTGACCTGGAAAATGTTATACTTTTAAAGAAGTGTTTACCTTTTTAGTATTTGTTATCCCTTAAAATGTATCAACTTTTAATTAAATGCAAACAGACCGTTAAAATGCAGGAGACAGGTTTCCTCCTTCATGTGTAATATGCAGGTGAAGGTCACATGATCAGCTCCTGAAGAGAGTGTAACGTTAAACAAAAGCAGACAGGAAGGCCTGTCTTGAATGATCCTGATAAACTGAATCAGGACTTAACTGTGGGTATTTTGCTGTATGCAGATGATACTGCGCTGCTGGCTGAATCAGAAGATGATTTACAGATTATGTTACATTTATTAAAGACCTGGTGTTACAGATGGAGGCTGTCAATAAATCAGAGTAAAACACAGATAATTCATTTTTGGAAAAAAAGGGTTCCAAGAAGTGGGAACATTTTCACTTTCTGGAACATGACATTGGAATATGAATCTGAGTACAAATATTTGGGATTCCCTCTTGATGAATTTATGACTTACGAAAATGGAATTAAACTCTTGGCTGGTTCAGCTAGCAGAGCTTTGGGGTCTGTTGTTAACAAGTTAAAAATATGTAAAGACCTGGGATATTCCACTTACTCTCAACTGTATGATGCATGTGTTTCTCCTATTATGAATTATGCTGCAGGGATATGGGGATTTAAAGAAAGGTCAATTTCAGATGCAGTACAAAACAGAGCTATACGTTGTTTTCTGGGCATTCATAAATGTGCTGCTCAGGGTGACATGGGTTGGATTCCTGGATCAATAAGGAGGAAATGTGAAATGATTAGACTGTGGAATCGTTTCATTAATATGTCAGATAATAGGATCAGTAAGAAGGTTTTCCTTTGGAGTGAAGTTCAGAATGTTCCATGGGCTGCAGAGCTTCATGCTGTCTTCAGAGAAGCTGAACTATATTACTGAATATACTGAATAATATTTTTGATTTGATTCATTTAACACAATTAAAATGCACAACAGAAACAGAGGAGACAAAACAAGGAGAGGCATGAAACCCATAGTGTCACACAGCGGTGAGGGGTGTCCTGTCTTGGGTTTTCTGTCTTGTGAATGTTTTATTTTGAAAAGTAACTCTCCTCTCGTTTCAGGTCACTTGCTCTTCCTCATGTGTCTCTGGTCTGACATCATCCCTAATCCCTGATTGTTGTCCCCTGTGCTCCCCTCCCTGATGTCTATATAGACTGTGTCTTCCCCTGTCTCGTTGCCAGGGTATTTCGTCCCACGTATACGTCCAGCCCTTGACCACAGCCATCGTTCTCGACCAAGTTTTGTATATTCCAGAGTTTCAGGTTTTCCTCAAGACGAGTGATTTTTGGTTTTGTAATGTTTTAAGTTCCAGGTTCATAGTTAGATATTCTCGTAGTAGTGATTTACCTTAGTTTGTATTCTCGTCGTAGTTTTTGTCCTCCTCTTTTGGGAGCGTTTTCTGTTCTTTAGCCCTGTTAGCGATATTGT
This sequence comes from Eutrigla gurnardus, assembly GCF_963514095.1. NCBI lineage: Eukaryota > Metazoa > Chordata > Actinopteri > Perciformes > Triglidae > Eutrigla > Eutrigla gurnardus. Next base: position 23,285,145 of record NC_139921.1, read on the forward strand.
TATATTCCTCCCTTGCTGGAGCGTTTTCTGTTCTTGAGTTCTTCCTAGTGTTAGTGTTGCTATTCCTTTTCGTAGCCTCGTGCCCTCCCTTTTGGAGAGTTTTTCCGTTCTAGAGTTATTCATAGAGTAAGAGTAGTTAATCCTTTTGTAGCCCCGTATCCTCCCTTTTGGAGCGTTTTCTGTTTATTAAAGTTCATAGATTAGTCCTCGCTAGATTAGACGATTAGTTAGCCTTTTCTTTTGTATCCTCCCCTTCGGAGCGCTTTTCCGTTTTGGTGTTTGTTGCGTCCGCTGCCTACCCTTTCCCTTCCCCGTCTCTCCCTTTTTCCTGAAGGCAGGGATCAAGCATTTCATAGCCGAATTTCGTTGTCACTCTGTTTATTGGAATCTTGCAAAGTCTGTGAATAAAAGCTTGGTTCTACTGTCCTCACTCTGCGCCTGAGTCCTCCTTCAAGTCCAGTCCTGACACATAGGAGCTTACAATAATATCATATATTATAAAATCAGTAACAAAATAGATCAGAGACATATAAAGCAGAATATGATTTCATAATCCAACTATCGATGACCCACTATCCTGCACCCCCAACATCACTGCTGTGGCCCGATCCTGCAGATTTGCCCTCTACAATATCCGCAGGATTCGGACTTTCCTCACAAAGGATGCAATGCAACTCCTGGTCCAAGCACTGGTCATCTCCCGCCTTGACTACTGCAACTCTCTCCTGCGATTAAACCATTGCAGCGTATCCAGAACGCTGCAGCATGCCTTATCTTCAATCTACCCAAATTCTCCCATGTGACCCCCCTCCTCCGTGACCTCCACTGGCTCCCTGTTGCAGCACGCATCCAATTCAAGACGATGGCACTGGCCTTCAGGGCCATCAATGGAACAACACCCATCTACCTTCAAATACTGGTCAAACCTCATGCCCCGAAGCGAGGACTTCGACTCTACATGACCCACTAACACCCCAAGGATAAGCGGTAGACAATGGATGGATGGATGGATGGATGGATGGACATGATTGATCCCCCAAATCCATCAGTGTAACATCTGGAGCATCTCCATTAACAGCCAGCAGAGGGCAGCATGCAACTATTTAAAGTACAAAGGCCTTTGGGAAAATTGACAAAGACAGAAACAGCAGAGAGGTGAGAAACAGAGAGTCAGCAGTTTCTTCATGTTCTGAATCAGTCCACAGGGAGATGTAGCCTCTACTTCCTCCACCTCCTCTCTCCCTTTCACTTCCACAACCACAGCTGGGCCCAAACGGGTTTTGCATGATTTGAATGCATCGCTGCTCCTCGCAGTTTTAAGTTCTCGTGTCACCGTGAGTCTGAACTGTTTTCTCGTACTCACACTGAAAACTGCTTCAGGATGATGTTGCCAATAACTCTGATTGTCATGCTGGGTTTTCTGAGTCAGGGTGAGAGGTTTTGAAGACATATGTGATCATTTTTACAGCTGATGTCTTCTCATGTTTGCGTGCTATTTTCTCTTCAAATGTCACAGAGAAATAATCATACGACCATCTCCTCTACTAACAGATGTATTAGATACTGAAAATATCAAGACGGTATTTTTCATGTTGAATATGTAAAAGAAATACAAACACAGGCTCATTATGATCCAGTTTTATTTAATGATGGTTTATGGTTCATGCTACATTCTTGATGAATAAATCGTTTCTCTTTGTGTGAAACAAATAAAACTCAGAGAAATCATTCCCATAGAGAGGAAGCTTTATTTATTGAACTATTAGTTTATTTAATAGGGACAGTGCATATTTATGGACATCAGTTTAAATACACAATGTAAATACTCGATAGTACAATGGCTAGTTTTCATCTATTGTACCCAGGCAGAAACCATAGAAACCATAAAAACAAAGTAACATACATACAACACCCTCATATTTAATCTGAGGGTCAAGACAAACACTAACAACAACAGACAAGACAAGATGCAACAGGACATGTGAGTGACACACATAATGAAGTGTGTGATGCAGTGAAAAGTGAGTGCAGCTTTGATTTTCCCTGAGCCACAATTTTAAATGAGTCTTAAAGTTCATAAACGTGGGACGGTCCCGTATTATGAGGGGCAGGCAATTTGCATCGTCAGCTGATCCTCCAGTGAACTGAGAAGCTTTATAGTCCTGTGAGTTCAACACTGCAGGACTCAGATCTGTCAGTCAACACAGCAGAGACCACAACCACCATGACTCTCATCACCATCCTCATCTGGACGCTGGCCTGCTGCTGGTTTACAGGTTCGTTGGCTCGGCAACATCTCAAACACGACGCCTCGCCTTTTCTCTCCTTTCCTTCTGCTGATGAATGAATGATTTGTTTTGTCCTGCAGGATGCAGCGGTCAGGTGACTGTGACTCAGCCTCCAGTAGTGACATCTACTCCAGGATCCACTGTCGCTCTCACCTGCAAGACTAGTCGACCTGTTCACAATAATGATTTTTTGTCCTGGTATCAACAGAAATCTGGACAGCCTCCAAAGCTCCTGATATATTACGCTAGCACACTTCAATCAGGAACACCATCTCGGTTTAGTGGCAGTGGAAGCAGCTCTGACTTCACGTTGACCATCAGTGGAGTTCAGGCTGAAGATGCAGCAGTTTATTACTGTCAGAGTTACCACTATATAAACAGTGCTTCGGTGTTCACACAGTGATTTGTCGTCGTACAAAAACCTCCCTCAGTCAGACTGCAGAGAAGCTGAGCTGTTCCAGCAGGAACCTTCTGCAGCTGCTGAGGAGACACAGACCAGTGAACACAGAGCTGACACAAACCTCACCAAGCACAAGCTAAACCTCACAAACCCTTCTGCTACAACTAGTTATTTACCATATTTTCTGGTTATAAACTCTCAGACGCCATAGTTAACTTATATACATTAAGGGGCATTAAATCAATGGGATTTTAACATCCCTGAGGGCAGTAACTAAATTAAACATTTGTTTTGTACCTCTAGGTGTTGCTTTGGCTATTCAGATTCTCCATATCACAAAATATAATCAGTTTATAAGATATCATATGTTATTATAGATCCAATGTATTAATTCACTTAGCTTGATCTAATTAAGTAATGAGGATCAATTACAGTAAAAGTGCACATAATCATTATTTTTATATTGTTGCTCCTGCAGAATTATTGAAGTCACTTTTTAATGCAGGACTGTTACTTGTATCTGAGTAGTTTGATGTTTTTTTGTATTGTCCCCTTGTTTTACTCATTTGAACTCTCTTTGTGGTTATATGTCTTAAAGTCGCCAGAGGGCGCTGTCGACCAGAAGCAGGAATGCATTGACGGTGTTATTACCAATACATTACGTCAGCACAGCCACCCAGGTGATCACTGGACTTCATGCCTTGTCTTCACCTTCAGATTCACGCAGTAGCATAAAAAGTCACAGTTCTGCCTTACCTCCGACCCTTGCCTTTAAATAAAACAGGCTGCTGTGCTGCATTACCGCCTCAGACCTCAGAGACGTCTAGGGGAAGTTGATCTTTGGCCTTTGCGGAAGGAAAGTTGTTATTGTAAAAAAAAAAAAAAAAAAAAAAAAAATCACGTGCCTCCAGCCTTCAGATTGCATTTTCCTCAGACACAGGCTTCTGATTATTACGCCTTGGTTGCGTCGACTACACTGGACGTGTGAACATGATCGGGCAGAGAACAGCGCTAAAAACAATCCTGCAGTTGACGTGTCAGCTTCTGTGGGTATGTAAGACATGTAAGACTTCACCTGAGCGTTTTGTTTCTCTGCTGTGTCACCAATAATGGTCGGCCCTAATGACGTCACCATTCATTTATGTCTGTTTAAGGTCATAGAATAACCGAGCTGCCATTAGGAGACACGGATGCATTGCTCTGTATTATCTACTACATGGGGGATAGTTGATTGAGTCTCACTTTTCGGACGTCACGTGACACAGGAGTGCGCGCGCGTGTGTGTGTGTGTGTGTGTGTGTGTGTGTGTGTGTGTGTGTGTGTGCGTGTGTGTGTGTGTGCGCGTGTGTGTGTGTGTGTGTGCGCGCGTGTGTGTGTGTTAGAGACAGGAACTAATACAATTCAGACTCCCCTTCCTCTTCCTTAGAAAGTTATGGTTCTTGGCTATAAATAAAATGTTTCTAAATTCATCAGATTCGTGATGAAACTCGTGTTGTGCATTTGTGCGAAGTAACAAAAAAAAAAAGAAGCAGCCTCTAGGAACTAGTGTAACATTTAATTCAAACAACAAGAAAACATGAACACTGAATAGAATATCTGCCCATTTTAAAACCAACCCACATTTTAACTACTTACTTCGTGGGCATGCATTTCACTGACCTTTCAAAACCATAATAAACTAACAATATAAACATTGTTTTCAATCTTTCAAACATATCATTTAATCTCGTAAAATACCTCAACGGAGGTGTGTGTGTGTGTGTGTCTCACAAAGCTAGTAGTATTCTGTCTGAATAGATTCCCTTTGTTTACCAGGTGGTGGGGTTGCTGGTGGGCCTGAGTGGAGTCTACCTGCTGCTGCACCTCAGACACAGCATTTTATTTTTTTCTCACAGCTACATCGTCCTGCCAGCTATCCTCGCTCTCGCCAGCGCCACATTTCTGTTGGCGGCCGGCTGCCTCGGCTCCTGGCTCAGCCTCAGGGACTCCACCTTTCTGCAGGGACTGGTAAGGTTTGTGTGTGTGTGTGTGTGTGTGTGTGTGTGTGTGTGTGTGTGTGTGTTGGGACTGTACACACAGTAATACAGTGTTTTCTTCTCCAGTTTGTTTATCTGCTGGTTGTAGTATTTTGTCTGGAAAGTACGGCTTCAGCGTTGGCTTACTTCCACTCTACAAAGGTACAAAAGACACACAAGCAAACCATGTGCTGCACTTTCGTGACTATTCTGGAATAATTGCACGTTTACTTTATTCACGCCTTCTGCCTTCTTGTTTAGTTGGATTCAGAAATAGCTCCCCTCGGAGGAGTGTTTCACGAATACACCGGCAGCAGCCAGGACGCCGACTCTCGAGCTGTGGATGCGACGCAAGAATCGGTGTGTTCGAGCATCCGATACCTCAAGCATGTTTGTATCCGTATAATGTCTCTTTATCAAGGCAGGTACTTTGTCATTTAAATGTATTTTGTCTTTCGATTCAGTTTCAGTGTTGTGGCGTCCATGACTACAGGGATTGGCTGGAAACCTCCTGGTTTAACCGTACAGGAGGCCTCAGGGTTCCTCACAGCTGCTGCAACTCTACTTTCCCCTCCTGCAATGGCACTGTGGAGCAGCCATGGCTGCTTTATGCACAGGTAGATGTATCCAGATAAATTCAACACCAATAAACACTTCAAGCTCCAGCATGAATGTCTGTTTGAACCCCCCCCTCCCCGCGTCTCTTTCAGGGCTGCCAGTTGAAGCTGGAGACGAGCTTACAGTTTGAGCTGAGGTTTATCATCTGGGGCTTCCCGCTGGTTTTTCTGGTGGAGGTGCGAATTACTTCATACCATTTTCTGAATGTTAATTATCTATCTGGCTCTATTCTAATTATATTCTACTTGGTAGAAAACTGGGGAACCCAAATCAATTTCCTATTGGAAAAAGTGAATTATTGAGCATTGTTTAATTTGGCTGTTAACTGGAGTATGTTTCTCCTTTGCTTTCCTCTTATCATGCAGGTTGTTGTGTTTCTGACAGTAGCACAGCTGATGAGGTACCAACCACTCGTGGATTATCAAGTACTGGACAAAGACTAAAGACACTGTGAAAGATGGGACAGCGTTGTCATTTTGTGCTATAATGCTACATAGTACAGAATGTCATATTGTGTCATGCAATCTCTCACCTGCCCCGAAACGGCTGAATAATACAAGTTCACTCCAGTGCATCACGACAATTGTGACACAGAAGTGGTGAAAGATGCTGTATTTTGTGAAGTTGTATTGTGAATTATTTCTGTATGTCTGACACCAAAAATCATCCAAATGTTTTATGGAAAGCTGTTGATTGCTTTAAATATAGTGTTGCACCATTCAGACCAACAATGTGTCTGTTACTGATTAATTGGAATAAATAACGTTGTTGGTCCCCAGTGAGATTAAGCACAAAATGAATGACTTGTTGTGAATATGACAGTAACACACTGTTTAGCTCAACGTTGGTGCGTGTGTTGATTACTGTACGTTGGCCACGCTGTCTCTCCTGCAGAGGCGTGGCTGGACGCGAGGGGGCGTGGCGGGCTTTGTCACGTAACGCGCGCGCGCTCCTTCCTCGATTTCTTCCCGACGTGAGGCTTGACTTGGAGGAAAGTCTACGTCGCTCAGAAAGGAGAAATAGGAGACGGACGCAGACACACCAAACACCCTTGAAGCTGGTAATGCATACGACGTCGATAAATGTTTCCCGAAGCGTAGCCGTGCGCGTTTATATGTTCCGATGTGTGCTGTTTGGTCAAATGCGAATCACTGCCATGCGCTCTCGTGGCCCTTGTAGCCGTTGGGTTAGCTAGCCGCGGCTAACGTTAGCATCCGCGGCCTGTTAGCAGGCCGCTGGGGTTTTCGGCGCGGGGACGTGCATGCATTCAACCGACGCTCTCCAAAAATAGGGGCACGGTGCTTTGCGTTAGCTAGCCGGCAGGTGACCGCCACGTTAATTACTTGAAGTGCCTACCGGGGGCGTGTTCGTATCTACGCAATGTAGCCTCGAATGTGCCCCCCCCGGTTTGTTGGACACGTTTAACGTTACCCTTCACGTTAGAGGAGGCAGCGAGCATGTAGCTAGCCTGCTAGCTTTCTCATGCTACTTACGCTAAACGGGCCTCTGTCCATTTCCGAGTCGCAGATCCACTCGTGAAATGGCTCTGCTCTTGGTAATGAACGCAAAATAGAGCTAATTGCCTTTCTATAAACTGGAGGTAGTGGCTACAGAAGACTATGCTAAGCTAATACAAGAGTAAATATAATGGTAACCGTCGTTAATGGCTCAACCTGTGGGGTTAACCTGACACGCCTCTTTCCACTGGATGCTGGACAAAATAATGTAACACGACTAGTTTTCCCCTCGGAGGGCGGCAGCTCATTGCTCAATATTATTATTAACAATAATGGTTATTGGTGTTTATAATCCACCAATGTCTACCTTTTCTCTCCTGGCAATGGTTCATGGGGAGAGCTTCCCATCCTTTCTGTTTACCATGTGTTGTGTCAGCAACGTTGAATACACCTTTTTTTTTTCTTGGTAAACTGTACATGGCAAAACCATTTTTATATAAAACGTAGATTTTTGTGTTGCTGGAGGTGTGAGGAAATAACCTTTTATGATCTGTTTTATCCAAGTTGAACTTTCATGAGACAAGCTGAACTGGCTACAATCCAGAAAAGTCAATACTGCACTCGGTTATATTCCAACTAATTTCATAATGTGCACTGTGTTGATTTTAAATAAATAAAATTAAAAAAAGCACTAGCAGATTTGGCTTATAACTGCAGTAGTGAGGGCCAGTAATGACTTCTCAAGCCCACTCAAAATCATAGAGGAAATTTATGTAAGTTTGCAATGATATAACAATACAAATTGGTCACTAAAAAAGACATCAGTAGAAATTGGAGACAGTCTTCTGTTTTACATAATTTCTGGCAATGTCATGCTTTTGCTTCTTAAGAAAACACTGTTTGTGTCCGTGTCAAATGTATGTACTTCTCAATGTTTGCTTGTTTGATCAATGCAACGTTGACAGAGCTGTTTTTTGTCTTCAGCCTCAGGAGCAGTGAAGTGTCTTCATGGCAGTTCGTCGAGGACACATTAAGTACTTGAAAGTGAGTATGAGCTCTCAGCTTGCATTTCAAACATCACGGAAATGTGTAATCTTATCAACAGAATGTACAATCAGATATTTTTGGTCTCGAGGTGGTTGACAAAGAATTCGATGTTCAGATCCAGTAATCTGGTTGCAAAAATTTGGCTGCAAGAAATTTGAAGACTACAAAGTGTTTCCCTTTGGACAGAGCCTTATTATAATATTGCGTAAAGGCTGTTGCGACTGTACACAGTGATCTGTTATTTTTTGATGCAACTAATGATTTGATTTTTAAAATGACGGGATTAAGAGAAATCAAAAAGTGATGCATGCCAGCTCCCATCAGCTATGCCCATGTTTACGGGTTTAATACAGGACTCTCATTCATTCTCTCGGGCAGTGTATCTTACCCACCAGAATACACAATTACAACCCTTCTCTCGCATGAATGGACCTCTGTCAGGTTGGCCGCTAGACTGGTTCCCTTTCAGGCCTGATCCCGTTTGAGCCACCAGCAAATGTGTCCACCAGGACACACTGCTGAACAGAGAGTGGAAGTAGCTTTTTAATGTATTTTGAAGTCGGGCTCCATTCTCAGTGTGGGCACTTTTACATTGTGAACTAATTTCAGGCCCTTTGGGCTGGTTCTCAGACTAGACTGCAGACCAACATGTGACTGAGGTTATCTTGGGTTAAGAGAGTTACTTACCTTAATGCAAATGTAAAACTTGTTTGTGCTCTTTTATATCGGTTTTCTCAACCTTTTGTAGCTTGAGCAAGGACCACCTTCCCAAATAAATGAGAAAGTATAACATTATGAAATGTTCTACTCTCATCACTGTCTGCCATTATGAATACAAATATAATGTATATAGGATCACACATCCGTGGGAAAGTTGGCTAGCTAACAGTGTTACAACACGTTTGTCTCTACCTGATGATGTGTCGTGATTGGTGTGGTGATACTTAACAACAAAATATATTTTTAATCTCATCATTTGGCAGTACATCTGAGGTCCACTAGATCTGAGTCCCACCAATTGGCTCCTGCCCAGTGTTTGAGAATAGCTTCTTTATATTACATGACATTCCATTGTTTGAATTTCAGTCTGGCTTAGTGTAAACCACTACTTTGAGACCAATTTCTGGTTTAAAACCAGTCACATGCTTGTGCAAAATAATAAGTTCCCATTATGTAGTCTTCAAAGGTTTTAATCCATGGTTTTCTGTTGTATTGAAAACTGTATTTTTTTTTGTTGCATTTACTGTGGTGTGATCCTGTTGTTTGAGTTGGATGGAATGAATGAATGGAACAGACAGACACAGAGGTTGAAAAGGCTTTGGGAAGTACCCCTCCTGGAGTAGGGACTTTTTCATGTAGGAACTAAATTCAATCCGCTTCATCCGAACCAAATTGTAATTCTGTGTACTTTTCATGAATTTGCTTAATGCTTGAGGTCATCCACAAACATTCTTGTCTTTAAAAAAACAAACATGGGATTAGGGATTTTTTTGTTCTTAAAATTAAGGTACTTCTTTTCAGAAAGCATGCATTTTTTGTGCAGCAAAACATTGTAAGACCTGTGTAGTCTATGTATTGTTTAAACTATAGCCCTGTGTACTAGGGCTGTTCGATTTTGCCTAAAAATAAAATCTCGATTTTGTTCTCTCAAAATCCAATTTTCGATTACGATTACGATTATTTTGTGAAATGAAAAAAGGCAAAGAAATTATTTCAAATATGCTGCTTTTTTATTGAACATTTCCCCCATTGGGCTTTAAATGCAATTTGCTCTTATTAAACAAAAAATGAATGAATAAAGTGCAAAACTCTTTTTGTAAAATAAATAAAGTTTGAAAAAATATAAGAAAAAAATCAGCAAATCAGCACTTGCAAACATACAGTAAGTTATATTTCCAATTAAATAAAACAAGACATTTTCTAATTAAACTAAACTGGGTCTTTGCATGCTAAATAATAATGTAACCCATGAAGGAGGTAGAGGTGTGTGAAAAATCGATTTTACGAGTTTCACGTTTTAACATCGTTCTAAATACATAATCGCGATTACGATTTAAAATCGATTAATCGAACAGCCCTACTGTGTACTTACCCCGCTTTGTGCTTTCCGGCCCACTTGGCTGACCTACAGGAGGTGTATGACATGTCGAACGGTTATGAAGACCACATGGGAGGGGACGAGGGAAAGGACTCGAAGACCAACCTGATAGTGAACTACCTGCCTCAGAGCATGACGCAGGACGAGCTGCGGAGCCTCTTCAGCAGCATCGGAGAGGTGGAGTCTGCCAAGCTGATTCGAGACAAAGTCGCAGGTATGCTACTCTCTGAAGCGATAATACCTGTGACAGACCAGAGGGACGCTTAAACACAAGATTTTGTTTTAAATGGCAAAGGGTTTGTGTTACGATCTCTGAATACATCAGTGGTGGTTCAGCTTTATGACTTGAGGTATGGTTTGGCCTGTCGCTCATTTTCAAATGACCTTTTATTGACAGGATATCTACTGAAGGGCCTATTTTCTGGCCCCAGTGTCTTAATTGTAACTTTTATTTGAAATATATCCAAGATTGAGTTGGGTAGTAGTTTGCTCAGTTTTTCACCACCATAGACTTGTTTTTATTCATTTCAACCTGCTCTGTAGACAGTCTATTTGTTTGTTTAGCTCAGCATGCAATGTTAAGATTTGTTTTTGTTTTAAAATATTTATTTGTTTGCAGATTTTTTTAACTATACAACGTTTTTTTTGTTTTATTTTATTGTTTTCCTTTTTTTTTCTCTAGGCCACAGTTTAGGGTACGGATTTGTTAACTATCTTAACCCTAGTGATGCAGACAGAGCTATCAGTACTCTGAATGGACTAAGGCTACAGTCCAAAACTATCAAGGTAACGTGCAACAAGGTGTTCTACAATTCTCAAACCAAAGATGTCATGTCGTATAACTCTCCTGTGGCTCCTGTGCTGTCCGCTAACTAGCTAGTACATGTCAGCCCGTGGAAGTGAGACTGCTTTTACAGCTCACTGCCCTATCTGACATGTCTGTAGAGTTTGAATTTAATTTGAATTTGACACATTCTGTCAAATTGTATTTCATGTATTTAAATCCGGAAAAATTGCTTTTTCGATCAGGTGGAGTTTTTTTTGTTTTGTTGCTGTAATGTTCTTTTGTGCTTCTAATATTTGCTTATATACATAAAATCAATCAGGTTTCTTTTATAGTCCAAAAGTTTTAAAACTTTTCAGATGAATTAGTTATCATTGTCGATCCCAAAAAGTGCTAAAAATGCCAACAGTTCATTGTACTTTTTTAGTGTTTATTTCTTTCTTTTGTTTTGTACGTTTGCACCCGTAGAGTTTTAATCTGGCAATCGTTGCTTCCTGTTGCTAGGTTTCTTTTGCACGGCCCAGCTCTGATACAATAAAGGATGCCAACCTGTATATCAGCGGCCTGCCAAAGGCCATGACCCAGAAGGATGTGGAGGACATGTTTTCACGTTTTGGACACATCATTAACTCCCGTGTACTTGTTGACCAGGCCACGGGTACAACAGGTAAATGACTTGCTTACTTTTAAAAATTCTCTTTGCTAACATATGTTGTTGAAAAGAGGGAGTGCTTGTATCAGAATAGGCACTCACCAGCTGCTGTCTCATACCCAGGCTCGTCCCGTGGGGTGGCTTTTATCAGGTTTGACAAGCGTGCGGAGGCGGAGGAGGCTGTCAAAACCCTGAACGGCCAAAAACCACCTGGAGCCGCCGAGCCAATCACCGTGAAGTTTGCTGCCAACCCAAATCAGGCGAAGAACACACAGCTCATCTCTCAGCTCTACCATAACCAGTCCCGACGCTTCGGAGGGCCAGTACACCACCAGGCACAGCGCTTCAGGTAATACACTAACTATGCATTTATTTTGTTTTCCAAAGTAAAGAAGGCAATGTTTAAATCAAGCCTGATGTTGCCTATAACATAAAAGAATGATGATCCATTCAGGGTATTGGGAAATTGCGATAGGCATTTTATTTATATTTTTTGGATAAGGGAGGTCGATTTTTGCGATGTGCCCTGTCTGAACAGCTCAATTGGTTAACCTATAGACGACGTTTGTAACTGTTCTCAGTGGTTAACTGACGCTGGTTTAACGGTGACATCCCTGACCACACAATTAATCCTGAAAATAATCAACAAATGAATCAGTTAATGAAAGTTAGCATTAGTTTAAGATTGTAAAACAAAAAAACAGGTAAATATAATAATAATCAAACTGTTGATGTGGTGATAAAAATGCAAATATTTCATTTCGGTGTTGATTAATCCACAAGTAAACAATCTCTTCTCCAGGTTCTCCCCCATGGGCGTTGATCACATGAGTAATGTCGGAAATGTCAGTGTCCCTGGCAACGCCACCTCCGGCTGGTGCATCTTCATCTACAACCTGGGCCAGGACGCCGACGAGAGCATCCTCTGGCAGATGTTCGGCCCCTTCGGCGCCGTCACCAACGTCAAGGTGATCCGAGACTTCAACACCAACAAGTGCAAAGGCTTCGGCTTCGTTACCATGACGAACTACGAGGAGGCAGCCATGGCCATCGCCAGCCTGAACGGCTACCGGCTCGGAGACAAGATGCTGCAAGTGTCCTTTAAGACCAGCAAGGGCCACAAGTAGAGAGAGCTGGACAATCGGGTGTAGAGGAGAGATGGAAATAACCTGCGCCAGGCTTTTATAGCAGAGAGCAGAAGTATGAATTTTCATAGTCTGGCACATCTGTTTGGGTTTTAGTGTATTCAGAGTTAAACGACACGCTTCTGCACCTTTGTACTTGTCTAAAAGAGTGTTTAGGGTTTTTTTTCCTTCATCTTTACACTCATGCTTGGAGCTTGAGGACACTCAGTAGTTTTCATTTTTAGTGAGGGGATGGCAAGTGCAGAATCCCATGATAACCTCAAGATAACTTAATGAAAATTATCTAAAAAGTTAAAAAATACTGTCCTTACGTGTTGCATGTTTAACTGTAGGGGACTAGATAAAGGAGGCAAGCACGTCGTTCCGAGCAGCGCACTAGAGAATACGGTGCAAAAGGAAAGCCCCTTAAAATGTTCACCAATTGTTGACATTTTTGTGGATGATATAAAGAAGGAGACAAACAAGAATTCGCTTGTAACCAGTGGTTTAGTTTTGAGAAAGCAGTGCTCTATCCTGGATCCTCCTCATAAATAGAAATAGATGCCTTAAATTATCATCCATTGGAGACACAGAACTACAATACCACTCACTGTCTTGAGTCAGTCTAAGAGCAAAGCACTTTGAACCAGTCTGCTTTAGGTTACTATGAATATCCGTCTTTTTGATGTTGATCTATGACTGATTACCCTCCTACCATGTTAACACTTTTAAGCATGACAAGCTTTGGAGGTTGATGTTTTTGTTTTATTATCCCTGTTTAAAGTGTCTTTTTACTATAAGTTGTGTTTCAGGAGAGTCCTGTTCAATATGAACCCCATTCAATGAGTAGGGAATTAAGATGGACCAAAGTCAGGGAGAGATTTGATCCCATTACAGAAGAGTTTTCTGGGCAGATTGAAGGTAAAGCTTTTTTTAAAGAGGTACTAAGGTTATATCTGAGAACAACATCACTTTGGCTCAGTATGTCGTTCTGTTTTTTCTTTGATTTTGAGTTAATTTGTTTTCTTTTAGTTTGGAAAATGTTTTTCTTTTTCTTTCTCAAGGCATTGATTTCTATTTGTTAAAATGTAACTCCCAAACTTGTTTTAACAAGTGCTTACTTCAAGTTTGGAGACAAATTAATGGCCTTTTGTTAATGATTTCAGTTTTGATTTGCTTTTCTTTTCTTCCTTTCTTTTGTTTTGGTTGTTTTACTTTGAGCATAAACCATTAAATTTTATTTCTTTTTGCCGAAAGTTTTGTTTGGTTTGTTTTTTTTATTTACCTTTTTAGATTTGGTTTGGCAATTTGTTCTATTATTTTTCTTGTAGCAAATCTGCAGTGTTCATCAAAGATCCACGGTCACAAGAAAACAGGCTTTTACCGAAAGTGTTTTCATGGGACGCTTTTAAATGAAAGAAACATAGGGAAGACATTTCATAAGCAACTATTCTAAGATGTGTTTGAACCTCTGAACAATAACTAGTAACTAGCTAAAAATAATTAGCAAGTTTATGCTGTAAGTTGGAACTTTTGGTGCATTTTACTTTATTTTAATTGTGCATTGGCGTCGGGCTCAGTAAATTTGATTCCCGGGTGTTATGGGCGGGTGATGTATATTCACATTTCATTTAATTTGCCAACCGAAGTGTAGTTATCTCAAGTGAAGCCAGATTTGCTGTGCATCCGCAGCACTTGATATTTCAACACGGCATATAAGTACAGCAGTACAAGGTTTAGGCTTTTACCCCCGAACCCATGGCTCTGATCGTTGTCGAAAGGGGGATACTTTTTATCCAGCCAGGCTTCGGACAGCTCAGTGATACATTTACATCACAGTTCGTCTTTTAAAAGTGATGATTCTGGTGCATTGTCTTGTTCTTCGCGGCGGTTGAAAGGTGAACCATTACCATCGGTACCACCATTGTTCTTGATTTAACCACAAATTGAACAACATTTTAATATCGTTTTTGGGAGCAGTATCTCCCACACTTTAAGGATTTGCTTTTAAAAAAAAAATGTTGTTGCAAAAATCCACCTGAAGCTGCGTTAAATGCCTCTTTAATCTGTGTGCCCCCTTCAAAATGGGGTATGCCCTTTGCAATCTTCTGATTTTTGATCTTAAAAGTGCTTTGATTTAGTAATTCCATGTTATTTTTGTGTCATAAACCTTAACTTTGTGCAATATTTTGTGGCTTGCTCAAAGCAGCCAATAGAAAGTCGTAGTCTTGGACTGTCATCCTTTTATTTTCTATAATTTCTTTTTTCTACTGACGTTTATGTTACTGCTTGTTTTTGCAGCAGTCTAGTTGAAGTTGCATGATTAATGCAAGTGAATTTGTTTCAGGGGCAATCAGATTAAACTGCATTCCGCCTTAATTTATAAATGGTGTAAGTTACATCGGGAGGCGCAACTATTTATTTGACAATGTATGCTGTCATACTTGTTACTACTTTGAGTGTTTTTAAATGGATTATTTTGTTTCCTTGGTTTTGAAGGACACTAAGTTCAAGTCCAATAAATGTCTTCTAACATTGGATCATTTCAATAAAAACACAAAGGCTTTTCAGAGTTTAAAGAATTAAATCTCTTCAGAAGCCTATTGAGAATTTGCTGTATTTTATTGACAGGTGCCACAGGTATGGCCGTGCACAGTTGGACTTTTATTCAGATCTTAGATATAATTTAGCATTATTATCAGGTCACTTAAGTTCTTATTACCCTTAGACGATGTCAACTAGCCTTCAGCTGCTCACATTATATCTGCCCGGTTTTTATGTTCTCAGACCAGTTGTGGGAGACGTCTGCATATTTACTCCTGCAATATATTTGAACACAGTACATTTTGTGCGGCTTTTAGTGGCTTTTTGCATTTACTTTCCAGTTCATAGGTTAGAATTTATTGTGGAGGGGGAAACCGCCTTCACCAGAAATGTTTTCCATTATATTATATATTTCCACCTCCAAAGTGAGGCTTTATTTGGCACAGGCTCTCAAATATTGGATAATAAAGATTGGAAAAGCGTTGCCTGGTCTGATGATCAGAAAACGAGAAAGGTGTATCTAAGAAAAGTGGCTCCACAACGTTGTCACATACCTTCTAATATATGCAGAAGTACTGCCTGAGGTACACAGACCTCACGGATCTAACGCTTAACGGATCCTAATAAAGTTCTAAAAAATGAAGTCTAAAAATAAAAGCACTCATTGAGAGTATTTGGAGTACAGCAGGTGTTTATTAGAAAACATCAACACAAAATTTGAAGGTATAAAAACGATCATCTTAGTAGGACAATTTAAATATTGAATCATATCATGAATGTTGCTTTTAATAGCTATAAATACCAAGTCTTAACATAAAGGTTCACTTCATGAAAATGAATTTGCTCCTGGTCAGTTTTCGTTTACTTCCAAGTCTTTCGGGTTCTCAGAATTATTGTCAAAAACTGAGATCATTTTAAGGCAACTCAAAACCTTGATCAAACTTCATTAGGAATGTCTAAGTGTCACTGTCTGATCAATGCTAATCTCTTCTAACGCATGTCATTGCAACACATTAGCACGTCTGCCTGAGTGTTTAAGATTCAGGTTACATGTAATGCAACTCATCACAGTCGAATACTGGAATCATACAGTTTATCAAGTAATCACCAGTTGTTGGGGCCTCAGACGATGGCCCCCTTGATCCGAAGAGGTGGATCTATGTGCTGTAGAAGGCGGTGTCCTTTGCTGTCCATCCTATCAAAGGAGTCTCAGACTTGGCAGAGGTTGTAGCAGGCCAGAGGTCTCTCCAGCACGTTCTCGCCGTCCGCCTCGCACACGTAATCGCACCGGTGTGCGATCAGAGGAGCATCGGACATCGCCACACTCTGGTTGCCAAAGGAGATTACCGTGTCTCTCTGTAGGGAAGAGGTCACCAAGAGTACAGTTAGTTAAACGTCTCAAAGGTTTGCTTTTTCTCAAGAAAAACATCAATATTTATTACAGCTTATGAAATTGAATGAGGTAAAAAAAAAAAAAAAAAGTCCCCTATAATTAGGAGTAGCATTTTGTATTGCTTCTATTCACGTCAACGTGGAAATGTGATTTGATCTGATGACAGAAATGTGTGAAAGGAGTCAAAAATTTGCAATGTTTTTTAAAAAGCCAACCAAGCACAAACTAAGGCACCATCAAAATAACCAAATTATAACAAATTGTGATTATCATTTAGTAATAACGCCCGGTTTCAAATATGAAAATGACCAAAATATATCTCAAAAAATCAGAACAGGATCCTACTAAATGGCTAATGCACTGAAAACATTACTTTATTTAAAATTCAACATTTCAAGGGACATGACCAAGCATAATTTCTGTTATCGGGTCCTACATGAGCAGATACAGAAACAATTATTTAAATCAAGAATTTGTGTAATAATCTGATCACAGTTTTGACCAAATACCTACATGAATTCTTCTCATCAATCTCAGCCGTAGCCTTCTATGCTAACATGCTAATCTGAGATGGTGAACATCGTACCTGCTAGCAGCAGCATGTGAGGTTTTCTCATTATGATGTTCTTTCTTAATATTTCATACTTTAGAGGGATACTTCAGTTTTCGGTGGTTCAAATCCAAAATAAATGATCCTCTTACCCGGTTTGGGCCGCCTCCGTTATTGGCGGCAGCAGCGGCGGCCGTTGAAGCAGGAGTGGCTGCCTTCTCAAAGTCCTCCTTACATAGATGAGCCATAATCCCTGCGGCTAAGGCATCGCCAAGAACATTGATCATCGTCCGGAACCGATCGCTGCGAATGAGAGGGAGAAAATAATACACATAACTCCGACAGTCCTATAAGATCTACGTCTGTTCTGTATAGGAAGCCGTCATATTCTGGTGGGACTCACAGAACCCAATCGATGGCCACGATCAGTGAGATGTCAGCAGGCGGCAACCCCACAGAGGTCAGGACAATCACCATGGTAACCAGACCGGCCTGAGGAATCCCTGCTGCGCCGATGCTGGCTGCCGTCGCCGTTATACTGACGGGATAAGAGCCAGGGGAGGGGGGATGTGAGACCAAATGCTTCTCAACACCGAGAACTTCATCCCGACCATGAGTTTGTTCTCACCTGATGGTGACCAGCTGGCCAAAGTCCAAGTCATACTCGTTGACCTGAGCGATGAAGATGGCCGCCACCGCCTCGTACAGAGCTGTCCCGTCCATGTTGATGGTCGCTCCCACCGGCAGCACGAAGCGAGCGATCTGCCGGTCCACTCCGCAGTTCTCCAGGAGACACTTCATGGTGATGGGCAACGTGGCGGAGCTGCGGAGGGAGAGAGCAAGGAGGTCTGGTCCAGGTGCTCAGTGGACTTCAGTCTTTCCTTCTCAAACAGCCTCCTCTTACCTGGATGACGTGGCCAGTGCAATGACGAGAGCCTGCAGCAGCCCCCGGATGAAGGGGAAGGGGTTTTTGTGCGTGAAGAAGAAGAAGAAGAGAGGCAGCAGGATGAGGCCGTGCACAAACAGACCGGCGAGGACCGTGATGAAGTACATGCCCAGCTTCTCTCCCAGGTGGGCCGGGTCGTGCATGTCCAGGATCTTCCCGGCCACGAGGAACACGATGCCGAAGGGGAAGTACCTGCATGGAGGGAAGTCAATTCTTTATTTCGACAGCGAATAACATTAGGATTCCCTGCATTTCAACGCTTAAAATGCATGAGCTTGTGACAAAATACTCGACTTGAATGATTCATGACAACATTTTGGTGCTCCAGTCCACAAAGTTTTCCAAGTTTGCCGTGGAAGAACGTGACCGGCCTGACCTCAACCGCTTTGGGATCAATTGGATTGCCGACTGTGAGCCTTGTTTGCCTTTATCCCCCAGCGTCAGCGCCAGACTGGGGGCGGTTACAGCAGCAGATCCATGCATTTGGAATGAGCATTGGTGACAACATACTTTGGGCCACACGCAGTGATGCTATCCCACCCGCTTTTATCTATTTGTTAGATGACTCACTACTAATCCTATTCATGCCTGCCGTGAGAACCAGCAAGGACACTTGACTCTTCCCTGAGCTGCTGTGTGAGATTTATTTGAAGGAGTAATCCGGCTCTGCCGTGTGTTTGTCTGTCGTCTTTTGGGACACGTGTGTGTGTGTGTGTGTGTGTGTGTGTGTGTGTGTGTGTGTGTGTGTGACACAATGTGTCTATTTTTGAAGGTGTGTGTGGGAGAATGCAATCTTACCACATAGCCGCGTTGATAATCTTCATGACGCACTCGTTGATGCACTGGCACACGTTGACCAACGGTGCTCCACGTTCTCCCATCTTCCCCAGCAGCAGACCTGAGAACAGGCGGTATATTCACATGTTTGAAGTTAGTAATGATGGTGCCACTGTCTCACTGATAAAGGGTTTCCACTTACATAATTAAGGTTAATTAACAGCTACTTTGTTCTACTCCATTTCAGTGGGAAAAAGTGCACTTTTATTTCCACGTTTACATAAAATAAACCATAAATAAACAGAATACAGAAAGACGATGGAAAGATTATCCAATATTTCACAAAAACAAAAATATGACAAAAAGTTACAGATGTGTCGTATATAAAGTAGTCCACCATGAACAGCTACAACAGTAAAATTCTTCTTATTAGATCAGAAACCATCTATAAATACAAACAATCTACAAAATATATTTTATCAGTTATAGAGACCATTATTCCAGCTGGGAGCAGCCGTTGCCATGTTTAGAGCCACGTGGAAGCTATAGATATGCTCTGTTGAATTAAGGACTTTTTATGTTTATATAAAAAGTTCTATACTTTTCCATAAGTAGAGAATGTTTACTCACACAATAATAAGCTTGTTGTATGCAAGATAATATCTTTCTAATTAACTAAAGAGCCAAAAGGACAAAGCATCATATTCAATCATTTTTATAGAACCTGGCAACCCAAAAATAGTGTTTGGAGATGTTTTCTGTGGGATTGTCTTACCCATGGTGGCGGAGAAGATGACAATCCCCAGTACGTTCATGCCCTTGCTGCTACTCGGGGCGATTTTATACTTGATGTCGGGAGCGGGGGTGATCTCCAGGAAGACCGGGTGGCCCAGCTGAGGGTTGTGGTAGTCGGGCATGACGTACACATAGTTGGCCTGAGAGTCTTTCACATCAGAGTTCTGAACAATAGGTACCAGGTCCGTCCGGTACTGGAGTTGGGATGGAAGAACACAACCACAGAGGTTTGTGAATATGTGTTGAACATTGAATTAATGACCAGTATTGTACAATCCATTGTGAGTTTCCTCCTTTATGTCCACTCACCTGCTGAAAAGTTGCTTCAATTAGATTTGAAGGGATCATGTTCCTGTGAAAGACAATATACAGACGAATCAGATCATACATAAATAAATAAACAGACTTTGGCTATTATCACTGCTATTGTTTGGTGCATAACATGAGCTGAAGACTTTTGTATATGCTTTTATGATGTCTTGCAGCAATTCTTGTGCTGTACTTGAAAAGTAACTATTTTTCAACGTGGACCCTATTTCCCCATGTGTTTGTGCCTAATAGGGACAACAATTGGTCCAGTATTGAACAAAAGCATCTTCTCTGTCTATTTTATACTTTTTATTATTTAGAAAGTTTGTCTGTATGAGCGAACGTTTTGGAGATTCACTTAAATCTTTTAAAGTAACGTGTTGGATATTGGATATTCAGTTGTCTTCTACTTGGACACAATAACAAACAGATTGGATCCTTTCCATAATGTACTGGTTCAATTTAACAGAAATGTTTGTCCCCATTAGTCAGTGAGACACAAAACAATTGGAAAATCTGGTTCAAGTGGAAAAATACAGAGGTCAAATGTCAAGCTTAAATGAAATATGCCTTTATTTATTTATTGACCATTTGGGATCACATCCTTGGTCATATTGTGCTCTTATTTAACAATTTTTCAAAGCAGAAATTTCTATTATGTGGAAATGCTGCTTTTATTTATGTAAATAATTGGAATATTTCTTATGCGACTGACTGTCATAATCACCATACATTCTCGATTGACTTCTGGGGCCATGCATAAATTATATGTACCCACAAAAACCATGCATAAGCCATTCCCCACACATAAACTGGTATTTATAAAAGAAATAGTGTTAATATCAGACCATACACAGTTTTCTAGAAATACCTGCAGGGAGAGTCATAACCATATAATGTAACCTTATTTTTAGATGATACAAAAAACGAGGAGGCTTCATACTAAAATCGTGTATACTTTTCTAACAGAGGGGATTATAAACTTCAACACAACCAGGAGAAGCAGAGAGAGGCGCTCACGTGGACAGACATCATCATACTGAGGACACAAGCTTGTCAAACATGTAACTAACGTGTTTGACAAGCTTGTGTCCTCAGTATGACGACGTAAGACGGCTGAAACGTACACCCGATCTTTGGCTTACAGCAACAGATACAGCCTACTAATAATAATCAGGTTTAAGGAGGAGGAATTAGTGGATCTTTGACATGAATTGCCCCTGCAGTAAGCCTGGGCGCACACACACCTGACTGCAGTCTACCTGACACGACGTAATACTGCGCAAGGACCTTCTGAGAAAGGGCAGGCTTAACAGATCACAGCTAAGTGTCTCCCTATTCTTAGCCGACCTGCTGCGTAGGTGTGACACTGCACGTGTGTTTTTTTTCCTATTTCTTTGGATATAGCGGCAAAATCGCTCCCCCGCTGACAAAAAAAAGGTGCATATTCACATTCTGATCGATAGAAAGGTGCCATTTTTGTTGATTTTATTATATCTTGTGCCGTTTGGTCACAACAAACCACATTTCTAGGCGAATTGAACGCTTTCTGTTCTCATCGTGAAGTTGTGAGACATATTCGGCTCTCCAAGAACTCAAACTGATCGCTTGCGATCTTGTGATTAGTAGCATCCTGTTCCTTGGGGAAGCACAGCAAGGTCACAGCAAATCCTCATCCTGGAAAAACAACACTAATAAGATTGAATCGGAAAATCTGGAATCTCCGGAAAAGCCGGTACCAAGAGTCGGCTTTTCTCCATCTCATGGAAGAAGTGAAGCTGGAAAATACTTTTGTCACCTGAGCCTTTCCAAAAATATCAGAGCCCCCGTCACTATGTCGTCCCATTGTATTTAATGTGACATCAGCTTCCAAAAATCTGTTGTATAGTCAGCTGCTCTACATCCAGATGGATTGGCACCAATGTTCATGGTTCTTTTCCTCTGTTAACATTGTCATTGCCAGCATGTTAGCATGCTGAGATTAGCATTCAATTAAAGCGTTGCGATGCCTAAAGCCCTGATTATGCTTCCGCGTAGTGACAACGCAACGGCAACGCAACGGCAACGCAACGGCCACGCAGTTGCTTGGAGACCGTGATGGTTCTGCGTTGGGTTTACGTGTCGAAATGCAATTCAATGCCACACCGGTAAAGGGCGCTATGTTTTTTGTAAAGACTGACCGACCGACTGAGACTCTTGACGTATATCGTCGTTAGCCTCGTTATAGCCTATTTGTTTACTTTCCGGCTTTAAACGTCCACAATTTTTCAGAACTTGGTGTTTTATTTCTTTGTGCAAAAGCGAGAAGGTGCAAACAATAAAACGAGGTGCAAACAATAAAAGTAGCCTTTTAAAAGTTTAAATGGCCGTGTTTATGAGTGGAAACCGGATAGCGGTCTCCAGCGGATGTAGTTAGCGGACCAATCACAGCCAATGCCGCTGCGTTGGCGTTGCGTCGTCTCGACACGCGTCTAGGATTTTTGGGAGGTGCACGTCAGGCCCTTGCGTTGGACGTAAGGGGTCCGCAAGCCCCCTTGCGTTGTGTCGACGCGGAAGCATAACTTGGGCTTAAGAGCAGCTGCACTGAGCCACTGGCAAGGCTGCAAACTGGTGTTCGTCACGGAAGAAGGAATTACATCGAATCGTGCCAGAGGTCAGGTGCCGAGCAGCGCGGCCATGTTGGAAATCACATACTTATAAGCCGTTC
This sequence comes from Eutrigla gurnardus, assembly GCF_963514095.1. Lineage (NCBI taxonomy): Eukaryota > Metazoa > Chordata > Actinopteri > Perciformes > Triglidae > Eutrigla > Eutrigla gurnardus. The sequence continues at coordinate 23,307,649 of NC_139921.1, forward strand.
CGTCTGATCGTGACGTAGAATCGAGTATGTAGCGTGTAAAAATTGGATAGTGTGGATTTTGTGTTGGTGAGAAATTCCCCGATGGATACATTTGCGAAGAGTTTCTGAGTACGAGACGTGAGCTTCTGCCCCACAATGCATTGCACCTGGGTGCCTCGAGACTGGGTGACAGTCTTAGCCAGGCTAAATATGTTATCATGCAAGAAAGTAAACATTCGTTTTAATAACATCCATTTGTCGGTGTTTACCTGATGAGGTCCAGCAGGGCGTCGGCGGAGGTCATGACCGGCCCCGAGCTTGAGTGGTGGCCATCTTTCTCTGAGCCCGTCCCCGGGTGAATGATGAGCACCAGTACGATGCCGACGATGACAGCGATGAAGGTCGTCCACAGGTAATAGGTGATGGTCAGGACTCCCAGCCGACCGCTTGCCTTCGTGTCCATGGCTGACAGGCCGGACATGAGACTGGAGAACAGAAGGGCTTCTGGTTACAGCTGCTAGGAATTCCAGGTGTGAATATGTGAATACAAATATTGCATTGGGGCTTAATCTTACAGTTGTAATAACATGAGGAAGTGTATCTGTTGGTCTAATGGAGGAGTGATGCATTTCATAATTCTTCTCTGAACGGGGTACGAGAGAATGAGACCGCTTTAATCTAACAGCTTCAAAACACTGCGGCTGTTGGCTGGTGTTTCTGAGCCTGGACCTAAGCAGATGAGGAGTTTTCTTACCTGGAGGTGATAAGCGGCAGAATCAACATCTTTAGCATCCTCATCAGCAGCTCTCCAGGGAAGGAGAAGTAGATCTTAGCCTGCATGAGAGAGAAACGCCTGAAGCAAAACCTCATTTCTAGTAAGGGCCCAAGACCAACACAATGCTGTTTTAAATTATTTGGTGACGTATTATTTAAAGCGCCAACATTCACTCTCTTTTACTTCTGTTTTTGGTCTCCACCAAGGGAAAAATATCGGGCTTTTAACTGCTTTTAACTATATTAATATCCCTTCACTCTGTCTGTCTGATGTGTGAAACCTCTCTGTGGGTTCGATGCCTTTCTTCTCGATTTATAGCAGCTTTGACTATTTCTGCACTTGACACCCGTTTCCCTGTTATAGGCCTACGTCCTGCTTCTATCTGCCTTCCTGTTACATTAAATGACAGAAGTGACCAGGACAGACTGGCTGTCAGAAGTTCCACCGCATTCCCGTAAAGGTGACAATATATATTGAGAGTCTGTCAGATCCAAAGACATATTCTACCCATCCATACCTGTGTGGACAGGTTGAGCGAGCGGAGGCCAAATCCAAGCACACAGCCCATCACCACGGCGAAGACCGAGAGCGTCAGCAGGCCGTTCCTCTTGCCGTAGTCTTTCACGTACTCCCTGGCTTTCACCGACACCAAGCTCGCCATCCACTTCTTCAAACATTTCGTCATGATTCAGGTTTTTCGGACTGTATTCCAGCAGGGACGCCCCCAACCCCCCTCCCACCCCCCCCTGCCCCCCAGCCCGTGTGACTGCGGATGTCCCGAGTGAATGCAGGGTCGATTCAGCGGGGGCTGTGTGTCCACACAGGGATCCGAGGGCTGAGGACGGCTAGTGGAGCTGATCAAAGGTGGGTCCTGTCTGACGCTGAGGAGCTCATCCCGACTGTGAGAGGAAGCGGTGACTCGCTGATTCCTGGAGAAGCGTCGCCTAAAAGGATTATCCCTATCCCATGCTTCTCCACGGGCCAACGCGGCTCATTACAGAGGCTCAACACTGATAAGCTCCACCATGCATGGCTCATTATGGGTTATTACTACCCGCCTCCCAGAAACAAGTGCTTGCTCTTTTGACCTCTGTGACTTTCATTCAGGTGGACGAGGTCACTGAAACGCCAACTTTTGCTCCTCAGTCGTCGGTGTTTAGGACGCGCCCTGACACTTGTCTTTGGCACTCATAGGCTGTCTGCTCAGGAATCGCAGGCCATAAGGTCAGGACTTGGCATTTGAATTGGAAAACCTTGTTGATCTCCGATGAGCAGAATGTGTTTTATTTATGTATGGCTGTAACAGGAAAATAATCTAAAATAAAAATGTTTCAGCCACAAAGAGAGCTAGCATGCGATTGTTGGGCTGAGTCCATGTCCGTTCTCACGTCTCGTTAATTCCGTAGTCGACCTGTGTCTGCCGACGTCACGCTGATCTGGGAACGGATCCGATGTTGACTGCTGTCCAACAATGTCTGCCTAAGTCACCTGTCACCAATCCAATAACATCTAATCCTCGCCTTGAACAATACACGCAGCAAGATCAACGAAAGCTGCAAAAGGGACGCAACCTTTCCAAGGTTTGTCTTTTGGACACACAAACATGTACTTAAACACTGAAAGTAGTCTTTTACTGAGACTTCCATGTGGAAAATGAACATCTTCTAATCAAAGTGAAGGGACTGAGTAGGAGATAGTGGAATGAATTATGAAACAGTTCTGCTAACGTGAAAAATACATCTTGATGTCAATTTTCTATTTCTGAAGTGGAAGATAGGTCTGAAATGTGTCATGTGTCTATTAGGGTGAATATGTAGTGTGTGCTTGGTGAGGTTTGTGTCAGCTCTGTGTTCACTGGTCTGTGTCTCCTCAGCAGCTGCAGAAGGTTCCTGCTGGAACAGCTCAGCTTCTCTGCAGTCTGACTGAGGGAGGTTTTTGTACGACGACAAATCACTGTGTGAACACCCAAGCACCGCTTATGACATGGAAACTCTGACAGTAATAAACTGCTGCATCTTCAGCCTGAACTCCACTGATGGTCAAAGTGAAGTCAGAGTTCCTTCCACTGCCACTAAACCGAGATGGTGTTCCTGATTGACGTGTGCTAGCTAAATATATCAGGAGCTTTGGAGGCTGTCCAGATTTCTGTTGATACCAGGACAAATAACTACCACCGTAAACAGGCTGACTAGTCTTACAGGTGAGAGTGACAGTGGATCCTGGAGTAGATGTCACTACTGGAGGCTGAGTCACAGTCACCTGACCGCTGCATCCTGCAGGACAAAACAAATCATTCATTCATCAGCAGAAGGAAAGGAGAGAAAAGGCGAGGCGTCGTGTTTGAGATGTTGCCGAGCCAACGAACCTGTAAACCAGCAGCAGGCCAGCGTCCAGATGAGGATGGTGATGAGAGTCATGGTGGTTGTGGTCTCTGCTGTGTTGACTGACAGATCTGAGTCCTGCAGTGTTGAACTCACAGGACTATAAAGCTTCTCAGTTCACTGGAGGATCAGCTGACGATGCAAATTGCCTGCCCCTCATAATACGGGACCGTCCCACGTTGATGAACTTTAAGACTCATTTAAAATTGTGGCTCAGGGAAAATCAAAGCTGCACTCACTTTTAACTGCATCACACACTTCATTATGTGTGTCACTCACATGTCCTGTTGCATCTTGTCTTGTCTGTTGTTGTTAGTGTTTGTCTTGACCCTCAGATTAAATATGAGGGTGTTGTATGTATGTTACTTTGTTTTTATGTTTTCTATGTTTTCTGCCTGGGTACAATAGATGAAAACTAGCCATTGTACTATCGAGTATTTACATTGTGTATTTAAACTGATGTCCATAAATATGCACTGTCCCTATTAAATAAACAAATAGTTCAATAAATAAAGCCTCCTCTCTATGGGAATGATTTCTCTGAGTTTTATTTGTTTCACACAAAGAGAAACGATTTATTCATCAAGAATGTAGCATGAACCATAAACCATCATTAAATAAAACTGGATCATAATGAGCCTATTTTTGTATTTCTTTTACATATTCAACAAGAAAAATACCGTCTTGATATTTTCAGTATTTAATACATCTGTTAGTAGAGGAGATGGTCGTATGTTTATTTCACTGACATTTGAAGAGAAAATTGGACGCAAACATGAGAAGACATCAGCTGTAAAAATGATCACATATGTTTTCAAAACCTCTCACCCTGACTCAGAAAACCCAGCATGACAATCAGAGTTATTGGCAACATCATCCTGAAGCAGTTTTCAGTGTGAGTACGAGAAAACAGTTCAGACTCACGGTGACACGAGAACTTAAAACTGCGAGGAGCAGCGATGCATTCAAATCATGCAAAACCCGTTTGGGCCCAGCTGTGGTTGTGGAAGTGAAAGGGAGAGAGGAGGTGGAGGAAGTAGAGGCTACATCTCCCTGTGGACTGATTCAGAAGAAACGTTGGACTCTGCATCTCTCTGCTCCTTCTGCCTTTGCTGGTAAATAGATACAGGCCGCCCTCTTCTGGCTGACTCCATATTACCATGACATTTAATTTGTACAGCCCTTTGCTCTTCTCCTGATCATGACATCAGTCTAATCTGGATGCTTCAGCTGTGATACTATAGAGGTCTCAGGGGGAATGCTAGAAAACTGCACACTTGCTTATCTTCTCCATTCAAGATTTGTTTAAGCCCTCAAATCCTTTAGGTTTCTTGTGGCTTGTATTTTGAGCATGTCCTTGCTTTCCTCTGAAGGTTAAAGGATTATCTGCATTGTTTAAGGTTTTTTTAAATGGGTAATAATCCCTTAAAGGGACTGTCATTCTTCAATCAATGTAAAAGTTGTGTTTATGGATAAATAAATAATATCACTCTGCTTTTTGTGAAAAAGCTCTTTCATCAAGTTGTCATCAAGCGTTCCAAAAACATCAGTGTGAAACAGGTTGAATCTTAAGTTGATAAAGTTGATAACATGCTTTTGCTATTTGTCCTAAAAGAAGAAACCAAACGTGTCACTCAGAGAACGTTTGTTCAGTTCAGATTAATTTCCTCCTCTGAGGCGTTTTGGTGAATTCAGGCTCTGCTCCGAGTGTCTTTTTGAAAGATGCTGATCCTGGTTCAGTTCACTTGGCTCATTCAAGAAAGGCTTTTCACATTAAAAGAAACCTTTATGAAACAGTTGGTTGACAGAAAGAAAAACACACACAGGTGGGATGTTTTTCTTCTACCAGCTGAGTTGTAAGGACACTGTGAGAGGAAATGAGTTCACAAAGATTCAAACGTTGTCAGTTTGAATCTCAGCAACATCAACGAAAGCTGCAAAAGTGACGCAACGTTTCCGATGTTTGTCTGTTCCTTTGTGACCTTTTTAAACCTGGACACACAAACATGTACTTAAACACAGCACTTGAGTAAATGTGCTTTGTTTATATTCTGAAAGTAGTTTTATGTGTTTTACTGAGACTTCCATGTGGAAAATGAACATCTTCTAATCAAAGTGAAGGGACTGAGTAGGAGATGGTGGAATGAATTATGAAACAGTTCTGCTAATGTGAAAAATGCATCATGATGTCAATTTTCTATTTCTGAATTGGAAGATAGGTCTGAAATGTGTCATGTGTCTATTAGGGTGAATATGTAGTGTGTGCTTGGTGAGGTTTGTGTCAGCTCTGTGTTCACTGGTCTGTGTCTCCTCAGCAGCTGCAGAAGGTTCCTGCTGGAACAGCTCAGCTTCTCTGCAGTCTGACTGAGGGAGGTTTTTGTACGACGACAAATCACTGTGTGAACACACTGCCAGTGTGGTCACTCTGACAGTAATAAACTGCTGCATCTTCAGCCTGAACTCCACTGATGGTCAAAGTGAAGTCAGAGCTGCTTCCACTGCCACTAAACCGAGATGGTGTTCCTGATTGACGTGTGCTAGCTGCATATATCAGGAGCTTTGGAGGCTGTCCAGATTTCTGTTGATACCAGGACAAATGATTATTATTGTGAACAGGTCGACTAGTCTTACAGGTGAGAGCGACAGTGGATCCTGGAGTAGATGTCACTACTGGAGGCTGAGTCACAGTCACCTGACCGCTGCATCCTGCAGGACAAAACAAATCATTCATTCATCAGCAGAAGGAAAGGAGAGAAAAGGCGAGGCGTCGTGTTTGAGATGTTGCCGAGCCAACGAACCTGTAAACCAGCAGCAGGCCAGCGTCCAGATGAGGATGGTGATGAGAGTCATGGTGGTTGTGGTCTCTGCTGTGTTGACTGACAGATCTGAGTCCTGCAGTGTTGAACTCACAGGACTATAAAGCTTCTCAGTTCACTGGAGGATCAGCTGACGATGCAAATTGCCTGCCCCTCATAATACGGGACCGTCCCACGTTTATGAACTTTAAGACACTTTTAAGACACTCACTTTTAACTGCATCACACACTTCATTATGTGTGTCACTCACATGTCCTGTTGCATCTTGTCTTGTCTGTTGTTGTTAGTGTTTGTCTTGACCCTCAGATTAAATATGAGGGTGTTGTATGTATGTTACTTTGTTTTTATGGTTTCTATGTTTTCTGCCTGGGTACAATAGATGAAAACTAGCCATTGTACTATCGAGTATTTACATTGTGTATTTAAACTGATGTCCATAAATATGCACTGTCCCTATTAAATAAACAAATAGTTCAATAAATAAAGCCTCCTCTCTATGGGAATGATTTCTCTGAGTTTTATTTGTTTCACACAAAGAGAAACGATTTATTCATCAAGAATGTAGCATGAACCATAAACCATCATTAAATAAAACTGGATCATAATGAGCCTGTTTTTGTATTTCTTTTTAATTCAACAAGAAAAATACCGTCTTGATATTTTCAGTATCTAATACATCTGTTAGTAGAGGAGATGGTCGTATGTTTATTTCACTGACATTTGAAGAGAAAGTTGGACGCAAACATGAGAAGACATCAGCTGTAAAAATGATCACATATGTCTTCAAAACCTCTCACCCTGACTCAGAAAACCCAGCATGACAATCAGAGTTATTGGCAACATCATCCTGAAGCAGTTTTCAGTGTGAGTACGAGAAAACAGTTCAGACTCACGGTGACACGAGAACTTAAAACTGCGAGGAGCAGCGATGCATTCAAATCATGCAAAACCCGTTTGGGCCCAGCTGTGGTTGTGGAAGTGAAAGGGAGAGAGGAGGTGGAGGAAGTAGAGGCTACATCTCCCTGTGGACTGATCCAGAACATGAAGAAACTGGTGACTCCCTGTTTCTCACCTCTCTGCTGTTTCTGTCTTTGTCAACTTTCCCAAAGGCCTTTGTACTGATAAATAGTTGCATGCTGCCCTCTGCTGGCTGTTAATGGAGATGCTCCAGATGTGACACTGATGGATTTAGGGGATCAATCATGTGTGAAGGGTTAACGATCCCTTTAGAGGCTTTAATTCTTCAAACAAATTCAGGGCTTCATCCCAAAGCTGTGTGTATGGATTATGAAGTCATATTCTGCTTTATATGTCTCTGCTCTATTTTGTTACTGATTTTATAATAGATGATGTTATTATAACATCCTATGGGTTTCATGCCTCTCCTTGTTTTGTCTCCTCTGTTTCTGTTGTGCATTTTAATTGTGTTAAATGAATCAAATCAAAAATATTATTCTGCTTTTTTCTCCAATAGAAATTTGAATGAGTTTAACATCATCAAGCGTTCCACAAACATCCGTGTGAAACAGGTTCAATTATTTGCAGCTCTGACACATTTCAGCTGAGATTTGAGTCACTTCCTGTTAGGAAAGTTTATTTAAAAAATATTTGACTCTTCATCCTAAAAGAAGCAAGAAGTTTTGTCCAGTTGGGACTGATTTCCTCCTCTGAGACGTTTGATGAATTGTCTTCATGATACAGACTGATTTTTGATTGATTGATTAAATGTATTATTGTGTCATGCATAATCAATATGCCCAGCCCACAAGTTTAGTTTAGTTTAGTTTAGTTTTTTATTTGTGCAAATAAGCAAGATTAAAAAAAAGGCAAAAAGATTTGCATAGACATACATAGATGCACGGGTGGGACAAAAGAAACCCCGAAGGGCTTATTAAGGATGTCCACCTGACATTAAAATACAATAAGGTAAAGAAAATAAAGTAAAAGAAAAAAAAGACAAACAAAAGTCAAATTAAAGAGATAAAACAACTACAAAGTCATTTTACAAAAATGAGAATACATTTGAGTAAAAGTAAAAAAGCAAAGTAAAGATGTAACTAACAAGCAAAAAGACAATACAGCATACATTCAGTTTATCACATTATCATAGGCTTTTAAAATTAGGTACATTTTAAGATATTTTTTGAAAGTAGCTAAAGATGAGTGTTTACGTGGAGTAGCTGGAAAACTGTTCCAAACGACTGGACCTCTGTCCCTAATAGAAAACTGTCCCAGATTTGTTCTGAAAAATTGCCGGTGAAGGAGATCTACAGATCTGGTCTGATGACTATGGATCTGTGACCTGGTTATAAAAGAACTGTTAAAAGAAGAGGGAAGTAAATTATTGAAAAACTGGAAAACAAAAGTGCCGATCTGAAGAGTATTCACATCATATATGCTTAACAACTCCAGATTCCGAAATAATGGAGCACTATGAACGTCCCAACTGGAGTTGGTTACAGATCTAACAAATGTTTTCTGTAACAGAAAAATCGAATTTACACTGGTTTTGTATGTACTAGCCCATACTATATTACCATAGGATATAAAGGGATAAATAAGGCAGTAATATAAATCCATACAAATTTTCCTTGACAGCACGTGTCTTACTCGTCTAATAACCCCAATGTTTCTAGCCAATTTATTGGACACCTGTGATATGTGTTTTTTCCAATTGAGCTTATGGTCAATAAAAACCCCAAGGAACTTAACATTGGAAACATTAGCAAGTGCATTGTTCGCCATAAAAATTGGCTGGATCGGATCGGATAGAATAATATTTTTAGGCTTAAATATCATATAAGCACACTTCTCTCATTAAGGGATAATTTGTTGAATTTGAACCAGTTATCCAGCCGATCGAGTACGCTATTCATTCGATCTATCAACTTGTGTTCATCTTTATCGGTAATGAAAATATTTGTGTCATCGGCATACAAAATAAAAAGAGCTTCATCAGATATTAAATGCAAATCATTAATATAAATAAGGAATAAAAGAGGTCCAAGTATGGAACCTTGAGGAACTCCACACTGTAGATGACTGTAAGTCGAGTTAGCTCCATTCCATACTACATACTGTTTCCTGTTGAACAGATAACTTTTAAACCAATCAAGCTCAGTCCCAGAAACCCCATGAGCCTGAAGCTTAGTTAATAATATATTCGGATCAACGGTATCAAAAGCCTTGGATAAATCAATGAACACTCCAATTGTGAGTTCCTTGTTGTCCAAAGCTGTAGATATTCTGTTAACTAATTGGACCAGGGCCATAGAGGTAGAATGTTTGGCACGGAAACCAAACTGATAATCATACAATAAATTATTGTCTTTAAGATGTGCAATTAATCTATTATATACAATTTTTTCAAGAATTTTGGAGAAGCAAGGTAATAAAGAAATTGGTCTATAATTTGAAAATAGTGATGGATCCCCATTTTTAAATATGGGAATAACCTTAGCCCATTTCAGTTGGTCTGGTACTACACCTGATTGAAGAGAACAGATAAAAATGTGACACAGTGGTTTTACAATGGTGGGGAGACACTGCTTCACTAATTTCATTTTGAGATCATCAAAACCAGCACTTGTTGACTTTAGACTTGATACAATATCCCATATTTCTTTTTCATCCACAGTAGAAAAATGAAACATTGATTGACTGGAAGGAGGTCCTGTACTGTTAGAATAGAGTGGTGTTAGAGGGATTTTTGCAGCCAAAGCGGGACCAATATTGACAAAATAAGTATTGAATTCTTCAGCAATTTCAATGGGATCCTCAATACTAGAATCGTTGTTATAAAATATGCTCTGAGAATTAATTTTTGATGAGGGTTTGTTGATAACTTCATTAATAATGGCCCATGTCTTCTTCATATCATTTTTTGATGTATTCAATTTCTGTTGGTAATGATTTCTCTTAGATTTTCTCAACATATGGTTGAGTTTATTTCTGTACTTTGAATACATATTAAAGTTCAGGGGAGAGGGATTTGTCAAATAGTCTTTGTATAGTTTGTGTTTTTTTGATATGCTCTTTTTGAGCTCTTTGGTCAGCCAAGATTTGTGGATTTTGGGCTTAATGGATTGTTTTTCCAATGGAAAGGATTGATTGAAAATGCCAAAGAATTCATTGTTAAAACTAGAGTATGCTTTAATCAAATCATAAGTTGACAAAGTTGAATTCCATTGATTACTAGATAAATTATTTTCAAATTTCTTCACATTAGACATCTTGAAGTTCCTTAACAACACTCTGGTAATATCTTGACCTATTTCATTGGAGTGATAAACTGTAAAAATAGGAAGATGGTCTGATATATCAGTTAATAATATACCAGATAATCCGTTTTTATTTGTATGGTTGGTAATGATGTTGTCAATTATAGATTTACTTGATGAAGTTATTCTAGTGGCTTGTGATATTAGGGGAAAGAAAGCATTAGCAAATAATGTGTTCAAAAATGTTTCTGAATTGGCATGAAGTAAGTTTATGTTAAAATCCCCTAGTATGAAGCACGGCTTCTTTTCTTTCTCAGTGGAATTCAAAAGCTTGTCCAGATTATCAACAAAGGAGTTAACATTTCCATTTGGTGGTCTGTAAACACAGCCGATGACAGTACGGCCAGAAAAACATGGTGCATTCACTACCTCTATGAAGATGGATTCAACATGAGAATTTGTATTGGCAATATCAATTGATAAATCTTCTCGCAGGATGTATTTGATAGAATTTTTCACATAGAGTGATACACCGCCCCCTGGTCTATCTTTTCTGTGGTGATAGAGATGATCATAGCCGTTCATGGAATAAAAAGACACTTTAGAATCATTTAACCAAGTTTCAGTAAAACCCATATCGATAAATGAAGAGGTAATAATGTAAGATAGTCAGTTAGAGACTCAAAGTGCTTTGGTAAGCTTCTCACATTCAAGTGAAATAGTGTGAAGGAATTAAAATCGTTTATATTTTTTCCTACACAGACTGATTTTAAAGAGTCTTCAGTAAAATAATTACATGAGTTTAATGTGTTCTCAGGGTCAATTTTGTCACTATCAGGGTCAGCATGTAAGTAGGGAGAAATATCTAGGTTGTTGGTCATCATAATAAGAGAATCACTGTTAAAAAATGAGTTTGGAAGGAATTAACAGCATTTTAAGTTGGGCGAGGTGTTGTGACTCGAGGTGGGTGAACAATCAGCTGGTCGTAGCGCAGATAGGCCACCATTCCCCTGTCCCGTGCTTCTTTGAGCTGTGGCCACAGTTCGGAGCGTTTCTGTCGCACACGTTCGGTGAAGTCCTCGTTGACATAGATTTTAGAACCTTTGAGTTTGCTTCCTCTTCTCAGGATTTCTTCCTTATCTTTGAATCGCAAAAGTTTCATAAAAATTGTTCTAGGCCTGTTGGACTCCTCATTATATTTTCCATTGCGCCGTGCACATTCAATCTCGATTAGTTTAGGGTCAAGATCGAGCTTCTCAGCCAGCAGTTGTTTTGCTTTAGCTTCCGTGGCTTGCCATGTCTCATTCCTCTCCTCGAGTACTCCATCAATGAGGATGTTGTTTCTCCTTGATTGACTCTCCAAATATTCAGATTTGTTAGTGATTTTGTCCATAGAGGGTTGTACCAGAAGACACTGGTTCGATAGTTTACTGAGGGCAGCAGAGTTATCGGACAGCTTTTTGTGGAAATCATCCATGCCCTTTTGAGAGTATTGCAAACTGTTTTTGATATCCTGTACATCTTTTAAAATGTTGTCAACCCTTAGGGTGGTGGCATCAACAAACATTTTCACAAACGATTTGAAGTTTGATTCTTGCTGATTCATCAGATCTTTGAAAAAAGTTTTTTGTTGCTCAAGAAGCTCATGCACAGTGGTTAAAGTAAGAGATTCCTCATCTTGTTGGGTTTTTTTTGGGCCCATGTTTATTGATGTGGATTGATTTGATAGCAACAGTAATTTAAAAAAAGAAGAAGTTTTTACCGGTAGTGCTTGAGTTTGATGGTGATGCTAGCCTGGGCTGCTGGGCCTAGCCTGGGCTGCTGGAGGTAGCCTGGGCTGATGGGCCTAGCCTGGGCTGCTGGAGGTAGCCTGGGCTGCTGGAGGTAGCCTGGGCTGCTGGGCCTAGCCTGGCCTGCTGGAGGTAGCCTGGGCTGCTGGAGGTAGCCTGGGCTGCTGGGCCTAGCCTGGGCTGCTGGAGGTAGCCTGGGCTGCTGGAGGTAGCCTAGGCTACTGGGCCTAGCCTGGGCTGCTGGAGGTAGCCTGGGCTGCTGGGCCTAGCCTGGGCTGCTGGGCCAAGCCTGGGCTGCTGGAGGTAGCCTGGGCTGTTGGAGGTAGCCTGGGCTGCTGGAGGTAGCCTGGGCTGCTGGAGGTAGCCTGGGCTGCTGGGCCTAGCCTGGGCTGCTGGGCCAAGCCTGGGCTGCTGGAGGTAGCCTGGGCTGTTGGAGGTAGCCTGGGCTGCTGGAGGTAGCCTGGGCTGCTGGAGGTAGCCTGGCCTGCTGGAGGTAGTCTGGCCTAGTGAAATAGTGTGAAGGAATTAAAATCGTTTATATTTTTTCCTACACAGACTGATTTTAAAGAGTCTTCAGTAAAATAATTACATGAGTTTAATGTGTTCTCAGGGTCAATTTTGTCACTATCAGGGTCAGCATGTAAGTAGGGAGAAATATCTAGGTTGTTGGTCATCATAATAAGAGAATCACTGTTAAAAAATGAGTTTGGAAGGAATTAACAGCATTTTAAGTTGGGCGAGGTGTTGTGACTCGAGGTGGGTGAACAATCAGCTGGTCGTAGCGCAGATAGGCCACCATTCCCCTGTCCCGTGCTTCTTTGAGCTGTGGCCACAGTTCGGAGCGTTTCTGTCGCACACGTTCGGTGAAGTCCTCGTTGACATAGATTTTAGAACCTTTGAGTTTGCTTCCTCTTCTCAGGATTTCTTCCTTATCTTTGCCTCCTGGGCTGCTGGAGGTAGCCTCCTGGGCTGCTGGAGGTAGCCTGGGCTGCTGGAGGTAGCCTGGGTTGCTGGAGGTAGCCTGGCCTGCTGGAGGTAGCCTGGGCTGCTGGAGGTAGCCTGGGCTGCTGGAGGTAGCCTGGCCTGCTGGAGGTAGTCTGGGCAAGGTGGATGGTGGCTACCTGCGCTGGTAGCTGCTGCTGGAGCCTCTGCCTTGTAGATGGCTCTGCTGCTGCTCTGCTGCTGCTGATTGCTGCTGCTCTGCTGCTAGGGCTGCAAGGGCTTACAAGACACCAATATTAGACAACAAAAAGACCAGAAACCAAAAGTAGATGCTTAACAACACTAATACTAACAAAATAAACCATCCTGACGTTTCGTCCAGGCTTTTGCAACAAAAGAGGCTAACTTAAAAACATTGAAATTAAACAACCCTTCAATCCTGTCATCATCAGTGCTCCAAAACATGTCAGGATACTGAATAAACATTTAGTTGAAAAAAGGTATTCTCAGCTCATCATAAAAAGGACAATATAAAATCAAATGAGATTCATTTTCTACCTCTCCTAAGTCACAAAGTTCACAAAGTCTGTGTTCCTCTGGGATGTTTTTAAATCTGCCGACTTCAAGGGCCAGAGGAAGGATTCCTGTTCTTAACTGAGCACACAAGGATCTTTGATTTCTCCCTAAGTTTGCTTTTACATTAAATTCAGTAGCATAGTTATGTTTGATTTGAATATATGTTCGATATTTCGGTTTTAACAAGATGTCATTTAACCACTTTTTTTCAAATCCAAAGAGTAACTTTTCTCTAATTGTGTTTCCACTGCATGATAAATTATTTCTATAGATATACTGTAGTTCAGCTTCTCTGAAGACAGCATGAAGCTCTGCAGCCCATGGACCATTCTGAACTTCACTCCAAAGGAAAACCTTCTTACTGATCCTATTATCTGACATATTAATGAAACGATTCCACAGTCTAATCATTTCACATTTCCTCCTTATTGATCCAGGAATCCAACCCATGTCACCCTGAGCAGCACATTTATGAATGCCCAGAAAACAACGTATAGCTCTGTTTTGTACTGCATCTGAAATTGACCTTTCTTTAAATCCCCATATCCCTGCAGCATAATTCATAATAGGAGAAACACATGCATCATACAGTTGAGAGTAAGTGGAATATCCCAGGTCTTTACATATTTGTAACTTGTTAACAACAGACCCCAAAGCTCTGCTAGCTGAACCAGCCAAGAGTTTAATTCCATTTTCGTAAGTCATAAATTCATCAAGAGGGAATCCCAAATATTTGTACTCAGATTCATATTCCAATGTCATGTTCCAGAAAGTGAAAATGTTCCCACTTCTTGGAACCCTTTTTTTCCAAAAATGAATTATCTGTGTTTGACTCTGATTTATTGACAGCCTCCATCTGTAACACCAGGTCTTTAATAAATGTAACATAATCTGTAAATCATCTTCTGATTCAGCCAACAGCGCAGTATCATCTGCATACAGCAAAATACCCACAGTTAAGTCCTGGTTCAGTTTATCAGGATCATTCAAGACAGGCCTTCCTGTCTGCTTTTGTTTAACGTTACACTCTCTTCAGGAGCTGATCCTGTGACCTTCACCTGCATATTACACATGATGCAGGAAACCTGTCTCCTGCATTTTAACGGTCTGTTTGCATTTAATTAAAAGTTGATATATTTTAAGGGATAACAAATACTAAAAAGGTAAACACTTCTTTAAAAGTATAAAATGTTCCAGGTCACACTGCTTTTAGCACCAAGACACAAGAACAGACAGTAGTTTGTCTAAACAATGGTTTGACCTTTTTTTCAGATGAATTCAAAAACTATTTCCCTGAATTGGAGCAGAAACAACACGGTTGCAGCTGGAGGCCCGATCACTCTGAACCAAGGTTGGGCTGATAATGAAACTGGAGAAATATCTGAAAATGTTAAGAAATAATACTTTGAAGTGAGAGGCAGAGATCCCAGTAATGTGTGTGCTTGGTGAGGTTTGTGTCAGCTCTGTGTTCACTGGTCTGTGTCTCCTCAGCAGCTGCAGAAGGTTCCTGCTGGAACAGCTCAGCTTCTCTGCAGTCTGACTGAGGGAGGTTTTTGTACGACGACAAATCACTGTGTGAACACTGGCCCACTGTGGTAACTCTGACAGTAATAAACTGCTGCATCTTCAGCCTGAACTCCACTGATGGTCAAAGTGAAGTCAGAGCTGCTTCCACTGCCACTAAACCGAGATGGTGTTCCTGATTGAAGTTTGCGAGCGTATCTTATCAGGAGCTTTGGAGGCTGTCCAGACTTCTGTTGATACCAGTGCAAATACTGATCACTATCTGCATACACAGGTTGACTAATCTTACAGGTGAGAGCGACAGTGGATCCTGGAGTAGATGTCACTACTGGAGGCTGAGTCACAGTCACCTGACTGCTGCATCCTGCAGGACAAAACAAATCATTCATTCATCAGCAGAAGGAAAGGAGAGAAAAGGCGAGGCGTCGTGTTTGAGATGTTGCCGAGCCAACGAACCTGTAAAACAGCAGCAGGCCAGCGTCCAGATGAGGATGGTGATGAGAGTCATGGTGGTTGTGGTCTCTGCTGTGTTGACTGACAGATCTGAGTCCTGCAGTGTTGAACTCACAGGACTATAAAGCTTCTCAGTTCACTGGAGGATCAGCTGACGATGCAAAGCCTCCTCTCTATGGAAATGATTTCTCTGCTCTCAACAGACTGAAGGCAACGTGGGACACGAAATCAGGAGCTAACTATTAGCTGGTGTGTGTTTCCACGTGTGCTGTCACGGAGAGTATGTGTTGCTTTGCTACTATATTAAAGTAATGTTCATGCTGTAGTTATAACAAGGTGTGATGGATATTTCTGTACATTTGTGTTATATGCTGTACATGTGCAGCGCAGCTGTGTCATTGTGCTCTGTTGGTGTTTAATATTAATATGTAGCCTGTTAAGGAGAACATTGATGTGTACTTGAAATATGCTTGAATGTGAATGTGATGTATATGATTTGATGTCATTTAGACTAGTTAATGACTTAATATTAATCATAATTCATGGTTAAAAAGCTAAGCATTCATGAGTTGAATACTACTGAATTACAATAGTATTTTGAGAGTTTGTTATGATGTTCATTATGGCCATAGATTGAATTCATGACATAAGAAGTAATAGCCTTGTTTTACACAGGCTAGGTTTTTTCCTGGGATGACTTGATTTGGATTTGGATTCTGAATTCTCCTTGACGAAGGAGAATTAGAGCTGATACAGGGTTTATCCTGCAGGAAGGATCACCTATCCTTTCTTTCACACTTGGAGTTCACCGGTGTGGTAGGACTTCTGAATGACTAAACTTGACTATTTTCTTTGTGTTGACTAACTGACTTATTAAAGGACCTTGCATTCTGGATTGAAGACACTTAGACTGCATTCTGGATTGAAGACACTTACACTGCATTCTGGATTGAAGACACTTACACTGCATTCTGGATTGAAGACACTTACACTGCATTCTGGATTGAAGACACTTACACTGCATTCTGGATTGAAGACACTTAGACTGCATTCTGGATTGAAGACACTTAAACTCCATTCTGGATTGAAGACACTTAGACTGCATTCTGGATTGAAGACACTTAGACTGCATTCTGGATTGAAGACACTTACACTGCATTCTGGATTGAAGACATTTATACTGCATTCTGGATTGAAGACAGCACAGACAAGCTGAACTTAAAAAGGACCACGAACATTTAAGGACACAACAGCGGGACACTTTATTGTATTAAGTGAGCTGTGTGTTTCATGGGATTGTTGTTGTGTGTTAAAGCGTGAAAGCGCTGTAAAATTATTAATGTTGAAATTGTCGTGCCAAATACAGTGGTATTGTTTAATTCCTCTGTGATAACTGGTTGAAAAGGGGAACTATTTTATTTTCAGTTTTCAATACATTTCATATGTTTTAGTAAAGGTTATTGCCTATCACTTATCTTGTCTGGTGCTTCCATGTGTGGTCAATGTGTCACTTAGCTCCTCCCGAACCTAGAGCAACTGTTACTTACAAAGATTAGGTTATCACGGTTACAAATAGGACTGTGGAATGTAATGGTTTTATAACTACTAGTACTACTCCCTGCAGATAATGAAAGCTAATGGTCGTATGTTTATTTGAAGAGAAAATATTATATTTTGAGGATGAAATTAATTGGATTTTTAAATGATAACTAATAAATTGTAAAAGTCTGAGTAGATTTTAACCTCCCCAGCTCACTCTCAAAGAGACTGAACGAACTGATAAGAATATGAGTTTAAAACTGCATGTGGAAGAGCGTCTGTGAGTCTGTTTCAGTTTTATTTAGAGTCATTGTGGTTCTGCTTGGTGACTCTGCTTGGTGTTGTGTTCACTGGACCAGTTATTCTCATCACCGTCTCTTCAACAACCCTCTGCACCTGCAAGCAGGCCGTTCTCACTTCAGTCACACTGAAGGAGGTTTTTGTACGGCGACAAATCACTGTGTGAACACCGGGGCATTGTTTATCTCGTGGTAACTCTGACAGTAATAAACTGCTGCATCTTCAGCCTGAACTCCACTGATGGTCAAAGTGAAGTCAGAGCTGCTTCCACTGCCACTAAACCGAGATGGTGTTCCTGATTCAAGTGTGCTAGCATAATATATCAAGAGCTTTGGAGGCTGTCCAGATTTCTGTTGATACCAGGACAAATACTCATCTCCATCATCGTAAACAGGTTGACTATTCTTACAGGTGAGAGCGACAGTGGATCCTGGAGTAGATGTCAATACTGGAGGCTGAGTCACAGTCACCTGACCGCTGCATCCTGCAGGACAAAACAAATCATTCATTCATCAGCAGAAGGAAAGGAGAGAAAAGGCGAGGCGTCGTGTTTGAGATGTTGCCCGAGCCAACGAACCTGTAAACCAGCAGCAGGCCAGCGTCCAGATGAGGATGGTGATGAGAGTCATGGTGGTTGTGGTCTCTGCTGTGTTGACTGACAGATCTGAGTCCTGCAGTGTTGAACTCACAGGACTATAAAGCTTCTCAGTTCACTGGAGGATCAGCTGACGATGCAAATTGCCTGCCCCTCATAATACGGGACGGTCCCACGTTTATGAACTTTAAGACTCATTTAAAATTGTGGCTCAGGGAAAATCAAAGCTGCACTCACTTTTAACTGCATCACACACTTCATTATGTGTGTCACTCACATGTCCTGTTGCATCTTGTCTTGTCTGTTGTTGTTAGTGTTTGTCTTGACCCTCTGATTAAATATGAGGGTGTTGTATGTATGTTACTTTGTTTTTATGTTTTCTATGTTTTCTGCCTGGGTACAATAGATGAAAACTAGCCATTGTACTATCGAGTATTTACATTGTGTATTTAAACTGATGTCCATAAATATGCACTGTCCCTATTAAATAAACAAATAGTTGAATAAATAAAGCCTCCTCTCTATGGGAATGATTTCTCTGAGTTTTATTTGTTTCACACAAAGAGAAACGATTTATTCATCAAGAATGTAGCATGAACCATAAACCATCATTAAATAAAACTGGATCTTAATGAGCCTGTGTTTGTATTTCTTTTACATATTCAACATGAAAAATACCTTCTTGATATTTTCAGTATCTAATACATCTGTTAGTAGAGGAGATGGTCGTATGTTTATTTCACTGACATTTGAAGAGAAAATTGGACTCAAACATGAGAAGACATCAGCTGTAAAAATGATCACATATGTTTTCAAAACCTCTCACCCTGACTCAGAAAACCCAGCATGACAATCAGAGTTATTGGCAACATCATCCTGAAGCAGTTTTCAGTGTGAGAACGAGAAAACAGTTCAGACTCACGGTGACACGAGAACTTAAAACTGCGAGGAGCAGTGATGCATTCAAATCATGCAAAACCCGTTTGGGCCCAGCTGTGGTTGTGGAAGTGAAAGGGAGAGAGGAGGTGGAGGAAGTAGAGGCTACATCTCCCTGTGGACTGATTCAGAAGAAACGTCGGACTGCATCTCTCTGCTCCTTCTGCCTTTGCTGGTAAATAGATACAGGCCGCCCTCTTCTG
Source organism: Eutrigla gurnardus (assembly GCF_963514095.1). Taxonomy (NCBI): domain Eukaryota; kingdom Metazoa; phylum Chordata; class Actinopteri; order Perciformes; family Triglidae; genus Eutrigla; species Eutrigla gurnardus. The sequence continues at coordinate 23,326,679 of NC_139921.1, forward strand.
GCTGACTCCATACTACTGTAACCCAGTAGAAAACAGATATTGTTATTTCCCTTAAAATATATTTGTTATTTATTTCACCCTCTTTAATTTATTATTCTGTCAATAATATTATTTTGCACACACATAGTCCTTATTTGTTGTATTATATGCATGATAGGAAAGAGGAAGTAGTCCCACCCTCTTCTCGCGAGAGTTACAGTGCGTGAGTGAGAGTATAGAGTAGCGCGGCGCAGAGTCAGAGCAGCGGTACGAGCAGATGAGAAACACGGAAGAGAAAGACAATAAGAAGTCACGAAAACGGCGGTTGTTAACTCACTTATCAACACAGAATAACCCGTGAGAGTGTACCTACCTGAAGCAGAGAGGTGGTCGAGGACCTGTGGGTTATTGTTTTCGGCAGAGGCTTGGTGAGTCGCTCGAGCTAACTAGCGCTAGCCCATGCTAACCGGAGTAGCCACATCGTGATTCAGTCTGTGAGAGGGCAGAAAGCTTGTTTACTCATGAACGTGACCTGCCGCTACTGTTTACTGTGTGTTTTAAGAGTTAAAGCTGCATATTTTGCTCTGATAATCTGATGAAAATATGAGGTGTGCTATTTATTTTCCTGTGTGTGTGTATTCACTCTGAGATGCACTGTTTAGGGTGTGTGTCTGTTAAATACTGCTTAACATGTCCATTTATCACAGAGGCAGAAACTCTGAAGCACTGAATTGATATTGTGATGTGTGTTAAAGGTGCATTTAGCTAATTTTCAGTTCATAATTCAATGAAAATGTGTGAAATGGTTAAAAAGGATTAAAATGAACAATATTTCATGTGGAAAACTGAGTTAAAATTTTCATAATTCATGGTAAAGAAGCTAAAATGATCATAATTCATGGTTAAATAGCTAAAATAATTCATGTTGATTTAAAATGATTAAGAATGTGTGAAAATACTCACCTTGAGATAAAAATAAAAGAACTGTAAAGTTAAAAAGATAATTCATTTAATCACTATTGTGTTCCAGTAGTGTATTGAGATTTATAGTATGTATTGAATGTGGCCATAAGAGAAGTTTGATGATTCTGTGTTAAGTGATAGCCCTGTCTTTATACAGGCTAGGTTTTTTTGAGACCCTTGAGAAACCTTTTGATGTGGATCTGGATTCTCCTGATTGAGGGAGATGGCAAGCCAGTGAAATGTTCCTTGCCCAAAGGAGCAGAGAACCAGCACCTGAGCCGAGGAGGACATCCAGCCCTTCTTCACCTTAACTGAGTGTGTCTGTGGTAGGACCACCACACACACACCTGACTCTTTGAACTTTCCCCTGACTTGACTTACACACAATTGACTGAAGCGCGCTGACCAACAACAAGAACATTCAAGAACATTAAAGGAACGTTACGGTTCCTATTGGGCACTTTTATTTGGTTTTATGTTAAAGAGAGACTGTGAAACATTGAGCAATCAGATGTCATTGCATTGAATTTTATTTTGATTTTATTTTATTTTCATACAGTTCAATACAGTCAACTTACTTTAAATATACGCCGTGGCTCCATTTATTTATTGTGTCTGTCACTTCCTCTTTAAACCCTCCTCTACGAACCTAGTCTCTGGTCCAAACTCTATAGTAACTAGTGGGTTACACTACCATGACATTTAATTTGTACAGACCTTTGCTCTTCTCCTGATCATGACATCAGTCTAATCTGGATGCTTCAGCTGTGATACTATAGAGGTCTCAGGGGGAATGCTAGAAAACTGCACACTTGGTTATCTTCTCCATTCAAGATTTGTTTAAGCCCTCAAATCCTTTAGTTTCTTGTGGCTTGTATTTTGAGCATGTCCTTGCTTTCCTCTGAAGGTTAAAGGATTATCTGCATTGTTTAAGGTTTTTTTAAATGGGTAATAATCCCTTAAAGGGACTGTCATTCTTCAATCAATGTCAGGGCTTCACCTCAAAGTTGTGTTTATGGATGAATAAATAATATCACTCTGCTTTTTGTGAAAAAGCTCTTTCATCAAGTTGTCATCAAGCGTTCCAAAAACATCAGTGTGAAACAGGTTGAATCTTAAGTTGATAAAGTTGATAACATGCTTTTGCTATTTGTCCTAAAAGAAGAAACCAAACGTGTCACTCAGAGAACTTTTGTTCAGTTCAGATTAATTTCCTCCTCTGAGGCGTTTTGGTGAATTCAGGCTCTGCTCCGAGTGTCTTTTTGAAAGATGCTGATCCTGGTTCAGTTCGCAGCAACATCAACGAAAGCTGCAAAAGTGATGCAACGTTTCCGATGTTTGTCTGTTCCTTTGTGACCTTTTTAAACCCGGACACACAAACATGTACTTAAACACAGCACTTGAGTAAATGTGCTTTGTTTATATTCTGAAAGTAGTTTTATGTGTTTTACTGAGACTTCCATGTGGAAAATGAACGTCTTCTAGTCAAAGTGAAGGGACTGAGTAGGAGATAGTGGAATGAATTATGAAACAGTTCTGCTAACATGAAAAATGCATCTTGATTTCAATTTTCTATTTCTGAATTGGAAGATAGGTCTGAAATGTGTCATGTGTCTATTAGGGTGAATATGTAGTGTGTGCTTGGTGAGGTTTGTGTCAGCTCTGTGTTCACTGGTCTGTGTCTCCTCAGCAGCTGCAGAAGGTTCCTGCTGGAACAGCTCAGCTTCTCTGCAGTCTGACTGAGGGAGGTTTTTGTACAACGACAAATCACTGTGTGAACACTGGCCCACTGTGGAGACTCTGACAGTAATAAACTGCTGCATCTTCAGCCTGAACTCCACTGATGGTCAAAGTGAAGTCAGAGTTCCTTCCACTGCCACTAAACCGAGATGGTGTTCCTGATTCAAGTGTGCTAACGTAACTTATCAGGAGCTTTGGAGGCTGTTCAGACTTCTGTTGATACCAGGACAACAAAATGCCACCTTCAACAGGCTGACTAGTCTTACAGGTGAGAGCGACAGTGGATCCTGGAGTAGATGTCACTACTGGAGGCTGAGTCACAGTCACCTGACCGCTGCATCCTGCAGGACAAAACAAATCATTCATTCATCAGCAGAAGGAAAGGAGAGAAAAGGCGAGGCGTCGTGTTTGAGATTTTGCCGAGCCAACGAACCTGTAAACCAGCAGCAGGCCAGCGTCCAGATGAGGATGGTGATGAGAGTCATGGTGGTTGTGGTCTCTGCTGTGTTGACTGACAGATCTGAGTCCTGCAGTGTTGAACTCACAGGACTATAAAGCTTCTCAGTTCACTGGAGGATCAGCTGACGATGCAAAGCCTCCTCTCTATGGAAATGATTTCTCTGCTCTCAACAGACTGAAGGCAACGTGGGACACGAAATCAGGAGGAATACGGCTCAGATGAACAACATGGAGGATCTTAATGGAACAGAGGAAAACACTCACATTAAAAGTGCAGTTGAGGATTTAAGGATACGTTTGTGTTCACTGTGGTTCGTATGAAACGTTTGTCTGCTGTTCATTTACTGACAGGATTTAATGAAATCTATCAGATATTTCACTTTTTCATCATATGATTTTGTAAATCATCATTATCTATAAGCATCATGTTCATTTAAACATGTATGAACTTAAATAAGACTGAAAATATGACTTATGAGGAGGATGTAATCTTTTTCTCTCTGGAGTAGAAAATTAAAAAAAATCATATAATAAATCTTTATTTTTACAGTAAGTTTAAATCCATATAATTTGAAAGATTTTGTAAATTAAATTAAATATAATTATTTCTATATTAATTTAAAAAGTGATTTCATTGGATAGATTTGTCTCTCAAATTTAAAAATATGCTATAAAATTGTTAAAAAATCATATAGAAGTTGAAGGAATAGGAGATAAATCATGACTTAATAAAAACAAATGATTAATTTTGCATTCTTACTATAAAATAACTCTGTTTTCAGTGGACAGATGCTTGTTCACAGTGCAGGAGGTTTTTGTACGGCCACTTAACGAGGTTGTATCACTGTGGTTGACTTTTGGTGGAGGAACCAATCTCATCGTTAACTGTAAGTATCACAGATTTATGATTTCTACAACGTTCAATATTATAATTGTTTTGTTTAAAGTAAATGTGATGAACCAAATCATTATTTAGGATCATTTATACTTTTTGGATATTTATTATTCATTAATCTAGGGTGATATTGGAGTTTAGGAAAACACTGCATATTATTTTCCTATTATAGATTATGTTTTGGTGAATTAGATGCAGTATTTTATTTTGTAACATTGAAACATCTGTTAGTGTGTTAGCTGTACGTTATAAAATCTAATGTTGATCAAACAAATAAGAGGGTTTATTGTACATTCAGTGTCGCTGCAGTTTGTGTTCACGGTTCGTTAGTTCAAAGTGATGAAAAGGAAGTGAAACAGACAGATGTCAAAGTCTTTCACTGCTTACAGTTTACAGATCATTAATGAAACTTTTCTATTCCAATGACTCCTCAGTCACATTGTATATGATTCTATAATGATTTAATGAGGAGAGCCGCAGGAGAAGATTGGTTCCTGTAAATGACAGAACTCCAGTCAGCGTTGTATTTGTTAAATCCTCCCTCCATCCCATGTCTCTGTGTGACCACAGCATCATGCACACAGCTAACCCTCAGTAACATCACCTCTGTCATGTTCAGCTGTCTTTCCTACAGTGGAAGTTAATCTGCTCCTCGTGTGTCTCTGCTCTCCCCTCCAGCTGGCTCCATGATCCGGCCCTCAGTCTCCCTGCTTCCCCCCTCCTCTGAGGAGCTCTCTGGGGGCTCGGCCACGCTGGCCTGCCTGCTGACCGGCTACTCTCCTCAGGGAGCCGTGGTGAGCTGGGAGGTGGACGGCACCGAGGTGACGGAGGGGGTCCTGAGCAGCTCAGAGGAGGAGAAGAGCGGACTCTACAGCAGCAGCAGCACCCTGAGCCTGAGCAAGGAGCGCTGGATGGCAGGAGAGCTGTACTCCTGCAAGGTCCTCCATCACAACCACAACCAGATGCAGTCCCTCCACAGGAGCCAGTGTAAGGCCTAGAGGGTCTGGATGGAGGCCAGGACAGGAGCTCTGCATGGGGGGAGCAGGAGGAACACACCTGCTGCTCTGAACAATCTGAGGACAACGTTTGTAGAGGAAACTATAAAGCCTTGTGTGACTGCTGTAAAGTAGCTAGAGAGTAATGTGTGTAGCTCAGCAAGTAGATGTGTGCGTTTAATAACTGTCTTTTTATAATAATAATAAAGCTTTCACTGATGAATTACATGATAAAGTGTTTGGTGTTTTATTTTATGAAGAGAAGTAAAGAATGAAATGGTTTCATATCAACTGGTCCTACTCCCTGCAGAAAATGAAAGCTAATCAAGCATATTGTGATGTGAATATGCTGGGGGACACATTTCGGTGATGTAATTAGCATCACCTGTGTATCAAGAGAATTGAGTACAGGTGTGTGTGTGTGATTGCGGGCGGGAGGTCGTCTGGAAGGTGATAAAGGACAGAGCAGACGGGGCACGAGGGGAGCATCTGACTACTGCGGTTCGGCACTCTTGGGAGGGAGGGTGTCGTTCGCAGCCGTTTAGGACTGCCGGCGATGAAGATAGTTAGAGAGGGGGTCAGAGGTTCCTGTGTGAGGAGGGGAGGTCTGCTGCCTCCTGTAGGAAGTTAGGGCCGGGCTTTAGAAGAGTGCAGGACCCGCCACTGCTCTTCATACTCCCTGCTGCTGCGCGCGACACTGACGCCAGCCGAACTGTCTGTACCGTCCAGCGAAGCCGCTCCCCGGGGAGTTGGACGGCATCACAAGCTCAGACCCCGGGGGAGGGTCTCGTCAAGCGGGCGAGTTAAGTTTGACCAATATTGTTGTTAAATGTATTTCTGTATGTGTGTGTTTTATATAGGCCGTTCTGTAGTGCAGAGGGGGAGGAGGTTACAGGTGGTAGCGCTATCGTCATAAGCGGGACATCCATACGGGTCACTTTAAACGGTGAGAGTGGGTTGCTGTGATTTCTCAAGTTGCTGTGATTGATAAATTGCAGTGCCTCCTGCGTTGAGGGTGTTGCGTGCTGTGATTTGAAATGGTGTGCCTTAAGCTAGAAACTAGCCCTGTGTGTGCTGTGTAGTGGTTCTTCACCTAGATGAAACGTGCAGTGATCGTCCTGTGGTGACTGGTGACCTCTAGTCATTTGTAGTCCTCTTTACCTCTATGCAATAGTTTTATATATTCAACATGTGATCATTTAATAAAGATTGTATATTTTCCTATACCGTTGTGATTATTTAAAGGCTCTGACACTGGCAGTATTTTCCTGCCAAAGGATAAAACCCATATTTATTACACTGGTGGCAGCGGTGGGATAACTAAAAATGTCAGTCTGAAAATAATTCACCTCAACCTGTAGAGGCTAGTACAAGTCGGTCAAACATTTCTCCCTCACTTAGTAGTCAGGCTATAACTCCACGGCCAATCTTTATGCCTGAAACTTTTACTGGGGTGGGACGAAACTGGCCAGATTGGGCTGAACAGTTTGAAATAGCAGCTGATGTAAATAATTGGAATGAACCACTGAGATTAAAGTTCATGGGCCTTCTTTTGTCAGGCCGAGCTCGCGAGGTATATAGTGGTTTATCTGCAACAGCTAAAGCCGATTATCTCTTGCTTAAAGATGCAATGGGTAGGTGTTTAGACCCATGCGTTAGTGATGACTGGAACAGGGCTAGCTTCTCTTCTCGAAGGAGGCTACATAACGAGTCAACTAGAGAATTTGGCATTGCACTCCGACGACTGGTTACTAAAGCTTACCCCTCAGCGGATCCTAATACACAAGATTTGTTGGCGAAAGACAATTTTATTGCAAATGTTGGAAATGGGGAGTTGCGTGTCAGCCTTCGTAGTGCTAAACCAACATCCCTGGAGAACGCCATTAACCTTGCTGCAGAGCTCGAGCTTATTAGAGGTTTAGAGAGCAGTTGTTTAGCTCCTGATGCCAAGGTGCGTGGAGTTGTTGAGAAGTCCGCCAGAGATGAACAAATTGACACACTGCTAGGGGTTGTAGAGGGCTTACGGCAGGAAGTTAAAGCCCTGCAAACAACTGTACAGGCGTTAGCCAGCCCAATTAAATCTGTCCCTATACCCACAGTGTCATCTCCAGTCTCTCATTCTGTTAAAACTTCCATTCTCCCGCCTAAACGCGACGCTGAGAGAGGTGGAGGATGCTGGGAGTGTGGGTGTAATCGTCATATACGACGTGATTGCCCTTATTTGCAGGTAAACTAGAGGGGGCGTGCATAGAGGGCCACACGCTCGCCCCCCCTTCTGCATCCATCGTGGCCCCTGATATCTTGAAGGGTGGTTCCGGCTATCTTAGAGCTAAAATAGGTGGGTTTGACTGTCATGTACTTGTAGACACTGGAGCCTCATGCTCTGTTATTCCTAAACAATTGTGGCTTTCGGTTACAAAAGGGGGATGTGATTTGATAGACTATGATGGCAGAGCTACAGCAGCTAATGGGGGGGGGAATGCAGATTTCGGGGTGCTGGCAGACTATATGCCAGCTTGATTCTCTTGCGCTTGTAGCTGAGTTTTTGGTTTCTGACATCCCCTCTGAAGAGATTTTGTTGGGCTTTGACTTTCTATCAAGGTATGGTGCTGTGGTTGACCTGGGGAAGAAACAATGCCAGATTATGGGCAAGCAGTTACCCCTGGTTGACCTCAATCCATCATTAGAGCCTCAAACAGTTGTCGTCAAGTCCGATACTGTGGTGCCCCCACGTAGTGAGGCCATTGTTTGGGCTCAGGTTAAAAATAGGTGGGGAGATTATGCAGAGGGGATGCTGGAGCCCTCCACCTCTATCTCCAAACACTGTGACATTTTGGTAGCTCGAGTGGTTTGTAGAGTTCAGCAGGGCACACTGCCTATACGAGTCATTAATGTAACTAATGATAGTCTAATGCTAAAGAGTGGCATGAAAGTAGGCACATTATTTACTGACATTGAAGTGGAGGACGAGGTGGCAGAGCAGTGTGGGGACAGCGACAGAGGGGAACGTTTACAGCCTTGGACAGTTGAGACACTTATGAGTCAGTTTGGGGTGGAGGAGAAGGGTTTTTCCCCAGAGGAGTTGAAAGCAGTTAGACAGCTACTGCATGAGAACATCACTGTGTTTAGCCAGGGGGAGACTGACTTAGGCAGGACTCACCTGACCCCACATGAAATTGATACCGGAGATGCTAAGCCAATTAAAATGCATCCCCGAAGGGTCCCTCTCCACCTACAGCAAGAGGTGACAGAGAACTTAAAGCAAATGCTCGCTGGTGGGGTTGTTCGGCCTTCTTGTAGTCCATGGGCAGCTCCAGTCGTGCTTGTTAAAAAGAAGGGCGGTGGTCTACGGTTTTGTGTCGACTATAGGAAAATCAATGAGGTCACTAGGAAGGACGCATATCCTCTCCCTAGGATCGACGATGCTCTGGATAGCCTTAGCCATGCTCGCTGGTTTTCCACTCTTGATTTAGCAAGCGGGTATTGGCAGGTGGAAGTAGATCCGAAAGATCGCCATAAGACTGCTTTTACCACACGCCAGGGGCTGTTTGAGTTTAATGTCTTGAGTTTTGGCCTTTGTAATGCACCTAGCACCTTTCAGAGGTTAATGGATTTAATACTTGCTGATCTGCAGTGGACTACCTGCTTAGTTTATTTGGATGACATAATTGTTTTTGGCCGCACTTTTCAAGAACATCTGATGCGCCTGGGTGGTGTGCTTGGAAAACTTCAGCAGGCCAACCTTAAGGTTAAACCATCTAAGTGTGATTTGTTCTCTACACAAGTCCATTACCTCGGGCATGTCATCTCTGCTGCAGGAGTGATGCCAGATCCAGCTAAGGTGGAGGCAGTCAGAGAGTGGCCTGTCCCAACCAACCAGACCGAGGTCCAGAGCTTTATAGGGCTAGCCTCATACTATCGACGTTTTGTAAGGGGTTTTGCTGATATTGCACGCCCTTTGCATCAGCTGGTAGAGAAGGGGAGGCGTTTTCGATGGAGTGAGGACTGTCAAAGTGCTTTTGATCAACTTAAGGCTAGTCTAATTATTGCTCCTGTGCTAGCTTATCCAGACCCCAGTAAACCATTTATCTTGGACACTGATGCTAGTGACGTGGGGATTGGGGCAGTGTTGTCCCAGGAAGAGGGAGGACTGGAGCAAGTTGTTGCGTATGCTAGCAGGGCTCTTACAAAGCAAGAACGCAAATATGCTACTACTAAAAAAGAGCTCTTAGGTATGGTGGCATTTACAAAACACTTCAGACACTATTTGTTAGGTAAAGAATTTGTTTTGCGCACTGACCATAATTCCCTGCGGTGGCTGCATAATTTTCAGGGCTTGGAGGGGCAGTTGGCTCGCTGGGTGGAACAGCTTGCCAATTTTCAATACAAGATTGTCCATCGTCCAGGCAAGCTACATAGCAATGCCGATGCCCTCTCCAGGTTGCCAGCTTTTCTTGGAAACAAGCAGCAGGCCAGTCAGGGAACAATAGGCAAGGCTACCTCAAAAGTGTTTGCAGTACAAGAGGTTTTGTCTCCTATAGTGTCCAGTGAGGAAGGGGAGATAGATGAGTTGTCTGAGGCACAGATGGCTGACGTTTTGCTGCAGCGAATAATTGATTGTAAAAATCAGGCTGGTAGTCCGATGCCAGAAGATTCTGACCTGCAGAGATATGGCCCTGTTTGGAACCAGCTTCAGGTGCAGCAGGCTAGGCTAGTGAGGATTCCTCCTGCACATTCTGATGCTGCATCACAGGTGCAGGTGGTGCTGCCTCAGTCAATGGTGCCTAAAGTTCTGGAACAGTTGCAGTGTTTCTACTGGGGGCCATTTGGGGGTGCAAAAATTGCAAGGAAAGGTTAAAGACCGTTTTTATTGGCCAGGGTGGTTTGGAGATGTTAAAGCATGGGTTAAAGAATGTGTAGATTGTGCTTCCCGCAAGACTCAGGGGAGACAGCCATGTGCACCTTTGCAACCGTCAGTTACATCTCGGCCTTTTGAGCGTGTGGCACTTGATATTCTTGGCCCTCTTCCGGAGACCCCAGGAAAAAATAAGTACATTCTAGTTGTTGGCGACTATTTTTCCAAGTGGACAGAGGCTTTTCCACTGCCTAATCAGGAAGCGCATACTATCGCTAAAGTCTTGACTGAGGAATGGGTGTGTCGATTCGGGGCACCACGCAGTATCCACTCCGACCAAGGTCGCAACTTTGAGTCGGCTCTGTTTAAAGAATTATGTAGGCTTTTGCATATGCATAAATCTCGGACAACCCCTTACCACCCCCAGTCAGACGGGTTAATTGAGCGTTTTAATCGTACCCTTTTGTCTATGCTGTCTCTTTTTGTTGAGGATAATCAGTTGAACACTCTTTTGCCTTATGTTATGTTAGCCTACCGCAGCAGTGTTCATGCAAGCACCGCCTTCACCCCATATAGGGTATTGTTTGGACAAGAAATTGTTTTGCCTGTCGACATTATGTTAAACGTAGGCAATCAGGAGTCATTTGCCTCAGTGGACAATTATGTGTCTAGGCTGAGGGACACTTTGTCTACTGTAATAGAGGCAGTCAAAAGGCACCAGGCCAAGGCCTCAGAACAACAGAAAATGTACTATGATTTTCGGGCTAATTTCCAATATTACTCTGTGGGGGAACTAGTCTGGGTTCGGAATAAAGCTAGGAAGCGTGGGGTGTGTCCAAAACTACAGAGGCGGTATAAAGGTCCGTTTAGAGTCGTGGACAGGGTGACGGATGTGCTCTATAGGCTAGTGCTAGTGGAGGGAGGCCAAGAGAGTGTTGTTCACTTTAATCGACTTAAACCCTTTACGTCTCCTTTGCCAGTGCCATCAAATCCCACAACATCCCGAGGAAGCGAACAGAGGAATCAGTTGACTCCATCTAGCCGACATCAGCGCTCTGGGGTCCAGTTTGGTGCTAATTGGGTCTACCATCGTTATCCTCGCCATGATGCCTCTGCAGAAGTGAGGACACCACCAGCAGAAGTGAGGACACCACCAGTGGGTCGGACTGATTGGAGTCCTGCCTTGGCGGATGTCGTAGGAATACAGACGGCCCAATCGGGAGACCCATCAGCCACTGAATTAACCCCTCCTTCAGATGTGACTGTATCCTGTCCAGAGCAGGCACACCAACTTCCTGGTGTGTCCTCAGTTGAGGAAGGACGTCCACTACGTCAGCGTAGACCTCCCGTTTGGTCGCAAGATTATCGTATGTCATCCTAGTGACTCGAGGACGAGTCCTTTTTTTTCAAGAGAGGGGAAAGTGTGATGTGAATATGCTGGGGGACACATTTCGGTGATTAGCATCACCTGTGTATCAAGAGAATTGAGTACAGGTGTGTGTGTGTGATTGCGGGCGGGAGGTCGTCTGGAAGGTGATAAAGGACAGAGCAGACGGGGCACGAGGGGAGCATCTGACTACTGCGGTTCGGCACTCTTGGGAGGGAGGGTGTCGTTCGCAGCCGTTTAGGACTGCCGGCGATGAAGATAGTTAGAGAGGGGGTCAGAGGTTCCTGTGTGAGGAGGGGAGGTCTGCTGCCTCCTGTAGGAAGTTAGGGCCGGGCTTTAGAAGAGTGCAGGAGCCGCCACTGCTCTTCATACTCCCTGCTGCTGCGCGCGACACTGACGCCAGCCGAACTGTCTGTACCGTCCAGCGAAGCCGCTCCCCGGGGAGTTGGACGGCATCACAAGCTCAGACCCCGGGGGAGGGTCTCGTCAAGCGGGCGAGTTAAGTTTGACCAATATTGTTGTTAAATGTATTTCTGTATGTGCGTGTTTTATATAGGCCGTTGTGTAGTGCAGAGGGGGAGGAGGTTACAGGTGGTAGAGCTATCGTCATAAGCGGGACATCCATACGGGTCACTTTAAACGGTGAGAGTGGATTGCTGTGATTTCTCAAGTTGCTGTGATTGATAAATTGCAGTGCCTCCTGCGTTGAGGGTGTTGCGTGCTGTGATTTGAAATGGTGTGCCTTAAGCTAGAAACTAGCCCTGTGTGTGCTGTGTAGTGGTTCTTCACCTAGATGAAACGTGCAGTGATCGTCCTGTGGTGACTGGTGACCTCTAGTCATTTGTAGTCCTCTTTACCTCTATGCAATAGTTTTATATATTCAACATGTGATCATTTAATAAAGATTGTATATTTTCCTATACCGTTGTGATTATTTAAAGGCTCTGACACTGGCAGTATTTTCCTGCCAAAGGATAAAACCCATATTTATTACAATATCATTTCAAGTACCGCGGTGAAGTTAGTTTTAAGTTGGATATTCGACGGATGTTCACTCCGGTTCCAGCCGCGACTTTACTGAGGTTTGCCCAGTGTTGGCAGCAGGAGAACGGCTCCAGGGCCTCGCGCTAAGTCGTCCTTAAATTACTTACCATGAATACAAAATGATTGCATTTTTTTCAATAACTTCCACATCACGTGACCCAGTGACTTCAAACCAGTATCAAATTGTATAACCAAACTGATCAAATAAGACACACCACATTTTATGCTGTTAGTGCTTTGTCTATTTTGTATGAATATTAATATGCAGAAATTATAACATTCAGTTTTGCTTACCTCCTCAACTGCACAAGCATGCAGGTGCCCCTTGAGGTTTTTTATCACATGTGTGTGCTTTTTGATGCAGAGGAGTACACTCATTTGATAAAACAGAGCAAAACATACCTCGACATTTTGAAAATCCAGGACATGAAGCTGGAATAAAGTGGGCGTGTAATGGGAGAGGAGGAAAGCACCAGTGAGAAATCTGCTAACAGTGCTGTTGGAAAGTCACCTTTTACACTTGCTTTTCAAGTCAGGCGGGACCAAGCAAAGTGTGACATCCTATCAGAAGATGCAGTTGTCATAAACAACCATTACCTCTGTCCCGGTGTCATCAATGTGCTGTTAAAAAACTATATGGGGATTTTCCCATTGTGGAGTGGGTTGTTGCTTGGGGATCTGTCACGGCATGGAAAATGCATGACCTTCAAAACAGACGGAAAAGAAAAAAACAGGGATACCAACTGCCATGTTGAGCTCTGGTTTGGTTTGGTCAAGCACTCCATCCTCTTAAAGAAGAAGTACCTAAGACCTGCAGAGTTCATATCCAAAATGTTTGCCTCAATGCAAGGAAGATCACATTGGGCAACATAATATGCCAATGCAGATACTGGATAAAAACATTACAAGTTCTCGCAGGCCAGATGATGACCATGAAGAACAGTGGAGCAAGCGGGACAGCTCTACTGGTCAATTGAAGTCCAAGTCCAGCTCAAAGTACTTCAATCCACCAGAGAAACTACCAAACCCCAGGAGCCTACATGCCAAAAAAGTGAAGAAAAGGAAAGAGGCTCAGGATCAACAAGTTACAGATGCACAGGTAAATATGTTTTTTTACTTGAGGCAATATGTGTTTAAATGGTTGTTTAGATATATACAGTGGAGATCAAAATTAGAGAACAAAGTATTAATACTTGATTTATTCTGAAGTGTAAGTGAAGGTATGTTGCATGTTGCTGAAGGAGGTTCACATAAACATTTGCATTCATCCAGCCATGTAGCTGTACAAGAGGCCCAACTCCTGCTGCAGAAAACATCCCCCAAACCATGACACTTCCTCCTCCAAATTTAACTGACTTCTTTACACACTTTGGGTTCATTCTTTCTGCTGATGAGAGGTTTGGTCACTGTAGAGTGGGCTTTCGGTCCAAATTGTCTTAAACGGCGAGACACTGTGCCAAGACAGATCCTTGTCCTGTTCAGCACTGAACTGGCGAGCAACTCCAGCTGCAGCTTTTCCAAAACCTTTTCATTCCCAGTGTCAATATTAAACTGCATTAATGCATTTCCTGGAAATTCTCATTTGCAGTTAACCTTACTATGGAAAAAGAGGGACACAGAAATGGTCATTTCAGTGCTCCCTTCACAGATTAAGGGGCACAGCATCCTCATCCACCATAGTGAGCAATGCTCACTTCGACCATACAAGTGGTTGACAGGGGAGGTACGTGACTGCATGTTTTCAAGTATCATAAGTTTCACTCTGCATTGTGACATACCTACTTTATATAGCATTTCAAGGCTTATATCAAAAGAGTTCAATTACTAAGATACTCTTAAAATGCTGGAAAGTTCAGACAATTTTAGTGTGTATTAACTGAATAATTATTATTTTTGTTTTTTATTTTGTTGTTTTTGCCAGGTTATTGAGGGCCTGTTTCATGTTGCTGCCCACACATTCAAGGTGGTGGACACCGTGTACATTATGAATCATTACTCAGCAGGTGGGATTCTGTTCAGTGACAGAACTGAGCTACCTCGTCACAGTTTACCAAAGGTAATGTGTGTGGTGATTGTTGGTCTGTTTGTGCATGGTGATGATGTGGGGTGTGGTGGGGTGGGGAATGACTTGGAGGTTCATGGTCATACATTAGCTACATGGAGTAAAAAATGGTCTAAATTCAAATCAAGTACTACATTACCTGAGATGATTGATTTTTTTTAATCCTCTGTGTTTAAAATCCCCTCATGAAATATTTGGTTTAAAGTTAATCAACCTACTATTGGACATCCATACCAACACTTCTATCTAGAAGTTCCTAGGCACAACAAATACAGTGCACAATAAAATAATTGTCATGGGTAAACCATGAATCTGTCATTAGAAGTATGCATGTTTGTTTTCATCCTTTTTTATTTGATGGGTCTTGTAGGTAAACTTTGACAACTATAAAGCTGTTCTGTCATTTGTGCTCATCAACAACAACCACTGGAACTTGCTGGTTTGTAATTCTTTTGTTTTTGTTTTTTATTTCATACTTTTGTATTCTGTATTATTTGTCTTTTAATGCGCACTATTTAACTATTAATGTAAAAAAGATAATTTGTGATTAATAGTAATGTTCCTCTTTGTTCTGTCACAGTACATTAATGCAGAAACCAGCACAGTATTTCTGATGGATCCAGCAGCATTGTCATCAGAGCTTGAGGACTCTAAACATGCTCCTAAAAGAATACAGTAAATCCACATTTAAGCTAGTTTTGAAAATTCTTATACAAATACATATAAATGTTTAAAGTGAATAACAGTCATTTACATTAATATTCACAAACAACAGTAACTGAAGTGTAGAGGTCAGTATTCAGTCAGTAACATTTATGGCTGATTTGCTCCAGTCCATCAAACATTGGTTATTCACTGGTGGTACCACATGTAACAAAATCACTATTTAAAGTGTATTAAAATGAACCTTATTTAGGGAATACTTAAGGATGAGGAGGACACGCCATGGCAAAGCAGACTGGGTGGATGTTAGGTGGAAAGGGGGTTATGAGCCATCCAGTTCAACAGGATGGCAGTAGCTGCGGTGTCATTGTTGTTAAGGTAAGCGAAGGAGATTTTGTATTCATTATGTCATGTACGAAATGTCATGTGTGAAAGATCATTACATTTCAGAACATTTAGGCAAATGTAAAATGCATCTGAAGACAAGTTACAAATCTGTTAAATGTTTTGGGAGGCACTACTCACAGGTCGATGTCTTCAATACCGTGTTCCCCATGTTTGTTGTCAGTAGCTGTGTAATTATTATCCAATGGAGAAACACCCACAGAAGTGTTGTTTGTTTAGATGGCAAAAGCAGTGATGGAGGCATTCCCTCAGATCCCAGATGTTAAATTTGAGACATCAAAAAAGGCCATGAAAAAGGAGAGGAGAGATCTGGCTGTCGAAATCCTAAAGGTATCAGGTACATATACTGTAAAGCACACATAGGCTATAGTATAATTACAATATACTGTATGTAATGTCTGGACCTCCCATTACAGACTGGGTGAGTTGTTGTGAAGCAGCAGTTCCAATGTAGAATTGTTATGTAGACATAACAAGTACACTTGAGTCCAGCTAAGGGAAAGCCAACTGACACAAGCATGTAAACACACTGATAGAAAATTAAAATGCATATTAATCTTCATAAAAAATACACAAAGCACTAACATAGCATAAAAAGTGGTGTGTCTTATTTGATCAGTTTGGCAATACAATTGGATACTGGTTTGGAGTCACTGGGTCACATGATGTGGAAGCTATTGAAAATAATGCAATCATTTTGTATTCGTATATTTATGGGAAGTAATTTAAGGACGGTCCCTAAATCAGTTTCCAACGACTTAGCGCGAGGCCCTGGAGCCGTTCTCCTGCTGCCAACACTGGGCAAACCTCAGTAAAGTCGCGGCTGGAACCGGAGTGAATATCCGTCGAATATCCAACTTAAAACTAACTTCACCGCGGTACTTGAAATGATATGCTTGAATGTGAATGTGATGTATATGATTTGATGTCATTTAGACTAGTTCATGACTTAATATTAATCATAATTCATGGTTAAAAAGCTAAGCATTCATGAGTTGAATACTACTGAATTACATTAGTATTTTGAGAGTTTGTTATGATCTTCATTATGGCCATAGATTGAATTCATGACATAAGAAGTAATAGCCTTGTTTTACACAGGCTAGGTTTTTCCTGGGATCACTTGATTTGGATTTGGATTCTGAATTCTCCTTGACAAAGGAGAATTAGAGCTGATACAGGGTTTATCCTGCAGGAAGGATCACCTATCCTTTCTCTCACACTTGGAGTTCACCGGTGTGTTAGGACTTCTGAATGACTAAACTTGACTATTTTCTTTTTGTTGACTAACTGACTTATTAAAGGACCTTGTATTCTGGATTGAAGACACTTACACTGCATTCTGGATTGAAGACACTTAGACTGCATTCTGGATTGAAGACACTTACACTGCATTCTGGATTGAAGACACTTACACTGCATTCTGGATTGAAGACACTTAGACTGCATTCTGGATTGAAGACACTAACACTGCATTCTGGATTGAAGACACTTAGACTGCATTCTGGATTGAAGACACTTAGACTGCATTCTGGATTGAAGACACTTAGACTGCATTCTGGATTGAAGACACTTACACTGCATTCTGGATTGAAGACACTTAGACTGCATTCTGGATTGAAGACACTTACACTGCATTCTGGATTGAAGACACTTAGACTGCATTCTGGATTGAAGACACTTAGACTGCATTCTGGATTGAAGACACTTAGACTGCATTCTGGATTGAAGACACTTACACTGCATTCTGGATTGAAGACACTTACACTGCATTCTGGATTGAAGACACTTAGACTGCATTCTGGATTGAAGACACTAACACTGCATTCTGGATTGAAGACACTTAGACTGCATTCTGGATTGAAGACACTAACATTGCATTCTGGATTGAAGACACTTACACTGCATTCTGGATTGAAGACACTTACACTGCATTCTGGATTGAAGACACTTACACTGCATTCTGGATTGAAGACACTTACACTGCATTCTGGATTGAAGACAGCACACACGAGCTGAACTTAAAAAGGAACATTAAAGGACACAACAGCGGGACACTTTATTGTATTCTAAGTGAGCTGTGTGTTTCATGGGATTGTTGTTGTGTGTTAAACCATGAAAGCGCTGTAAAATTGTTAATGTTGAAATTGTCGTGCCAAATACAGTGGTATTGTTTAATTCCTCTGTGATAACTGGTTGAAAAGGGGAACTATTTTATTTTCAGTTTTCAATACATTTCATATGTTTGAGTAAAGGTTATTGCCTATCACTTATCTTGTCTGGTGCTTCCATGTGTGGTCAATGTGTCACTTAGCTCCTCCCGAACCGAGAGCAACTGTTACTTACAAAGATTAGGTCATCACGGTTACAAATAGGACTATGGAATGTAATGGTTTTATAACTACTAGTACTACTCCCTGCAGATAATGAAAGCTAATGGTCGTATGTTTATTTGAAGAGAAAATATTATATTTTGAGGATGAAATTAATTAGATTTTTAAATTATAACTTATAAATTGTAAAAGTCTGAGAAGAATTGAACCTGACCATCTCACTCTCAAAGAGACTGAATGAACTGATAAGAATATGAGTTTAAAACTGCATGTGGAAGAGCGTCTGTGAGTCTGTTTCAGTTTTATTTAGAGTCATTATGGTTCTGCTTGGTGACTCTGCTTGGTGTTGTGTTCACTGGACCAGTTATTCTCATCACCGTCTCTTCAACAACCCTCTGCACCTGCAGCAGGCCGTTCTCACTTCAGTCACACTGAAGGAGGTTTTTGTACGGCTCTATATCACTGTGTGAACACACCGCTACCATGGTTACCCAGACAGTAGTAATCTCCAGCATCTTCAGCCTGAACTCCACTGATGGTTAAAGTGTAGCGAGAACCAGAGCTACTGCCACTGAATCGAGACGGCGTTCCAGAGAAGAGATCTGATGTATCGTATATAAGAAGTTTGGGAGCCTGTCCAGGTTTCTGAAGGTACCAACTGAGATCATCACCAATATCTGAGCTCCCCGTGGCGGTGAGTTCCACAGTCCCTCCAACACTAACAGACTTGGATTTGTCGGCCTGAGTCAGAAATTTTTGGGCAGAAGTCTCTGAAATGAGAAATGAAATGAGATTTTGAGAATGAAATGGAATAGCCAACAACATGCAGCAGCAGTCTAAATTATAACAATCATACAGAGATTAAGACATAAAGAAAATTGGACGCAAACATGAGAAGACATCAGCTGCAAAAAATGATCACATATGTCTTCAAAACCTCTCACCCTGACTCAGAAAACCCAGCATGACAATCAGAGTTATTGGCAACATCATCCTGAAGCAGTTTTCAGTGTGAGTACGAGAAAACAGTTCAGACTCACGGTGACACGAGAACTTAAAACTGTGAGGAGCAGCGATGCATTCAAATCATGCAAAACCCGTTTGGGCCCAGCTGTGGTTGTGGAAGTGAAAGGGAGAGAGGAGGTGGAGGAAGTAGAGGCTACATCTCCCTGTGGACTGATTCAGAACATGAAGAAACTGCTGACTCTCTGTTTCTCACCTCTCTGCTGTTTCTGTCTTTGTCAACTTTCCCAAAGGCCTTTGCACTGATAAATAGTTGCATGCTGCCCTCTGCTGGCTGTTAATGGAGATGCTCCAGATGTGACACTGATGGATTTAGGGGATCAATCATGTGTCAAGGGTTAACGATCCCTTTAGAGACTTTAATTCTTCAAACAAATTCAGGGCTTCATCCCAAAGCTGTGCGTATGGATTATGAATCATATTCTGCTTTATATGTCTCTGCTCTATTTTGTTACTGATTTTATAATAGATGATGTTATTATAACATCCTATGGGTTTCATGCCTCTCCTTGTTTTGTCTCCTCTGTTTCTGTTGTGCATTTTAATTGTGCTAAATGAATCAAATCAAAAATATTATTCTGCTTTTTTTCTCCAATAGAAATTTGAATAAGTTTAACATCATCAAGCGTTCCACAAACATCCGTGTGAAACAGGTTCAATTATTTGCAGCTCTGACACATTTCAGCTGAGATTTGAGTCACTTCCTGTTAGGAAAGTTTATTTAAAAAACATTTGACTCTTCATCCTAAAAGAAGCAAGAAGTTTTGTCCAGTTGGGACTGATTTCCTCCTCTGAGACGTTTGATGAATTGTCTTCATGATACAGACTGATTTTTGATTGATTGATTACATGTATTATTGTGTCATGCATAATCAATATGCCCAGCCCACAAGGGCTTACAAGACACCAATATTAGACAACAAAAAGACCAGAAACCAAAAGTATTTGCTTAACAACACTAATACTAACAAAATAAACCATCCTGACGTTTCTTCCAGGCTTTTGCAACAAAAGAGGCTAACTTAAAAACATTGAAATTAAACAACCCTTCAATCCTGTCATCATCAGTGCTCCAAAACATTTCAGGATACTGAATAAACATTTAGTTGAAAAAAGGTATTCTCAGCTCATCATAAAAAGGACAATATAAAATCAAATGAGATTCATTTTCTACCTCTCCTAAGTCACAAAGTTCACAAAGTCTGTGTTCCTCTGGGATGTTTTTAAATCTGCCGACTTCAAGGGCCAGAGGAAGGATTCCTGTTCTTAACTGAGCACACAAGGATCTTTGATTTCTCCCTAAGTTTGCTTTACATTAAATTCAGTAGCATAGTTATGTTTGATTTGAATGTTCGATATTTCGGTTTTAACAAGATGTCATTTAACCACTTTTTTTCAAATCCAAAGCGTAACTTTTCTCTAATTGTGTTTCCACTGCATGATAAATTATTTCTATAGATATACTGTAGTTCAGCTTCTCTGAAGACAGCATGAAGCTCTGCAGCCCATGGACCATTCTGAACTTCACTCCAAAGGAAAACCTTCTTACTGATCCTAATATCTGACATATTAATGAAACGATTCCACAGTCTAATCATTTCACATTTCCTCCTTATTGATCCAGGAATCCAACCCATGTCACCCTGAGCAGCAACTTTATGAATGCCCAGAAAACAACGTATAGCTCTGTTTTGTACTGCATCTGAAATGGACCTTTCTTTAAATCCCCATATCCCTGCAGCATAATTCATAATAGGAGAAACACATGCATCATACAGTTGAGAGTAAGTGGAATATCCCAGGTCTTTACATATTTGTAACTTGTTAACAACAGACCCCAAAGCTCTGCTAGCTGAACCAGCCAAGAGTTTAATTCCATTTTCGTAAGTCATAAATTCATCAAGAGGGAATCCCAAATATTTGTACTCAGATTCATATTCCAATGTCATGTTCCAGAAAGTGAAAATGTTAAGAAATAATACTTTGAAGTGAGAGGCAGAGATCCCAGTAATGTGTGTGCTTGGTGAGGTTTGTGTCAGCTCTGTGTTCACTGGTCTGTGTCTCCTCAGCAGCTGCAGAAGGTTCCTGCTGGAAGAGCTCAGCTTCTCTGCAGTCTGACTGAGGGAGGTTTTTGTACGACGACAAATCACTGTGTGAACACATAGCCAGTGTTTATATGGAGACTCTGACAGTAATAAACTGCTGCATCTTCAGCCTGAACTCCACTGATGGTCAAAGTGAAGTCAGAGCTGCTTCCACTGCCACTAAACCGAGATGGTGTTCCTGATTGACGTGTGCTAGCTAAATATATCAGGAGCTTTGGAGGCTGTCCAGATTTCTGTTGATACCAGGACAAATAATTATTATTGTAAACAGGTTGACTAGTCTTGCAGGTGAGAGCGACAGTGGATCCTGGAGTAGATGTCACTACTGGAGGCTGAGTCACAGTCACCTGACCGCTGCATCCTGCAGGACAAAACAAATCATTCATTCATCAGCAGAAGGAAAGGAGAGAAAAGGCGAGGCGTCGTGTTTGAGATGTTGCCGAGCCAACAAACCTGTAAACCAGCAGCAGGCCAGCGTCCAGATGAGGATGGTGATGAGAGTCATGGTGGTTGTGGTCTCTGCTGTGTTGACTGACAGATCTGAGTCCTGCAGTGTTGAACTCACAGGACTATAAAGCTTCTCAGTTCACTGGAGGATCAGCTGACGATGCAAATTGCCTGCCCCTCATAATACGGGACCGTCCCACGTTTATGAATTTTAAGACTCATATAAAATTGTGGCTCAGGGAAAATCAAAGCTGCACTCACTTTTAACTGCATCACACACTTCATTATGTGTGTCACTCACATGTCCTGTTGCATCTTGTCTTGTCTGTTGTTGTTAGTGTTTGTCTTGACCCTCAGATTAAATATGAGGGTGTTGTATGTATGTTACTTTGTTTTTATGTTTTCTATGTTTTCTGCCTGGGTACAATAGATGAAAACTAGCCATTGTACTATCGAGTATTTACATTGTGTATTTAAACTGATGTCCATAAATATGCACTGTCCCTATTAAATAAACTAATAGTTCAATAAATAAAGCCTCCTCTCTATGGGAATGATTTCTCTGAGTTTTATTTGTTTCACACAAAGAGAAACAATTTATTCATCAAGAATGTAGCATGAACCATAAACCATCATTAAATAAAACTGGATCTTGATGAGCCTGTTTTTGTATTTCTTTTTAATTCAACATGAAAAATACCGTCTTGATATTTTCAGTATCTAATACATCTGTTAGTAGAGGAGATGGTCGTATGTTAATTTCACTGTGACATTTGAAGAGAAAGTTGGACGCAAACATGAGAAGACATCAGCTGCAAAAATGATCACATATGTTTTCAAAACCTCTCACCCTGACTCAGAAAACCCAGCATGACAATCAGAGTTATTGGCAACATCATCCTGAAGCAGTTTTCAGTGTGAGTACGAAAAAACAGTTCAGACTCACGGTGACACGAGAACTTAAAACTGCGAGGAGCAGCGATGCATTCAAATCATGCAAAACCCGTTTGGGCCCAGCTGTGGTTGTGGAAGTGAAAGGGAGAGAGGAGGTGGAGGAAGTAGAGGCTACATCTCCCTGTGGACTGATCCAGAAGAAACGTTGGACTCTGCATCTCTCTGCTCCTTCTGCCTTTGCTGGTAAATAGATACAGGCCGCCCTCTTCTGGCTGACTCCATACTACTGTAACCCAGTAGAAAACAGATATTGTTATTTCCCTTAAAATATATTTTTTATTTATTTCACCCTCTTTAATTTATTATTCTGTCAATAATATTATTTTGCACACACATAGTCCTTATTTGGTGTATTATATGCATGATAGGAAAGAGGAAGTAGTCCCACCCTCTTCTCGCGAGAGTTACAGTGCGTGAGTGAGAGTACAGAGTAGCGCGGTGCAGAGTCAGAGCAGCGGTACGAGCAGATGAGAAACACGGAAGAGAAAGACAATAAGAAGTCACGAAAACGGCGGTTGTTAACTCACTTATCAACACAGAATAACCCCTGAGAGTGTACCTACCTGAAGCAGAGAGGTGGTCGAGGACCTGTGGGTTATTGTTTTCGGCAGAGGCTTGGTGAGTCGCTCGAGCTAACTAGCGCTAGCCCATGCTAACCGGAGTAGCCACATCGTGATTCAGTCTGTGAGAGGGCAGAACGCTTGTTTACTCATGAACGTGACCTGCCGCTACTGTTTACTGTGTGTTTTAAGAGTTAAAGCTGCATATTTTGCTCTGATAATCTGATGAAAATATGAGGTGTGCTATTAATTTTCCTGTGTGTGTGTATTCACTCTGAGATGCACTGTTTAGGGTGTGTGTCTGTTAAATACGGCTAAACATGTCCATTTATCACAGAGGCAGAAACTCTGAAGCACTGAATTGATATTGTGATGTGTGTTAAAGGTGCATTTAGCTAGTTTTCAGTTCATAATTCAATGAAAATGTGTGAAATGGTTAAAAAGGATTAAAATGAACAATATTTCATGTGGAAAACTGAGTTAAAATTATCATAATTTATGGTAAAGAAGCTAAAATGATCATAATTCTTGGTTAAATAGCTAAAATAATTCATGTTGATTTAGAATGATTAAGAATGTGTGAAAATACTCACCTTGAGATAAAAAGAAAAGAAGTGTACAGTTAAAAAGATAATTCATTTAATCACTATTGTGTTCCAGTAGTGTGTTGAGATTTATAGTATGTATTGAATATGGCCGTAAGAGAAGTTTGATGATTCTGTGTTAAGTGATAGCCCTGTCTTTATACAGGCTAGGTTTTTTTGAGACCCTTGAGAAACCTTTTGATGTGGATCTGGATTCTCCTGATTGAGGGAGATGGCAAGCCAGTGAAATGTTCCTTGCCCAAAGGAGCAGAGAACCAGCACCTGAGCCGAGGAGGACATCCAGCCCTTCTTCACCTTAACTGAGTGTGTCTGTGGTAGGACCACCACACACACACCTGACTCTTTGAACTTTCCCCTGACTTGACTTACACACAATTGACTGAAGCGCGCTGACCAACAACAAGAACATTCAAGAACATTAAAGGAACGTTACGGTTCCTATTGGGCACTTTTATTTGGTTTTATGTTAAAGAGAGACTGTGAAACATTGAGCAATCAGATGTCATTGCATTGAATTTTATTTAGATTTTATTTTATTTTCATACAGTTCAATACAGTCAACTTACTTTAAATATACGCTGTGGCTCCATTTATTTATTGTGTCTGTCACTTCCTCTTTAAACCCTCCTCTACGAACCTAGTCTCTGGTCCAAACTCTATAGTAACTAGTGGGTTACACTAACATGACATTTAATTTGTGCAGCCCTTTGCTCTTCTCCTGATCATGACATCAGTCTAATCTGGATGCTTCAGCTGTGATACTATAGAGGTCTCAGGGGGAATGCTAGAAAACTGCACACTTGGTTCTCTTCTCCATTCAAGATTTGTTTAAGCCCTCAAATCCTTTAGTTTCTTGTGGCTTGTATTTTGAGCATGTCCTTGCTTTCCTCTGAAGGTAAAAGGATTATCTGCATTGTTTAAGATTTTTTTAAATGGGTAATAATCCCTTAAAGGGACTGTCATTCTTCAATCAATGTCAGGGCTTCACCTCAAAGTTGTGTTTATGGATAAATAAATAATATCACTCTGCTTTTTGTGAAAAAGCTCTTTCATCAAGTTGTCATCAAGCGTTCCAAAAACATCAGTGTGAAACAGGTTGAATCTTAAGTTGATAAAGTTGATAACATGCTTTTGCTATTTGTCCTAAAAGAAGAAACCAAACGTGTCACTCGGAGAACTTTTGTTCAGTTCAGATTAATTTCCTCCTCTGAGGCGTTTTGGTGAATTCAGGCTCTGCTCCGAGTGTCTTTTTGAAAGATGCTGATCCTGGTTCAGTTCGCAGCAACATCAACGAAAGCTGCAAAAATGACGGAAAGTTTCCGATGTTCGTCTGTTCCTTTGTGACCTTTTTAAACCCGGACACACAAACATGTACTTAAACACAGCACTTGAGTAAATGTGCTTTGTTTATATTCTGAAAGTAGTTTTATGTCTTTTACTGAGACTTAATGATGAGAAAATGAACGTCTTCTAGTCAAAGTGAAGGGACTGAGTAGGAGATAGTGGAATGAATTATGAAACAGTTCTGCTAACATGAAAAATGCATCTTGATTTCAATTTTCTATTTCTGAATTGGAAGATAGGTCTGAAATGTGTCATGTGTCTATTAGGGTGAATATGTAGTGTGTGCTTGGTGAGGTTTGTGTCAGCTCTGTGTTCACTGGTCTGTGTCTCCTCAGCAGCTGCAGAAGGTTCCTGCTGGAACAGCTCAGCTTCTCTGCAGTCTGACTGAGGGAGGTTTTTGTACGACGACAAATCACTGTGTGAACACACGGCCACTGTTTATCTCGCGGTAACTCTGACAGTTATAAACTGCTGCATCTTCAGCCTGAACTCCACTGATGGTCAAAGTGAAGTCAGACCGGCTTCCACTGCCACTAAACCGAGATGGTGTTCCTGATAGAATTGTGCTAGCTAAATATATCAGGAGCTTTGGAGGCTGTCCAGATTTCAGTTGATACCAGGACAAACACTTATTACCACTACTATCTATGTAAACAGGTCGACTAGTCTTACAGGTGAGAGTGACAGTGGATCCTGGAGTAGATGTCACTACTGGAGGCTGAGTCACAGTCACCTGACCGCTGCATCCTGCAGGACAAAACAAATCATTCATTCATCAGCAGAAGGAAAGGAGAAAAAAGGCGAGGCGTCGTGTTTGAGATGTTGCCGAGCCAACGAACCTGTAAACCAGCAGCAGGCCAGCGTCCAGATGAGGATGGTGATGAGAGTCATGGTGGTTGTGGTCTCTGCTGTGTTGACTGACAGATCTGAGTCCTGCAGTGTTGAACTCACAGGACTATAAAGCTTCTCAGTTCACTGGAGGATCAGCTGACGATGCAAAGCCTCCTCTCTATGGAAATGATTTCTCTGCTCTCAACAGACTGAAGGCAACGTGGGACACGAAATCAGGAGGAATACGGCTCGGATGAACAACATGGAGGATCTTAATGGAACAGAGGAAAACACTCACATTAAAAGTGCAGTTGAGGATTTAAGGATACGTTTGTGTTCACTGTGGTTGGTATGAAACGTTTGTCTGCTGTTCATTTACTGACAGGATTTAATGAAATCTATCAAATATTTCACTTTTTCATCATATGACTTTGTAACTCATCATTATCTATAAGCATCATGTTCATTTAACCATGTATGAACTTAAATAAGACTGAAAATATGACTTATGAGGAGGCTGTCATCATTTCTCTCTCTGGAGTAGAAAAGTAAAAAAATAATATTATATAATCAGTCTTTACTTTTAAAATACGTTTAAATCCATATAATTTGAAAGATTTTGTAGATTTTCAATGGAAAAAGTGTTTTCAATGGATAGATTTGTCTCTCAAATTTAAAAATATGCTATAAAATTGTTAAAAAACATGTAGACGTTGAAGGAATAGGAGTTGAATCATTACTTAATTAAAATAAATGATTAATTATGCATTCTTACTATAAAATAACTCTGTTTTCAGTGGACAGATGCTTGTTCACAGTGCAGGAGGTTTTTGTACGGCCACTTAACGAGGTTGTATCACTGTGGTACACTTTTGGTGGAGGAACCAAACTCATCGTTAACTGTAAGTATCACAGATTTATGATTTCTACAACGTTCAATATTATAATCGCTTTGTCAAAAGTAAATGTGATGAACCAAATCATTATTTTGGATCATTTATACTTTTTGGATATTTATTATTCATTAATCTAGGCTGATATTGGAGTTTAGGAAAACACTGCATATTATTTTCCTATTATAGATTATGTTTTGGTGAAGTAGATGCAGTATTTTATTTTGTAACATTGAAACATCTGTTAGTGTGTTAGCTGTACGTTATAAAATCTAATGTTGATCAAACAAATAAGAGGGTTTATTGTACATTCAGTGTCGCTGCAGTTTGTGTTCACGGTTCGTTAGTTCAAAGTGATGAAAAGGAAGTGAAACAGACAGATGTCAAAGTCTTTCACTGCTTACAGTTTACAGATGATTAATGAAACTTTTCTATTCCAATGACTCCTCAGTCACATTGTATATGATTCTATAATGATTTAATGAGGAGAGCCGCAGGAGAAGATTGGTTCCTGTAAATGACAGAACTCCAGTCAGCGTTGTATTTGTTAAATCCTCCCTCCATCCCATGTCTCTGTGTGACCACAGCATCATGCACACAGCTAACCCTCAGTAACGTCACCTCTGTCATGTTCAGCTGTCTTTCCTACAGTGGAAGTTAATCTGCTCCTCGTGTGTCTCTGCTCTCCCCTCCAGCTGGCTCCATGATCCGGCCCTCAGTCTCCCTGCTTCCCCCCTCCTCTGAGCAGCTCTCTGGGGGCTCGGCCACGCTGGCCTGCCTGCTGACCGGCTACTCTCCTCGGGGAGCCGTGGTGAGCTGGGAGGTGGACGGCACCGAGGTGACGGAGGGGGTCCTGAGCAGCTCAGAGGAGGAGAAGAGCGGACTCTACAGCAGCAGCAGCACCCTGAGCCTGAGCCAGGAGCGCTGGATGGCAGGAGAGCTGTACTCCTGCAAGGTCCTCCATCACAACCAGATGCAGTCCCTCCACAGGAGCCAGTGTAAGGCCTAGAGGGTCTGGATGGAGGCCAGGACAGGAGCTCTGCATGGGGGGAGCAGGAGGAACACACCTGCTGCTCTGAACAATCTGAGGACAACGTTTGTAGAGGAAACTATAAAGCCTTGTGTGACTGCTGTAAAGTAGCTAGAGAGTAATGTGTGTAGCTCAGCAAGTAGATGTGTTTAATAACTGTCTTTTTATAATAATAATAATAATAAAGCTTTCACTGATGAATTACATGATGAAGTGTTTGGTGTTTCATTTTATTTAGAGAAGTAAAGAATTAAATGGTTTCATATCAACTGGTTCTACTCCCTGCAGAAAAATAAAGCTTTGATTCATCTTGTAAATATCCATATTTCTATATTACAATACAATAATACAGAGATGTGAAACTGAGGGAGGATTCTGCAGAAACTTCACCTCCATCCATCAGACAGAGAAGACAGGACCCACACATGCAGACAGACAAGGTTGCAGTGCCGAGGCTCAGTGTTCAATAAACCAGTTCAGGTTCGGTACACAGTAAGGCAGTCGGTGAAGATAACGGCACAAACGTCCGAGAGGAAGGAAAGCTGATTTTCCATAATCTTCTTTATGTTCATTACTTTACGAAAATAAACATTTTAAATGATTGATACATTCAAAAAGGTTATACCGTCCTACAATAAAACTGTGGATTA
This sequence comes from Eutrigla gurnardus, assembly GCF_963514095.1. Lineage (NCBI taxonomy): Eukaryota > Metazoa > Chordata > Actinopteri > Perciformes > Triglidae > Eutrigla > Eutrigla gurnardus. The sequence continues at coordinate 23,354,901 of NC_139921.1, forward strand.
TAAGAAGACCGTGTCTCTGTGTTATTTTTAGGCAAGGCAACTTTATTTGTATAGCACATTTCATCCACAAGGCAGACTCAAAGTGCTTCACATCATGACATGTCATAACAATAAAGTGAAAAGAAAAGAATTAAAAGAAAATAAAGGCAAAATTAAAATGCATTACAGAAAGACAAGGAGAATAAAAACATATTTGCAATAATTAAAAACAGTGCAGACATTAAAGGTTTAGCAGAAAGCTATGGTGAACATAAAAGTTTTCAGTCTAGTTTTAAAAGTGGTCAGAGTTGGGGCAAGTCTTACATCTTCAGGAAGTTTATTCCAGCTATTTGTTGCATAGTGACTAAATGATGCTCTCCCATGATTGTTGTTTACTCTGGGAATCACTAACAGATTGGTCTCAGAAGATCTTAGTGGTCTAGAAGTCTTATGTAGTGGGAGCATATCAGTGATATACTTCGGTCCTAGACCATGTAGTGATTTATATGTGAGCAGGAGGATTTTGAAATCAATCCTCTGACATACAGGGAGCCAATGTAAGGATTTAAGAATTGGTGTAATGTGCTCACATTTTTTGGTCTTTGTAAGAACTCTAGCAGCAGCGTTCTGAACAAGCTGTAGCTGCCTGACAGTTTTTTTTTCCGGAAGACCTGCAAGGAGACCATTACAGTAGTCTAGCCTACTAGTAATAAAGGCATGTACAAGTTTTTCTAAGTCTTGAGCTGACTGAGCCCTCTAAGTCTTGCTACATTTTTGAGGTGATAGTAGGCTGATTTTGTTATTGATTTAATGTAACTGTCGAAATGTAAATCAGAATCCATAATAACCCCAAGATTTCTGGCTTTGTTTGAGGTTTTCAGGGACAGAGAGTGAAGGTGTTTAATTACTTTAAACCTTTCTTTTTTAGCACCAAAAACAATTATCTCAGTTTTATCCTCATTTAGTTGAAGGAAGTTTTGGCACATCCAGTCTTTGACTTGCTCAATGCACTGGCACAGAAGATCTATGGGGCGATAGTCGTTTGGTGATAGTGCTACATAGATTGGGGTGTCATCGGCATAGCAATGGTGGTCAATGTTATTATTTTGCATGATTTGTCCTAGTGGGAGCATGTAGATGTTGAATAAAGTCGGCCCCAAGATTGAACCTTGGGGGACTCCACACGTTACATTGGTAGGTTCTGATACAAAGTCGCCAATGGAAACAAAATAGTTCCTATCTTGTAGATATGACTCAGCTTAAGACTGTGCCTGAGAGCCCCACCCAGTTTTCCAACCTGTCCAAAAGTATTGAGTGGTCGACAGTGTCAAATGCAGCACTGAGGTCTAATAGCATTCATATTGAAGTTTTGCCAGAGTCTGTGTTAAGACGGATGTCATTTACAACTTTAAAAAGGGCCGTCCCGGTGCTATGAAAAGGTTGAAATCCTGACTGGAAGTTGTTGTGGCAGCCAGTTGAAGCCAGGAAGTGATTTAGTTGTTGGAGGACAACTTTCTCAATTATTTTACTTATGAAGGGTAGATTTGAAATTGGTCTGTAGTTGTTGATAATAGAGGCATCTAGGCTCCGCTTTTTTAGAAGAGGTTTAATGACTGCAGTTTTGAAGGCCTTTGGGAAATTGCCTGATTGAATAGAGTTATTAACTATTTGCAATACGTCTATTGATAGGCAGTCAAAAACATTCTTAAAAAAGTTGGTAGGTAAAGCATCAAGGCAGCAGGTGGATAATTTTAGATTTGTCACCGTTTCCACTAGAGTTTTAGAGTCTATGGCATTAAAGCTTGCCATCATTGCTGTGTTACTTTTGCCTGAACAGGGTGGTGATCCAACTTTTTTGTTTGAGATATTGATGCCGTGTCTGAAGCCTTCAATTTTATTAGTATAAAAGGATGCAAACTCATTGCATTTCTGCGTGGAATGGAGTTTAGCTGGTATTTGTGTTGGGGGGTTGGTCAGTCTGTCAACAGTTGCAAATAGGGTTTTCGCCTTATTAGTGTTGTTGTTATTATTCAGAAATTTGTAATTAAAGATGTTTACAAGATCGTTAGCATGACATGGGTTTAGAGGTGGTAACGAGGAGATGGCATTTTTAAAGAGTACAACTACTAGTACTACTCCCTGCAGAAAATGAAAGCTAATAGTCGTATGTTTATTTTGCTGTGACATTTGAAGAGAATACTATATTTTGAAGAAGAAAATGAATGGATTTTTATATTATGACTAATAAATTGAAAACATGTGCTAGTCTGATAAGAATATGAGTTTAAAACTGCATGTGGAAGAGCGTCTGTGAGTCTGTTTCAGTTTTATTTAGAGTCATTGTGGTTCTGCTTGGTGACTCTGCTTGGTGTTGTGTTCACTGGACCAGTTATTCTCATCACCGTCTCTTCAACAACCCTCTGCACCTGCAGCAGGCCGTTCTCACTTCAGTCACACTGAAGGAGGTTTTTGTACGGCTCTAAATCACTGTGTGAACACCCAAGCACCGTTTATCTTGTGGAGACTCTGACAGTAATAATGTGCTGCATCTTCAGCCTGAACTCCACTGATGGTCAAAGTGAAGTCAGAGCTGCTTCCACTGCCACTAAACCGAGATGGTGTTCCTGAGTGACGTGTGCTAACGTAATATATCAGGAGCTTTGGAGGCTGTCCGGATTTCTGTTGATACCAGGACATATACACATAACTACCACTGTAAACAGGCTGACTAGTCTTACAGGTGAGAGCGACAGTGGATCCTGGAGTAGATGTCACTACTGGAGGCTGAGTCACAGTCACCTGACCGCTGCATCCTGCAGGACAAAACAAATCATTCATTCATCAGCAGAAGGAAAGGAGAGAAAAGGCGAGGCGTCGTGTTTGAGATGTTGCCGAGCCAACGAACCTGTAAAACAGCAGCAGGCCAGCGTCCAGATGAGGATGGTGATGAGAGTCATGGTGGTTGTGGTCTCTGCTGTGTTGACTGACAGATCTGAGTCCTGCAGTGTTGAACTCACAGGACTATAAAGCTTCTCAGTTCACTGGAGGATCAGCTGACGATGCAAATTGCCTGCCCCTCATAATACGGGACCGTCCCACGTTTATGAACTTTAAGACTCATTTAAAATTGTGGCTCAGGGAAAATCAAAGCTGCACTCACTTTTAACTGCATCACACACTTCATTATGTGTGTCACTCACATGTCCTGTTGCATCTTGTCTTGTCTGTTGTTGTTAGTGTTTGTCTTGACCCTCAGATTAAATATGAGGGTGTTGTATGTATGTCACTTTGTTTTTATGTTTTCTATGTTTTCTGCCTTGGTACAATAGATGAAAACTAGCCATTGTACTATCGAGTATTTACATTGTGTATTTAAACTGATGTCCATAAATATGCACTGTCCCTATTAAATAAACAAATAGTTCAATAAATAAAGCCTCCTCTCTATGGGAATGATTTCTCTGAGTTTTATTTGTTTCACACAAAGAGAAACGATTTATTCATCAAGAATGTAGCATGAACCATAAACCATCATTAAATAAAACTGGATCATAATGAGCCTGTGTTTTTATTTCTTTTACATATTCAACATGAAAAATACCGTCTTGATATTTTCAGTATCTAATACATCTGTTAGTAGAGGAGATGGTCCTATGTTTATTTCACTGACATTTGAAGAGAAAGTTGGACGCAAACATGAGAAGACATCAGCTGTAAAAATGATCACATGTGTTTTCAAAACCTCTCACCCTGACCCAGAAAACCCAGCATGACAATCAGAGTTATTGGCAACATCATCCTGAAGCAGTTTTCAGTGTGAGTACGAGAAAACAGTTCAGACTCACGGTGACACGAGAACTTAAAACTGCGAGGAGCAGCGATGCATTCAAATCATGCAAAACCCGTTTGGGCCCAGCTGTGGTTGTGGAAGTGAAAGGGAGAGAGGAGGTGGAGGAAGTAGAGGCTACATCTCCCTGTGGACTGATTCAGAAGAAACGTTGGACTCTGCATATCTGCTCCTTCTGCCTTTGCTGGTAAATAGATACAGGCTGCCCTCTTCTGGCTGACTCCATACTGTAACCCAGTAGAAAACAGATATTGTTATTTCCCTTAAAATATATTTTTTATTTATTTCACCCTCTTTAATTTATTATTCTGTCAATAATATTATTTTGCACACAAATAGTCCTTATTTGTTGTATTATATGCATGATAGGAAAGAGGAAGTAGTCCCACCCTCTTCTCGCGAGAGTTACAGTGCGTGAGTGAGAGTATAGAGTAGCGCGGTGCAGAGTCAGAGCAGCGGGTGCTAACTGAGCCTCGCTGGCTGGCGCACGAGGAGGAAGCAGGAAACGAGTTGCGGGTTGCAAATTGTATCGTGAGTGTAACATGGCAGATATGTATGGCAAGCCGTTTTAACATTTAATAGCTAGACTGAATATGTATTGCAGATATCTGTAATTCAATTCAATCTAGTCATAAAGAACATTTCAGATATCCACAATGGCATTCTTCCTAGGACAAATGACGTCACTTTTGCCATTCATGTGTATTGGGCTTTCAGTTTCAGATATCCACAATTACATTCTGGATATCTAGAATGAACATTCTGGATATCTGCAATTGAATTCTTACTAGGAGAAACTCCCATTTCAGATATCTTCAATCCAATTGTTACTAGTCATAATTTTCATTTCAGATATCCAAAATGAAAAATTATTCCAGATATCCAGAATGTAATTTTGAATATCCAAAAATACATTGTGACTAGTACAAATGTCATTATGGATATCCACAATTGGTATTATGACTAGTAGAAATGTAGTTTCAGATATCTACAATTAGAATTATGACTAGGAACAATACAATTGCAGATATCCACAAATGTATTGTTGACAGGTAGACAGGACGCCATTTTAACATAAAAAGGCTTCATTGACTAGCCACAATTATATTTTAGATATCCATAATAGCATTTCTCCTAGTCAAAATTACATTTTGACTAGGAGAAATGGTAATTAAAGATATCTGCAATAACATTCTTACTAGTAGAAATGATATTTTAAGATATCAACAACTTTGATTGTACTAGTCAAAACTAAATTCAAGATATCTTTAAATCCTTAAAAAGTATAAGTGGCCGTTTTATCATTTAATAGCTAGACTGGATATGTATTGTAGATATCTGTAATTCAATTCTTCCTATCCACAATTGTCATTTCAGATATCCACAATGGCATTCTTCCTATCCACAATTGTCATTTCAGATATCCACAATGGCATTCTTCCTAGGACAAATGACGTCACTTTTGCCATTCATGTGTATTGGGCTTTCAATTTCAGATATCCACAATTACATTCTGGATATCTAGAATGAACATTCTGGATATCTGCAATTGAATTCTTACTAGGAACAACTCCCATTTCAGATATCTTCAATCCAATTGTTACTAGTCATAATTTTCATTTCAGATATCCAAAATGAAAAACTATTCCAGATATCCAGAATGATATTTTGAATATCCAAAAATACATTGTGACTAGTACAAATGTCATTATGGATATCCACAATTCGTATTATGACTAGTAGAAATGCAATTGTTGGCATCTGTATATATATTGTGGATAGGAAGAATTGTAATTATTCCTATCCAGAATGCAGTTTTAGATATCTGAAATTGTAATGTTGTAGAATGAACGTAACTGTGACTGTTGACGCAGTGCTTTGACGTCACAGTCTTGCCGGCTACTGTCACAAGGCAAACTGTGGTCAAGCCCGCCTCCACTCGGAAAACCCCGGTAAACCCAGCCCCCAGTTATTTTTTGTTGCCTGTATATAGTCGACATTACGGTAATGCAGTGCCAGAACAGAATTCAAAATAAAAGCAGAAAGTTAAGAAGGCAATCTGCAATTGCAATCAATCTGTCAATTAGCCAGTCTGTTAATTGATTGATGAATTAACTAAACAATTAGTTAATTAATTAATTGAGCATTTAAGGAATTCATTAATTTATGTTGAGAGGAAACTCTGTGTTTCCACAGACTAATTTCAGTTCAGACTGATAGTACTCCACCTCAGCAAGTCACATAGATAATTCCAGGAAGTTCTGATGCAGAATTTCAAAATTAAAAGTCTCGAAAGTGTCTTTAAAGTGTCAAATATTTTCAATATTTCCCTCTAAATTCAGATTGATATTAAGAGGAAACTACCTGCTTCCACAGACTTACTTCACTTCAGAATGATAGTACTCCACCTCAGAGAGTCATCAAAGCCCTCTTAAAACAAAAAAAGTCAATATTTGGATGTCAATATTTTGGATTTTTAAAGGAAACTCTAATTTGACTCCAGATTGATAGTACTCCACTTCAGAGTCACACTCACATAATTCCAGGAAGTTCTGATGTTCAAAATTAAAGATTTTTCTCTTAATTCAGATTGATATTAGGAGGAAACTACCTGTTTCCACAGACTGATTTCAGTTCAGATTGATAGTACTCCACTCAGAGTTACTCATACAATATCAGGAAGTTCTGGTGTGGATTTTGAAAGTTTTGAAATGTCAAATATTTTCAGTATTGAAATTGAAATTCCACATCACAACTTCCTGTTATTACACGCAGTGGCGCCACCAGCCGGAATCCTGTACGCACTGAGCGTACTTTTTTTGAAGCTGAAAAAAAAAATTGATGGTGCTGAACCGGGGCCGGATTGGAAGATTCAGCGGGCTAGATATTTAAATTATGCAAATCAGCGGGTGACACCAAACAACGTCTGCCCAAGCAAGTCAGAGCTTTTCTTTATCTCACACAGTGACCTGGAGAGACGCAGCCGCATTTGAGAGGACGATCGCGCGTGTGTGCGCAATTACGCATAGCGTGTGTTGGCCCCTCTCAACTAGGCTACACGATACAGCTCGGCTCTAGTCTCGTCACCTCTCTGCTGCTGAGCACTGTGGGCCGAGCCGATGCATGTCTCTCTCCCCGGGCCGGGAGAGTTATCATACTGTGCGTGTGTGTCCAAGCGTGTGTGTGCGTGGAGTGCTCACAAGCGTGCGCTTGTGTTTAGGGCGGGGATGTAGGGCACAAAAACCGGGGCCTATCACCATGATATACGCTACTGATTTCACTGATACTGAAAACATTCGATTTTGTCTTAAAAAAGTATTTTCCCATTTGTTGTTGTATTTGCCGTTTCTGTGCGTACATTGAAATTGAATCCTGGCGGCGCCGCTGATTACAGGAGTGATTCTCTGAGGTGGAGCACTATCAGTGTGAAGTGAAATTAGTATGCGGAAACAGGCGGTTTCCCTCCAATATCAATCCGAATTTGAGGGAAATATTGAAAATATTTTACATTTCAGATGTTGGACTAATTATTCACACAGATGAAATGTCATGGCCTCCAACTTCTAAGGATTCAATGTGATCAGAATAAGGAGGAATGAATGAATTGAGCATTTAAACAATTAATCGATTCCTTAAATGCTCAATTCATTCTTTCATCCATTTATTAATTAATTAATTAATTAATTAATTAACTAACCCATTAATTAATTTATGTGAACTCGCCAATTGTGTTCATAGGTCGGTGCTTTTATTTTGAATTCCGTTCTTGGACTGCATTACCGTATTATCTAGCCTACTATAGTCACCACGAAATAACTGGGGGCTAGTTTGACCGCCGGTTTTCAGTGTGGAGGCGGGCTTGCCCGCAGTCATTTTAGCGGGATTCTATAGCTAGCTGGATTCAGAATGGACGGGGAAACGGACAGAAGGTCGACTTTCGATCCGACTTTTTAACGCAGCTTCTCGCGCAAGACAGGAACTCTCATCCCGAGATCCGGAGGATTTACTTTTTACCACAAGGCGACTTTTCCGACGTCGTCCAGTGACACAAGGTAAGTTTGCATGATTGCTGTTGCATGTTAGCAATATGGACTGTGTAACTTAAGGCGGGTCCACACCGGACCGAAAATCGGCGTCTTTGAGAGAGTCGGCCTCCGTGACATGAGTCTCCTTGGTGTGGTCGCTCGAATCGGCCCACGTCGGCGTTCATTTCAGCCGATTCAAATGTGTAATCCGCCATTCGAGTCGGCCATATTAAGTAGCCCGACTTCATTTACTGACGCGAGTCGGGCAGTCGGTGCGGTGTGGACCCGCCTTTAGTGATTGAAGTGCGTAGTAAGGGGAGCGAAACGACTTTGCTAGCAATGATTCGATTTTCTCCCGAAAATCCATACATTCAAGACTCAAAACAAACTAAAAAAAGATGGAAGTATAAAAAACAAGGAACAATCAACAGTAATAGCTATCTGTTGTCTATTACACAGATATAAACAGAATGTAGTTATTCAATTGCACATATGCAAAGGCATGAATGCACAGGCAGTGTGCGCTGTCGACGCTGTTTGCATGCACACAGCTCACCCAGGCCAGAAAGAATCATACTTAATTACCATTTGCATTTAAAATATAAAAAGTTCATGCGTTCAAAAGTTCATGTATTTGGTATGCTCTAAACATAATGTATTTCTATACCCTTTGCAAAAGGCTACAAGTGGTTGAATAAATGAATGAAAATGCTAGTGTATTTTATATATGTGGTATATTTTTATATAGTATAATTTTGTGCCTTCTGCAGTTTGTTCTTTTCACATATAATGTGATAGCTTTCAGTCCATGCAAGTTAAAGATGTCCAACAGTTTTATTAGTAAAAATAAAAATAGAAGTGACAGGCTCTGTATTTCCAATTTGTGTTTGTTAGGACCACCTGGGAGGCGGGCAAACCCTGTTTGGCAGGCGAAACTCTTTCTCCTTCCTGGCCCACATTTTGATATTCTTCCATCTGCAGCTGATCTGCAGCAGTTTGCCAGTCATGGATTAGGTAGGTGATTGCCGTATTCATGCAATCATTTTTCAGTAGGTTTCATCTTTACTACCGAGTCATTTTTATTTTTACTGTAAGTGCTGAGCATCATTGCATAACTCATTAAATCGAACCTTGATCTTTACGATGAGGGAGTTTTTTTTCATTGGTTTTCTTGTAATAAGCCGGTAGATAGACCAAGACATTGTAATATCCGAAGCGTATGTATCATTCATCAAGGCTGTTACCAAATTAATCAAATAATATAAGCACTGAGCAGTAGGCCCTAAGATTCAGTCAACCTGTCAGAGCTATGAGTGAGTGGATATTTTTTATTACTACTTGTAGAAAATGTGTTACTTATGTGCATATTTTTTTTCTTGTTTCTTTAGGCAGACCAGTGCATGAGTCCTCAGTGGATGGAGAAAATTCAAAGATAGAATTAAATTGGACACTGTCTGACTTAAATAACTTCATTTGTCAATGTTATCCCCTAATAAGTCTAAATTTGATTGGGTTTGAGTTGGCAAGGGTAGGCAAATGGCGCAAGCTTAAAAGGCTACAGACAGGCTCTGTGAGAGAGCTAAAAAAGGCTGTTGGAAAAAGCAGGCTCTACATACTGCCTCGTGTGCAAGTAATGGAGGTATGGATTCATTTAATGTCAAAGCACTGTCACTTTGTTGTCTTAATGATATCTACAGGTGTTTTGTAAAGCCTTCATCTGTATTCACAGAGCACATCAGCCACTGGAATGACCCAAGGCCCATCGTCCTCTCCTTCTACCAGTCAAACATTGCAGATGTCTGATGAAAATGTAGCGCCACATCAGGTAATACACGAAAAGCAGCACACAATTTAAGAAGCTATTTTTTTCTGTGTTTGATAAAAGACCGATGTAATTAAACTATTTAGGCCATTCAGCAATTGGGGTTATTCCCTTTTTGGAACAAGAAACGTAATGTTTTGCAAGATGCCTCATATGACCATGTGAATGCCATCAACAAATATTCATTTCTGGGCCCTAATACCTCAGGATTTGCCGCAACCGCCTGTGATACCAGAGAGCTCATTCCTACCTCTCATCTCTGAGACCACCACAGTAGCAGGGCGAAAGTCAAGTATTTTCTACTGCCCAGGTAAAGTAATAATTTCTTATGATGAACACAACATTTTATTTTTAACTGTTAATTGTGATAACAGTTGATCAACTTTGTCCAGTCCCTTCAGGAATCAAGAACACTACGCTCCCAGCAGGATGAAGAATATCGCATGTCTCTATTAGCAGACCAACAGAAGGTATATTTTACTTTTGGTCAGGTTTTTAATTTCTCTTCTATAATGATGTGACTTTATGTCTTGTTTGTTCTTATAATTACAGGAGATCAGGAAACGGGCCCTTGAGAATATCGAGGAAAGACGTAGAATGGTTAGTTATATGCAAGAACTTGTTTTGTTTTGTTTTTTGCACTCTGTTATTAACAGTGACATCTTTGTGTACATGAAAGGCCATTAAGGAACGATGTCAGCGAATGGCTGATCGTGAGGAACCATCAGATGGGATATCCTTGAAGTTCAAGTATCCCGATGGGTCCATTAAGATTGGAAAATTCACTGAATCAGAGCCAATCAAGGTAATAGCCTACTCTTATGTCTTTTTATGTTATTATTACCATGAAAAAGACATAAAAAAGGAGTCAGTGAACACTTTTATTATTTTCATAGGTTCTATTTGACTTTGTTGGTCAAGATGAGGCAGCCAGTGAAGTCTTCAAGGTGCAGGAGGCTGGTTCTAGTACAGCCATCGAGAGCACTTCAAGTGGCTTGATTTTAGACCAGGGGATCCAAACAAACTCTACACTTTATGTCCTTTGGATGTCTAGTATGGATGTTGAGGTAGTTATAATTGAATGTTTTAATAATAGCATCATTTAAACATTTCTTAACTCCCAAACATTGCTCATTTGTAATTTTTGTTCATATTTTTGGCCTGTTAGGAATGGATTTCCCATCAGTTGGATGTTGACCAACAGCAGCTCACTCTGCCCTCCACTGTGCTACTCTCGATTCCACATGTTTCTCCTACTTCCAGCCCATCACCATACTTTGCTGTTGACCCACGGTTGGCCCACACACCAATTATAATTGATGATGATGACAATGAAATCCCTGTCTCTCCTGGCCTCCAGACTCCTGAGACTCCTTTGTCCCCCTTTCCACCAGAGGAGCCTGTGAATGAGTATGTGTGAAAAGTAGCTTGTTGGGTGTACATTAGAAATTTCTCACATGTGGATGATGACTATTTGGAGTATCAACAGCTGCTGAAAGATGTTATGGCATTCAGTCTTATCCTTCTATCCTATCAAAACTAAAAAATAAAATAAAAGCAACAATTACATGCACTATAAATTCAACTCACACCTATTTGAAAAAGTGTTGCTCTTTAAAAAAAAGTTAAAACTTTCATCTTTTTGATATTTCCAGAGTTAATCTACAGACCATTTTGACCATATTGGTCAATGGGGTGGACTTCAGTTTGTGTCCGACCAGCAACCAAATAAATGTTTGCAGGAGCAACATTTTAAAATGCAGCCTGCAAGCATTTCAGCGTCGACGCTTCAACCCAGAAGCAAAACTTGATGTTGTCTTTGTTGACGAAGACATGAATGCAGAGGGGTCGGTGGATGAAGGTGGGCCCACAAGAGAGTTCCTGAGATTGCTCATGAAAGCTATCCATGGTTGTTGTATCTTTGAGGGCAATGAAAACAACCGCCACCTTGCATTGAGCATGGAAGGTCAGAAAATTAATAATTAACAATCATATCAATGAATGTTTGTATTGTCATTTTGTATGTCAGGTTTTCTACAGATTTTTAGTGGATGTGGAATTAAGTTTAATCTGCATGATGGTGACAGTCCTGCCAAAAATGTCTTTTTTGGTAAGTGGTTGAGCTTGTAACTTCACTTACTGTAATTGTTTACTGTGTCTCTTCACTTACTGCAGCCATGGACACAAAGATGTATATGTGGGTGGCCAAAATGATTGCTGTTTGTGTAGTCCACGGAGGAGTGGGCCCACATTTCTTCTCAGACAGGCTATACCAACAGATTTGTGGGCTACCAACAGCCCCTGTCAGAGTTGAAGATGTTAGCGACCACACACTCCGGGAACAGCTGATGAAAGTGAGTAAACAATAATCAAGAATTAATTTTGGTATTCATATTAAAACTTGCTTGAACTTGTGTATGTTGAATATATATTAATATATATATGTTTTTCATTCCCTCAGATACAAGAAGCAGCAACAATTGAGGAGGCAAATATCGCAGTTGGAGAAGCAGCAGATAGCCTGAGCATTATAGGTTCACTCAGACATGTGACAAAAATGGAAGATAAAGACTCCCTGGTTCGCTCTGCTGTAGAGTTCCTCATGAATGGAAGAATGAGGGACGCTATTGACCAGTAAGCAATTCCTGTCCTTGTATTATTAATAAATATAATAATAAATATAGCCGCAGGCGGCTATCCACGGGTTCTAACCTCTTTCGCCACAAACTGGCCACCCCTACCCTCATCAACCCACCAGGTTTTGTGATGACAGGGCAAAGGATGTCGGAGTTATGGCCAATTATTTCTAAGCCCCGCCCATTGCGGAAATACATTGGTCCGTGGCGGCCATGTTTTTTGACCAATCTAGCTCATTTATAATAGAAATGTGTCTTTTCTTTCCCGAAGGCTCTATACCAAATTTGGTGTTGATAGAGTAAATCTTTCAAAAGTTCTATTCATTTTACTGTTTTTCACATTATGCTAATTAGCTAAATCTAAGTAGACCGAGCTTCATGGTACGATTGGCTTTTTTGTAGAGCACATCGAGCTGGACTTGTGTGTCAAATTTCAAGTCAATCAGATTTACTGTGTGAGAGGCGTGGCCTTCCCCAAAAAAACTTTTTTAAACCTTAATTACAGCGCCATCATCTGGCTGACTGGGCTCATATTTGAATTAAAGTTGATGCACATCATTTCCAAGTTTCAAGTTTCTGGCCCTAGCTCAAGCGGCAGACAACAAAAAATAATAAACCAGCACAACTCCTTCGGGGTTAGAACCCTAATAATAAGTAAATAAAGCATGCAGCCAGTTGACACTTAACGGTTACCTGCACAATCTAATCTGTAACACAAATTAAATAAATGTTTACTTTTCAATTATGTGATGTTCATGTGTTGATAATGTTCATGTGTTGATAATGTCAGAGGGTCTTATTCAACTCTACCTAAAATGAAATGTGTTCTGCTGGGTAGGGTTATGTAAGTGTTTCTGTTCTACCTGATGGGCCCATATCCATGTGACCAAACTCTCAAACTAAACCATCACAAAACATTAATATTACTAGGAATTTCACTCACTTTCAGTTTCTAAATTAATTTATGGCTCCTAATGGGATATTTCTGTCTTGCAGGTTTGCGGAAGGCTTCAAGACTCTTGGATTACATGAACAGCTCCAGAAATACCCTGCCCTCTTCCATGAGATGTTTGTCTGTGAAGAAAAACCACTTGAGGCCAGGGACCTGAGCAGTCTTTTCACAGTGGACTTCTCCATGCAGGGCAGCAATAGAAGATCTCGAGAAAACCAGACAATATGCTTCTGGAGAGACTGGTTGATTGATATTGAAGGTTTGTATTTTTTATTTTTGTCATAAAAAAAAGAGAATTCTTAAGTATTAAGTAAAGTAATAGAGGAATTAAATACAACATGTCTGACAATAACTCTACCTGGTGTACAACAGAAAAGGAAGCGGGCCCTATCACACTTGAGACTGTCTTGGAGTTTGCCTCTGGGGCATCGGCAGTGACTCCACTTGGATTTCCCATCCAGCCACAAATCCACTTTCTCCACGATGGCAGCAAAATCTTCCCAGAAGCAAATACTTGTCTTGTTGTACTCCACCTACCAATGCACTCTTCCTATCAAGCCTTCAAAAAATATATGACAGAGGGAATTTTGCAAGCTCCAACCTTTGGAGTTGCATAATTTGTCAAACATGACTGAAAATTAACAATTTTGCACACATTAATGTGCATTGTTAGTGGTATTTTTGTAACAGTGTTGGTTCAGAATGAACTTTTATAGGTAAGTTATACCTGCAGTTTGTCAGTTTGTCTAGTATCTATATGCAGTAACGTGTTTTTACAAATAAAAAACATTTCTACAGTACTGTGTCTTTTCATTTCTTCCAGCATGTCATTGTTAATGTATGGAACATTCAAAGTGCCAAATAAAAGAATAAATAAATCTGGAAATAAGACACTTTTATGCACGTTTTATGATACAAGCATTTTTAGTGATCTTCAGATAATGGATATCTTACTTAAGAAAAACACCATGTCTTGTATTCATTCATGTAGAATCAAGTCTAGCACATTAAAAATCCGACATTATACCAAATGATACACAAACTATAACAGTCACATTATGCTGGTGCATTTTAGGATTCAAAAATAGAGGCATTTCAAATTACAATGCAAACAACTAACATATATACATATTGCCTCAAAAGTCTATTATTACAGACTTAATGCAGTGACAATTAATGAAGGATTCGAAGTGTCTTTTTCTGTCATGGATAATATACAATGGATCAGATTTAGTCCCTTAGCTTTGAATTTGACTAGTTCATACCCGAGTTTGTAAAATACTGACAATTGCAGTGCAGCAAGCCTGATATTTTATCTTTAGATCAGAAATGTGTTGGACTGCATTTTGCACAGATGCCTGTTGTTGTTGAGTGAGGTTGAGTTGAGGTGGTTCTACAATTACAGCCGGGAAGTCTTCGTCATCAAGTGTGGGCAGTGCTTGAATTCCATGCTGAGCAAGGATGGCATCAATGTTTTGGTCACTGTAGGGATTTTCCCCAAAGACATTGTTGACGGCTGTGTTGTCTGTTGCAATGTTGGTGAGCATGCCCTCTGTCCAGAGTTGAGTTGGTGTGCGATTATTTTCTGTTCGCAATGCATGATGGTTCCAGGCCTGTCTAAAGTGCTCCAGCCTGTTTTGAATCTCAGGAAGATAAACAATATGCAGTGAAAGTCTGTGGACATCATTATCTGGGTTTAGAACCTCTGAATCCTCTAAGGAGTAGAACATAAGGTAAAAGTACTGCAACACATGCAAAAATACATCACGCCAAAGCCGTTCAATTCTCTGATTGTGTACTGATTCTCCTGTTATGAAACTTCTGTGTTCAAGTCCTTGAACTAGATGCATGAACAAAGCCACAAGCATGTTTTCACCACCATGGTCAGATCTGACTCTCGAGGGTAGTCCATAGAGGCACGTTGCTTTCAAAAACTGCGAAAGCACCGTTATGGCACGATTGTCTGTGCTGCAGTTGAGGTAGGTAATGAGACGGGAGTGTCCATCAATGGCACCATGAATAACAAAGCCCCATCTACAAAGGTTGGATAACAAATAAGAAAATGATTACTTGAACATGATGAAAATATAGTATGGACAGTAGTCTGGAAACACTATAGCTGTAAACTATCGTTTTTAACTTGCAGTAGTTCTTTTCAAAATATTCAAAAGTATGACAAGTCTGGTAATTAACCTTATAAGGCGCATGTTCCCATCAATGTGCCACAAACTGTTGGGGTACGGTGCATGATAAACCCTTCTTGCAACTGTCTGGCTCCACCTCCTTGCAGCAGCAGTAGGATTTATCCTCGTCAACATCTCACGCACCCTGGACCGTGTAACAATCACACCCTGTGCACGCAACAGGCCTCTCATCATCTGAAATACATTTTTGAAAAGATAGAAATTACTATGCAACTCACAAAACAATGACACACAAATGAGAATTACTATACAAAAAATAAAGACCACCAATTACCTCATTCCCAGAATTAGGATATTGGCCCTGAAGTTGCCTCACATGCTGTTCCAGTTCGCCATCATCTATTGCAGACAGCCTACTTCTCACAGGTATACCCATCAACTTTGACCTCTTGTACAGGTATGACGAGGAGCATCCCAGTATTTTAGCGGCCTTTTTAATTGTATGACCTTGCTTCAGCAGAAATTCAATATGTTCTCTGGTAACATCAATGGCTGGTCTGCCTCTTCTTCCTACAAAAAAATGAAAAGGAGAACAATAACTGTTTGCATGTGATTCTGCAGTTAAGCAGTAATGGACACATTTTTAAGGGACAGTTATTTATTTGTTATTTATCTACAGTATTTATGAGAATACAAATTCTGTATTTTTTTTCATTTGCATGTTGTTAATGAATAATGTTAGCATGGTCCAATAAGCTAAGGTGAGTGTCTATATTCTGCTTTTATGTATAATTAAAAAACCTTACAAAATTTAGAACCTTTATGAAAGGGAAAGTAGACAGAATGAATCGGTATCTTGGTGGTTTTAGTTGATTAGTTGCTTTTGTGACTGTACGTTTGAAACGTTTATACTGCAGTTTTGTTTTACAGCAAAGACAATACGGCTTTCACATTACTGATCATTAGTCTAACAAACTGGGGCATGTTTTTATTTTTCTTATGCATGTAACTTCAGTGTTGGGAAAGTTCACTTTCTACATGAACTAGTTCAAAGTTCAGTTCACAAATTTTAAAATGAACTAGTTCTGTTCATAATTCAAAATGTTGAACTAACTTCAGTTTCAAAAATGAACTAGTTCATAGTTGTTGTTTTTTCCAACATGGTCCTGCAAGCTATTATTTTTCAAAATTATTGCCACAGCCCATTTAGAACCACAGACAGCAATTATTGTCAGTTTTAACACTGAAGCTGCAGCTCTCCAACAATATACTGCAAAACCAGGTTGTCCAGATGCGGCTGGCAGATGAAGACAGCGGAGCTACTGTACGGTGTTAATGTGATTTGCGTGGTAGAGGATCTCTTTGGCTCGCTGTTTCCGTGTCTTTTGATTTTTTATTCACTCACACAGACCTTGAAAGGCTCGCCGGGTGCTGTAGTTCAATGTGCCGTTTCAGGTTTGCTATTGACGTTGATGATGTACGGAGCTGCTTCTTGAAACCCGGCGGGCAAAGTTTACAGAAAAAGGTCCGATTTTTCCCACCTGGATCATCACTGACCTTTTCATAAAATAGTTTGAAGTAATCATACGAAGGTGCCGTATGAATGGTGGAGGCAGTCTGAGGTGCTGCTGCCTTCATTTGTTTTGCCTCCATGCTTCGCATATTGATGACGTATGCGGCGGTGCGACTCTGTGGTGGCTCGTGTTGCCAGATTGGCGTGTTTTCCCGCTACATATTAAGGCCTGTTTACCGTGTGTTTTAGCCTGGAAGGCTCGATGGAAATCTGGCACTGTCTTGAACGAAGTTAAACAGTGAGAGCGCCCCGTTCACAAACGCAAGAATGAACGCGTTCAGAATAACATTAATCAGGCAGAAATACAGTACGTTCAGTTCACGTTCGCCCAAAATATAAAAGACTCCATGAACGATCGTTCACTGAGCGCTTTCAGGCACACCACTGTGTACCTTACATATAGCCTATCTTGCTGTTAGGTAGGCTAAATGAGAGTTTTTATCCAACACTGCGAATTAGCCGATAGGCTACATTGTAGTAGGCTAATTGGTAGGCTACTCTTTGAACAGAAACAATATCTGCAAAACTTAAGGATATAAAATGACATGCATGTAATGTATGTACATGATATGAATGCCGTGATAAACGGACTCACCTGAACTGATGCGGCTGACAGAGAAACTTCGCTCTTCGTTGGCCTGGACATTAGCTGTAATTAGCATTCTCAGCTCAGCCAGACTGTTACTCAGTTCGTCGTTCGTGTCTGGAGACAGTAAATGTTCGATTCTCTAAAGATTTATACCACAGCTGTCGATAGAACAATGTTCTCTCTCTCCACAAATCCCCTGATTGAGGGCTCGTTCAATTTCGTGGCATTTTCTGGTGATTTTCTCAATTACCGCCAACGCCATGACTGCTTTCTGTATTGCACTGAGGGAAACGACGTCATTCTGAAATGACGACGACAGGGAAACCTACTGGAGAATGATAATAGGCTAATAAATGTCAAAATGGCTCACTTCAATTATGACTAGTAACAATTGGATTGAAGACATCTGAAATGGGAGTTTCTCCTAGTAAGAATTCAATTGCAGATATCCAGAATGTTCATTCTAGATATCCAGAATGTAATTGTGGATATCTGAAACTGAAAGCCCAATACACATGAATGGCAAAAGTGACGTCATTTGTCCTAGGAAGAATGCCATTGTGGATATCTGAAATGACAATTGTGGATAGGAAGAATGCCATTGTGGATATCTGAAATGACAATTGTGGATAGGAAGAATTGAATTACAGATATCTACAATACATATCCAGTCTAGCTATTAAATGATAAAACGGCCACTTATACTTTTTAAGGATTTAAAGATATCTTGAATTTAGTTTTGACTAGTACAATCAAAGTTGTTGATATCTTAAAATAACATTTCTACTAGTAAGAATGTTATTGCGGATATCTTTAATTACCATTTCTCCTAGTCAAAATTTTTGACTAGGAGAAATGCTATTATGGATATCTAAAATATAATTACAGATAGGAGTGTGGTTCGATTAAATGTTAAAACGGCTTGCCATAGATATGTCAGATGGTGAAGGGTGGACAGATATGGAGACTAATCAGACAAAAACGGCAAGGAAAAAATCACGGTCAGAAGGTGGTAGTGAAGGAGAGAGCAGTCCGAGGCAATCTGTAAAAAAGAAGAAAACGACTACGAATGGGAGTAGTAGTGAGGAGACAAAGGAGGAATGGAAAGTAATAATCACACTTGGTGATGATAAGGGACACTTCCACCCAGTTCAGGTGACAAAAGCAATTGGAAAAGAAATCGGGAAAATTAAATTTGCTAAACTACTGACTAACAGAAGAATTCTAATCTCAGCAGGAAGTAAGAAACAGCAAGAAACTATCCTGAGAATGACTCATCTCGATGGTATAAGGATTAAGGCCCATGTGCCAGGAATGGCAGCAAAATTACGTGGGGTTATTACAAATGTGCCATTAGAAATGTCAATGGAAGAGGTAAAGGAAGAGATCAAGGGTGGGAAAGTGGTTGAAGCCAAAAGACTGCAGACTAATAAAAATGGAGTTAAACAAAATAGCCTATCAGTGCTGCTTGTTTTTGACAAGTTAATGCCAGCTGAGATCCACATTGGCTGGATAAACTATAAAGTAAGGGAGTATATTCCACAACCTTTGAGGTGTTTTAAATGCCAGAGAATGGGACACACAGCTCAACAATGCAAATGGAGACTGAGGTGTGCCAAATGTGGAGGGGAGCATGAGTATGGCAAGTGTGATAAAGATGCTAAGATCAAATGCTGTAACTGTGGAGGGGAGCATAGTGCGGCTTTTGCTGGATGTGTGGTACAGAGCCAAAGAAGTACAGAGAATTAAAATCACTAACAAGATATCATATGCTGAGGCCCTAAAAGCTGTTAATATTAATGGTAGCAAACGGACAAGGACAAATGAGTTAAATCGAAACATCAGTAGTAATCTCACTGAGTGGGATACTGGTCCCCAGAGCTCAGGCCTAAGACAATTCCAGCCAGGAAAATCAGTCCCCCGGGAGACGACGTGTAGACATAAATGTAATGTTCAGGAAGACATCATGCTAGTCAACAAAAAGAGCTTTGTAGCCTTCATATGCAAAGTGGTTAATGTGGCAGTGCAACAAGAAAAGAAAAGTGACAGAATCAAGATAGTGGTACAAGCTGCAGAAGAGTTTCTGGGCATTAAAGAACTGAAAGCAGAAGAAATTCATGCTATGTTAAGGGCAAGTAATGATGGAGGAGCTTTAAATGATAGTTGATCGGATAATGGTTTTCCTTCTCTTGCAATGGAATGCTAGAAGCTTGATTGCAAACGGTCAAGAATTTAAGAGATTTATAGAAGAAGCAGAAGTAAGACCTGATATTGTTTGCATTCAGGAAACCTGGCTTCGACCTCATCTTGATTTCATTTTACCTGGGTATGAGTCAGTAAGATTTGATAGGATTGACAATCAAGGTGGAGGCTGTGCAACTTTTGTAAGGGAAGGGATAGCATTTAGACGAATATCGACTATAACAGAAATAGAATGTGTAGTAATTGAAATATGTAAAGCAGATGGCAACATGGTAATAGTTAACTTATATAATCCTTGCAGAGCACTACATTCAGAAATATTAGATAGTATAATAAAGAAACAAAGAAATAGAAAAGAGATATGGTGTGGTGACTTTAATGCTCATAATAATCTTTGGGGAAGTAAGCATACTGATAGCAATGGAGAAGCAGTGGAAGAATTAATGGGCTGAATGGAGCATTAAAAGTAGCTCAAGTATTGGAAGTGATCATTTCCCAATAGGATGTGCATTTGATGTGGAGGTGGATATACAAAGAAGACCAAGTCATAAAAAATGGTGGTTTGAAAAAGCAGATTGGGAAAAATTTAAAGAAACATGTTGTAAAGCAGCAGAATCAGTCTCAATGGAGGGAAATATTGAGGAAAACACATCTGCAATCACAAACTTAATAATGAATGCAGCATTAAATAGCATACCATTCAGGTCGGTGGGGGGTAAAACGAAAAGGGTCCCATGGTGGAATGTGGAATGCACAGAAGCAATTAAAGAACGAAATACGGCACTAAGGATACTACGTAATAATCTAAATCAGGTAAATATAAACAATTATCAGAAGAAAAAGGCTATAGCACGTAAAGTAATCAAAAAGAGTAAAAAGAGCGCATGGAGAGATTATTGCTCTACTATAGGGAGAGAAATTAAAATAGGAGATGTTTGGAAAATGCTGAAAAAAATGAGTGGTAAAAAAGTATTTTCTAAAATATCTGTATTAGAGGATGGTGAAGTACTGGCAATAACAGACAAAGAAAAATCAGACTTGCTAGGAAAGGCATTTGCTAGTGTACATAGCGGTGATCACTTAGACGGAAAACATAAACAAAGGAAAAAGGAAATCTTAAAAGAAAATAGGGATGTGTATAGAAAGAAAGATAGTGAGGGAAGTACAATGGATGCTGAGATTACCATGAGCGAACTGACTTTAGTGTTAGATGGAGCTGGGAATACTGCTACTGGAGAGGACCAATTAAGTTATGTGATGTTCAAAGAACTGCCAAAAAGAGTACTCAAATTAATTTTACATCTGTATAATCAAATATGGGAAGAAGGGCAAATACCAAAAAGTTGGAAAAGCGCACTAATATTACCATTTAATAAACCGGGGAAGGACACAAAGAATGCAGGTAATTATAGACCTATTGCCCTAACATCCCATCTATGTAAATGGATGGAGAAAGTTCTAGTTAGGAGAATTAATTATTTTCTTGAATGTAGAGGACTGGTTGCTCCGTATCAAAATGGTTTTAGGAAGGGGCGGTCAACCATGGATGCAATAGTCAAAGTTAGTAATGAGATGGAGAAAACTTTTAAAATGAAGGAGCTGATGAATATAGTCTTTTTTGATATTGAAAAGGCTTACGATTCCATGTGGAAGGAGGGGTTATTAATAAAAATGAACAAGATGGGGATTAGAGGAAGATTTTATAATTGGGTCCTAGATTTCATATCTGAGCGAAGATTTAAAGTTAAAGTGGGATCAGAAGTATCTGATGAATTGGAAATTGTAAATGGAATTCCACAAGGGAGCGCTATTAGTCCGGTTTTATTTAACATTATGATTAATGATATGTTTACTAATATGGATAGAAGAATTGGGTCGGCACTGTACGCAGATGATGGGGCAATATGGGCAAGAGGAAGAGATACTAAAACAGTGACGAATATAATCAAGGAAGCAGTTAGAAATGTAGAAGAGTGGTCATACAACTGGGGCTTTAAACTCTCTGTAAGTAAATCATGTTATATGACACTAACTAATAAGAAAAAAATAGATGCACCTAATATTCAACTATATGGGGAAAGCATGGAAAAAGTAGAAAAATTCAAATATCTTGGGATCTGGATAGACCAAAAGGGCACATGGAGAACACAGGTGGAAAATGTAGAAAGCAAATGCAAGAAAGTTATTAATCTAATGAGGGCAATAGCTGGGAAAGACTGGGGAGCAGACAAACAGTCATTAATATATATATACAGGGCTTTAATGAGGTCAGCAATAGATTATGGATGTATGGTGTATGGAGCAGCAGCTAAAACATACCTCAATAAAATAGACAGAGCAATTAATAAAGCATTGAGGATTTGTGCAGGTGTAATGAGGTCATCACCCATTAATACAATACATATAGAAATAGGAGAAGTACCAATAGAGCTAAGAAGAGACGGGATATTGGTTCAATACTGGAGCCGACTACAGGGAGGTGGACATGATAACCCTGCCAAAGCTGTGATCCAGGACTGTTGGGAATATGCAACTTATCAGGGTGGAGGATTTGGATGGATAGCAAAAGCTAAAGCAGAAGAGTATAGGGTCAGTAATATAACAGTCATTTCTAACCCCATAAGTAACATTCCAATCTGGTTATATCCTGAAACAGAGGTAGATTTTAATTTAATAGAGATGAGGAGAGAATGGGAAGAGGGTGAGATAGCATACAAGGCAAGTAATTATATAAAAGATAAACACTATGGCTATTTAGATATATACACGGATGGTTCTAAGGACGAGAATGATAAGGTAGGAACAGGTGTATATATTCCATCAATGCACATTAATATTGGGAAAAGGTTGCCAGATCAAATTTCAGTGTATTCAGCAGAGATGATGGCAATCATTATTGGATTACAGTGGGTGGAGGAAGTTAGACCAGATAGAGTGGTACTGTGTGTGGATTCACTAGCAGCCCTTCAAAGTATCCAGAGTTGGAACTCAAACCGACAGGATCTTCTTTTAGAAGCACAATACAGCTTATACAGATTAAACAGAACAGGGATATTTGTTAGATTTTGCTGGGTTCCTGCCCATGTAGGAATCAAAGGGAACGAGGGAGCAGACAAAAATGCCAAAATAGCAACAAAAATGGATAATATAATAGATATACCTTTTGGGAAAGCAGAAGTTAAAGCAATATTAAAGAAAGAATTAATGAAAAAGTGGCAAGATAGATGGGACAGAGAAATCACTGGAAGAAATTATTATAATATTCAAAAAAATGTAAGTGCGCATGGTGTTAAAAGGAAAAACAGAAGGGAGGAAACAGTGCTTACAAGAATGAGAATAGGACATACAGGACTAAATAAAACCTTATTTTTAATAGGGAAAAGTGGAACGGATGGGTGTGAATGTGGAAAAACAGAAAGTGTGGAACATGTATTGATGGAGTGTGAGAGATACACGGAGGAGAGAACGAGGTTGGCTGATCAACTGCAGAGAGCAGGAAGAGTGTGGAGTCTGGGTGGCATACTGGGAACCGCAGGAGAGGGGGTACCTCTCGCACAAAAGGCAGTGACCGAATATTTAAAGAAGACAGGATTATTTAAAAGAATTTAGTATTTATATAGCTTAACCCCCCCCCCCCCCCCCCCCCTTTTAGTCATCCACTCATATATTATCTGTTTATTTATTTATTTATTTATTTTTCCTTTTTAAAAGATCATAGAAAGACATAAATACTGTCATGTTACAATACTCCGATACAGTTGGTGGCGGTATGCACCAAGAAAACGGTTGCAACCCGCCAATAAACAAAAAGAAGAAGAAGAAGAAGTCAGAGCAGCGGTACGAGCAGATGAGAAACACGGAAGAGAAAGACAATAAGAAGTCACGAAAACGGCGGTTGTTAACTCACTTATCAACACAGAATAACCCGTGAGAGTGTACCTACCTGAAGCAGAGAGGTGGTCGAGGACCTGTGGGTTATTGTTTTCGGCAGAGGCTTGGTGAGTCGCTCGAGCTAACTAGCGCTAGCCCATGCTAACCGGAGTAGCCACATCGTGATTCAGTCTGTGAGAGGGCAGAAAGCTTGTTTACTCATGAACGTGACCTGCCGCTACTGTTTACTGTGTGTTTTAAGAGTTAAAGCTGCATATTTTGCTCTGATAATCTGATGAAAATATGAGGTGTGCTATTTATTTTCCTGTGTGTGTGTGTATTCACTCTGAGATGCACTGTTTAGGGTGTGTGTCAGTTAAATACGGCTAAACATGTCCATTTATCACAGAGGCAGAAACTCTGAAGCACTGAATTGATATTGTGATGTGTGTTAAAGGTGCATTTAGCTAATTTTCAGTTCAAAATTCAATGAAAATGTGTGAAATGGTTAAAAAGGATTAAAATGAACAATATTTCATGTGGAAAACTGAGTTAAAATGATCATAATTCATGGTAAAGAAGCTAAAATGATCATAATTCATGGTTAAATAGCTCAAATAATTCATGTTGATTTAAAATGATTAAGAATGTGTGAAAATACTCACCTTGAGATAAAAATAAAAGAACTGTAAAGTTAAAAAGATAATTCATTTAATCACTATTGTGTTCCAGTAGTGTGTTGAGATTTATAGTATGTATTGAATATGGCCATAAGAGAAGTTTGATGATTCTGTGTTAAGTGATAGCCCTGTCTTTATACAGGCTAGGTTTTTTTGAGACCCTTGAGAAACCTTTTGATGTGGATCTGGATTCTCCTGATTGAGGGAGATGGCGAGCCAGTGAAATGTTCCTTGCCCAAAGGAGCAGAGAACCAGCACCTGAGCCGAGGAGAACATCCAGCCCTTCTTCACCTTAACTGAGTGTGTCTGTGGTAGGACCACCACACACACACCTGACTCTTTGAACTTTCCCCTGACTTGACTTACACACAATTGACTGAAGCGCGCTGACCAACAACAAGAACATTCAAGAACATTAAAGGAACGTTACGGTTCCTATTGGACACTTTTATTTGGTTTTATGTTAAAGAGAGACTGTGAAACATTGAGCAATCAGATGTCATTGCATTGAATTTTATTTTGATTTTATTTTATTTTCATACAGTTCAATACAGTCAACTTACTTTAAATATACGCCGTGGCTCCATTTATTTATTGTGTCTGTCACTTCCTCTTTAAACCCTCCTCTACGAACCTAGTCTCTGGTCCAAACTCTATAGTAACTAGTGGGTTACACTACCATGACATTTAATTTGTACAGCCCTTTGCTCTTCTCCTGATCATGACATCAGTCTAATCTGGATGCTTCAGCTGTGATACTATAGAGGTCTCAGGGGGAATGCTAGAAAACTGCACACTTGGTTATCTTCTCCATTCAAGATTTGTTTAAGCCCTCAAATCCTTTAGTTTCTTGTGGCTTGTATTTTGAGCATGTCCTTGCTTTCCTCTGAAGGTTAAAGGATTATCTGCGTTGTTTAAAGTTTTTTTAAATGGGTAATAATCCCTTAAATGGACTGTCATTCTTCAATCAATGTCAAAGTTGTGTTTATGGATAAATAAATAATATCACTCTGCTTTTTGTGAAAAAGCTCTTTCATTTATTTGATTTGATTTGATTTGATTTTTATTTGTCTCAAACAAGCACATCAAAAGACAAACAATCTATGTAACAAGAAACAAAACAACAATGATACTGTGCAAGTTTGAGAAGGGGCTGAAAGAAGCAAAGCTTATCAAGTTCAGCCCCCCCTTACATTGTGATTCATGTCATACATCTGTAGTTCCATACAATTCAGAAGATTAAAAACATATTGCTTTAATATGAAATAAGATCATGATTATAAGTAAAAAGAGTAAAATTAGCAGTCCAGTTCTTTATAACTGTCCAAGAGTGTATGTTTGTACTTACTTTTAAATTGTTTTAAGTTATTGCACATTTTTATATCCTCATCTAGTCTATTCCACATTTTAACACCACAAAAATAGATGCTAAAACTTTTCAGGGTAGAATGGATGGTAGATTGTTTAAAATTACAGTTCCCTCTTAAATCATATATGCTTTCTCTGACCATAAACATTTTCTGGATGTTTATTGGTAGCAGCCTATTCCAGGCTTTAAACAAAATCTGACCTGTTTTGAATTTGACCAGGTCCTCAAATCTTAAAATACCCGATTTTAAAAACAACGGATTTGTATGATCAAGGTACCCAGCAAGATGAACCATCCTTATGACTCTTTTTTGTAAAATGCAAATCTTTTGTAAAGTGCTTTTATATGTGTTTCCCCATACCTCAACACAGTAAGATAAGTACGGATCAATGAGTGCATAGTACAGCATTTGAAGTGACTTCTGATCTAAAACATGTCTAGTTTTACCCAGGATTCCAATACTTCTGGATACTTTGGAGCACAAATATTTCACGTGAGATTTCCAGCAGAGCTTGTGATCTATTAAGACACCAAGGAACTTACTTTCGTAGACTCTTTCAATTTCCACATTTTCAATTTTCAAACATACCTCTTGCTTAATTGGACGATTTCCGAATATCATGAATTTTGTTTTGTTTGGGTTTAATGATAATTTGTTTTCATCAAACCACCACTTTAATTTTAGCAATTCACTTTTGACCATCAATAATAGCTGCTGCAAATCTCCCCCTGAGCAGAAAATATTTGTGTCATCTGCAAAAACCACCATTTTTAAAATATTCGACACTTTCCATACATCATTAATATACAATATAAATAGTTTGGGCCCCAAGACTGACCCCTGTGGGACACCACAGGTAGTGTTCAAGCACATTGACTTATGTTTACCTAGTTGGACAAATTGTTTTCTATTACTGATATAACTTTGTAGCCAGGTGAGTGCAACCCCTCTGACTCCGTACTTCTCCATTTTTCTAAGCAATATCCTATGGTCGATCGTGTCAAAAGCCTTCTTTAGGTCACTGTATATTTTCTTTTATCAATACTTTCTGTTATCTCTTCCACCAGCTCTATCAGTGCCATGGAAGTAGATCTAGATGATCTAAAACCATACTGACTATCATTTAGTAGGTTATGTTTGTCAATAAAATCATCCAGTCTTTGCACAAATAATTTCTCCAGTACCTTTGAGAACTGTGACAGTAAGGAAACAGGTCTATAATTTGTAAATAGATGTTTATTGCCAGCTTTATATAATGGAATCACTTTAGCCAGTTTCATTTTATCTGGGAAGATGCCTGTTTTAAACGATAAGTTACATATACAAGTTAGTGGATCGGCTATTCCCTCAATTATTTTCTTTACCAGTGACATATCAATGTCATTCCAATCTGTAGAAGTTTTGCTGGTACATTTATTTACAATAGCAATAATTTCCATTTTGTCAACAGTTCCCAAAGACATTGAATCTGCATTTCTCTCACCACATTCCATTTCAGCTGGTTTCTTTCCAGGATCTTTTATTTCTTTAGCCAGATTGGGCCCAACATCAACAAAGAAGCTATTAAAACCATCAACCACATCCTTCATTGTAGTAATTTCCCTACCCATATCTGTAAAGTGATCGGGATATGTTTGATTTACTTGTTTTTTTCTAATAATACTATTTAATATATTCCATATATTTTTCATGTTATTTTTATTCTTATCTAATAGTTTGGTATAGTAATCCTTCTTGCATATTCTCATAACAGTTATTAATTTATTTTTATATTTCTTATACCTTAACTCTGCCTCTTTTGTTTTATTTTTTATGAACAGTCTATACAGGCTATTCTTTTTTTTACATGCATTTTGAAGCCCCTTGGTCATCCATGGGTTTTCTGCATACCTGTTCTTGACTCTATACTCTAAGTTGTCATCAAGCGTTCCAAAAACATCAGTGTGAAACAGGTTGAATCTTAAGTTGATAAAGTTGATGACATGCTTTTGCTATTTGTCCTAAAAGAAGAAACCAAACGTGTCACTCAGAGAACTTTTGTTCAGTTCAGATTCATTTCCTCCTCTGAGGCGTTTTGGTGAATTCAGGCTCTGCTCCGAGTGTCTTTTTGAAAGATGCTGATCCTGGTTCAGTTCGCAGGAACATCAACGAAAGCTGCAAAAGTGACGGAAAGTTTCCGATGTTTGTCTGTTCCTTTGTGACCTTTTTAAACCCGGACACACAAACATGTACTTAAACACAGCACTTGAGTAAATGTGCTTTGTTTATATTCTGAAAGTAGTTTTATGTGTTTTACTGAGACTTCCATGTGGAAAATGAACATCTTCTAATCAAAGTGAAGGGACTGAGTAGGAGATAGTGGAATGAATTATGAAACAGTTCTGCTAATGTGAAAAATGCATCATGATGTCAATTTTCTATTTCTGAATTGGAAGATAGGTCTGAAATGTGTCATGTGTCTATTAGGGTGAATATGTAGTGTGTGCTTGGTGAGGTTTGTGTCAGCTCTGTGTTCACTGGTCTGTGTCTCCTCAGCAGCTGCAGAAGGTTCCTGCTGGAACAGCTCAGCTTCTCTGCAGTCTGACTGAGGGAGGTTTTTGTACGACGACAAATCACTGTGTGAACCCTGGCCCATTGTGGTAACTCTGACAGTAATAAACTGCTGCATCTTCAGCCTGAACTCCACTGATGGTCAAAGTGAAGTCAGAGCTGCTTCCACTGCCACTAAATCGAGATGGTGTTCCTGAGTGTCTTACGTTCCGATGTCTTATGAGGAGCCGTGGCGCCTGTCCAGATTTCCGTTGATACCAGAACATACATAAATCAACACCACCACAGATGTAAACAGGTTGACTAGTCTTACAGGTGAGAGCGACAGTGGATCCTGGAGTAGATGTCACTACTGGAGGCTGAGTCACAGTCACCTGACCGCTGCATCCTGCAGGACAAAACAAATCATTCATTCATCAGCAGAAGGAAAGGAGAGAAAAGGCGAGGCGTCGTGTTTGAGATGTTGCCGAGCCAACGAACCTGTAAAACAGCAGCAGGCCAGCGTCCAGATGAGGATGGTGATGAGAGTCATGGTGGTTGTGGTCTCTGCTGTGTTGACTGACAGATCTGAGTCCTGCAGTGTTGAACTCACAGGACTATAAAGCTTCTCAGTTCACTGGAGGATCAGCTGACGATGCAAAGCCTCCTCTCTATGGAAATGATTTCTCTGCTCTCAACAGACTGAAGGCAACGTGGGACACGAAATCAGGAGGAATACGGCTCGGATGAACAACATGGAGGATCTTAATGGAACAGAGGAAAACACTCACATTAAAAGTGCAGTTGAGGATTTAAGGATACGTTTGTGTTCACTGTGGTTGGTATGAAACGTTTGTCTGCTGTTCATTTACTGACAGGATTTAATGAAATCTATCAGATATTTCACTTTTTCAACATATGATTTTGTAAATCATCATTATCTATAAGCATCATGTTCATTTAACCATGTATGAACTTAAATAAGACTGAAAATATGACTTATGAGGAGGCTGTCATCATTTCTCCCTGGAGTAGAAAAGTTAAAAAAAATTATATAATCAATCTTTATTTTTGCAATAAGTTAGAATCCATATAATTTGAAAGATTTTGTAGATTCAATTAAATATAATTATTTCTATATTAATAGAAAAAGTGTTTTCAGTGGATAGATTTGTCTCAAATTTAAAAATATGCTATAAAATTGTTAAAAAAACATGTAGAAGTTGAAGGAATAGGTGATAAATCATTACTTAATGAAAATAAATGATTAATTATGCATTCTTACTATAAAATAACTCTGTTTTCAGTGGACAGATGCTTGTTCACAGTGCAGGAGGTTTTTGTACGGCCACTTAACGAGGTTGTATCACTGTGGTGGACTTTTGGTGGAGGAACCAAACTCATCGTTAACTGTAAGTATCACAGATTTATGATTTCTACAACGTTCAATATTATAATCGCTTTGTCAAAAGTAAATGTGATGAACCAAATCATTATTTAGGATCATTTATACTTTTTGGATATTTATTATTCATTAATCTAGGCTGATATTGGAGTTTAGAAAACACTGCATATTATTTTCCTATTATAGATTATGTTTTGGTGAAGTAGATGCAGTATTTTATTTTGTAACATTGAAACATCTGTTAGTGTGTTAGCTGTACGTTATAAAATCTAATGTTGATCAAACTAATAAGAGGGTTTATTGTACATTCAGTGTCGCTGCAGTTTGTGTTCACGGTTCGTTAGTTCAAAGTGATGAAAAGGAAGTGAAACAGACAGATGTCAAAGTCTTTCACTGCTTACAGTTTACAGATGATTAATGAAACTTTTCTATTCCAATGACTCCTCAGTCACATTGTATATGATTCTATAATGATTTAATGAGGAGAGCCGCAGGAGAAGATTGGTTCCTGTAAATGACAGAACTCCAGTCAGCGTTGTATTTGTTAAATCCTCCCTCCATCCCATGTCTCTGTGTGACCACAGCATCATGCACACAGCTAACCCTCAGTAACGTCACCTCTGTCATGTTCAGCTGTCTTTCCTACAGTGGAAGTTAATCTGCTCCTCGTGTGTCTCTGCTCTCCCCTCCAGCTGGCTCCATGATCCGGCCCTCAGTCTCCCTGCTTCCCCCCTCCTCTAAGGAGCTCTCTGGGGGCTCGGCCACGCTGGCCTGCCTGCTGACCGGCTACTCTCCTCAGGGAGCCGTGGTCAGCTGGGAGGTGGACGGCACCGAGGTGACGGAGGGGGTCCTGAGCAGCTCAGAGGAGGAGAAGAGCGGACTCTACAGCAGCAGCAGCACCCTGAGCCTGAGCCAGGAGCGCTGGATGGCAGGAGAGCTGTACTCCTGCAAGGTCCTCCATCACAACCACAACCAGGTGCAGTCCCTCCACAGGAGCCAGTGTAAGGCCTAGAGGGTCTGGATGGAGGCCAGGACAGGAGCTCTGCATGGGGGGAGCAGGAGGAACACACCTGCTGCTCTGAACAATCTGAGGACAGCGTTTGTAGAGGAAACTATAAAGCCTTGTGTGACTGCTGTAAAGTAGCTAGAGAGTAATGTGTGTAGCTCAGCAAGTAGATGTGTGCTTTTAATAACTGTCTTTTTATAATAATAAAGCGTTCACTGATGAATAACATGATGAAGTGTTTGGTGTTTTATTTTATGAATAGGACTAGAGAATTATATGGTTTTATAACTACTACTACTACTCCCTGCAGAAAAATAAAGCTTTGGATTCATCTTGTAAATATCGATATTTCTACATTACAATACAATAATACAGAGATGTGAAACTGAGGGAGGATTCTGCAGAAACTTCACCTCCATCCATCAGACAGAGAAGACAGGACCCACACATGCAGACAGACAAGGTTGCAGTGCCGAGGCTCAGTGTTCAATAAACCAGTTCAGGTTCGGTACACAGGAAGGCAGTCGGTGAAGATAACGGCACAAACGTCCGAGAGGAAGGACAGCTGATTTTCCATAATCTTCTTTATGTTCATTACTTTACGAAATAAACATTTTAAATGATTGATACATTCAAAAAGGTTATACCGTCCTAAAATAAAACTGATTATAAGAAGTCAGAGTCTCTGTGTTATTTTTAGGCAAGGCAACTTTATTTGTGTAGCACATTTCATCCACAAGGCAGACTCAAAGTGCTTCACATCATGACATGTCATACAATAAAGTGAAAAGAAAAGAATTAAAAGAAAATAAAGGCAAAATTAAAATGCATTACAGAAAGAAAGGAGGATAAAAACATATTTGCAATAAATAAAAACAGTGCAGACATTAAAAGATTTAGCAGAAAGCTATGGTGAACATAAAGGTTTTCAGTCTAGTTTTAAAAGTGGTCAGAGTTGGGTCAAGTCTTACATCTTCAGGAAGTTTATTCCAGCCATTTGTTGCATAGTGACTAAATGATGCTCTCCCGTGATTGTTGTTTACTCTGGGAATCACTAACAGATTGGTCTCAGAAGATCTTAGTGGTCTAGAAGTCTTATATAGTGGGAGCATATCAGTGATATACTTCGGCCCTAGACCATGTAGTGATTTATATGTGAGCAGGAGGACTTTGAAATCAATCCTCTGACATACAGGGAGCCAATGCAAGGATTTAAGAATTGGTGTAATGTGCTCACATTTTTTGGTCTTTGTAAGAACTCTAGCAGCAGCGTTCTGAACAAGCTGTAGCTGCCTGACAGTTTTTTTTTGGAAGACCTGCAAGGAGACCATTACAGTAGTCTAGCCTACTAGTAATAAAGGCATGTACAAGTTTTTCTAAGTCTTGAGCTGACATGAGCCCTCTAAGTCTTGCTACATTTTTTAGGTGATAGTATTTAATTTTAGCAATTCACTTTTGACCATCAATAATAGCTGCTGCAAATCTCCCCCTGAGCAGAAAATATTTGTGTCATCTGCAAAAACCACCATTTTTAAAATATTCGACACTTTCCATACATCATTAATATACAATATAAATAGTTTGGGCCCCAAGACTGACCCCTGTGGGACACCACAGGTAGTGTTCAAGCACATTGACTTATGTTTACCTAGTTGGACAAATTGTTTTCTATTACTGATATAACTTTGTAGCCAGGTGAGTGCAACCCCTCTGACTCCGTACTTCTCCATTTTTCTAAGCAATATCCTATGGTCGATCGTGTCAAAAGCCTTCTTTAGGTCACTGTATATTTTCTTTTATCAATACTTTCTGTTATCTCTTCCACCAGCTCTATCAGTGCCATGGAAGTAGATCTAGATGATCTAAAACCATACTGACTATCATTTAGTAGGTTATGTTTGTCAATAAAATCATCCAGTCTTTGCACAAATAATTTCTCCAGTACCTTTGAGAACTGTGACAGTAAGGAAACAGGTCTATAATTTGTAAATAGATGTTTATTGCCAGCTTTATATAATGGAATCACTTTAGCCAGTTTCATTTTATCTGGGAAGATGCCTGTTTTAAACGATAAGTTACATATACAAGTTAGTGGATCGGCTATTCCCTCAATTATTTTCTTTACCAGTGACATATCAATGTCATTCCAATCTGTAGAAGTTTTGCTGGTACATTTATTTACAATAGCAATAATTTCCATTTTGTCAACAGTTCCCAAAGACATTGAATCTGCATTTCTCTCACCACATTCCATTTCAGCTGGTTTCTTTCCAGGATCTTTTATTTCTTTAGCCAGATTGGGCCCAACATCAACAAAGAAGCTATTAAAACCATCAACCACATCCTTCATTGTAGTAATTTCCCTACCCATATCTGTAAAGTGATCGGGATATGTTTGATTTACTTGTTTTTTTCTAATAATACTATTTAATATATTCCATATATTTTTCATGTTATTTTTATTCTTATCTAATAGTTTGGTATAGTAATCCTTCTTGCATATTCTCATAACAGTTATTAATTTATTTTTATATTTCTTATACCTTAACTCTGCCTCTTTTGTTTTATTTTTTATGAACAGTCTATACAGGCTATTCTTTTTTTTACATGCATTTTGAAGCCCCTTGGTCATCCATGGGTTTTCTGCATACCTGTTCTTGACTCTATACTCTAAGTTGTCATCAAGCGTTCCAAAAACATCAGTGTGAAACAGGTTGAATCTTAAGTTGATAAAGTTGATGACATGCTTTTGCTATTTGTCCTAAAAGAAGAAACCAAACGTGTCACTCAGAGAACTTTTGTTCAGTTCAGATTCATTTCCTCCTCTGAGGCGTTTTGGTGAATTCAGGCTCTGCTCCGAGTGTCTTTTTGAAAGATGCTGATCCTGGTTCAGTTCGCAGGAACATCAACGAAAGCTGCAAAAGTGACGGAAAGTTTCCGATGTTTGTCTGTTCCTTTGTGACCTTTTTAAACCCGGACACACAAACATGTACTTAAACACAGCACTTGAGTAAATGTGCTTTGTTTATATTCTGAAAGTAGTTTTATGTGTTTTACTGAGACTTCCATGTGGAAAATGAACATCTTCTAATCAAAGTGAAGGGACTGAGTAGGAGATAGTGGAATGAATTATGAAACAGTTCTGCTAATG
Source organism: Eutrigla gurnardus (assembly GCF_963514095.1). Lineage (NCBI taxonomy): Eukaryota > Metazoa > Chordata > Actinopteri > Perciformes > Triglidae > Eutrigla > Eutrigla gurnardus. The sequence goes on from NC_139921.1 coordinate 23,388,681, forward strand.
TGAAAAATGCATCATGATGTCAATTTTCTATTTCTGAATTGGAAGATAGGTCTGAAATGTGTCATGTGTCTATTAGGGTGAATATGTAGTGTGTGCTTGGTGAGGTTTGTGTCAGCTCTGTGTTCACTGGTCTGTGTCTCCTCAGCAGCTGCAGAAGGTTCCTGCTGGAACAGCTCAGCTTCTCTGCAGTCTGACTGAGGGAGGTTTTTGTACGACGACAAATCACTGTGTGAACCCTGGCCCATTGTGGTAACTCTGACAGTAATAAACTGCTGCATCTTCAGCCTGAACTCCACTGATGGTCAAAGTGAAGTCAGAGCTGCTTCCACTGCCACTAAATCGAGATGGTGTTCCTGAGTGTCTTACGTTCCGATGTCTTATGAGGAGCCGTGGCGCCTGTCCAGATTTCCGTTGATACCAGAACATACATAAATCAACACCACCACAGATGTAAACAGGTTGACTAGTCTTACAGGTGAGAGCGACAGTGGATCCTGGAGTAGATGTCACTACTGGAGGCTGAGTCACAGTCACCTGACCGCTGCATCCTGCAGGACAAAACAAATCATTCATTCATCAGCAGAAGGAAAGGAGAGAAAAGGCGAGGCGTCGTGTTTGAGATGTTGCCGAGCCAACGAACCTGTAAAACAGCAGCAGGCCAGCGTCCAGATGAGGATGGTGATGAGAGTCATGGTGGTTGTGGTCTCTGCTGTGTTGACTGACAGATCTGAGTCCTGCAGTGTTGAACTCACAGGACTATAAAGCTTCTCAGTTCACTGGAGGATCAGCTGACGATGCAAAGCCTCCTCTCTATGGAAATGATTTCTCTGCTCTCAACAGACTGAAGGCAACGTGGGACACGAAATCAGGAGGAATACGGCTCGGATGAACAACATGGAGGATCTTAATGGAACAGAGGAAAACACTCACATTAAAAGTGCAGTTGAGGATTTAAGGATACGTTTGTGTTCACTGTGGTTGGTATGAAACGTTTGTCTGCTGTTCATTTACTGACAGGATTTAATGAAATCTATCAGATATTTCACTTTTTCAACATATGATTTTGTAAATCATCATTATCTATAAGCATCATGTTCATTTAACCATGTATGAACTTAAATAAGACTGAAAATATGACTTATGAGGAGGCTGTCATCATTTCTCCCTGGAGTAGAAAAGTTAAAAAAAATTATATAATCAATCTTTATTTTTGCAATAAGTTAGAATCCATATAATTTGAAAGATTTTGTAGATTCAATTAAATATAATTATTTCTATATTAATAGAAAAAGTGTTTTCAGTGGATAGATTTGTCTCAAATTTAAAAATATGCTATAAAATTGTTAAAAAAACATGTAGAAGTTGAAGGAATAGGTGATAAATCATTACTTAATGAAAATAAATGATTAATTATGCATTCTTACTATAAAATAACTCTGTTTTCAGTGGACAGATGCTTGTTCACAGTGCAGGAGGTTTTTGTACGGCCACTTAACGAGGTTGTATCACTGTGGTGGACTTTTGGTGGAGGAACCAAACTCATCGTTAACTGTAAGTATCACAGATTTATGATTTCTACAACGTTCAATATTATAATCGCTTTGTCAAAAGTAAATGTGATGAACCAAATCATTATTTAGGATCATTTATACTTTTTGGATATTTATTATTCATTAATCTAGGCTGATATTGGAGTTTAGAAAACACTGCATATTATTTTCCTATTATAGATTATGTTTTGGTGAAGTAGATGCAGTATTTTATTTTGTAACATTGAAACATCTGTTAGTGTGTTAGCTGTACGTTATAAAATCTAATGTTGATCAAACTAATAAGAGGGTTTATTGTACATTCAGTGTCGCTGCAGTTTGTGTTCACGGTTCGTTAGTTCAAAGTGATGAAAAGGAAGTGAAACAGACAGATGTCAAAGTCTTTCACTGCTTACAGTTTACAGATGATTAATGAAACTTTTCTATTCCAATGACTCCTCAGTCACATTGTATATGATTCTATAATGATTTAATGAGGAGAGCCGCAGGAGAAGATTGGTTCCTGTAAATGACAGAACTCCAGTCAGCGTTGTATTTGTTAAATCCTCCCTCCATCCCATGTCTCTGTGTGACCACAGCATCATGCACACAGCTAACCCTCAGTAACGTCACCTCTGTCATGTTCAGCTGTCTTTCCTACAGTGGAAGTTAATCTGCTCCTCGTGTGTCTCTGCTCTCCCCTCCAGCTGGCTCCATGATCCGGCCCTCAGTCTCCCTGCTTCCCCCCTCCTCTAAGGAGCTCTCTGGGGGCTCGGCCACGCTGGCCTGCCTGCTGACCGGCTACTCTCCTCAGGGAGCCGTGGTCAGCTGGGAGGTGGACGGCACCGAGGTGACGGAGGGGGTCCTGAGCAGCTCAGAGGAGGAGAAGAGCGGACTCTACAGCAGCAGCAGCACCCTGAGCCTGAGCCAGGAGCGCTGGATGGCAGGAGAGCTGTACTCCTGCAAGGTCCTCCATCACAACCACAACCAGGTGCAGTCCCTCCACAGGAGCCAGTGTAAGGCCTAGAGGGTCTGGATGGAGGCCAGGACAGGAGCTCTGCATGGGGGGAGCAGGAGGAACACACCTGCTGCTCTGAACAATCTGAGGACAGCGTTTGTAGAGGAAACTATAAAGCCTTGTGTGACTGCTGTAAAGTAGCTAGAGAGTAATGTGTGTAGCTCAGCAAGTAGATGTGTGCTTTTAATAACTGTCTTTTTATAATAATAAAGCGTTCACTGATGAATAACATGATGAAGTGTTTGGTGTTTTATTTTATGAATAGGACTAGAGAATTATATGGTTTTATAACTACTACTACTACTCCCTGCAGAAAAATAAAGCTTTGGATTCATCTTGTAAATATCGATATTTCTACATTACAATACAATAATACAGAGATGTGAAACTGAGGGAGGATTCTGCAGAAACTTCACCTCCATCCATCAGACAGAGAAGACAGGACCCACACATGCAGACAGACAAGGTTGCAGTGCCGAGGCTCAGTGTTCAATAAACCAGTTCAGGTTCGGTACACAGGAAGGCAGTCGGTGAAGATAACGGCACAAACGTCCGAGAGGAAGGACAGCTGATTTTCCATAATCTTCTTTATGTTCATTACTTTACGAAATAAACATTTTAAATGATTGATACATTCAAAAAGGTTATACCGTCCTAAAATAAAACTGATTATAAGAAGTCAGAGTCTCTGTGTTATTTTTAGGCAAGGCAACTTTATTTGTGTAGCACATTTCATCCACAAGGCAGACTCAAAGTGCTTCACATCATGACATGTCATACAATAAAGTGAAAAGAAAAGAATTAAAAGAAAATAAAGGCAAAATTAAAATGCATTACAGAAAGAAAGGAGGATAAAAACATATTTGCAATAAATAAAAACAGTGCAGACATTAAAAGATTTAGCAGAAAGCTATGGTGAACATAAAGGTTTTCAGTCTAGTTTTAAAAGTGGTCAGAGTTGGGTCAAGTCTTACATCTTCAGGAAGTTTATTCCAGCCATTTGTTGCATAGTGACTAAATGATGCTCTCCCGTGATTGTTGTTTACTCTGGGAATCACTAACAGATTGGTCTCAGAAGATCTTAGTGGTCTAGAAGTCTTATATAGTGGGAGCATATCAGTGATATACTTCGGCCCTAGACCATGTAGTGATTTATATGTGAGCAGGAGGACTTTGAAATCAATCCTCTGACATACAGGGAGCCAATGCAAGGATTTAAGAATTGGTGTAATGTGCTCACATTTTTTGGTCTTTGTAAGAACTCTAGCAGCAGCGTTCTGAACAAGCTGTAGCTGCCTGACAGTTTTTTTTTGGAAGACCTGCAAGGAGACCATTACAGTAGTCTAGCCTACTAGTAATAAAGGCATGTACAAGTTTTTCTAAGTCTTGAGCTGACATGAGCCCTCTAAGTCTTGCTACATTTTTTAGGTGATAGTAGGCTGATTTTGTTACTGATTTAACGTGACTGTCGAAATGTAAATCAGAATCCATAATAACCCCAAGATTTCTGGCTTTGTTTGAGGTTTTCAGGGACAGAGAGTGAAGGTGTTGAATTACTTTAAACCTTTCTTTTTTAGCACCAAAAACAATTATCTCAGTTTTGTCCTCATTTAGTTGTAGGAAGTTTTGGCACATCCAGTCTTTGACTTGCTCAATGCACTGGCACAGAAGATCTATGGGGCGATAGTCGTTTGGTGATAGTGCTACATAGATTTGGGTGTCATCGGCATAGCAATGGTGGTCAATGTTATTATTTTGCATGATTTGTCCTAGTGGGAGCATGTAGATGTTGAATAAAGTTGGTCCCAAGATTGAACCTTGGGGGACTCCACACGTTACATTGGTAGGTTCTGATACAAAGTCGCCAATGGAAACAAAATAGTTCCTATCTTGTAGATATGACTTGAACCAGTTTTAGACTGTGCCTGAGAGCCCCACCCAGTTTTCCAACCTGTCCAAGAGTATTGAGTGGTCGACAGTGTCAAATGCAGCACTGAGGTCTAATAGCATTAATATTGAAGTTTTGCCAGAGTCTGTGTTAAGACGGATGTCATTTACAACTTTAATAAGGGCCGTCTCGGTGCTATGAAAAGGTCGAAATCCTGACTGGAAGTTGTTGTGGCAGCCAGTTGAAGCCAGGAAGTGATTTAGTTGTTGGAGGACAACTTTCTCAATTATTTTACTTATGAAGGGTAGATTTGAAATTGGTCTGTAGTTGTTGATAATAGTGGCATCTAGGCTCCGCTTTTTTAGAAGAGGTTTAATGACTGCAGTTTTGAAGGCCTTTGGGAAATTGCCTGATTGAATGGAGTTATTAACTATTTGCAATACGTCTATTGATAGGCAGTCAAAAACATTCTTAAAAAAGTTGGTAGGTAGAAAGAACAAACAGCGGAGTTTGGACCACCGATGCAGACGATGAAGCTGTGTTTCTAACAGCTGAGCCACCTGATGGGTCTGAGAGGTAAACTGTCACACAGAGAAGAAGTACAACAGGTTCCAGTGTGTTAAAAGAGATGCTCCTCCATGACCACTAGAACATCTTGAAGGATCCTAGAACCTCCCAAACGACCTGCACTGAAACCTCCTGAAAGAACAGTAGAACCACCTGAGGAACCTGTAGGACCGCCCTAAAGAACACCAGACCAGGTCTCAGGCTGTCAACGTCGTGCCTCTGCAGCTTCACTCTCATCTTCTGTCTCTGCTTCTTGGAGCCGTGCCAGAGGTGGTCCAGCGGTTAAGGAATGCTAAAGTGAATCCTGCTTTTTTTTTAAACTGATATTTTCCATAATCTTCTTTATGTTCATTACTTTAAGAAATAAACATTTTAAATTATTCATACATCAAAAAGGTTATACCATCCTAAAATAAAACTGTGGATTATAAGAAGTCAGTGTCTCTGTGTTTCTTTTAGGTCATGTTCATTATGAAAAATGTCCTGTTGATCATCTCAGCATCATATCTGATATTACACCTGATAGTACACAAGCTTTCTTATTAGTTTGTAATATTTAATATGAACTACATTTTAAGAATAAAATCATTTAGCAATGAATTGGTTCTTTTTTTTCTGTGTACTGTTGTTATATTCCATCGTTTTGTGCAGCTATCAGTAGAGACACTGTTGAGGACTTTATCAGCGGCTATAGTGCAACAAGATTTTAACCTCCCCAGCTCACTCTCAAAGAGACTGAATGAACTGATAAGAATATGAGTTTAAAACTGCATGTGGAAGAGCGTCTGTGAGTCTGTTTCAGGTTTATTTAGAGTCATTGTGGTTCTGCTTGGTGACTCTGCTTGGTGTTGTGTTCACTGGACCAGTTATTCTCATCACCGTCTCTTCAACAACCCTCTGCACCTGCAGCAGGCCGTTCTCACTTCAGTCACACTGAAGGAGGTTTTTGTACGGCGACAAATCACTGTGTGAACACATCCCCACCGTTTATCTCGTGGTAACTCTGACAGTAATAAACTGCTGCATCTTCAGCCTGAACTCCACTGATGGTCAAAGTGAAGTCAGAGCTGCTTCCACTGCCACTAAACTGAGATGGTGTTCCTGAGTGAAGTGTGCTAGCGAAATATATCAGGAGCTTTGGAGGCTGTCCAGATTTCTGTTGATACCAGGACAAAGCGCTATCTCCATCATCATATGTGTAAACAGGTTGACTAGTCTTACAGGTGAGAGCGACAGTGGATCCTGGAGTAGATGTCACTACTGGAGGCTGAGTCACAGTCACCTGACCGCTGCATCCTGCAGGACAAAACAAATCATTCATTCATCAGCAGAAGGAAAGGAGAGAAAAGGCGAGGCGTCGTGTTTGAGATGTTGCCGAGCCAACGAACCTGTAAAACAGCAGCAGGCCAGCGTCCAGATGAGGATGGTGATGAGAGTCATGGTGGTTGTGGTCTCTGCTGTGTTGACTGACAGATCTGAGTCCTGCAGTGTTGAACTCACAGGACTATAAAGCTTCTCAGTTCACTGGAGGATCAGCTGACGATGCAAAGCCTCCTCTCTATGGAAATGATTTCTCTGCTCTCAACAGACTGAAGGCAACGTGGGACACGAAATCAGGAGGAATACGGCTCAGATGAACATGGAGGATCTTAATGGAACAGAGGAAAACACTCACATTAAAAGTGCAGTTGAGGATTTAAGGATACGTTTGTGTTCACTGTGGTGGGTATGAAACGTTTGTCTGCTGTTCATTTACTGACAGGATTTAATGAAATCTATCAGATATTTCACTTTTTCATCGTATGATTTTGTAAATCATCATTATCTATAAGCATCATGTTCATTTAACCATGTATGAACTTAAATAAGACTGAAAATATGACTTATGAGGAGGCTGTCATCATTTCTCCCTGGAGTAGAAAAGTTAAAAAAAATTATATAATCAATCTTTATTTTTGCAATAAGTTAGAATCCATATAATTTGAAAGATTTTGTAGATTCAATTAAATATAATTATTTCTATATTAATAGAAAAAGTGTTTTCAGTGGATAGATTTGTCTCTCAAATTTAAAAATATGCTATAAAATTGTTAAAAAAACATGTAGAAGTTGAAGGAATAGGTGATAAATCATTACTTGATTAAAATAAATGATTAATTATGCATTCTTACTATAAAATAACTCTGTTTTCAGTGGACAGATGCTTGTTCACAGTGCAGGAGGTTTTTGTACGGCCACTTAACGAGGTTGTATCACTGTGGAACACTTTTGGTGGAGGAACCAAACTCATCGTTAACTGTAAGTATCACAGATTTATGATTTCTACAACGTTCAATATTATAATCGTTTTGTCTAAAGTAAATGTGACGAACCAAATCATTATTTTGGATCATTTATACTTTTTGGATATTTATCATTCATTAATCTAGGCTGATATTGGAGTTTAGGAAAACACTGCATATTATTTTCCTATTATAGATTATGTTTTGGTGAAGTAGATGCAGTATTTTATTTTGTAACATTGAAACATCTGTTAGTGTGTTAGCTGTACGTTATATAATCTAATGTTGATCAAACAAATAAGAGGGTTTATTGTACATTCAGTGTCGCTGCAGTTTGTGTTCACGGTTCGTTAGTTCAAAGTGATGAAAAGGAAGTGAAACAGACAGATGTCAAAGTCTTTCACTGCTTACAGTTTACAGATGATTAATGAAACTTTTCTATTCCAATGACTCCTCAGTCACATTGTATATGATTCTATAATGATTTAATGAGGAGAGCCGCAGGAGAAGATTGGTTCCTGTAAATGACAGAACTCCAGTCAGCGTTGTATTTGTTAAATCCTCCCTCCATCCCATGTCTCTGTGTGACCACAGCATCATGCACACAGCTAACCCTCAGTAACGCCACCTCTGTCATGTTCAGCTGTCTTTCCTACAGTGGAAGTTAATCTGCTCCTCGTGTGTCTCTGCTCTCCCCTCCAGCTGGCTCCATGATCCGGCCCTCAGTCTCCCTGCTTCCCCCCTCCTCTGAGCAGCTCTCTGGGGGCTCGGCCACGCTGGCCTGCCTGCTGACCGGCTACTCTCCTCAGGGAGCCGTGGTGAGCTGGGAGGTGGACGGCACCGAGGTGACGGAGGGGGTCCTGAGCAGCTCAGAGGAGGAGAAGAGCGGACTCTACAGCAGCAGCAGCACCCTGAGCCTGAGCCAGGAGCGCTGGATGGCAGGAGAGCTGTACTCCTGCAAGGTCCTCCATCACAACCACAACCAGATGCAGTCCCTCCACAGGAGCCAGTGTAAGGCCTAGAGGGTCTGGATGGAGGCCAGGACAGGAGCTCTGCATGGGGGGAGCAGGAGGAACACACCTGCTGCTCTGAACAATCTGAGGACAACGTTTGTAGAGGAAACTATAAAGCCTTGTGTGACTGCTGTAAAGTAGCTAGAGAGTAATGTGTGTAGCTCAGCAAGTAGATGTGTGCGTTTAATAACTGTCTTTTTATAATAATAATAAAGCTTTCACTGATGAATAACATGATGAAGTGTTTGGTGTTTTATTTTATGAATAGGACTAGAGAATGAAATGGTTTCATATCAACTGGTTCTACTCCCTGCAGAAAATGAAAGCTAATCAAGCATATCATGTCAAGTACCGCGGTGAAGTTAGTTTTAAGCTGGATATTCGATGGACATTCACTCCGGTTCCAGCCGCGACTTTACTGAGGTTTGCCCAGTGTTGGCAGCAGGAGAACGGCTCCAGGGCCTCGCGCTGTATTAAGTATTAATACTTGATTTATTCTGAAGTGTAAGTGAAGGTATGTTGCATGTTGCTGAAGGAGGTTCACATAAACATTTGCATTCATCCAGCCATGTAGCTGTACAAGAGGCCCAACTCCTGCTGCAGAAAACATCCCCCAAACCATGACACTTCCTCCTCCAAATTTAACTGACTTCTTTACACACTTTGGGTTCATTCTTTCTGCTGATGAGAGGTTTGGTCACTGTAGAGTGGGCTTTCGGTCCAAATTGTCTTAAACGGCGAGACACTGTGCCAAGACAGATCCTTGTCCTGTTCAGCACTGAACTGGCGAGCAACTCCAGCTGCAGCTTTTCCAAAACCTTTTCATTCCCAGTGTCAATATTAAACTGCATTAATGCATTTCCTGGAAATTCTCATTTGCAGTTAACCTTACTATGGAAAAAGAGGGACACAGAAATGGTCATTTCAGTGCTCCCTTCACAGATTAAGGGGCACAGCATCCTCATCCACCATAGTGAGCAATGCTCACTTCGACCATACAAGTGGTTGACAGGGGAGGTACGTGACTGCATGTTTTCAAGTATCATAAGTTTCACTCTGCACTGTGACATACCTACTTTATATAGCATTTCAAGACTTATATCAAAAGTGTTCAATTACTAAGATACTCTTAAAATGCTGGAAAGTTCAGACAATTTTAGAGTGTGTATTAACTGAATAATTATTATTTTTGTTTTTTATTTTGTTGTTTTTGCCAGGTTATTGAGGGCCTGTTTCATGTTGCTGCCCACACATTCAAGGTGGTGGACACCGTGTACATTATGAATCATTACTCAGCAGGTGGGATTCTGTTCAGTGACAGAACTGAGCTACCTCGTCACAGTTTACCAAAGGTAATGTGTGTGGTGATTGTAGGTCTGTTTGTGCATGGTGATGATGTGGGGTGTGGTGGGGTGGGGAATGACTTGGAGGTTCATGGTCATACATTAGCTACATGGAGTAAAAAATGGTCTAAATTCAAATCAAGTACTACATTACCTGAGATGATTGATTTTTTTTAATCCTCTCTGTGTGTTTAAAATCCCCTCATGAAATATTTGGTTTAAAGTTAATCAACCTACTATTGGACATCCATACCAACACTTCTATCTAGAAGTTCCTAGGCACAACAAATACAGTGCACAATAAAATAATTGTCATGGGTAAACCATGAATCTGTCATTAGAAGTATGCATGTTTGTTTTCATCCTTTTTTATTTGATGGGTCTTGTAGGTAAACTTTGACAACCATAAAGCTGTTCTGTCATTTGTGCTCATCAACAACAACCACTGGAACTTGCTGGTTTGTAATTCTTTTGTTTTTGTTTTTTATTTCATACTTTTGTATTCTGTATTATTTGTCTTTTAATGCGCACTACTTAACTATTAATGTAAAAAAGATAATTTGTGATTAATAGTTATGTTCCTCTTTGTTCTGTCACAGTACATTAATGCAGAAACCAGCACAGTATTTCTGATGGATCCAGCAGCATTGTCATCAGAGCTTGAGGACTCTAAACATGCTCCTAAAAGAATACAGTAAATCCACATTTAAGCTAGTTTTGAAAATTCTTATACAAATACATATAAAGGTTTAAAGTGAATAACAGTCATTTACATTAATATTCACAAACAACAGTAACTGAAGTGTAGAGGTCAGTATTCAGTCAGTAACATTTATGGCTGATTTGCTCCAGTCCATCAAACATTGGTTATTCACTAGTGGTACCACATGTAACAAAATCACTATTTAAAGTGTATTAAAATGAACCTTATTTAGGGAATACTTAAGGATGAGGAAGACACGCCATGGCAAAGCAGACTGGGTGGATGTTAGGTGGAAAGGGGGTTATGAGCCATCCAGTTCAACAGGATGGCAGTAGCTGCGGTGTCATTGTTGTTAAGGTAAGCGAAGGAGATTTTGTATTCATTATGTCATGTACGAAATGTCATGTGTGAAAGATCATTACATTTCAGAACATTTAGGAAAATGTAAAATGCATCTGAAGACAAGTTACAAATCTGTTAAATGTTTTGGGAGGCACTACTCACAGGTCGATGTCTTCAATACCGTGTTCCCCATGTTTGTTGTCAGTAGCTGTGTAATTATTATCCAATGGAGAAACACCCACAGAAGTGTTGTTTGTTTAGATGGCAAAAGCAGTGATGGAGGCATTCCCTCAGATCCCAGATGTTAAATTTGAGACATCAAAAAAGGCCATGAAAAAGGAGAGGAGAGATCTGGCTGTCGAAATCCTAAAGGTATCAGGTACATGTACTGTAAAGCACACATAGGCTATAGTATAATTACAATATACTGTATGTAATGTCTGGACCTCCCATTACAGACTGGGTGAGTTGTTGTGAAGCAACAGTTCCAATGTAGAATTGTTATGTAGACATAACAAGTACACTTGAGTCCAGCTAAGGGAAAGCCAACTGACACAAGCATGTAAACACACTGATAGAAAAATTAAAATGCATATTAATATTCATAAAAAAATACACAAACTACTAACATAGCATAAAAAGTGGTGTGTCTTGTTTGATCAGTTTGGCAATACAATTGGATACTGGTTTGGAGTCACTGGGTCACATGATGTGGAAGCTATTGAAAAAAAATGCAATTATTTTGTATTCGTATATTTATGGGAAGTAATTTAAGGATGGTCCCTAAATCAGTTTCCAACGACTTAGCGCGAGGCCCTGGAGCCGTTCTCCTGCTGCCAACACTGGGCAAACCTCAGTAAAGTCGCAGCCGTCGAATATCCAACTTAAAACTAACTTCACCGCGGTATTTGAAATGATATGCTTGAATGTGATTGTGATGTATATGATTTGATGTCAATTAGACTAGTTCATGACTTAATATTAATAATAATTCATGGTTTAAAGGCTAAGCATTCATGAGTTGAATACTACTGAATTACAATAGTATTTTGAGAGTTTGTTATGATGTTCATTATGGCCATAGATTGAATTCATGACATAAGAAGTAATAGCCTTGTTTTACACAGGCTAGGTTTTTTCCTGGGATCACTTGATTTGGATTTGAATTCTGAATTCTCCTTGACGAAGGAGAATTAGAGCTGATACAAGGTTTATCCTGCAGGAAGGATCACCTATCCTTTCTCTCACACTTGGAGTTCACCGGTGTGGTAGGACTTCTGAATGACTACACTTGACTATTTTCTTTTTGTTGACTAACTGACTTATTAAAGGACCTTGCATTCTGGATTGAAGACACTTACACTGCATTCTGGATTGAAGACACTTACACTGCATTCTGGATTGAAGACATTTACACTGCATTCTGGATTGAAGACACTTAGACTGCATTCTGGATTGAAGACACTTTCACTGCATTCTGGATTGAAGACACTTACACTGCATTCTGGATTGAAGACACTTAGACTGCATTCTGGAATGAAGACACTTTCACTGCATTCTGGATTGAAGACACTTAGACTGCATTCTGGATTGAAGACACTTAGACTGCATTCTGGATTGAAGACACTTAGACTGCATTCTGGATTGAAGACACTTAGACTGCATTCTGGATTGAAGACACTTAGACTGCATTCTGGATTGAAGACACTTAGACTGCATTCTGGATTGAAGACACTTACACTGCATTCTGGATTGAAGACAGCACAGACAAGCTGAATTTAAAAAGGACAACGAACATTAAAGGACACAACAGTGGGACACTTTATTGTATTCTAAGTGAGCTGTGTGTTTCATGGGATTGTTGTTGTTTGTTAAACTGTGAAAGCCATGTAAAATTATTAATGTTGAAATTGTCGTGCCAAATACAGTGGTATTGTTTAATTCCTCTGTGATAACTGGTTGAAAAGGGGAACTATTTTATTTTCAGTTTTCAATACATTTCATATGTTTGAGTAAAGGTTATTGCCTATCACTTAACTTGTCTGGTGCTTCCATGTGTGGTCAATGTGTCACTTAGCTCCTCCCGAACCTAGAGCAACTGTTACTTACAAAGATTAGGTTATCACGGTTACAAATAGGACTATGGACTGTAATGGTTTTATAACTACTAGTACTACTCCCTGAAGGTAATGAAAGCTAATGGTCATATGTTTATTTGAAGGGAATATATTATATTTTGAGGATGAAATTAATTGGATTTTTTAATTATAACTTATAAATTGTAAAAGTCTGAGAAGAATCTAACCTGACCAGCTCACTCATAAAGAGACTGAATGAACTGATAAGAATATGAGTTTAAAACTGCATGTGGAAGAGCGTCTGTGAGTCTGTTTCAGTTTTATTTAGAGTCATTGTGGTTCTGCTTGGTGACTCTGCTTGGTGTTGTGTTCACTGGACCAGTTATTCTCATCACCGTCTCTTCAACAACCCTCTGCACCTGCAGCAGGCCGTTCTCACTTCAGTCACACTGAAGGAGGTTTTTGTACGGCGACAAATCACTGTGTGAACACACCGTCAGAATGTAAACCCAGACAGTAGTAATCTCCAGCATCTTCAGCCTGAACTCCACTGATGGTTAAAGTGTAGCGAGAACCAGATCTACTGCCACTGAATCGAGACGGCGTTCCAGAGAAGAGATCTGATGTATCGTATATAAGAAGTTTGGGAGCCTGTCCAGGTTTCTGAAGGTACCAACTGAGATCATCACCAATATCTGAGCTCCCCGTGGCGGTGAGTTCCACAGTCCCTCCAACACTAACAGACTTGGATTTGTCGGCCTGAGTCAGAAATTTTTGGGCAGAAGTCTCTGAAATGAGAAATGAAATGAGATTTTGAGAATGAAATGGAATAGCCAACAACATGCAGCAGCAGTCTAAATTATAACAATCATACAGAGATTAAGACATAAAGAAAATAGCACGCAAACATGAGAAGAAATCAGCTGCAAAAATGATCACATATGTTTTCAAAACCTCTCACCCTGACTCAGAAAACCCAGCATGACAATCAGAGTTATTGGCAACATCATCCTGAAGCAGTTTTCAGTGTGAGTACGAGAAAACAGTTCAGACTCACGGTGACACGAGAACTTAAAACTGCGAGGAGCAGCGATGCATTCAAATCATGCAAAACCCGTTTGGGCCCAGCTGTGGTTGTGGAAGTGAAAGGGAGAGAGGAGGTGGAGGAAGTAGAGGCTACATCTCCCTGTGGACTGATCCAGAACATGAAGAAACTGCTGACTCTCTGTTTCTCACCTCTCTGCTGTTTCTGTCTTTGTCAACTTTCCCAAAGGCCTTTGCACTGATAAATAGTTGCATGCTGCCCTCTGCTGGCTGTTAATGGAGATGCTCCAGATGTGACACTGATGGATTTAGGGGATCAATCATGTGTGAAGGGTTAACGATCCCTTTAGAGGCTTTAATTCTTCAAACAAATTCAGGGCTTCATCCCAAAGCTGTGTGTATGGATTACATTTACATTTACATTTACATTTAGGTCATTTAGCTGACGCTTTTGTCAAAGCGACTTACAATAAGTACATTTGTCAAAAGAAGGAAACAAAGAAACCACAACGTATCATTGCCGATGAAGTAAGAGCTAAAAATAGAACAAGTGTTAGGTCCTCATCTGAGTAAAGTAGTACCTTAAGAGCAACAGTGACTCAGCTGTCCTGACATTAGTCGGGAGTTCGTTTCACCACTAAGGACCAGAACAGAGAAGAGTCTGGACTTTGCTGAGCGACATTTGTTTGATATCAGCGATGGTGGTACCAGCCGTCCAGCTGAAGTAGAGGAGCGAAGTGCTCGCTTCGGGGCGTGAGGTTTGACCAGTGTTTGAAGGTAGATGGGTGCCGTTCCATTGATGGCCCTGAAGGCCAGTGCCATCGTCTTGAATTGGATGCGTGCTGCAACAGGGAGCCAGTGGAGGTCACGGAGGAGGGGGGTCACATGGGAGAATTTGGGTAGATTGAAGATAAGGCGTGCTGCAGCGTTCTGGATACGCTGCAAAGGTTTAATCACAGAGGCCGGGAGTCCGGCCAGGAGAGAGTTGCAGTAGTCAAGGCGGGAGATGACCAGTGCTTGGACCAGGAGTTGCGTTGCATCCTTTGTGAGGAAAGTCCGAATCCTGCGGATATTGTAGAGGGCAAACCTGCAGGATTGGGCCACAGCAGTGATGTTGGGGGTGCAGGATAGTGGGTCATCGATAGTTGGATTATGAAATCATATCCTGCTTTATATGTCTCTGCTCTATTTTGTTACTGATTTTATAATATATGATATTATTGTAAGCTCCTATGTGTCAGGACTGGACTTGAAGGAGGACTCAGGCGCAGAGTGAGGACAGTAGAACCAAGCTTTTATTCGCAGACTTTGCAAGATTCCAATAAACAGAGTGACAACGAAATTCGGCTATGAAATGCTTGATCCCTGACTTCAGGAAAAAGGGAGAGACGGGGAAGGGAAAGGATAGGCAGCGGACGCAACAAACACCAAAACGGAAAAGCACTCCGAAGGGGAGGATACAAAAGAAAAGGCTAACTAATCGTCTACTCTAGCGAGGACTAATCTAGGAACTTTAATAAACAGAAAACGCTCCAAAAGAGGGATGCGGGGCTACAAAAGGATTAACTACTCTTACTCTATGAATAACTCTAGAACGGAAAAACTCTCCAAAAGGGAGGGCACAAGGCTACGAAAAGGAATATCAACACTAACACTAGGAAGAACTCAAGAACAGGAAACGCTCCAGCAAGGGAGGAATATAACAATATCGCTAACAGGGCTAAAGAACAGAAAACGCTCCCAAAAGAGGAGGACAAAAACTACGACGAGAATACAAACTAAGGTAAATCACTACTACGAGAATATCTAACTATGAACCTGGAACTTAAAACATTACAAAACCAAAAATCACTCGTCTTGAGGAAAACCTGAAACTTTGGAATATAAAACTTGGTCGAGAACGATGGCTGTGGTCAAGGGCTGGACGTATACGTGGGACGAAACACTCTGGCAAGGAGACAGGGGAAGACACAGACTATATAGACATCAGGGAGGGGAGCACAGGGGACAACAATCAGGGATTAGGGATGACGTCAGACCGGAGACACATGAGGAAGAGCAAGTGACCTGAAACGAGATGTGACAGGTAGACTTCCCCCTCCCCCTTCCTGTTTCAGCCACACCTTGCAATCAGTGATTAGTGCCAGGTGACCTAATCACTTAGTTCTTTGTTCAAAGATAGCTGCAAGCAGCCAGCAGCAGGCTTGCTTCGCTCTGTCCCAACACCACATTGCTTTAGGGATGCTAATGTTCAACTAAGGTATGTAGTTTTTGTAGTCTGTCACATACATACTGTTGGCTCTTTCTTTATGAGGTACCTCCCTGGTGTCTGCAGGTGTTTGCGGTAACAAGAGAGCTAAAGCAAGGTAGTGGTGGCGTCTCCTCCATTCCCCCACGCAGTGCGGCGGTAGTGAGAGGAGTGTGGTGCACTTAGTGCCAGCCCATGCACATACGTTGTTTGGTGTAACTTGCAACCCTCAGGTATGCAGTTTCTTTATTGTATTTAAATGTCCAGTTTGGGATAATGGACTGTGGCTGTGGAGATGCATATTATATGCCCCCTTGAACGGATTAATATACATGCCTTTCATACTAGGAATGGGAATATGATTGAGAACACCACGTGATCCAATTGTGGTTCTGGCAAAGGAGGAGCTCTGGCTACTGCTGTTTTTGCCCACCTTTTTCTTATTGATTTTTTGTATTTATTTCTCTGGTCGCCTTGTTTTTGGTAACCTTTTGTTATCAACTCTTGATATTTTGACCAGTTTCCTTGTTTATTTTTCTGGTTTATTTACCAGACTTTAGTTGAACGGTGTTGGGGAGAAGGCTTGTGGTGACTAAATATCTGAACCATTGACATTTTGAGTGGTGTTTTAGTGCCAGTGCAGGTGGGTTGTCATAGGCGTACAGGTGGGGGTCAATGGGTGCAGGGTCCCCCCCTTCTGGGTCTATTGCATGCAACTTTGCTGTGTCCTCTTTTATAGTAGAAGTGAGTTTTAAATGCCTAATATAAAATGCATGACTAACCTGTGTGTCTTCTGCTTTGCAGTGTGAGCGGCTTGTTCTTTATGGTGCCTGGTGATGGTGACCCCCCCCCCCCCCCCCCTTCCCCCTTTCCCTTCACGTACTCCCTCCTGTGGGTCTCTCTGACACCCTCTCCCCTGCACTGGTAACCTTTTCTTAGCATTTAGGATTTTGAAGTATATTTTTGTAATAAAACAACTGACTTTTAACATGATCTCATCTTTTAAAATCTTTATTCATTAGACCCACCAATTGATCTGCTGTCTAAATAAAAAGTAAAAAGCTGTTTGAACTGGAACTCCCATCTCTGCTCCTTTTCTCTGTATTAGAACTTGTGTGCTAAGTTGGTATTCTCTGGGTGAAATTCCCAGAGTGGCGTTGTCACATTTGCTGGCAGGGGCTTACAGCAGCCCTCGCCACAGAGAGGAGAGTTACTTTTCAAAATAAAACCTAAAATTCACAAGACAGAAAACCCAAGACGGGACACCCCTCACCGCTGTGTGACACTATGGGTTTCATGCCTCTCCTTGTTTTGTCTCCTCTGTTTCTGTTGTGCATTTTAATTGTGTTAAATGAATCAAATCAAAAATATTATTCTGCTTTTTTTCTCCAATAGAAATTTGAATAAGTTTAACATCATCAAGCGTTCCACAAACATCCGTGTGAAACAGGTTAAATTATTTGCAGCTCTGACACATTTCAGCTGAGATTTGAGTCACTTCCTGTTAGGAAAGTTTATTTAAAAAAATGTTTGACTCTTCATCCTAAAAGAAGCAAGAAGTTTGTCCAGTTGGGACTGATTTGCTCCTCTGAGACGTTTGATGAATTGTCTTCATGATACAGACTGATTTTTGATTGATTGATTAAATGTATTATTGTGTCATGCATAATCAATATGCCCAGCCCACAAGGGCTTACAAGACACCAATATTAGACAACAAAAAGACCAGAAACCAAAAGTAGATGCTTAACAACACTAATACTAACAAAATAAACCATCCTGACGTTTCTTCCAGGCTTTTGCAACAAAAGAGGCTAACTTAAAAACATTGAAATGAAACAACCCTTCAATCCTGTCATCATCAGCGCTCCAAAACATTTCAGGATACTGAATAAACATTTAGTTGAAAAAAGGTATTCTCAGCTCATCATAAAAAGGACAATATAAAATAAAATGAGATTCATTTTCTACCTCTCCTAAGTCACAAAGTTCACAAAGTCTGTGTTCCTCTGGGATGTTTTTAAATCTGCCGACTTCAAGGGCCAGAGGAAGGATTCCTGTTCTTAACTGAGCACACAAGGATCTTTGATTTCTCCCTAAGTTTGCTTTTACATTAAATTCAGTAGCATAGTTATGTTTGATTTGAATATATGTTCGATATTTCGGTTTTAACAAGATGTCATTTAACCACTTTTTTTCAAATCCAAAGAGTAACTTTTCTCTAATTGTGTTTCCACTGCATGATAAATTATTTCTATAGATATACTGTAGTTCAGCTTCTCTGAAGACAGCATGAAGCTCTGCAGCCCATGGACCATTCTGAACTTCACTCCAAAGGAAAACCTTCTTACTGATCCTATTATCTGACATATTAATGAAACGATTCCACAGTCTAATCATTTCACATTTCCTCCTTATTGATCCAGGAATCCAACCCATGTCACCCTGAGCAGCAACTTTATGAATGTCCAGAAAACAACGTATAGCTCTGTTTTGTACTGCATCTGAAATGGACCTTTCTTTAAATCCCCATATCCCTGCAGCATAATTCATAATAGGAGAAACACATGCATCATACAGTTGAGAGTAAGTGGAATATCCCAGGTCTTTACATATTTGTAAATTGTTAACAACAGACCCCAAAGCTCTGCTAGCTGAACCAGCCAAGAGTTTAATTCCATTTTCGTAAGTCATAAATTCATCAAGAGGGAATCCCAAATATTTGTACTCAGATTCATATTCCAATGTCATGTTCCAGAAAGTGAAAATGTTCCCACTTCTTGGAACCCTTTTTTTCCAAAAATGAATTATCTGTGTTTTAGTCTGATTTATTGACAGCCTCCATCTGTAACACCAGGTCTTTAATAAATGTAACATAATCTGTAAATCATCTTCTGATTCAGCCAGCAGCGCAGTATCATCTGCATACAGCAAAATACCCACAGTTAAGTCCTGGTTCAGTTTATCAGGATCATTCAAGACAGGCCTTCCTGTCTGCTTTTGTTTAACGTTACACTCTCTTCAGGAGCTGATCATGTGACCTTCACCTGCATATTACACATGATGGAGGAAACCTCATGGCCCAATAATAGAGGATTTTGTGAAGTGGTGTGAGGAGTCACATCTTCAACTAAACATACTCAAAACAAAAGATATGATCGTTGATTTTAGAAAACATGCTTCCCCTAACGATGTCACAACAATAAAAACACAACCGGTGCAATATGTGGATTCATACAAATACCTTGGAACAATAATTGATTTTAAACTGAATTTTGAAGAAAACTGTATTGCTGTGTGTAAAAAGGGACACCAGCGTCTTCACTGTCTGAGGAAACTGTTCTTTTTCCAGGTGGATAAAACCATAATGACCTTGTTTTATCGTGCTTTTATCGAATCTATTGTATCCTTTTCTTTGGTTTCATGGTTTGGAAGTCTCTCTATTAAGAACAGGAACTCACTCAATCAGGTGGTGAAATGGTCCAGTAAGTTAATTGGTGAATCTCAGCCGAACCCGGCCTCCCTGTACACTAGACAGGTACAGCGGATAACCGAGTCTATTTTAAATCACCGTTTGCACCCTTTGCACAAAGAGTTTCAGCTACTCCCTTCTGGAAAAAGGTTTTTAGTTCCAAGGTTTAAAACCAAGCGTTTTAAAAACAGCTTTGTTCCAGCTGCAATCACGCTGAAGAACAAGCTGTAGAACAAGCTGTAGAAACTGCTATATTTGCACAACATTAATTTTGTATGTGTTATTTATTTATTTGTTGATTTTTTAGATCAATTTATCAGGGTTTTATTATATTTTAATTATGTTGGTCAGTTTTAAGTGTCCAAATTTGGATTAGCACTGGAGCACTTTAATTGTTTTATCCACTGTACGTAACTGTCCTATTTTTGTTTGTGTGCATGTGTTGTCCTAACTGTGTGACGGAAGCCCACTTTTAAACTGCAACACAAGTTTACCTACGGGTACGAATAAAGTAACCTGAACCTGTCTCCTGCATTTTAACGGTCTGTTTGCATTTAATTAAAAGTTGATACATTTTAAGGGATAACAAATACTAAAAAGGTAAACACTTCTTTAAAAGTATAAAATGCTCCAGGTCACACTGCTTTTAGCCCCAAGACACAAGAACAGACAGTAGTTTGTCTAAACAATGGTTTGATGGTTTTTTTCAGATGAAATCAAAAATAATTTCCCTGAATTGGAGCAGAAACAACACGGTTGCAGCTGGAGGCCCGATCACTCTGAACCAAGGTTGGGCTGATAATGAAACTGGAGAAATATCTGAAAATGTTAAGAAATAATACTTTGAAGTGAGAGGCAGAGATCCCAGTAATGTGTGTGCTTGGTGAGGTTTGTGTCAGCTCTGTGTTCACTGGTCTGTGTCTCCTCAGCAGCTGCAGAAGGTTCCTGCTGGAACAGCTCAGCTTCTCTGCAGTCTGACTGAGGGAGGTTTTTGTACGACGACAAATCACTGTGTGAACACATAGCCACCGTTTATGACATGGAAACTCTGACAGTAATAAACTACTGCATCTTCAGCCTGAACTCCACTGATGGTCAAAGTGAAGTCAGAGCTGCTTCCACTGCCACTAAACCGAGATGGTGTTCCTGATTCAAGTGTGCTAGCGTAATATATCAGGAGCTTTGGAGGCTGTCCAGATTTCTGTTGATACCAGGACAAATACCCATTTCCATTATATGTGTAAACAGGTTGACTAGTCTTACAGGTGAGAGCGACAGTGGATCCTGGAGTAGATGTCACTACTGGAGGCTGAGTCACAGTCACCTGACCGCTGCATCCTGCAGGACAAAACAAATCATTCATTCATCAGCAGAAGGAAAGGAGAGAAAAGGCGAGGCGTCGTGTTTGAGATGTTGCCGAGCCAACGAACCTGTAAACCAGCAGCAGGCCAGCGTCCAGATGAGGATGGTGATGAGAGTCATGGTGGTTGTGGTCTCTGCTGTGTTGACTGACAGATCTGAGTCCTGCAGTGTTGAACTCACAGGACTATAAAGCTTCTCAGTTCACTGGAGGATCAGCTGACGATGCAAAGCCTCCTCTCTATGGAAATGATTTCTCTGCTCTCAACAGACTGAAGGCAACGTGGGACACGAAATCAGGAGGAATACGGCTCGGATGAACAACATGGAGGATCTTAATGGAACAGAGGAAAACACTCACATTAAAAGTGCAGTTGAGGATTTAAGGATACGTTTGTGTTCACTGTGGTTGGTATGAAACGTTTGTCTGCTGTTCATTTACTGACAGGATTTAATGCAAATCTATCAGATATTTCACTTTTTCATCATATGATTTTGTAAATCATTATTATCTATAAGCATCATGTTCATTTAACCATGTATGAACTTAAATAAGACTGAAAATATGACTTATGAGGAGGATGTAATCTTTTCTCTCTGGAGTAGAAAATTTAAAAAAAATCATATAATCAATCTTTATTTTTACAGTAAGTTTAAATCCATATAATTTGAAAGACTTTGTAAAATAAATTAAATATAATAATTTCTATATTAATTTAAAGTGTTTTCAGTGGATAGATTTGTCTCTCAAATTTAAAAATATGCTATAAAATTGTTAAAAAATCATATAGAAGTTGAAGGAATAGGAGATGAATCATTACTTAATTAAAATAAATGATTAATTATGCATTCTTACTATAAAATAACTCTGTTTTCAGTGGACAGATGCTTGTTCACAGTGCAGGAGGTTTTTGTACGGCCACTTAACGAGGTTGTATCACTGTGGTGGACTTTTGGTGGAGGAACCAAACTCATCGTTAACTGTAAGTATCACAGATTTATGATTTCTACAACGTTCAATATTATAATCGCTTTGTCAAAAGTAAATGTGATGAACCAAATCATTATTTAGGATCATTTATACTTTTTGGATATTTATTATTCATTAATCTAGGCTGATATTGGAGTTTAGAAAACACTGCATATTATTTTCCTATTATAGATTATGTTTTGGTGAAGTAGATGCAGTATTTTATTTTGTAACATTGAAACATCTGTTAGTGTGTTAGCTGTACGTTATAAAATCTAATGTTGATCAAACTAATAAGAGGGTTTATTGTACATTCAGTGTCGCTGCAGTTTGTGTTCACGGTTCGTTAGTTCAAAGTGATGAAAAGGAAGTGAAACAGACAGATGTCAAAGTCTTTCACTGCTTACAGTTTACAGATGATTAATGAAACTTTTCTATTCCAATGACTCCTCAGTCACATTGTATATGATTCTATAATGATTTAATGAGGAGAGCCGCAGGAGAAGATTGGTTCCTGTAAATGACAGAACTCCAGTCAGCGTTGTATTTGTTAAATCCTCCCTCCATCCCATGTCTCTGTGTGACCACAGCATCATGCACACAGCTAACCCTCAGTAACGTCACCTCTGTCATGTTCAGCTGTCTTTCCTACAGTGGAAGTTAATCTGCTCCTCGTGTGTCTCTGCTCTCCCCTCCAGCTGGCTCCATGATCCGGCCCTCAGTCTCCCTGCTTCCCCCCTCCTCTGAGCAGCTCTCTGGGGGCTCGGCCACGCTGGCCTGCCTGCTGACTGGCTACTCTCCTCAGGGAGCCGTGGTGAGCTGGGAGGTGGACGGCACCGAGGTGACGGAGGGGGTCCTGAGCAGCTCAGAGGAGGAGAAGAGCGGACTCTACAGCAGCAGCAGCACCCTGAGCCTGAGCCAGGAGCGCTGGATGGCAGGAGAGCTGTACTCCTGCAAGGTCCTCCATCACAACCACAACCAGATGCAGTCCCTCCACAGGAGCCAGTGTAAGGCCTAGAGGGTCTGGATGGAGGCCAGGACAGGAGCTCTGCATGGGGGGAGCAGGAGGAACACACCTGCTGCTCTGAACAATCTGAGGACAACGTTTGTAGAGGAAACTATAAAGCCTTGTGTGACTGCTGTAAAGTAGCTAGAGAGTAATGTGTGTAGCTCAGCAAGTAGATGTGTGCGTTTAATAACTGTCTTTTTATAATAATAATAATAATAAAGCTTTCACTGATGAATTACATGATGAAGTGTTTGGTGTTTTATTTTATGAATAGGACTAGAGAATTAAATGGTTTTATAACTACTAGTACTACTCCCTGCAGAAAAATAAAGCTACTGGTCGTATGTTTATTTGAAGAGAAAATACTATATTTTGAGGATGAAATTAATTGGATTTTCAAGTTATGACTAATAAATTGTTAAAGTCTGAGTAGAATTTAACCTGACCAGCTCACTCATAAAGAGACTGAATGAACTGATAAGAATATGAGTTTAAAACTGCATGTGGAAGAGCGTCTGTGAGTCTGTTTCAGTTTTATTTAGAGTCATTGTGATTCTGCTTGGTGACTCTGCTTGGTGTTGTGTTCACTGTACCAGTTATTCTCATCACCGTCTCTTCAACAACCCTCTGCACCTGCAGCAGGCCGTTCTCACTTCAGTCACACTGAAGGAGGTTTTTGTACGGCGACAAATCACTGTGTGAACACACCGTCAGAATGTAAACCCAGACAGTAGTAATCTCCAGCATCTTCAGCCTGAACTCCACTGATGGTTAAAGTGTAGCGAGAACCAGATCTACTGCCACTGAATCGAGACGGCGTTCCAGAGAAGAGATCTGATGTATCGTATATAAGAAGTTTGGGAGCCTGTCCAGGTTTCTGAAGGTACCAACTGAGATCATCACCAATATCTGAGCTCCCCGTGGCGGTGAGTTCCACAGTCCCTCCAACACTAACAGACTTGGATTTGTCGGCCTGAGTCAGAAATTTTTGGGCAGAAGTCTCTGAAATGAGAAATGAAATGAGATTTTGAGAATGAAATGGAATAGCCAACAACATGCAGCAGCAGTCTAAATTATAACAATCATACAGAGATTAAGACATAAAGAAAATTGGACGCAAACATGAGAAGACATCAGCTGTAAAAATGATCACATATGTCTTCAAAACCTCTCACCCTGACTCAGAAAACCCAGCATGGCAATCAGAGTTATTGGCAACATCATCCTGAAGCAGTTTTCAGTGTGAGTACGAGAAAACAGTTCAGACTCACGGTGACACGAGAACTTAAAACTGCGAGGGGCAGCGATGCATTCAAATCATGCAAAACCCGTTTGGGCCCAGCTGTGGTTGTGGACGTGAAAGGGAGAGAGGAGGTGGAGGAAGTAGAGGCTACATCTCCCTGTGGACTGATCGAGAAGAAACGTTGGACTCTGCATCTCTCTGCTCCTTCTGCCTTTGCTGGTAAATAGATACAGGCCGCCCTCTTCTGGCTGACTCCATATTACCATGACATTTAATTTGTACAGCCCTTTGCTCTTCTCCTGATCATGACATCAGTCTAATCTGGATGCTTCAGCTGTGATACTATAGAGGTCTCAGGGGGAATGCTAGAAAACTGCACACTTGGTTCTCTTCTCCATTCAAGATTTGTTTAAGCCCTCAAATCCTTTAGTTTCTTGTGGCTTGTATTTTGAGCATGTCCTTGCTTTCCTCTGAAGGTTAAAGGATTTATCTGCATTGTTTAAGGTTTTTTTAAATGGGTAATAATCCCTTAAAGGGACTGTCATTCTTCAATCAATGTCAAAGTTGTGTTTATGGATAAATAAATAATATCACTCTGCTTTTTGTGAAAAAGCTCTTTCATCAAGTTGTCATCAAGCGTTCCAAAAACATCAGTGTGAAACAGGTTGAATCTTAAGTTGATAAAGTTGATAACATGCTTTTGCTATTTGTCCTAAAAGAAGAAACCAAACGTGTCACTCAGAGAACTTTTGTTCAGTTCAGATTCATTTCCTCCTCTGAGGCGTTTTGGTGAATTCAGGCTCTGCTCCGAGTGTCTTTTTGAAAGATGCTGATCCTGGTTCAGTTCGCAGCAACATCAACCAAAGCTGCAAAAGTGATGCAACGTTTCCGATGTTTGTCTGTTCCTTTGTGACCTTTTTAAACCCGGACACACAAACATGTACTTAAACACAGCACTTGAGTACATGTGCTTTGTTTATATTCTGGAAGTAGTTTTATGTGTTTTACTGAGACTTCCATGTGGAAAATGAACATCTTCTAATCAAAGTGAAGGGACTGAGTAGGAGATAGTGGAATGAATTATGAAACAGTTCTGCTAATGTGAAAAATGCATCATGATGTCAATTTTCTATTTCTGAAGTGGAAGATAGATCTGAAATGTGTCATGTGTCTATTAGGGTGAATATGTAGTGTGTGCTTGGTGAGGTTTGTGTCAGCTCTGTGTTCACTGGTCTGTGTCTCCTCAGCAGCTGCAGAAGGTTCCTGCTGGAACAGCTCAGCTTCTCTGCAGTCTGACTGAGGGAGGTTTTTGTACGACGACAAATCACTGTGTGAACACCCAAGCACTGTTTATGATATGGCCACTCTGACAGTAATAAACTGCTGCATCTTCAGCCTGAACTCCACTGATGGTCAAAGTGAAGTTTGATTGACGTGTGCTAGTTAAATATATCAGGAGCTTTGGAGGCTGTCGAGATTTCTGTTGATACCAGGACAACTGATCACCACCATTAACAGGTCGACTAGTCTTACAGGTGAGAGCGACAGTGGATCCTGGAGTAGATGTCACTACTGGAGGCTGAGTCACAGTCACCTGACCGCTGCATCCTGCAGGACAAAACAAATCATTCATTCATCAGCAGAAGGAAAGGAGAGAAAAGGCGAGGCGTCGTGTTTGAGATGTTGCCGAGCCAACGAACCTGTAAACCAGCAGCAGGCCAGCGTCCAGATGAGGATGGTGATGAGAGTCATGGTGGTTGTGGTCTCTGCTGTGTTGACTGACAGATCTGAGTCCTGCAGTGTTGAACTCACAGGACTATAAAGCTTCTCAGTTCACTGGAGGATCAGCTGACGATGCAAAGCCTCCTCTCTATGGAAATGATTTCTCTGCTCTCAACAGACTGAAGGCAACGTGGGACACGAAATCAGGAGGAATACGGCTCGGATGAACAACATGGAGGATCTTAATGGAACAGAGGAAAACACTCACATTAAAAGTGCAGTTGAGGATTTAAGGATACGTTTGTGTTCACTGTGGTTGGTATGAAACGTTTGTCTGCTGTTCATTTACTGACAGGATTTAATGAAATCTATCAGATATTTCACTTTTTCATCATATGATTTTGTAAATCATCATTATCTATAAGCATCATGTTCATTTAACCATGTATGAACTTAAATAAGACTGAAAATATGACTTATGAGGAGGCTGTAATCTTTTTCTGTCTGGAGTAGAAAAGTAAAAAAAAAATATGATATAATCAGTCTTTATTTTTAAAATACATTTAAATCCATATAATTTGAAAGATTTTGTAAATTAAATTAAATATAATTATTTCTATATTATTAGAAAAAGTGTTTTCAGTGGATGGATTTGTCTCTCAAATTTAAAAATATTCTATAAAATTGATAACAAAAAACATGTAGAAGTTGAAAGAATAGGAGATGAATCATTACTTGATTAAAATAAATGATTAATTATGCATTCTTACTATAAATAACTCTGTTTTCAGTGGACAGATGCTTGTTCACAGTGCAGGAGGTTTTTGTACGGCCACTTAACGAGGTTGTATCACTGTGGTGGACTTTTGGTGGAGGAACCAAACTCATCGTTAACTGTAAGTATCACAGATTTATGATTTCTACAACGTTCAATATTATAATCGCTTTGTCTAAAGTAAATGTGATGAACCAAATCATTATTTTGGATCATTTATACTTTTTGGATATTTATTATTCATTAATCTAGGCTGATATTGGAGTTTAGGAAAACACTGCATATTATTTTCCTATTATAGATTATGTTTTGGTGAATTAGATGCAGTATTTTATTTTGTAACATTGAAACATCTGTTAGTGTGTTAGCTGTACGTTATAAAATCTAATGTTGATCAAACAAATAAGAGGGTTTATTGTACATTCAGTGTCGCTGCAGTTTGTGTTCACGGTTCGTTAGTTCAAAGTGATGAAAAGGAAGTGAAACAGACAGATGTCAAAGTCTTTCACTGCTTACAGTTTACAGATGATTAATGAAACTTTTCTATTCCAATGACTCCTCAGTCACATTGTATATGATTCTATAATGATTTAATGAGGAGAGCCGCAGGAGAAGATTGGTTCCTGAATGACAGAACTCCAGTCAGCGTTGTATTTGTTAAATCCTCCCTCCATCCCATGTCTCTGTGTGACCACAGCATCATGCACACAGCTAACCCTCAGTAACGTCACCTCTGTCATGTTCAGCTGTCTTTCCTACAGTGGAAGTTAATCTGCTCCTCGTGTGTCTCTGCTCTCCCCTCCAGCTGGCTCCATGATCCGGCCCTCAGTCTCCCTGCTTCCCCCCTCCTCTGAGCAGCTCTCTGGGGGCTCGGCCACGCTGGCCTGCCTGCTGACCGGCTACTCTCCTCAGGGAGCCGTGGTGAGCTGGGAGGTGGACGGCACCGAGGTGACGGAGGGGGTCCTGAGCAGCTCAGAGGAGGAGAAGAGCGGACTCTACAGCAGCAGCAGCACCCTGAGCCTGAGCCAGGAGCGCTGGATGGCAGGAGAGCTGTACTCCTGCAAGGTCCTCCATCACAACCACAACCAGATGCAGTCCCTCCACAGGAGCCAGTGTAAGGCCTAGAGGGTCTGGATGGAGGCCAGGACAGGAGCTCTGCATGGGGGGAGCAGGAGGAACACACCTGCTGCTCTGAACAATCTGAGGACAACGTTTGTAGAGGAAACTATAAAGCCTTGTGTGACTGCTGTAAAGTAGCTAGAGAGTAATGTGTGTAGCTCAGCAAGTAGATGTGTGTGTTTAATAACTGTCTTTTTATAATAATAAAGCTTTCACTGATGAATAACATGATGAAGTGTTTGGTGTTTTATTTTATGAATAGGACTAGAGAATGAAATGGTTTTATAACTACTAGTACTACTCCCTGCAGAAGTAGGTCGTATGTTTATTTCGCTGTGACATTTGAAGAGAAAATACTATATTTTGAGGACAAAATTAATTGGATTTTTATATTATGACTAATAAATTGGAAAAATTTGCTAGTCTGAGTAGAATTGAACCTGACCACCTCACTCATAAAGAGACTGAATGAACTGATAAGAATATGAGTTTAAAACTGCATGTGGAAGAGCGTCTGTGAGTCTGTTTCAGTTTTATTTAGAGTCATTGTGGTTCTGCTTGGTGACTCTGCTTGGTGTTGTGTTCACTGGACCAGTTATTCTCATCACCGTCTCTTCAACAACCCTCTGCACCTGCAGCAGGCCGTTCTCACTTCAGTCACACTGAAGGAGGTTTTTGTACGACGACAAATCACTGTGTGAACACCCAAGCACTGTTTATATAGTGGAGACTCTGACAGTAATAAACTGCTGCATCTTCAGCCTGAACTCCACTGATGGTCAAAGTGAAGTCAGAGCTGCTTCCACTGCCACTAAACCGAGATGGTGTTCCTGATTGAAGTGTGCTAGCTAAATATATCAGGAGCTTTGGAGGCTGTCGAGATTTCTGTTGATACCAGGACAACTGATTACCACCATTAACACGTTGACTAGTCTTACAGGTGAGAGCGACAGTGGATCCTGGAGTAGATGTCACTACTGGAGGCTGAGTCACAGTCACCTGACCGCTGCATCCTGCAGGACAAAACAAATCATTCATTCATCAGCAGAAGGAAAGGAGAGAAAAGGCGAGGCGTCGTGTTTGAGATGTTGCCGAGCCAACGAACCTGTAAACCAGCAGCAGGCCAGCGTCCAGATGAGGATGGTGATGAGAGTCATGGTGGTTGTGGTCTCTGCTGTGTTGACTGACAGATCTGAGTCCTGCAGTGTTGAACTCACAGGACTATAAAGCTTCTCAGTTCACTGGAGGATCAGCTGACGATGCAAATTGCCTGCCCCTCATAATACGGGACCGTCCCACGTTTATGAATTTTAAGAATCATTTAAAATTGTGGCTCAGGGAAAATCAAAGCTGCACTCACTTTTAACTGCATCACACACTTCATTATGTGTGTCACTCACATGTCCTGTTGCATCTTGTCTTGTCTGTTGTTGTTAGTGTTTGTCTTGACCCTCAGATTAAATATGAGGGTGTTGTATGTATGTTACTTTGTTTTCATGTTTTCTATGTTTTCTGCCTGGGTACAATAGATGAAAACTAGCCATTGTACTATCGAGTATTTACATTGTGTATTTAAACTGATGTCCATAAATATGCACTGTCCCTATTAAATAAACAAATAGTTCAATAAATAAAGCCTCCTCTCTATGGGAATGATTTCTCTGAGTTTTATTTGTTTCACACAAAGAGAAACGATTTATTCATCAAGAATGTAGCATGAACCATAAACCATCATTAAATAAAACTGGATCATAATGAGCCTGTGTTTGTATTTCTTTTACATATTCAACAAGAAAAATACCTTCTTGATATTTTCAGTATCTAATACATCTGTTAGTAGAGGAGATGGTCGTATGTTTATTTCACTGACATTTGAAGAGAAAGTTGGACACAAACATGAGAAGACATCAGCTGTAAAAATGATCACATATGTTTTCAAAACCTCTCACCCTGACTCAGAAAACCCAGCATGACAATCAGAGTTATTGGCAACATCATCCTGAAGCAGTTTTCAGTGTGAGTACGAGAAAACAGTTCAGACTCACGGTGACACGAGAACTTAAAACTGCGAGGAGCAGCGATGCATTCAAATCATGCAAAACCCGTTTGGGCCCAGCTGTGGTTGTGGAAGTGAAAGGGAGAGAGGAGGTGGAGGAAGTGGAGGCTACATCTCCCTGTGGACTGATTCAGAAGAAACGTTGGACTCTGCATCTCTCTGCTCCTTCTGCCTTTGCTGGTAAATAGATACAGGCCGCCCTCTTCTGGCTGACTCCATACTACTGTAACCCAGTAGAAAACAGATATTGTTATTTCCCTTAAAATATATTTTTTATTTATTTCACCCTCTTTAATTTATTATTCTGTCAATAATATTATTTTGCACACACATAGTCCTTATTTGTTGTATTATATGCATGATAGGAAAGAGGAAGTAGTCCCACCCTCTTCTCGCGAGAGTTACAGTGCGTGAGTGAGAGTATAGAGTAGCGCGGTGCAGAGTCAGAGCAGCGGTACGAGCAGATGAGAAACACGGAAGAGAAAGACAATAAGAAGTCACGAAAACGGCGGTTGTTAACTCACTTATCAACACAGAATAACCCGTGAGAGTGTACCTACCTGAAGCAGAGAGGTGGTCGAGGACCTGTGGGTTATTGTTTTCGGCAGAGGCTTGGTGAGTCGCTCGAGCTAACTAGCGCTAGCCCATGCTAACCGGAGTAGCCACATCGCGATTCAGTCTGTGAGAGGGCAGAAAGCTTGTTTACTCATGAACGTGACCTGCCGCTACTGTTTACTGTGTGTTTTAAGAGTTAAAGCTGCATATTTTGCTCTGATAATCTGATGAAAATATGAGGTGTGCTATTTATTTTCCTGTGTGTGTGTGTATTCACTCTGAGATGCACTGTTTAGGGTGTGTGTCTATTAAATACGGCTAAACATGTCCATTTATCACAGAGGCAGAAACTCTGAAGCACTGAATTGATATTGTGATGTGTGTTAAAGGTGCATTCAGCTAATTTTCAGTTAATAATTCAATGAAAATGTGTGAAATGGTTAAAAAAGGATTCAAATGAACAATATTTCATGTGGAAAACTGAGTTAAAATGATCATAATTCATGGTAAAGAAGCTAAAATGATCATAATTCATGGTTAAATAGCTCAAATAATTCATGTTGATTTAAAATGATTAAGAATGTGTGAAAATACTCACCTTGAGATAAAAAAAAAAGAACTGTACAGTTAAAAAGATAATTAATTTAATCACTATTGTGTTCCAGTAGTGTGTTGAGATTTATAGTATGTATTGAATATGGCCATAAGAGAAGTTTGATGATTCTGTGTTAAGTGATAGCCCTGTCTTTATACAGGCTAGGTTTTTTTGAGACCCTTGAGAAACCTTTTGATGTGGATCTGGATTCTCCTGATTGAGGGAGATGGCGAGCCAGTGAAATGTTCCTTGCCCAAAGGAGCAGAGAACCAGCACCTGAGCCGAGGAGGACATCCAGCCCTTCTTCACCTTAACTGAGTGTGTCTGTGGTAGGACCACCACACACACACCTGACTCTTTGAACTTTCCCCTGACTTGACTTACACACAATTGACTGAAGCGCGCTGACCAACAACAAGAACATTCAAGAACATTAAAGGAACGTTACGGTTCCTATTGGGCACTTTTATTTGGTTTTATGTTAAAGAGAGACTGTGAAACATTGAGCAATCAGATGTCATTGCATTGAATTTTATTTTGATTTTATTTTATTTTCATACAGTTCAATACAGTCAACTTACTTTAAATATACGCTGTGGCTCCATTTATTTATTGTGTCTGTCACTTCCTCTTTAAACCCTCCTCTACGAACCTAGTCTCTGGTCCAAACTCTATAGTAACTAGTGGGTTACACTAACATGACATTTAATTTGTACAGCCCTTTGCTCTTCTCCTGATCATGACATCAGTCTAATCTGGATGCTTCAGCTGTGATACTATAGAGGTCTCAGGGGGAATGCTAGAAAACTGCACACTTGCTTATCTTCTCCATTCAAGATTTGTTTAA
This sequence comes from Eutrigla gurnardus, assembly GCF_963514095.1. NCBI lineage: Eukaryota > Metazoa > Chordata > Actinopteri > Perciformes > Triglidae > Eutrigla > Eutrigla gurnardus. Next base: position 23,420,458 of record NC_139921.1, read on the forward strand.
GCCCTCAAATCCTTTAGGTTTCTTGTGGCTTGTATTTTGAGCATGTCCTTGCTTTCCTCTGAAGGTTAAAGGATTTATCTGCATTGGTTTAAGGTTTTTTTAAATGGGTAATAATCCCTTAAAGGGACTGTCATTCTTCAATCAATGTAAAAGTTGTGTTTATGGATGAATAAATAATATCACTCTGCTTTTTGTGAAAAAGCTCTTTCATCAAGTTGTCATCAAGCGTTCCAAAAACATCAGTGTGAAACAGGTTGAATCTTAAGTTGATAAAGTTGATAACATGCTTTTGCTATTTGTCCTAAAAGAAGAAACCAAACGTGTCACTCAGAGAACTTTTGTTCAGTTCAGATTCATTTCCTCCTCTGAGGCGTTTTGGTGAATTCAGGCTCTGCTCCGAGTGTCTTTTTGAAAGATGCTGATCCTGGTTCAGTTCGCAGCAACATCAACCAAAGCTGCAAAAATGACGGAAAGTTTCCGATGTTCGTCTGTTCCTTTGTGACCTTTTTAAACCCGGACACACAAACATGTACTTAAACACAACACTTGAGTAAATGTGCTTTGTTTATATTCTGAAAGTAGTTTTATGTCTTTTACTGAGACTTCCATGTGGAAAATGAACATCTTCTAGTCAAAGTGAAGGGACTGAGTAGGAGATAGTGGAATTAATTATGAAACAGTTCTGCTAATGTGAAAAATGCATCTTGATGTCAATTTTCTATTTCTGAATTGGAAGATAGGTCTGAAATGTGTCATGTGTCTATTAGGGTGAATATGTAGTGTGTGCTTGGTGAGGTTTGTGTCAGCTCTGTGTTCACTGGTCTGTGTCTCCTCAGCAGCTGCAGAAGGTTCCTGCTGGAACAGCTCAGCTTCTCTGCAGTCTGACTGAGGGAGGTTTTTGTACGACGACAAATCACTGTGTGAACACCCAAGCACTGTTTATGATATGGAGACTCTGACAGTAATAAACTGCTGCATCTTCAGCCTGAACTCCACTGATGGTCAAAGTGAAGTCAGAGCTGCTTCCACTGCCACTAAACCGAGATGGTGTTCCTGATTCAAGTGTGCTAACGTATCTTATCAGGAGCTTTGGAGGCTGTCCAGATTTCTGTTGATACCAGGACAAAAGATGATATCCACTACTTGTGTAAACAGGCTGACTAGTCTTACAGGTGAGAGCGACAGTGGATCCTGGAGTAGATGTCACTACTGGAGGCTGAGTCACAGTCACCTGACCGCTGCATCCTGCAGGACAAAACAAATCATTCATTCATCAGCAGAAGGAAAGGAGAGAAAAGGCGAGGCGTCGTGTTTGAGATGTTGCCGAGCCAACGAACCTGTAAACCAGCAGCAGGCCAGCGTCCAGATGAGGATGGTGATGAGAGTCATGGTGGTTGTGGTCTCTGCTGTGTTGACTGACAGATCTGAGTCCTGCAGTGTTGAACTCACAGGACTATAAAGCTTCTCAGTTCACTGGAGGATCAGCTGACGATGCAAAGCCTCCTCTCTATGGAAATGATTTCTCTGCTCTCAACAGACTGAAGGCAACGTGGGACACGAAATCAGGAGGAATACGGCTCGGATGAACAACATGGAGGATCTTAATGGAACAGAGGAAAACACTCACATTAAAAGTGCAGTTGAGGATTTAAGGATACGTTTGTGTTCACTGTGGTTGGTATGAAACGTTTGTCTGCTGTTCATTTACTGACAGCATTTAATGAAATCTATCAGATATTTCACTTTTTCATCAAATGATTTTGTAAATCATCATTAATTATAAGCATCATGTTCATTTAACCATGTATGAACTTAAATAAGACTGAAAATATGACTCATGAGCAGGCTGTCATCATTTTCTCTCTGGAGTAGAAAAGTAAAATAAAATCATATAATCAATCTTTATTTTTACAGTAAGTTTAAATCCATATAATTTGAAAGATTTTGTAGATTCAATTAAATATAATTATTTCTATATCAATTGAAAAAGGGTTTTCAGTGGATAGATTTGTCTCTCAAATTTAAAAATATGCTATAAAATTGTTAAAAAAAACATGTAGAAGTTGAAGGAATAGGAGTTGAATCATTACTTGATTAAAATAAATGATTAATTATGCATTCTTACTATAAAATAACTCTGTTTTCAGTGGACAGATGCTTGTTCACAGTGCAGGAGGTTTTTGTACGGCCACTTAACGAGGTTGTATCACTGTGGTACACTTTTGGTGGAGGAACCAAACTCATCGTTAACTGTAAGTATCACAGATTTATGATTTCTACAACGTTCAATATTATAATCGCTTTGTTTAAAGTAAATGTGATGAAACAATTCATTATTTTGGATCATTTATACTTTTTGGATATTTATTATTCATTAATCTAGGCTGATATTGGAGTTTAGGAAAACACTGCATATTATTTTCCTATTATAGATTATGTTTTGGTGAAGTAGATGCAGTATTTTATTTTGTAACATTGAAACATCTGTTAGTGTGTTAGCTGTACGTTATAAAATCTAATGTTGATCAAACAAATAAGAGGGTTTATTGTACATTCAGTGTCGCTGCAGTTTGTGTTCACGGTTCGTTAGTTCAAAGTGATGAAAAGGAAGTGAAACAGACAGATGTCAAAGTCTTTCACTGCTTACAGTTTACAGATGATTAATGAAACTTTTCTATTCCAATGACTCCTCAGTCACATTGTATATGATTCTATAATGATTTAATGAGGAGAGCCGCAGGAGAAGATTGGTTCCTGTAAATGACAGAACTCCAGTCAGCGTTGTATTTGTTAAATCCTCCCTCCATCCCATGTCTCTGTGTGACCACAGCATCATGCACACAGCTAACCCTCAGTAACGTCACCTCTGTCATGTTCAGCTGTCTTTCCTACAGTGGAAGTTAATCTGCTCCTCGTGTGTCTCTGCTCTCCCCTCCAGCTGGCTCCATGATCCGGCCCTCAGTCTCCCTGCTTCCCCCCTCCTCTGAGCAGCTCTCTGGGGGCTCGGCCACGCTGGCCTGCCTGCTGACCGGCTACTCTCCTCAGGGAGCCGTGGTGAGCTGGGAGGTGGACGGCACCGAGGTGACGGAGGGGGTCCTGAGCAGCTCAGAGGAGGAGAAGAGCGGACTCTACAGCAGCAGCAGCACCCTGAGCCTGAGCCAGGAGCGCTGGATGGCAGGAGAGCTGTACTCCTGCAAGGTCCTCCATCACAACCACAACCAGGTGCAGTCCCTCCACAGGAGCCAGTGTAAGGCCTAGAGGGTCTGGATGGAGGCCAGGACAGGAGCTCTGCATGGGGGGAGCAGGAGGAACACACCTGCTGCTCTGAACAATCTGAGGACAACGTTTGTAGAGGAAACTATAAAGCCTTGTGTGACTGCTGTAAAGTAGCTAGAGAGTAATGTGTGTAGCTCAGCAAGTAGATGTGTGCGTTTAATAACTGTCTTTTTATAATAATAAAGCTTTCACTGATGAATAACATGATAAAGTGTTTGGTGTTTCATTTTATGAAAAGAAGTGAGGAAATAAATGGTTTCATATCAACTGGTTCTACTCCCTGCAGAAAATGAAAGCTTTGGATTCATCTTATAAAAATTCATATTTCTACATTACAATACAATAATACAGAGATGTGAAACTGAGGGAGGATTCTGCAGAAACTTCACCTCCATCCATCAGACAGAGAAGACAGGACCCACACATGCAGACAGACAAGGTTGCAGTGCCGAGGCTCAGTGTTCAATAAACCAGTTCAGGTTCGGTACACAGGAAGGCAGTCGGTGAAGATAACGGCACAAACGTCCGAGAGGAAGGAAAGCTGCATCTCTCCCACGAGGCCAAAGACCATCTGGCTCAGGAGGACGGAGAAACACACAGCTGGAGTAGACGAGGGGGGGGGGGGGGGGACACCTGGACACAGGTGAGACACATGAGGGCGGGACAAGCAATCACACAGGTGGACACTTGACAGGACACGAGAGAAGCCAAGAGTTAGGGAAACGAAAATGAAAACCTAGAAAAATGTTGACAAAGACAAGTTGACCTCTAAACAAACCCGGAGCGTGACAATCGATGCTGAGAGAGAAAACTTCAGATGAGACTTAGACTTTTAGACTTTGACTTTTGTCCCACAGGGGTCAGTTCTGGGTCCAAAGCTGTTTATATTATACATAAATGATATATGCAAAGTGTGAAATAATTAATAGTATTCGCGGATGACACAAATATTTTCTGCTCGGGGAGTGACTTGAACCAACTTGTGGAAACAGTAAATCAGGAAATGGCCAAACTTCAAGTGTGGTTTAATATAAATAAATTATCCCTAAATCTTGGTAAAACTAAATACATGCTATATGGGAAAAGAGGCTCCAACAACAGTCCCAACATTCAAGTAAACGGAGTTAATATTGAGAGGGTCCGTGAGAATAAGGTTCTGGGAGTGATTATCGATGACATGTTAAGTTGGAAGCCACACATAACACAATTAAAGAGGAAGTTGGCCAGGAGTGTGTCCCTACTTTGGAAAGTACAAAAATACTAAACCAAAAAGCACTTCATCTGTTATACTGCGCACTAGTCTCTCTGCACCTGCAATACTGTGCAGAGGTGTGGGGACACACATATAAAGGCTCCACACAGCCCTTGTTAATTCTCCAAAAAAGAGCCTTGAGAATCTTACACTACGCCAACTACAGGGCACACACCAATCAGTTATTTATCAAATCGAGAATACTCAAACTATATGACTTAATAAACTATCGCACAGCACAAATGATGTACCAAGTTTCTAACAGAACTCTCCCCCAGAACCTGCAAATACTGTTCCTAGACAGAGAGAGACACAATCTTAGAGGGAACATGATTTTCAGGCAAAGGAAGGTACGAACTACGTTATAATCCTTTTCCTTATCGGTCACAGGTGTTAGACAATGGAATGTGTTAGAAGAAGAAGTCAAGAAATCAACAACACTAAGTGGCTTTAAGAAGAAGTATGTATATTCAACCGTTGACCGGTACAGATTATTGCATGAGAGTTGAAAAAGGTCTGAGGCACGAATCAGCAGACATGGTGTTGTGTCGGGATGGGAGAATAACTAATGAACATTCTGTACCCAAACAATAAGTTGAACCTGAGAAGCTTGTATGGTACGATGTCAGTTGTACGTAGCAGGGAGTACAGCTCTCTGGACCACCTACTGCTGTAACATGTTATGTCAAATGTCACAAGTAAAAGAAAATGTTATGTCAAATGGAAAATGCTAAATATAAGATAATATTATGATGACGATTTTATCCTGTGGGTAAAGGGCGGGACTAGATAAGCCTTGGCTTCTCCCGCTTTCCCTTTCGGCCATGTGTATTGTATTATTTGAACAAAGATGTGTGATGATGATTTAACTGACATGCCCAAAATAAATAAATAAATAAAGACTTCCTGTCTCTGTCTCTCCTTTGACTTTACCATCGTTTTGTTGTGGAGCTACATTGAGCTGCTTGTCTCATGATTTACAGGTAAAAGCAGACGTGGATAACATGTGTCCTAGATGGTCTGGTGGTTAGGACTTCTGGTTTAGATCCAGATGGTCTGGGTTTTGAGTCCCGGTGTGGGAATCCATTGTGCTTCAAAGCATTTTTGTGTTCATCACAGATTTACCCCATAAAACATGAGAGGAATAGATTTTCTGATATTTAAAAAAAACAAATATGAAACAGAATATTCAGAGAATCTTTACCTAAACCTGGATTTGAACCCACATCCCCAGAGTGAAAACCCTGATTCCTGACCTCAAGGCCAAACACCAGACAAGCAACATAACATCAAAACAACTTCATGTTCAAAAAGTTACTCTAAATTATAGAGAAAGAACAAACAGTGGAGTTTGGAGCACCGATATGCAGACGATGAAGCTGTGTTTCTAACAGCTGAGCCACCTGATGGTCTGAGAGGTAAACTGTCACACAGAGAAGAAGTACAACAGGTTCCAGTGTGTTAAAAGAGATGCTCCTCCATGACCACTAGAACATCTTGAAGGATCCTAGAACCTCCCAAACGACCCTCACTGAAACCTCCTGAAAGAACAATAGAACCACCTGAGGAACCTGTAGGACCGCCCTAAAGAACACCAGACCAGGTCTCAGGCCGTCAACGTCGTGCCTCTGCAGCTTCACTCTCATCTTCTGTCTCTGCTTCTTGGAGCCGTGCCAGAGGTGGTCCAGCGGTTAAGAACGCAGACTGCCGTCGCAGGGAAGCGGGTTCGAATCCCGCCTGAGGTATGTCACACGGGAGTGTGTGAAGAGTGTGTGTGATTTCATTTCAACAACTAAAAACGTTCAAAACTTGCGTTCGTCGTCGTCGTCCGTTGCGATTTGCGCGTCGATTTCAACTTGAGAATTTCCACCAACAACAACAAGGAGGGAACGAAGAAGCCGTAAGTACACATGCCAGGAGGTCAAGCTAGCTAGCTTAGCTAGCTTGATAGGCTAATGATTATTTAATTTAATTTTAAACTTAAATTGTACACAATAATATTCCAGGTTACATCATTCTAATTTCAAAGCTTTCTATTCAGGCTTTTAAAGTGAATGCTGAATTTTTTTTTAAACTGATATTTTCCATAATCTTCTTTATGTTCATTAGCCTACTTTAAGAAATAAACATTTTAAATTATTCATACATGGATTATACCATCCTAAAATAAAACTGTGGATTATAAGAAGTCAGTGTCTCTGTGTTTCTTTTAGGTCATGTTCATTATGAATAATGTCTTGTTGATCATCTCAGCATCATATCTGATATTACACCTGATAGTACACAAGCTCTCTTATTAGTTTGTAATATTTAATATGAACTACATTTTAAGAATAAAATCATTTAGCAATGAATTGGTTCTTTTTTTCTGTGTACTGTTGTTATATTCCATCGTTTTGTGCAGCTATCAGTAGAGACACTGTTGAGGACTTTATCAGCGGCTATAGTGCAACAAGATTTTAACCTCCCCATCTCACTCTCAAAGAGACTGAATGAACTGATAAGAATATGAGTTTAAAACTGCATGTGGAAGAGCGTCTGTGAGTCTGTTTCAGTTTTATTTAGAGTCATTGTGGTTCTGCTTGGTGACTCTGCTTGGTGTTGTGTTCACTGGACCAGTTATTCTCATCACCGTCTCTTCAACAACCCTCTGCACCTGCAGCAGGCCGTTCTCACTTCAGTCACACTGAAGGAGGTTTTTGTACGGCGACAAATCACTGTGTGAACACCCAAGCACTGTTTATATAGTGGACACTCTGACAGTAATAAACTGCTGCATCTTCAGCCTGAACTCCACTGATGGTCAAAGTGAAGTCAGAGCTGCTTCCACTGCCACTAAACCGAGATGGTGTTCCTGATTGAATATAGCTAGTCGAATATATCAGGAGCTTTGGAGGCTGTCCAGATTTCTGTTGATACCAGTGGAAATAATTATCGCTGTAAACAGGCTGACTATTCTTACAGGTGAGAGTGACAGTGGATCTGGAATAGATGTCAATACTGGAGGCTGAGTCACAGTCACCTGACCGCTGCATCCTGCAGGACAAAACAAATCATTCATTCATCAGCAGAAGGAAAGGAGAGAAAAGGCGAGACGTCGTGTTTGAGATGTTGCCGAGCCAACGAACCTGTAAACCAGCAGCAGGCCAGCGTCCAGATGAGGATGGTGATGAGAGTCATGGTGGTTGTGGTCTCTGCTGTGTTGACTGACAGATCTGAGTCCTGCAGTGTTGAACTCACAGGACTATAAAGCTTCTCAGTTCACTGGAAGATCAGCTGACGATGCAAAGCCTCCTCTCTATGGAAATGATTTCTCTGCTCTCAACAGACTGAAGGCAACGTGGGACACGAAATCAGGAGCTAACTATTAGCTGGTGTGTTTTTCCACGTGTGCTGTCAAGGAGAGTATGTGTTGCTTTGCTACTATATGAAAGTAATGTTCATGCTGTAGTTATAACAAGGTGTGATGGATATTTCTCTACATGTGTGTTATATGCTGTACATGTGCGGCGCAGCTGCGTCATTGTGCGCTGCTGGTGTTTAATATTAATATGTAGCCTGTTAAAGAGAAAATTGATGTGTACTTGAAATATGCTTGAATGTGAATGTGATGTATATGATTTGATGTCATTTAGACTAGTTCAGGACTTAATACTACTGAATTACAATAGTATTTTGAGAGTTTGTTATGATATTCATTATGGCCATAGATTGAATTCATGACATAAGAAGTAATAGCCTTGTTTTACACAGGTTTTTTCCTGGGATGACTTGATTTGGATTTGGATTCTGAATTCTCCTTGACGAAGGAGAATTAGAGCTGATACAGGGTTTATCCTGCAGGAAGGATCACCTATCCTTTCTTTCACACTTGGAGTTCACCGGTGTGGTAGGACTTCTGAATGACTAAACTTGAATATTTTCTTTTTGTTGACTAACTGACTTATTAAAGGACCTTGCATTCTGGATTGAAGACACTTTCACTGCATTCTGGATTGAAGACACTTACACTGCATTCTGGATTGAAGACACTTAGACTGCATTCTGGATTGAAGACACTTACACTGCATTCTGGATTGAAGACACTTAGACTGCATTCTGGATTGAAGACACTTTCACTGCATTCTGGATTGAAGACACTTAGACTGCATTCTGGATTGAAGACACTTTCACTGCATTCTGGATTGAAGACACTAACACTGCATTCTGGATTGAAGACACTTAGACTGCATTCTGGATTGAAGACACTTACACTGCATTCTAGATTGAAGACATTTAGACTGCATTCTGGATTGAATACACTTAGACTGCATTCTGGATTGAAGACACTTAGACTGCATTCTGGATTGAAGACACTTAGACTGCATTCTGGATTGAAGACATTTAAACTGCATTCTGGATTGAAGACACTTACACTGCATTCTGGATTGAAGACACTTTCACTGCATTCTGGATTGAAGACACTTAGACTGCATTCTGGATTGAAGACACTTACACTGCATTCAGGGTTGAAGACACTTACACTGCATTCTGGATTGAAGACACTAACACTGCATTCTGGATTGAAGACACTTAGACTGCATTCTGGATTGAAGACATTTACACTGCATTCTGGATTGGAGACACTTACACTGCATTCTCGATTGAAGACACTTACACTGCATTCTGGATTGAAGACAGCACAGACAAGCTGAACTTAAAAAGGACCACGAACATTAAAGGACACAACAGCGGGACACTTTATTGTATTAAGTGAGCTGTGTGTTTCATGGGATTGTTGTTGTGTGTTAAACCATGAAAGCGCTGTAAAATTATTAATGTTGAAATTGTCTTGCCAAATACTGTGGTATTGTTTAATTCCTCTGTGATAACTGGTTGAAAAGGGGAACTATTTTATTTTCAGTTTTCAATACATTTCATATGTTTGAGTAAAGGTTATTGCCTATCACTTATCTTGTCTGGTGCTTCCATGTGTGGTCAATGTGTCACTTAGCTCCTCCCGAACCTAGAGCAACTGTTACTTACAAAGATTAGGTTATCACGGTTACAAATAGGACTATGGAATGTAATGGTTTTATAACTACTAGTACTACTCCCTCCAGATAGTGAAAGCTAATGGTCGTATGTTTGTTTCGCTGTGACATTTGAAGAGAAAATATTATATTTTGAGGATGAAATTAATTGGATTTTTAAATTATAACTTATAAATTGTAAAAGTCTGAGTAGAATTGAACCTGACCATCTCACTCTCAAAGAGACTGAATGAACTGATAAGAATATGAGTTTAAAACTGCATGTGGAAGAGCGTCTGTGAGTCTGTTTCAGGTTTATTTAGAGTCATTGTGGTTCTGCTTGGTGACTCTGCTTGGTGTTGTGTTCACTGGACCAGTTATTCTCATCACCGTCTCTTCAACAACCCTCTGCACCTGCAGCAGGCCGTTCTCACTTCAGTCACACTGAAGGAGGTTTTTGTACGGCGACAAATCACTGTGTGAACACATAGCCACTGTTTATATAGTGGTAACTCTGACAGTAATAAACTGCTGCATCTTCAGCCTGAACTCCACTGATGGTCAAAGTGAAGTCAGAGCTGCTTCCACTGCCACTAAACCGAGATGGTGTTCCTGATTGACGTGTGCTAGCTAAATATATCAGGAGCTTTGGAGGCTGTCCAGATTTCTGTTGAAACCAGGACAACTCATTACCATTGTAAACACGTTGACTAGTCTTACAGGTGAGAGTGACAGTGGATCCTGGAGTAGATGTCACTACTGGAGGCTGAGTCACAGTCACCTGACCGCTGCATCCTGCAGGACAAAACAAATCATTCATTCATCAGCAGAAGGAAAGGAGAGAAAAGGCGAGGCGTCGTGTTTGAGATGTTGCCGAGCCAACGAACCTGTAAACCAGCAGCAGGCCAGCGTCCAGATGAGGATGGTGATGAGAGTCATGGTGGTTGTGGTCTCTGCTGTGTTGACTGACAGATCTGAGTCCTGCAGTGTTGAACTCACAGGACTATAAAGCTTCTCAGTTCACTGGAGGATCAGCTGACGATGCAAATTGCCTGCCCCTCATAATACGGGACCGTCCCACGTTTATGAACTTTAAGACTCATTTAAAATTGTGGCTCAGGGAAAATCAAAGCTGCACTCACTTTTAACTGCATCACACACTTCATTATGTGTGTCACTCACATGTCCTGTTGCATCTTGTCTTGTCTGTTGTTGTTAGTGTTTGTCTTGACCCTCAGATTAAATATGAGGGTGTTGTATGTATGTTACTTTGTTTTTATGTTTTCTATGTTTTCTGCCTGGGTACAATAGATGAAAACTAGCCATTGTACTATCGAGTATTTACATTGTGTATTTAAACTGATGTCCATAAATATGCACTGTCCCTATTAAATAAACTAATAGTTCAATAAATAAAGCCTCCTCTCTATGGGAATGATTTCTCTGAGTTTCATTTGTTTCACACAAAGAGAAACGATTTATTCATCAAGAATGAAGCATGAACCATAAACCATCATTAAATAAAACTGGATCATAATGAGCCTGTTTTTGTATTTCTTTTACATATTCAACATGAAAAATACGGTCTTGATATTTTCAGTATCTAATACATCTGTTAGTAGAGGAGATGGTCGTATGTTTATTTCAATGTGACATTTGAAGAGAAAGTTGGACGCAAACATGAGAAGACATTAGCTGTAAAAATGATCACATATGTCTTCAAAACCTCTCACCCTGACTCAGAAAACCCAGCATGACAATCAGAGTTATTGGCAACATCATCCTGAAGCAGTTTTCAGTGTGAGTACGAGAAAACAGTTCAGACTCACGTTGACACGAGAACTTAAAACTGCGAGGAGCAGCGATGCATTCAAATCATGCAAAACCCGTTTGGGCCCAGCTGTGGTTGTGGAAGTGAAAGGGAGAGAGGAGGTGGAGGAAGTAGAGGCTACATCTCCCTGTGGACTGATCCAGAAGAAACGTTGGACTCTGCATCTCTCTGCTCCTTCTGCCTTTGCTGGTAAATAGATACAGGCCGCCCTCTTCTGGCTGACTCCATACTACTGTAACCCAGTAGAAAACAGATATTGTTATTTCCCTTAAAATATATGTTTTATTTATTTCACCCTCTTTCATTTATTATTCTGTCAATAATATTATTTTGCACACACATAGTCCTTATTTGTTGTATTATATGCATGATAGGAAAGAGGAAGTAGTCCCACCCTCTTCTCGCGAGAGTTACAGTGCGTGAGTGAGAGTATAGAGTAGCGCGGTGCAGAGTCAGAGCAGCGGTACGAGCAGATGAGAAACACGGAAGAGAAAGACAATAAGAAGTCACGAAAACGGCGGTTGTTAACTCACTTATCAACACAGAATAACCCGTGAGAGTGTACCTACCTGAAGCAGAGAGGTGGTCGAGGACCTGTGGGTTATTGTTTTCGGCAGAGGCTTGGTGAGTCGCTCGAGCTAACTAGCGCTAGCCCATGCTAACCGGAGTAGCCACATCGCGATTCAGTCTGTGAGAGGGCAGAAAGCTTGTTTACTCATGAACGTGACCTGCCGCTACTGTTTACTGTGTGTTTTAAGAGTTAAAGCTGCATATTTTGCTCAGATAATCTGATGAAAATATGAGGTGTGCTATTTATTTTCCTGTGTGTGTGTGTGTATTCACTCTGAGATGCACTGTTTAGGGTGTGTGTCTATTAAATACGGCTAAACATGTCCATTTATCACAGAGGCAGAAACTCTGAAGCACTGAATTGATATTGTGATGTGTGTTAAAGGTGCATTCAGCTAATTTTCAGTTAATAATTCAATGAAAATGTGTGAAATGGTTAAAAAAGATTAAAATGAACAATATTTCATGTGGAAAACTGAGTTAAAATGATCATAATTCATGGTAAAGAAGCTAAAATGATCATAATTCATGGTTAAATAGCTAAAATAATTCATGTTGATTTAAAATGATTAAGAATGTGTGAAAATACTCACCTTGAGATAAAAATAAAAGAACTGTACAGTTAAAAAGATAATTCATTTAATCACTATTGTGTTCCAGTAGTGTGTTGAGATTTATAGTATGTATTGAATATGGCCATAAGAGAAGTTTGATGATTCTGTGTTAAGTGATAGCCCTGTCTTTATACAGGCTATGTTTTTTTGAGACCCTTGAGAAACCTTTTGATGTGGATCTGGATTCTCCTGATTGAGGGAGATGGCGAGCCAGTGAAATGTTCCTTGCCCAAAGGAGCAGAGAACCAGCACCTGAGCCCGAGGAGGACATCCAGCCCTTCTTCACCTTAACTGAGTGTGTCTGTGGTAGGACCACCACACACACACCTGACTCTTTGAACTTTCCCCTGACTTGACTTACACACAATTGACTGAAGCGCGCTGACCAACAACAAGAACATTCAAGAACATTAAAGGAACGTTACGGTTCCTATTGGACACTTTTATTTGGTTTTATGTTAAAGAGAGACTGTGAAACATTGAGCAATCAGATGTCATTGCATTAAATTTTATTTTGATTTTATTTTATTTTCATACAGTTCAATACAGTCAACTTACTTTAAATATACGCCGTGGCTCCATTTATTTATTGTGTCTGTCACTTCCTCTTTAAACCCTCCTCTACGAACCTAGTCTCTGGTCCAAACTCTATAGTAACTAGTGGGTTACACTACCATGACATTTAATTTGTACAGCCCTTTGCTCTTCTCCTGATCATGACATCAGTCTAATCTGGATGCTTCAGCTGTGATACTATAGAGGTCTCAGGGGGAATGCTAGAAAACTGCACACTTGGTTATCTTCTCCATTCAAGATTTGTTTCAGCCCTCAAATCCTTTAGTTTCTTGTGGCTTGTATTTTGAGCATGTCCTTGCTTTCCTCTGAAGGTTAAAGGATTATCTGCATTGGTTAAGGTTTTTTTAAATGGGTAATAATCCCTTAAAGGGACTGTCATTCTTCAATCAATTTCAAAGTTGTGTTTATGGATAAATAAATAATATCACTCTGCTTTTTGTGAAAAAGCTCTTTCATCAAGTTGTCATCAAGCGTTCCAAAAACATCAGTGTGAAACAGGTTGAATCTTAAGTTGATAAAGTTGATAACATGCTTTTGCTATTTGTCCTAAAAGAAGAAACCAAACGTGTCATTCAGAGAACTTTTGTTCAGTTCAGATTCATTTCCTCCTCTGAGGCGTTTTGGTGAATTCAGGCTCTGCTCCGAGTGTCTTTTTGAAAGATGCTGATCCTGGTTCAGTTCTCTTGGCTCGTTCAAGAAAGGCTTTTCACATTAAAAGAAACCTTTATGAAACAGTTGGTTGACAGAAAGAGAAACACACACAGGTGGGATGTTTTTCTTCTACCAGCTGAGTTGTAAGGACACTGTGAGAGGAATTGAGTTCACAAAGATTCAAACTTTGTCAGTTTTAATCTCATCAACATAAACAAAAGCTGCAAAAATGACGTAACGTTTCCAATGTTTGTGTCAGAACGTGGACGAAGAGGGAGGACCCAGATGCAGGACAAGGCTTTTCTTTTAAAGGCTTTATTCAAAAAAACTCAAAAGGCGGCAAAACGTACCGGGAAAAAGACTAACTCTAAAAAAAACACTACTAACAAAAAAATCACTCCACAGGGAGGAAAACCAGACTACTAACATAACGACGAGCGGACTCCCGGACAGCTGCGTGGAGCAGGCGTCGGACGGTCCCCCGTCTGTACAGGAACGGGCGACAGGCGAACCCCCAATAGGCTGCGAGGAGCAGGCATCGGACGGTCCCCCATCTGGACTGGTGACGGACGGGCCGCCGACTGAAGACCACTGGCAGGTGTCGACAGGGCCGCCGACTGAAGACCACTGGCAGGTGTCGACAGGGCCGCCGACTGAAGACCACTGGCCGGTGTCGACAGGGCCGCCGACTGAAGACCACTGGCCGGTGTCGACAGGGCCGCCGACTGAAGACCACTGGCCGGTGTCGACCGGGCCGCCGCCTGAAGACCACTGGCCGGTGTCGACAGGGCCGCCGACTGAAGACCACTGGCCGGTGTCGACAGGGCCGCCGCCTGAAGACCACTGGCAGGTGTCGACCGGGACGCCGACTGAAGACCACTGGCAGGTGTCGACAGGGCCGCCGACTGAAGACCACTGGCAGGTGTCGACCGGGCCGCCGACTGAAGACCACTGGCCGGTGTCGACCAGGCCGCCGCCTGAAGACCACTGGCAGGTGTCGACCGGGACGCCGACTGAAGACCACTGGCAGGTGTCGACCGGGCCCCCGCCTGAAGACCACTGGCAGGTGTCGACCGGGCCGCCGCCTGAAGACCACTGGCAGGTGTCGACCGGGCCCCCGCCTGAAGACCACTGGCAGGTGTCGACCGGGCCCCCGCCTGAAGACCACTGGCAGGTGTCGACCGGGCCGCCGCCTGAAGACCACTGGCAGGTGTCGACCGGGACGCCGACTGAAGACCACTGGCAGGTGTCAACAGGGCCGCCGACTGAAGACCACTGGCAGGTGTCGACCGGGCCGCCGCCTGAAGACCACTGGCAGGTGTCAACAGGGCCGCCGACTGAAGACCACTGGCAGGTGTCGACCGGGCCGCCGACTGAAGACCACTGGCAGGTGTCAACAGGGCCGCCGACTGAAGGCCACTGGCCGGTGTCGACCGGGCCCCCGCCTGAAGACCACTGGCAGGTGTCGACCGGGCCGCCGACTGAAGACCACTGGCCGAGACATGGGCTAGTGGCGTGGCTGTGACAGGGACATGAGCTGGGAGCTTGGATTGAACTGTGGCATGGGCTGGTTGCTTGGCTGTGACTGAGACATGGGCTGGTAGCTTGGCTGTGACTGGGACATGGGCTGGTAGCTTGGCTGTGGCTGAGTCCTGGGCTGGTATATATGCCATCCTAACTGTGGATTATAAGAAGTCAGTGTCTCTGTGTTTGTCTGTTCCTTTGTGACCTTTTTAAACCCGGACACACAAACATGTACTTAAACACAGCACTTGAGTAAATGTGCTTTGTTTATATTCTGAAAGTAGTTTTATGTCTTTCACTGAGACTCCCCCACTGGGACATTCCAGCAGGGACGCCCCCAATTCCCCTCCCAACCCCCCCATGCCCCCCACCCCGAGTGACTGCGGATGTCCCGAGTGAATGCAGGGTCGATTCAGCGGGGCTGTGTGTCCACACAGGGATCCGAGGGCTGAGGACGGCTAGTGGAGCTGATCAAAGGTGGGTCCTGAAGGAGCTCATCCCGACTGTGAGAGGAAGCGGTGACTCGCTGATTCCTGGAGAAGCGCCCCTATCCCATGCTTCTCCATGGGCCAACGTGGCTCATTACAGAGGCTCAACACTGATAAGCTCCACCATGCATGGCTCATTATGGGTTATTACTACCCGCCTCCCATAAACAAGTGCTTGCTCTTTTGACCTCTGTGACTTTCATTCAGGTGGACGAGGTCACCGAAACGCCAACTTTTGCTCCTCAGTCGTCAGTGTTTATGACGCGCCCTGACACTTGTCTTTGGCTCTCATGACGTTAGGCTGTCTGCTCAGGAATCGCAGGCCATAAGGTCAGGATTTGGCATTTGAATTGGAAAACCTTGTTGATCTGCGATGAGCAGAATATGTGCGTCTGCCGACGTCGCGCTGATCTGGGAACAGATCCGATGTTGACTGCTGTCCAACAATGTCTGCCTACGTCACCTGTCACCAATCCAATAACATCTAATCCTCGCCTTGAACAATACACGCAGCAAGATCAACGAAAGCTGCAAAAGGGACGCAACCTTTCCAATGTTTGTCTTTTAAACCCGGACACAAACATGTACTTAAACAATGCAATGAAAGTAGTTTTATGTCTTTTACTGAGACTTCCATGTGGAAAATGAACATCTTCTAATCAAAGTGAACGGACTGAGTAGGAGATAGTGGAATGAATTATGAAACAGTTCTGCTGATGTGAAAAATACATCTTGATGTCAATTTTCTATTTCTGAATTGGAAGATAGGTCTGAAATGTGTCATGTGTCTATTAGGGTGAATATGTAGTGTGTGCTTGGTGAGGTTTGTGTCAGCTCTGTGTTCACTGGTCTGTGTCTCCTCAGCAGCTGCAGAAGGTTCCTGCTGGAACAGCTCAGCTTCTCTGCAGTCTGACTGAGGGAGGTTTTTGTACGACGACAAATCACTGTGTGAACACCAGAGCACTGTTTATATAGTGGTCTCTCAGACAGTAATAAACTGCTGCATCTTCAGCCTGAACTCCACTGATGGTCAAAGTGAAGTCAGAGCTGCTTCCACTGCCACTAAACCGAGATGGTGTTCCTGATAGAAGTTTGCTAACTTCATATATCAGGAGCTTTGGAGGCTGTCCAGATTTCTGTTGATACCAGTACAAATACTCAACTCCACTATCTCTGTAAACAGGTTGACTAGTCTTGCAGGTGAGAGCGACAGTGGATCCTGGAGTAGATGTCACTACTGGAGGCTGAGTCACAGTCACCTGACCGCTGCATCCTGCAGGACAAAACAAATCATTCATTCATCAGCAGAAGGAAAGGAGAGAAAAGGCGAGGCGTCGTGTTTGAGATGTTGCCGAGCCAACGAACCTGTAAACCAGCAGCAGGCCAGTGTCCAGATGAGGATGGTGATGAGAGTCATGGTGGTTGTGGTCTCTGCTGTGTTGACTGACAGATCTGAGTCCTGCAGTGTTGAACTCACAGGACTATAAAGCTTCTCAGTTCACTGGAGGATCAGCTGACGATGCAAAGCCTCCTCTCTATGGAAATGATTTCTCTGCTCTCAACAGACTGAAGGCAACGTGGGACACGAAATCAGGAGGAATACGGCTCGGATGAACAACATGGAGGATCTTAATGGAACAGAGGAAAACACTCACATTAAAAGTGCAGTTGAGGATTTAAGGATACGTTTGTGTTCACTGTGGTTGGTATGAAACGTTTGTCTGCTGTTCATTTACTGACAGGATTTAATGCAATCTATCAGATATTTCACTTTTTCATCATATGACTTTGTAAATCATCATTATCTATAAGCATCATGTTCATTTAACCATGTATGAACTTAAATAAGACTGAAAATATGACTTATGAGGAGGCTGTCATAATTTCTCTGTCTGGTGTAAAAAAAGTAAAAAAAAAAATCATATAATCAATCTTTATTTTTACAATAAGTTTAAATCCATATAATTTGAAAGATTTTGTAGATTCCATTAAATATAATTATTTCTATATTAATAGAAAAAGTGTTTTCAGTGGATAGATTTGTCTCTCAAATTTAAAAATATGCTATAAAATTGTTAAAAAACATGTAGATGTTGAAGGAATAGGAGATAAATCATTACTTAATGAAAATAAATGATTAATTATGCATTCTTACTATAAAATAACTGTGTTCAGTGGACAGATGCTTGTTCACAGTGCAGGAGGTTTTTGTACGGCCACTTAACGAGGTTGTATCACTGTGGTGGACTTTTGGTGGAGGAACCAAACTCATCGTTAACTGTAAGTATCACAGATTTATGATTTCTACAATGTGATGAACCAAATCATTATTTTGGATCATTTATACTTTTTGGATATTTATTATTCATTAATCTAGGCTGATATTGGAGTTTAGGAAAACACTGCATATTATTTTCCTATTATAGATGATGTTTTGGTGAAGTAGATGCAGTATTTTATTTTGTAACATTGAAACATCTGTTAGTGTGTTAGCTGTACGTTATAAAATCTAATGTTGATCAAACAAATAAGAGGGTTTATTGTACATTCAGTGTCGCTGCAGTTTGTGTTCACGGTCCGTTAGTTCAAAGTGATGAAAAGGAAGTGAAACAGACAGATGTCAAAGTCTTTCACTGCTTACAGTTTACAGATGATTAATGAAACTTTTCTATTCCAATGACTCCTCAGTCACATTGTATATGATTCTATAATGATTTAATGAGGAGAGCCGCAGGAGAAGATTGGTTCCTGTAAATGACAGAACTCCAGTCAGCGTTGTATTTGTTAAATCCTCCCTCCATCCCATGTCTCTGTGTGACCACAGCATCATGCACACAGCTAACCCTCAGTAACGTCACCTCTGTCATGTTCAGCTGTCTTTCCTACAGTGGAAGTTAATCTGCTCCTCGTGTGTCTCTGCTCTCCCCTCCAGCTGGCTCCATGATCCGGCCCTCAGTCTCCCTGCTTCCCCCCTCCTCTGAGCAGCTCTCTGGGGGCTCGGCCACGCTGGCCTGCCTGCTGACCGGCTACTCTCCTCAGGGAGCCGTGGTGAGCTGGGAGGTGGACGGCACCGAGGTGACGGAGGGGGTCCTGAGCAGCTCAGAGGAGGAGAAGAGCGGACTCTACAGCAGCAGCAGCACCCTGAGCCTGAGCCAGGAGCGCTGGATGGCAGGAGAGCTGTACTCCTGCAAGGTCCTCCATCACGACCACAACCAGATGCAGTCCCTCCACAGGAGCCAGTGTAAGGCCTAGAGGGTCTGAATGGAGGCCAGGACAGGAGCTCTGCATGGGGGGAGCAGGAGGAACACACCTGCTGCTCTGAACAATCTGAGGACAACGTTTGTAGAGGAAACTATAAAGCCTTGTGTGACTGCTGTAAAGTAGCTAGAGAGTAATGTGTGTAGCTCAGCAAGTAGATGTGTTTAATAACCGTCTTTTTATAATAATAAAGCTTTCACTGATGAATAACATGATGAAGTGTTTGGTGTTTTATTTTATGAATAGGACTAGAGAATGAAATGGTTTTATAACTACTAGTACTACTCCCTGCAGAAAATTAAAGCTAATGGTCGTATGTTTATTATGCTGTGACATTTGAAGAGAAAATACTATAGTTTGAGGATGAAATTAATTGGATTTTCAAGTTATCACTAATAAATTGTAAAAGTCTGAGAAGAATTGAACCTGACCATCTCACTCATAAAGAGACTGAATGAACTGATAAGAATATGAGTTTAAAACTGCATGTGGAAGAGCGTCTGTGAGTCTGTTTCAGTTTTATTTAGAGTCATTGTGGTTCTGCTTGGTGACTCTGCTTGGTGTTGTGTTCACTGGACCAGTTATTCTCATCACCGTCTCTTCAACAACCCTCTGCACCTGCAGCAGGCCGTTCTCACTTCAGTCACACTGAAGGAGGTTTTTGTACGGCGACAAATCACTGTGTGAACACATCCACACTGTTTATATAGTGGTAACTCTGACAGTAATAAACTGCTGCATCTTCAGCCTGAACTCCACTGATGGTCAAAGTGAAGTCAGAGCTGCTTCCACTGCCACTAAACCGAGATGGTGTTCCTGATTGAAGTGTGCTAGCTAAATATATCAGGAGCTTTGGAGGCTGTCGAGATTTCTGTTGATACCAGGACAACTGATTACCACCATTAACACGTTGACTAGTCTTACAGGTGAGAGCGACAGTGGATCCTGGAGTAGATGTCACTACTGGAGGCTGAGTCACAGTCACCTGACCGCTGCATCCTGCAGGACAAAACAAATCATTCATTCATCAGCAGAAGGAAAGGAGAGAAAAGGCGAGGCGTCGTGTTTGAGATGTTGCCGAGCCAACGAACCTGTAAACCAGCAGCAGGCAAGCGTCCAGATGAGGATGGTGATGAGAGTCATGGTGGTTGTGGTCTCTGCTGTGTTGACTGACAGATCTGAGTCCTGCAGTGTTGAACTCACAGGACTATAAAGCTTCTCAGTTCACTGGAGGATCAGCTGACGATGCAAATTGCCTGCCCCTCATAATACGGGACCGTCCCACGTTTATGAATTTTAAGAATCATTTAAAATTGTGGCTCAGGGAAAATCAAAGCTGCACTCACTTTTAACTGCATCACACACTTCATTATGTGTGTCACTCACATGTCCTGTTGCATCTTGTCTTGTCTGTTGTTGTTAGTGTTTGTCTTGACCCTCAGATTAAATATGAGGGTGTTGTATGTATGTTACTTTGTTTTTATGTTTTCTATGTTTTCTGCCTGGGTACAATAGATGAAAACTAGCCATTGTACTATCGAGTATTTACATTGTGTATTTAAACTGATGTCCATAAATATGCACTGTCCCTATTAAATAAACAAATTGTTCAATAAATAAAGCCTCCTCTCTATGGGAATGATTTCTCTGAGTTTTATTTGTTTCACACAAAGAGAAACAATTTATTCATCAAGAATGTAGCATGAACCATAAACCATCATTAAATAAAACTGGATCATAATGAGCCTGTGTTTTTGTATTTCTTTTTAATTCAAAATGGAAAATACCATCTTGATATTTTCAGTATCTAATACATCTGTTAGTAGAGGAGATGGTCGTATGTTTATTTCACTGTGACATTTGAAGAGAAAATATTATATTTTGAGAATGAAATTAAATGACTAATAAATTGTAAAAGTCTGAGAAGAATTGAACCTGACCAGCCCACTCACAGTTTTCAGTGTGAGTACGAGAAAACAGTTCAGACTCACGGTGACACGAGAACTTAAAACTGCGAGGAGCAGCGATGCATTCAAATCATGCAAAACCCGTTTGGGCCCAGCTGTGGTTGTGGAAGTGAAAGGGAGAGAGGAGGTGGAGGAAGTAGAGGCTACATCTCCCTGTGGACTGATTCAGAAGAAACGTTGGACTCTGCATCTCTCTGCTCCTTCTGCCTTTGCTGGTAAATAGATACAGGCCGCCCTCTTCTGGCGGACTCCATATTACCATGACATTTAATTTGTACAGCCCTTTGCTCTTCTCTTTATCATTACATTTACATTTACATTTAGGTCATTTAGCAGACGCTTTTGTACAAAGCGACTTACAATAAGTACATTTTTCAAAAGAAGGAAACATAGAAACCACAACGTATCATTGCCGATAAAGTAAGAGCTAAAAATAGAACAAGTGTTAGGTCCTCATCTGAGTAAAGTAGTACCTTAAGAGCAACAGTGCTATGATCAGAGTGCTATAGGTAAGGGTGTTTTTTTTTTTTTTTTTTGGGGGGGCGGGTGTTAGTGGGTCATGCTATTGTGGCGAGGTGAATGTGTGGCTGGAGGCCACCAGAACCTGACCCAAACAACGCCACCTGGGGAGTTTCACCCCAGGAAATATCCTATGAAATTCTGAATAAGACCTCAATTCTTTCACAGACAACACAAGTTCGTATACTAAGACAAGACAGAGACGTGGTTTCCAAATAAAGCCAAATTTATTTGCTTCAATTGAATTAATTAATAACTGGAGATATCTGTAAACAAAGGGGATTAATGGCACAAAAAAGATGAATCAAATTAGGAAAGTATAACAAATTTTATTAACAGGGGATTCTTTTATAAAAACACTAAAATTACTATTTTGGTTACACTTATTCTGAAATTAACAAAAAGGAGTGGACAGAAGCCAACTACAGGGAGGCAGCCTACCTAAGGATGTGTTCCAGAGGTGCAACAACTTACCCACCACGCGTGCTCACGGCAAATCACTGCAAATGGTGCACACTGCAACTGTGTCCCGGTGCGCTTTAACACTACAAACGGTGAAGGGAACCACTCTATCGTGACTAGCCTCCGCTATAAGCCGACTAATGCCACTAAAAGAAATAAAGCAAAACAAACATTAACACAAACAACAAAAACACCAGTTGGTCCAGACTAACAATAATCAACAATAAAGGCAACACTAAAAGCAAGGCAAAACAGCAGCTGACAATGACCTATAAATTCAAGAAAGGTCAGTTAATTATAATAAAACCAAACATGCATTTCAATTCAATTTGTCTGCTTACAGGTCAAAATCACAAAGCCTACCTTAATAAAAAGGTGCACCGGCTAACCCAGGTACCAGCTAATGAGTACCCACATTGGAGAACTCCATTCATTCATTAGTAGATGCAGACACCAGTAAGACCGGGGGAGAGAGGGAGAGGAGAGCTCAGAGTCAGAGGAAGCCCACACAGCAGCCAGAGAGAGACAAAAAGACAGCCAAGAGGTCACAGGTGACTTAAATGCCCTCAGTCTAATTAGGAGGCAGTGGAAAGGGGTTGGCCTGAACACAAGGGTGTGTTCAAGAACCAACAACTGCAACTCTGGTTTCCCCGTCACACTATGTAGAGAAAATGAATGATCTGTGTTTTACTCTGATTTATTGACAGCCTCCATCTGTAACACCACGTCTTAAATAAATTTGACATTCAATTCAATTCAGTTTATTTAAGAAGGGGACAGTGCAAATTAATGAAACACATGATAATACATGGGTTAAAAATGCCAGAATTAGCCAAAAATGCTAATTTTCATCTGTAGTCCCCTGGCATCAATGTAAAAAAGAATACAAATAAAAAGGATAAAAAACAACAACATGAGCAGGACAGAACTCCACAGAACAACACAGAACATCACGGAACAAACACAGCAGGTAGCAGGGTAAAATAACGGAGCGTAGAATACAAAGCACCAGAAAGAAAGAAAAAAAATAGACCACATTCAAAACAAATTATTTTAGTGCTGACATGTATATGTATTGAACATCCATTGTCTTAACTGCTTGGTAAAAGATGTGTATGTGTTGAGTTCTCTATGTTGTGGGATTGAATTCCATTCTCTTGCACTTTTGACGGACCAGCCTGACTGACTAAAAGTGCTTTTTCGCAATGAAATAACACAATCCCCCCTAGACGATCCCCTTGTGACCCGATCAGTACCTGTTCTTCTGTTGATGTAAGCAACAAGTGGTGGTGGAGCTAGATTGTGAGTGACTTTAATAACCAAGCATACATTAAAATATTTTTTGAGGTCTTCCCAGCTTAAAAGCTGGTACTTTTTTAAAATCGAACAGTGATGGAAGTGTTTTGGCTTTTTATCTAAAATGTTTATTGCTTGTTTGTATTGTGATTCAAGTGGTTTTAATGTGCTCAAGTTGGCCTGCGACCAGCTTGTCAAACAATAATTCAGATGACTAAAAATCATAGAGTGTAAAAACATTTTGGCAGCCTCTGTGGACGTGTAATTTCTAATGGAACGAAAATTTGCAATATTGAGTTTTGCAGTTTTGCAGGTTTTCTTTACATGTGCCTTAAAGGAAAGGTTTGAATCAATTAACACCCCGAGATATTTAAATTCACTCACAACCTGTAATTTTTCTCCCGCTACAATAATGTGATGGTCACTATTGGGTTTATTGGTTTTACAAAAGAACATACTGACTGTTTTTGAGACATTTAATTGCAGGCAACATTCTCTCAGCCATGCTGTAACCTGAGCCATGGATCTAGTACGCTTATCTACAACAACTGCCTTGGACCTGCCATTTACAAATAAAACAGTATCATCTGCATACATTATAGTTTCAACCTCAGGACACACAGATGGGAGGTCATTAATATAAATACTGAACAAGAGTGGACCAAGAATGGACCCTTGCGGCACACCAGTGGGCAACTGCAGCGACTTTGATCTATGATTATTTATAGAAACTGACTGAGACCTGTTTGTTAAATATGATTCCACCCATTTTGTTGTACCATTACAGAAATTACATTTTGATATTTTATTAAGGAGCACTTTGTGATTGACCGTATCAAAAGCCTTCCTGAGAACAAGAAACACTGCACCTACAACACCACCCGAATCAAGTGAGAATTTTATTTGCTCTAACAAAAGACATGTAGCTGTCTCTGTTGAATGTTTGGCCCTAAAGCCAAACTGCATGGGGGGGAGAGAGGTAGAGCTGTAATCAAGATGGAAAATAATCTGCTCAGCTACCCATTTTTCAGCAATTTTAGATGCTGTCGGGAGAATACTGATCGGCCTATAATTACTTACAATAACTCACCAGATTTGAAGATCGGACTGACAATACCTGATTTCCAGGCATTTGGAAACTGTCCAGTTGATATTGACTGATTGATAATAGATGTAATAGGATAAGCCAGAACTGAGCCCAGGTCTTTAAGCATAGTCGTATCCATCCCAAACACATATTTTGCCTTAGAAGGTTTGAGAGACCTGATGGTTTTCATGACCTGTGACTCAGTGATGTTTGTTAGGGTAAAGGCAGGTTCTACTATGGTGGCTGGCTCCTCTCTACCCCGGTCTACCTGGAAACTCTGGGAGATTTCAGCCACGGAGTCAACAAAGTAGTGGTTGAAGGCCTTCGCTATTTCATTTGGCTGATTTTAAATAGTTCCATTTAGGTTAATTTCAGACATTTTTCTATTACTGAGACTTTCCCCTGTCAGTTTCTTTAAGTGGCTACAGATCATTTTAACATTTCCTCTGGCCTCACTTAAAGCTGCTATAAGCTGCCTTGGCTTTTCTGATTTCTCTCATTACCTTGTTTCTTAACATTGTGTATTCATACTTATCATGTTGAAGTTTTATTTTGATGGATTTGTTTAGAGCAAGATCACGCTCTCTCATCAGTTTAAAGATGTTGTCAGTTAGCCAAGGGAGACTGTTCTTTTTGCCCCTATTTTTAATCTTACGGGTAAAATAATGTCCTGTATTTTGTTTGAAAATGTTAAACAATCTTGTTCCAGATTACTTCCTGATAGCAGCTCATTCCAGTTTACCTGCTGGATTAAGGTTTTAAAATTATTTTGCTCAGTACGGGGAATTTTATGAGATTCTGATGCAGCCAAGGGTTTAAATCGCTTCCTATTCAGCTTCCTGGACACTAAAATCAGATTATGATCAGATAGTCCTGTAAGCATATTGAATGATTTTAAAATTCTCTCAGGTTTGTTACTAAAAACTAAATCAATCTGTTATTCTTGTGGGCCCATTAATTAGCTGTGTTAAATCCATCCCATCCATAACCTTTTTCAAATTTTTCCTAACATAATCTGTAAATCATCTTCTGATTCAGCCAGCAGCGCAGTATCATCTGCATACAGCAAAATACCCACAGTTAAGTCCTGGTTCAGTTTATCAGGATGATTCAAGACAGGCCTTCCTGTCTGCTTTTGTTTAACGTTACACTCTCTTCAGGAGCTGATCATGTGACCTTCACCTGCATATTACACATGATGGAGGAAACCTGTCTCCTGCATTTTAACGGTCTGTTTGCATTTCATTAAAAGTTGATACATTTTAAGGGATAACAAATACTAAAAAGGTAAACACTTCTTTAAAAGTATAAAATGCTCCAGGTCACACTGCTTTTAGCACCAAGACACAAGAACAGACAGTAGTTTGTCTAAACAATGGTTTGACCTTTTTTTCAGATGAGTTCAAAAACAATTTCCCTGAATTGGAGCAGAAACAACACGGTTGCAGCTGGAGGCCCGATCACTCTGAACCAAGGTTGGGCTGATAATGAAACTGGAGAAATATCTGAAAATGTTAAGAACTAATACTTTGAAGTGAGAGGCAGAGATCCCAGTAATGTGTGTGCTTGGTGAGGTTTGTGTCAGCTCTGTGTTCACTGGTCTGTGTCTCCTCAGCAGCTGCAGAAGGTTCCTGCTGGAACAGCTCAGCTTCTCTGCAGTCTGACTGAGGGAGGTTTTTGTACGACGACAAATCACTGTGTGAACACTGCACCGTTTATGACATGGCCACTCTGACAGTAATAAACTGCTGCATCTTCAGCCTGAACTCCACTGATGGTCAAAGTGAAGTCAGAGCTGCTTCCACTGCCACTAAACCGAGATGGTGTTCCTGATTGACGTGTGCTAGCTAAATATATCAGGAGCTTTGGAGGCTGTCCAGATTTCTGTTGATACCAGGACAACTCATTACCATTGTAAACACGTTGACTAATCTTACAGGTGAGAGTGACAGTGGATCCTGGAGTAGATGTCACTACTGGAGGCTGAGTCACAGTCACCTGACCGCTGCATCCTGCAGGACAAAACAAATCATTCATTCATCAGCAGAAGGAAAGGAGAGAAAAGGCGAGGCGTCGTGTTTGAGATGTTGCCGAGCCAACGAACCTGTAAACCAGCAGCAGGCCAGCGTCCAGATGAGGATGGTGATGAGAGTCATGGTGGTTGTGGTCTCTGCTGTGTTGACTGACAGATCTGAGTCCTGCAGTGTTGAACTCACAGGACTATAAAGCTTCTCAGTTCACTGGAGGATCAGCTGACGATGCAAAGCCTCCTCTCTATGGAAATGATTTCTCTGCTCTCAACAGACTGAAGGCAACGTGGGACACGAAATCAGGAGGAATACGGCTCGGATGAACAACATGGAGGATCTTAATGGAACAGAGGAAAACACTCACATTAAAAGTGCAGTTGAGGATTTAAGGATACGTTTGTGTTCACTGTGGTTGGTATGA
This sequence comes from Eutrigla gurnardus, assembly GCF_963514095.1. NCBI lineage: Eukaryota > Metazoa > Chordata > Actinopteri > Perciformes > Triglidae > Eutrigla > Eutrigla gurnardus. Next base: position 23,447,292 of record NC_139921.1, read on the forward strand.
AACGTTTGTCTGCTGTTCATTTACTGACAGGATTTAATGAAATCTATCAGATATTTCACTTTTTCATCATATGACTTTGTAAATCATCATTATCTATAAGCATCATGTTCATTTAACCATGTATGAACTTAAATAAGACTGAAAATATGACTTATGAAGAGGCTGTCATCATTTCTCTGTCTGGTGTAAAAAAGTAAAACAAACTTAAATAATCAATATTTATTTATACAATAAGTTTGAATACATATAATTTGAAACATTTTGTATATTCAATTAAATATAATTATTTCTATATTAATAGAAAAAGTTTTTTCAGCGGATAGATTTGTCTCTCAAATCTAAAAATATGCTATAAAATTATTAAAAAACATGTAGAAGTTGAAGGAATAGGAGATAAATCATTACTTAATTAAAATAAATGATTAATTATGCATTCTTACTATAAAATAACTCTGTTTTCAGTGGACAGATGCTTGTTCACAGTGCAGGAGGTTTTTGTACGGCCACTTAACGAGGTTGTATCACTGTGGAGGATTTTTGGTGGAGGAACCAAACTCATCGTTTACTGTAAGTATCACAGATTTATGATTTCTACAACGTTCAATATTATAATCGCTTTGTCAAAAGTAAATGTGATGAACCAAATCATTATTTTGGATCATTTATACTTTTTGGATATTTATTATTCATTAATCTAGGCTGATATTGGAGTTTAGGAAAACACTGCATATTATTTTCCTATTATAGATTATGTTTTGGTGAAGTAGATGCAGTATTTTATTTTGTAACATTGAAACATCTGTTAGTGTGTTAGCTGTACGTTATAAAATCTAATGTTGATCAAACTAATAAGAGGGTTTATTGTACATTCAGTGTCGCTGCAGTTTGTGTTCACGGTTCGTTAGTTCAAAGTGATGAAAAGGAAGTGAAACAGACAGATGTCAAAGTCTTTCACTGCTTACAGTTTACAGATGATTAATGAAACTTTTCTATTCCAATGACTCCTCAGTCACATTGTATATGATTCTATAATGATTTCATGAGGAGAGCCGCAGGAGAAGATTGGTTCCTGTAAATGACAGAACTCCAGTCAGCGTTGTATTTGTTAAATCCTCCCTCCATCCCATGTCTCTGTGTGACCACAGCATCATGCACACAGCTAACCCTCAGTAACGTCACCTCTGTCATGTTCAGCTGTCTTTCCTACAGTGGAAGTTAATCTGCTCCTCGTGTGTCTCTGCTCTCCCCTCCAGCTGGCTCCATGATCCGGCCCTCAGTCTCCCTGCTTCCCCCCTCCTCTGAGCAGCTCTCTGGGGGCTCGGCCACGCTGGCCTGCCTGCTGACCGGCTACTCTCCTCAGGGAGCCGTGGTGAGCTGGGAGGTGGACGGCACCGAGGTGACGGAGGGGGTCCTGAGCAGCTCAGAGGAGGAGAAGAGCGGACTCTACAGCAGCAGCAGCACCCTGAGCCTGAGCCAGGAGCGCTGGATGGCAGGAGAGCTGTACTCCTGCAAGGTCCTCCATCACAACCACAACCAGATGCAGTCCCTCCACAGGAGCCAGTGTAAGGCTTAGAGGGTCTGGATGGAGGCCAGGACAGGAGCTCTGCATGGGGGGAGCAGGAGGAACACACCTGCTGCTCTGAACAATCTGAGGACAACGTTTGTAGAGGAAACTATAAAGCCTTGTGTGACTGCTGTAAAGTAGCTAGAGAGTAATGTGTGTAGCTCAGCAAGTAGATGTGTGTGTTTAATAACTGTCTTTTTATAATAATAATAAAGCTTTCACTGATGAATTACATGATGAAGTGTTTGGTGTTTTATTTTATGAATATAGGACTAGAGAATGAAATGGTTTCATAACTACTAGTACTACTCCCTGCAGAAAATGAAAGCTAATCAAGCATATCATGTCAAGTACCGCGGTGAAGTTAGTTTTAAGTTGGATATTCAAAGGACATTCACTCCGGTTCCAGCCGCGACTTTACTGATGTTTGCCCAGTGTTGGCAGCAGGAGAACGGCTCCAGGGCCTCGTGCTAAGTCGTTAGAAACTTATTTAGGGACCGTCCTTAAATTACTTACCATAAATACAAAATGATTGCATTTTTTTCAATAGCTTCCACATCATGTGACCCAGTGACTCCAAACCGGTATCCAATTGTATTTCTAAACCGATTAAATAAGACACACCACTTTTTATGCTATGTTAGTGCTTTGTCTATTTTGTATGAATATTAATATGCAGAAATTATAACATTCAGTTTTGCTTACCTCCTCAACTGCACAAGCATGCAGGTGCCCCTTGAGGTTTTTTATCACATGTGTGTGCTTTTTGATGCAGAGGAGTACACTCATTCGGAAAAACAGAGCAAAACATACCTCGACAAGTGTGTTTTGAAAATCCAGGACATGAAGCTGGAAGAAAGTGGGCATGTAATGGGAGAGAAGGAAAGCACCAGTGAGAAATCTGCTAACAGTGCTGTTGGAAAGTCACATTTTACACATGCTTTTCAAGTCAGGCGGGACCAAGCAAAGTGTGACATCCTATCAGAAGATGCAGTTGTCATAAACAACCATTACCTCTGTCCCGGTGTCATCAATGTGCTGTTAAAAAACTATATGGGGATTTTCCCATTGTGGAGTTGGTTGTTGCTTGGAGATCTGTCACGGCATGGAAAATGCATGACCTTCAAAACAGACGGAAAAGAACAAAAACAGGGATACCAACTGCCATGTTGAGCTCTGGTTTGGTTTGGTCAAGCACTCCATCCTCTTAAAGAAGAAGTACCTAAGACCTGCAGAGTTCATATCCAAAATGTTTGCCTCAATGCAAGGAAGATCACATTGGGCAACATAATATGCCAATGCAGATACTGGATAAAAACATTACAAGTTCTCGCAGGCCAGATGATGACCATGAAGAACAGTGGAGCAAGCGGGACAGCTCTACTGGTCAATTGAAGTCCAAGTCCAGCTCAAAGTACTTCAATCCACCAGAGAAACTACCAAACCCCAGGAGCCTACATGCCAAAAAAGTGAAGAAAAGGAAAGAGGCTCAGGATCAACAAGTTACAGATGCACAGGTAAATATGGTTTTACACTTGAGGCAATATGTGTTTAAATGGTTGTTTAGATATATACAGTGGAGATCAAAATTAGAGAACAAAGTATTAATACTTGATTTATTCTGAAGTGTAAGTGAAGGTATGTTGCATGTTGCTGAAGGAGGTTCACATAAACATTTGCATTCATCCAGCCATGTAGCTGTACAAGAGGCCCAACTCCTGCTGCAGAAAACATCCCCCAAACCATGACACTTCCTCCTCCAAATTTAACTGACTTCTTTACACACTTTGGGTTCATTCTTTCTGCTGATGAGAGGTTTGGTCACTGTAGAGTGGGCTTTCGGTCTAAATTGTCTTAAACGACGAGACACTGTGCCAAGACGGATCCTTGTCCTGTTCAGCACTGAACTGGCGAGCAACTCCAGCTGCAGCTTTTCCAAAACCTTTTCATTCCCAGTGTCAATATTAAACTGCATTAATGCATTTCCTGGAAATTCTCATTTGCAGTTAACCTTACTATGGAAAAAGAGGGACACAGAAATGGTCATTTCAGTGCTCCCTTCACAGATTAAGGAGCACAGCATCCTCATCCACCATAGTGAGCAATGCTCACTTCGACCATACAAGTGGTTGACAGGGGAGGTACGTGACTGCATGTTTTCAAGTATCATAAGTTTCACTCTGCACTGTGACATACCTACTTTATATAGCATTTCAAGACTTATATCAAAAGTGTTCAATTACTAAGATACTCTTAAAATGCTGGAAAGTTCAGACAATTTTAGAGTGTGTATTAACTGAATAATTATTATTTTTTGTTTTTTATTTTGTTGTTTTTGCCAGGTTATTGAGGGCCTGTTTCATGTTGCTGCCCACACATTCAAGGTGGTGGACACCATGTACATTATGAATCATTACTCAGCAGGTGGGATTCTGTTCAGTGACAGAACTGAGCTACCTCGTCACAGTTTACCAAAGGTAATGTGTGTGGTGATTGTAGGTCTGTTTGTGCATGGTGATGATGTGGGGTGTGGTGGGGTGGGGAATGACTTGGAGGTTCATGGTCATACATTAGCTACATGGAGTAAAAAATGGTCTAAATTCAAATCAAGTACTACATTACCTGAGATTATTGATTTTTTTTTTATCCTCTCTGTGTGTTTAAAATCCCCTCATGAAATATTTGGTTTAAAGTTAATCAACCTACTATTGGACATCCATACCAACACTTCTATCTAGAAGTTCCTAGGCACAACAAATACAGTGCACAAGAAAATAATTGTCATGGGTAAACCATGAATTTGTCATTAGAAGTATGCATGTTTGTTTTCATCCTTTTTTATTTGATGGGTCTTGTAGGTAAACTTTGACAACCATAAAGCTGTTCTGTCATTTGTGCTCATCAACAACAACCACTGGAACTTGCTGGTTTGTAATTCTTTTGTTTTTGTTTTTTATTTCATACTTTTGTATTCTGTATTATTTGTCTTTTAATGCGCACCACTTAACTATTAATGTAAAAAAGATAATTTGTGATTAATAGTAATGTTCCTCTTTGTTCTGTCACAGTACATTAATGCAGAAACCAGCACAGTATTTCTGATGGATCCAGCAGCATTGTCATCAGAGCTTGAGGACTCTAAACATGCTGCTAAAAGAATACAGTAAATCCACATTTAAGCTAGTTTTGAAAATTCTTATACAAATACATCTAAATGTTTAAAGTGAATAACAGTCATTTACATTAATATTCACAAACAACAGTAACTGAAGTGTAGAGGTCAGTATTCAGTCAGTAACATGTATGGCTGATTTGCTCCAGTCCCTCAAACATTGGTTATTCACTGGTGGTACCACATGTAACAAAATCACTATTTAAAGTGTATTAAAATTAACCTTATTTAGGGAATACTTAAGGATGAGGAGGACACGCCATGGCAAAGCAGACTGGGTGGATGTTAGGTGGAAAGGGGGTTATGAGCCATCCAGTTCAACAGGATGGCAGTAGCTGCGGTGTCATTGTTGTTAAGGTAAGCGAAGGAGATTTTGTATTCATTATGTCATGTACGAAATGTCATGTGTGAAAGATCATTACATTTCAGAACATTTAGGAAAATATAAAATGCATCTGAAGACAAGTTACAAATCTGTTAAATGTTTTGGGAGGCACTACTCACAGGTCGATGTCTTCAATACCGTGTTCCCCATGTTTGTTGTCAGTAGCTGTGTAATTATTATCCAATGGAGAAACACCCACAGAAGTGTTGTTTGTTTAGATGGCAAAAGCAATGATGGAGGCATTCCCTCAGATCCCAGATGTTAAATTTGAGACATCAAAAAAGGCCATGAAAAAGGAGAGGAGAGATCTGGCTGTCGAAATCCTAAAGGTATCAGGTACATATACTGTAAAGCACACATAGGCTATAGTATAATTACAATATACTGTATGTAATGTAAATAAATAAATCAATTATTTTGTTTCAGTCTTTGATGAGCACACTTGTTGTGCAATGTGTGCAGCCATGAGGCCTCCGGGATCTGGACCTCCCGTTACAGACTGGGTGAGTTGTTGTGAAGCAGCAGTTCCAATGTAGAATTGTTATGTAGACATAACAAGTACACTTGAGTCCAGCTAAGGTAAAGCCAACTGACACAAGCATGTAAACACACTGATAGCAACATTAAAATGCATATTAATATTCATAAAAAATGCACAAAGCACTAACATAGCATAAAAAGTGGTGTGTCTTGTTTGATCAGTTTGGTAATACAATTGGATACTGGTTTGGAGTCACTGGGTCACATGATGTGGAAGCTATTGAAAAAAAATGCAATTATTTTGTATTCGTATATTTATGGGAAGTAATTTAAGGACGGTCCCTAAATCAGTTTCCAACGACTTAGCGCGAGGCCCTGGAGCCGTTCTCCTGCTGCCAACACTGGGCAAACCTCAGTAAAGTCGCGGCTGGAACCGGAGTGAACATCTGTCGAATATCCAACTTAAAACTAACTCCACCGCGGTATTTGGCATGATATGCTTGAATGTGAATGTGATGTATATGATTTGATGTCAATTAGACTAGTTCATGACTTAATATTAATCATAATTCATGGTTTAAAAGCTAAGCATTCATGAGTTGAATACTACTGAATTACAATAGTATTTTGAGAGTTTGTTATGATATTCATTATGGCCATAGATTGAATTCATGACATAAGAAGTAATAGCCTTGTTTTACACAGGCTAGGTTTTTTCCTGGGATCACTTGATTTGGATTTGGATTCTGAATTCTCCTTGACGAAGGAGAATTAGAGCTGATACAGGGTTTATCCTGCAGGAAGGATCACCTATCCTTTCTCTCACACTTGGAGTTCACCGGTGTGGTAGGACTTCTGAATGACTAAACTTGACTATTTTCTTTTTGTTGACTAACTGACTTATTAAAGGCCCTTGCATTCTGGATTGAAGACACTTTCACTGCATTCTGGATTGAAGACACTTACACTGCATTCTGGATTGAAGACACTTAGACTGCATTCTGGATTGAAGACACTTACACTGCATTCTGGATTGAAGACACTTAGACTGCATTCTGGATTGAAGACACTTACACTGCATTCTGGATTGAAGACATTTACACTGCATTCTGGATTGAAGACACTTAGACTGCATTCTGGATTGAAGACACTTAGTCTGCATTCTGGATTGAAGACACTTACACTGCATTCTGGATTGAAGACACTTACACTGCATTCTGGATTGAAGACACTTACACTGCATTCTGGATTGAAGACACTTACACTGCATTCTGGATTGAAGACAGCACAGACAAGCTGAACTTAAAAAGGACTACGAACATTAAAGGACACAACAGCGGGACACTTTATTGTATTCTAAGTGAGCTGTGTGTTTCATGGGATTGTTGTTGTGTGTTAAACCGTGAAAGCGCTGTAAAATTATTAATGTTGAAATTGTCGTGCCAAATACTGTGGTATTGTTTAATTCCTCTGTGATAACTGGTTGAAAAGGGGAACTATTTTATTTTCAGTTTTCAATACATTTCATATGTTTGAGTAAAGGTTATTGCCTATCACTTATCTTGTCTGGTGCTTCCATGTGTGGTCAATGTGTCACTTAGCTCCTCCCGAACCTAGAGCAACTGTTACTTACAAAGATTAGGTTATCACGGTTACAAATAGGACTATGGAATGTAGTGGTTTTATAACTACTAGTACTACTCCCTGAAGGTAATGAAAGCTAATGGTCGTATGTTTATTTGAAGAGAAAATATTATATTTTGAGGATGAAATTAATTGGATTTTTAAATTATAACTTATAAATTGTAAAAGTCTGAGAAGATTTTAACCTGACCATCTCACTCATAAAGAGACTGAATGAACTGATAAGAATATGAGTTTAAAACTGCATGTGGAAGAGCGTCTGTGAGTCTGTTTCAGTTTTATTTAGAGTCATTGTGGTTCTGCTTGGTGACTCTGCTTGGTGTTGTGTTCACTGGACCAGTTATTCTCATCACCGTCTCTTCAACAACCCTCTGCACCTGCAGCAGGCCGTTCTCACTTCAGTCACACTGAAGGAGGTTTTTGTACGACTCTAAATCACTGTGTGAACACCCGAGAACCGCTTATCTCGTGGTAACTCTGACAGTAGTAATCTCCAGCATCTTCAGCCTGAACTCCACTGATGGTCAAAGTGAAGTCAGAGCTGCTTCCACTGCCACTAAACCGAGATGGTGTTCCTGATTGACGATTGCTAGCTAAATATATCAGGAGCTTTGGAGGCTGTCCAGATTTCTGATGATACCAGTGCAAATACTGATATACACTACTTGTGTAAACAGGTCGACTAGTCTTACAGGTGAGAGCGACAGTGGATCCTGGAGTAGATGTCACTACTGGAGGCTGAGTCACAGTCACCTGACCGCTGCATCCTGCAGGACAAAACAAATCATTCATTCATCAGCAGAAGGAAAGGAGAGAAAAGGCGAGGCGTCGTGTTTGAGATGTTGCCGAGCCAACGAACCTGTAAACCAGCAGCAGGCCAGCGTCCAGATGAGGATGGTGATGAGAGTCATGGTGGTTGTGGTCTCTGCTGTGTTGACTGACAGATCTGAGTCCTGCAGTGTTGAACTCACAGGACTATAAAGCTTCTCAGTTCACTGGAGGATCAGCTGACGATGCAAATTGCCTGCCCCTCATAATACGGGACCGTCCCACGTTCATGAATTTTAAGAATCATTTAAAATTGTGGCTCAGGGAAAATCAAAGCTGCACTCACTTTTAACTGCATCACACACTTCATTATGTGTGTCACTCACATGTCCTGTTGCATCTTGTCTTGTCTGTTGTTGTTAGTGTTTGTCTTGACACTCAAATTAAATATGAGGGTGTTGTATGTATGTTACCTTGTTTTTATGTTTTCTATGTTTTCTGCCTGGGTACAATAGATGAAAACTAGCCATTGTACTATCGAGTATTTACATTGTGTATTTAAAGTGATGTCCATAAATATGCACTGTCTCTATTGATTAAACAAATTATTATAACCTTTATTTAATCTCGGGAATATATTGAGGAGCAATCTCATTTGCAATATAGCCGAGATAAAAACACAAAACATTTTTGGACAAGACAAAACACAAAACATTTGAAAGATACATAAGTAAATCTGAAATATCAGAAGAGTAAAGTGACGCAGAATAATGAAGACAGAGAAATTAAAAACAGGAGCAGTTAGAAGTAAAATAAGACGCAGTTATGGATTTAAATTGTCCCAATGATAAGAGTGTGGTAAGTTTCAGGTGGTTTTGCAGAGTGTTCCAGGCTGCAGGTGTACAGTAAGAAAAGTGTGGACAGAGGGAACCTGCAGTGTGATCCAGTCCTTTGAGCGTGTATGATGGAGACTTGCATTGAAAGACACTAAAGAATTGATATAGGATGGTAAGAGACCAGTGAGAGCTTTAAAAACAAATAAAATCCAGTGTCTATCACGCCTGTCAGAAAGCGAGGGCCATTCAACTTTTGAATACAGGTCACAGTGATGAGTGTTGTAGTTGTCACCTGTAATAAATCTCAGGGCTGAATGATATACAGTGTGAAGTGGGTGTAGAGTTGCAGCTGATGCATGCATGCATAAAATGTCTCCATAATCTAAAACTGACATAAAAGTTGCCTCAATAAGTTTCTTCAAACTTTGAATTTATTTATTGAAATAGTTCAATAAATAAAGCCTCCTCTCTATGGGAATGATTTCTCTGAGTTGTATTTGTTTCACACAAAGAGAAACGATTTATTCATCAAGAATGTAGGATGAACCATAAACCATCATTAAATAAAACTGGATCATAATGAGCCTGTTTTTGTATTTCTTTTACATATTCAACATGAAAAATACCGTCTTGATATTTTCAGTATCTAATACATCTGTTAGTAGAGGAGATGGTCCTATGTTTATTACGCTGTTAATTTGAAGAGAAAATACTATATTTTGAGGATGAAATTAAGGGATTTTGAAAATTATGACTAATAAATTGTAAAAGTCTGAGAATAATTGAACCTGACCAGCTCACTCAGTTTTCAGTGTGAGTACGAGAAAACAGTTCAGACTCACGGTGACACGAGAACTTAAAACTGCGAGGAGCAGCGATGCATTCAAATCATGCAAAACCCGTTTGGGCCCAGCTGTGGTTGTGGAAGTGAAAGGGAGAGAGGAGGTGGAGGAAGTAGAGGCTACATCTCCCTGTGGACTGATTCAGAAGAAACGTTGGACTCTGCATCTCTCTGCTCCTTCCGCCTTTGCTGGTAAATAGATACAGGCCGCCCTCTGCTGGCTGACTCCATATTACCATGACATTTAATTTGTACAGCCCTTTGCTCTTCTCCTTATCATTACATTTACATTTAGGTCATTTAGCAGACGCTTTTGTCAAAGCGACTAACAATAAGTACATTTGTCAAAAGAAGGAAACAAAGAAACCACAACTTATCATTGCCGATGAAGTAAGAGCTAAAAATAGAACAAGTGTTTGGTCCTCATCTGAGTAAAGTAATACCTTAAGAGCAACAGTGACTCTGCTGTCCTGACATTAGTCGGGAGTTCGTTCCACCACTAAGGACCAGAACAGAGAAGAGTCTGGACTTTGCTGAGCGACATTTGGTTGATTTCAGCGATGGTGGTACCAGCCGTCCAGCTGAAGTAGAGGAGCGAAGTGCTCGCTTCGGGGCGTGAGGTTTGACCAGTGTTTGAAGGTAGATGGGTGCTGTTCCATTGATGGCCCTGAAGGCCAGTGTCATCGTCTTGAATTGGATGCGTGCTGCAACAGGGAGCCAGTGGAGGTCACGGAGGAGGGGGGTCACATGGGAGAATTTGGGTAGATTGAAGATAAGGCGTGCTGCAGCGTTCTGGATACGCTGCAATGGTTAAATCACAGAGGCCGGGAGTCCGGGCAGGAGAGAGTTGCAGTAGTCAAGGCGGGAGATGACCAGTGCTTGGACCAGGAGTTGCGTTGCATCCTTTGTGAGGAAAGTCCGAATCCTGCGGATATTGTAGAGGGCAAATCTGCAGGATCGGGCCACAGCAGTGATGTTGGGGGTGCAGGATAGTGGGTCATCGATAGTTGGATTATGAACTCATATTCTGCTTTATATGTCTCTGCTCTATTTTGTTACTGATTTTATAATATATGATAATATTGTAAGCTCCTATGTGTCAGGACTGGACTTGAAGGAGGACTCAGGCGCAGAGTGAGGACAGTAGAACCAAGCTTTTATTCGCAGACTTTGCAAGATTCCAATAAACAGAGTGACAACGAAATTCGGCTATGAAATGCTTGATCCCTGACTTCAGGAAAAAGGGAGAGACGGGGAAGGGAAAGGGTAGGCAGCGGACGCAACAAACACCAAAACGGAAAAGCGCTCCGAAGGGGAGGATACAAAAGAAAAGGCTAACTAATCGTCTACTCTAGCGAGGACTAATCTATGAACTTTAATAAACAGAAAACGCTCCAAAAGGGAGGATGCGGGGCTACAAAAGGATTAACTACTCTTACTCTATGAATAACTCTAGAACGTAAAAACTCTCCAAAAGGGAGGGCACGAGGCTACGAAAAGGAATATCAACACTAACACTAGGAAGAACTCAAGAACAGAAAACGCTCCAGCAAGGGAGGAATATAACAATATCGCTAACAGGGCTAAAGAACAGAAAACGCTCCCAAAAGAGGAGGACAAAAACTACGACGAGAATACAAACTAAGGTAAATCACTACTACGAGAATATCTAACTATGAACCTGGAACTTAAAACATTACAAAACCAAAAATCACTCGTCTTGAGGAAAACCTGAAACTCTGGAATATACAAAACTTGGTCGAGAACGATAGCTGTGGTCAAGGGCTGGACGTATACGTGGGACGAAATACTCTGGCAAGGAGACAGGGGAAGACACAGACTATATAGACATCAGGGAGGGGAGCACAGGGGACAACAATCAGGGATTAGGGATGACGTCAGACCAGAGACACATGAGGAAGAGCAAGTGACCTGAAACGAGAGGAGAGTTACTTTTCAAAATAAAACATAAAATTCACAAGACAGAAAACCCAAGACAGGACACCCCTCACCGCTGTGTGACACTATGGGTTTCATGCCTCTCCTTGTTTTGTCTCCTCTGTTTCTGTTGTGCATTTTAATTGTGTTAAATGAATCAAATCAAAAATATTATTCTGCTTTTTTCTCCAATAGAAATTTGAATAAGTTTAACATCATCAAGCGTTCCACAAACATCCGTGTGAAACAGGTTCAATTATTTGCAGCTCTGACACATTTCAGCTGAGATTTGAGTCACTTCCTGTTAGGAAAGTTTATTTAAAAAACATTTGACTCTTCATCCTAAAAGAAGCAAGACGTTTTGTCCAGTTGGGACTGATTTGCTCCTCTGAGACGTTTGATGAATTGTCTTCATGATACAGACTGATTTTTGATTGATTGATTAAATGTATTATTGTGTCATGCATAATCAATATGCCCAGCCCACAAGGGCTTACAAGACACCAATATTAGACAACAAAAAGACCAGAAACCAAAAGTAGATGCTTAACAACACTAATACTAACAAAATAAACCATCCTGACGTTTCTTCCAGGCTTTTGCAACAAAAGAGGCTAACTTAAAAACATTGAAATTAAACAACCCTTCAATCCTGTCATCATCAGTGCTCCAAAACATTTCAGGATACTGAATAAACATTTAGTTGAAAAAAGGTATTCTCAGCTCATCATAAAAAGGACAATATAAAATCAAATGAGATTCATTTTCTACCTCTCCTAAGTCACAAAGTTCACAAAGTCTGTGTTCCTCTGGGATGTTTTTAAATCTGCCGACTTCAAGGGCCAGAGGAAGGATTCCTGTTCTTAACTGAGCACACAAGGATCTTTGATTTCTCCCTAAGTTTGCTTTACATTAAATTCAGTAGCATAGTTATGTTTGATTTGAATATATGTTCGATATTTCGGTTTTAACAAGATGTCATTTAACCACTTTTTTTCAAATCCAAAGAGTAACTTTTCTCTAATTGTGTTTCCACTGCATGATAAATGATTTCTATAGATATACTGTAGTTCAGCTTCTCTGAAGACAGCATGAAGCTCTGCAGCCCATGGACCATTCTGAAATTCACTCCAAAGGAAAACCTTCTTACTGATCCTATTATCTGACATATTAATGAAACGATTCCACAGTCTAATCATTTCACATTTCCTCCTTATTGATCCAGGAATCCAACCCATGTCACCCTGAGCAGCAACTTTATGAATGCCCAGAAAACAACATATAGCTCTGTTTTGTACTGCATCTGAAATTGACCTTTCTTTAAATCCCCATATCCCTGCAGCATAATTCATAATAGGAGAAACACATGCATCATACAGTTGAGAGTAAGTGGAATATCCCAGGTCTTTACATATTTGTAACTTGTTAACAACAGACCCCAAAGCTCTGCTAGCTGAACCAGCCAAGAGTTTAATTCCATTTTCGTAAGTCATGAATTCATCAAGAGGGAATCCCAAATATTTGTACTCAGATTCATATTCCAATGTCATGTTCCAGAAAGTGAAAATGTTCCCACTTCTTGGAACCCTTTTTTTCCAAAAATGAATGATCTGTGTTTTACTCTGATTTATTGACAGCCTCCATCTGTAACACCAGGTCTTTAATAAATGTAACATAATCTGTAAATCATCTTCTGATTCAGCCAGCAGCGCAGTATCATCTGCATACAGCAAAATACCCACAGTTAAGTCCTGGTTCAGTTTATCAGGATCATTCAAGACAGGCCTTCCTGTCTGCTTTTGTTTAACGTTACACTCTGGATATGCTCAATGACTCCATCTGTTCATATATGTCTTTCTGACAGTGTCATACCCACGAAGCAAATCAGAATATACCCCAACAATAAACCATGGGTAACCAAGGAGCTGAAACACTGTTTGAATCTCAAAAAGTTGGCATTTATGCAGGGAGACAAAGAAAGAGTTGAAGAGCTGAGAAGGGAGCTAACAAATAAGACCAGGCTGGCTAAGCTCCGCTATAAGGACAGAATGGAAGAGAAGTTCTCCAGGGGAGATGCAAGGATGGCATGGCAGAGCCTAAACAACATGATGGGAAGAGCTCAGAGTCCTGCTGGATTACAGTGCCCAGACCCTGCCTCCTTTGCAGAAAAACGTAACACCCATTATGCCAGGTTCGACAGCTCAGCAGCCAGGGAGGACTGGACCCCGACCAACACCAGCCACTCCCCTCTCCCAATCAGGATAGAGGAGGGGAGGGTCAGTTCAATCCTGTCTAAACTTCATCCAAAGAAAGCCCCAGGACCGGATGGGCTTTAAGGACGGGTGCTAAAAGAATGTGCAGCCCAGCTGGGCCGCGTTGTGGCACCACTGTTCCAGCTGTTCCTGGCATCAAGCTTTGTCCCAAGGGCATGGAAGGAAACAACCATCATTCCTGATCCCAAAAAGCCCAATGCAAAAGACATGTGTGACTTCAGGCCTGTAGCACTCACTTCCATTCTTTGTAAATGCATGGAACGAGTGCTGGTTGAAGAGCTCAGAACCATGGTGGGTGAGAACCTGGACCCGTTGCAGTTTGCATATAAGTCAAAGCTGGGAGTTGTGGACGCCAGCCTAACCCTCCTGGACACCGTGACAAGGCATCTGGACTCAGCTCCATGGTCCTAAACATCTCAAAGACCAAGGAGCTGTGTTGTGGGGGCCGCCAGACACGTGATAACCCCCACCCCCTCTTTGAGCCTCTCATGCTAGAGGGGCAGGCGGTGGAGCAGGTCAATGTTTTTAGGTACTTTTAGGCACTGACATCGATCACCACCTGTCCTTTCTCCAACATGCAGATGGAGTTTACAAAAAGGCCCAGCAGCGCATGTTTCTATTGAGGAGGCTGAAAGGTTTTAATGTAAAACAGGTGCCAGTTTTTAGGGCAAGATTTATCTGCTGTTGCAGCTTTTATGTGAGCGCCACAGGAATTTTAGGATTTTTATGGTTTTTGAGATCTTTTAATGTGAGTTTTATGTTGGTGTCTGTATGTTTATGTTTAACTGAGCCCAAACCGATGAAAATGTTCTGTCCCTGTGACAGACAATAAAGTTTTTGGAATTGAATTGAATTGAATTGAAAAGGTAAACACTTCTTTAAAAGTATAAAATGTTCCAGGTCACACTGCTTTTAGCACCAAGACACAAGAACAGACAGTAGTTTGTCTAAACAATGGTTTGATCTTTTTTTCAGATGAATTCAAAAACAATTTCCCTGAATTGGAGCAGAAACAACACGGTTGCAGCTGGAGGCCCGATCACTCTGAACCTTGGGCTGATAATGAAACTGGAGAAATATCTGAAAATGTTAAGAAATAATACTTTGAAGTGAGAGGCAGAGATCCCAGTAATGTGTGTGCTTGGTGAGGTTTGTGTCAGCTCTGTGTTCACTGGTCTGTGTCTCCTCAGCAGCTGCAGAAGGTTCCTGCTGGAACAGCTCAGCTTCTCTGCAGTCTGACTGAGGGAGGTTTTTGTACGACGACAAATCACTGTGTGAACACTGCACCGTTTATCTCGTGGTAACTCTGACAGTAATAAACTGCTGCATCTTCAGCCTGAACTCCACTGATGGTCAAAGTGAAGTCAGAGCTGCTTCCACTGCCACTAAACCGAGATGGTGTTCCTGATTCAAGTGTGCTAGCGTATCTTATCAGGAGCTTTGGAGGCTGTCCAGACTTCTGTTGATACCAGTGCAACTCCTTATCTCCACTATTATATGTGACAACAGGCTGACTAGTCTTACAGGTGAGAGTGACAGTGGATCCTGGAGTAGATGTCACTACTGGAGGCTGAGTCACAGTCACCTGACCGCTGCATCCTGCAGGACAAAACAAATCATTCATTCATCAGCAGAAGGAAAGGAGAGAAAAGGCGAGGCGTCGTGTTTGAGATGTTGCCGAGCCAACGAACCTGTAAACCAGCAGCAGGCCAGCGTCCAGATGAGGATGGTGATGAGAGTCATGGTGGTTGTGGTCTCTGCTGTGTTGACTGACAGATCTGAGTCCTGCAGTGTTGAACTCACAGGACTATAAAGCTTCTCAGTTCACTGGAGGATCAGCTGACGATGCAAATTGCCTGCCCCTCATAATACGGGACCGTCCCACGTTTATGAACTTTAAGACTCATTTAAAATTGTGGCTCAGGGAAAATCAAAGCTGCACTCACTTTTAACTGCATCACACACTTCATTATGTGTGTCACTCACATGTCCTGTTGCATCTTGTCTTGTCTGTTGTTGTTAGTGTTTGTCTTGACCCTCAGATTAAATATGAGGGTGTTGTATGTATGTTACTTTGTTTTTATGTTTTCTATGTTTTCTGCCTGGGTACAATAGATGAAAACTAGCCATTGTACTGTCGAGTATTTACATTGTGTATTTAAACTGATGTCCATAAATATGCACTGTCCCTATTAAATAAACAAATAGTTGAATAAATAAAGCCTCCTCTCTATGGGAATGATTTCTCTGAGTTTTATTTGTTTCACACAAAGAGAAACGATTTATTCATCAAGAATGTAGCATGAACCATAAACCATCATTAAATAAAACTGATCTTAATGAGCCTGTTTTTGTATTTCTTTTACATATTCAACATGAAAAATACCTTCTTGATATTTTCAGAATCTAATACATCTGTTAGTAGAGGAGATGGTCGTATGATTATTTCACTGTGACATTTGAAGAGAAAGTTGGACACAAACATGAGAAGACATCAGCTGTAAAAATGATCACATATGTCTTCAAAACCTCTCACCCTGACTCAGAAAACCCAGCATGACAATCAGAGTTATTGGCAACATCATCCTGAAGCAGTTTTCAGTGTGAGTACGAGAAAACAGTTCAGACTCACGGTGACACGAGAACTTAAAACTGCGAGGAGCAGCGATGCATTCAAATCATGCAAAACCCGTTTGGGCCCAGCTGTGGTTGTGGAAGTGAAAGGGAGAGAGGAGGTGGAGGAAGTAGAGGCTACATCTCCCTGTGGACTGATCCAGAAGAAACGTTGGACTCTGCATCTCTCTGCTCCTTCTGCCTTTGCTGGTAAATAGATACAGGCCGCCCTCTTCTGGCTGACTCCATACTACTGTAACCCAGTAGAAAACAGATATTGTTATTTCCCTTAAAATATATGTTTTATTTATTTCACCCTCTTTCATTTATTATTCTGTCAATAATATTATTTTGCACACACATAGTCCTTATTTGTTGTATTATATGCATGATAGGAAAGAGGAAGTAGTCCCACCCTCTTCTCGCGAGAGTTACAGTGCGTGAGTGAGAGTATAGAGTAGCGCGGTGCAGAGTCAGAGCAGCGGTACGAGCAGATGAGAAACACGGAAGAGAAAGACAATAAGAAGTCACGAAAACGGCGGTTGTTAACTCACTTATCAACACAGAATAACCCGTGAGAGTGTACCTACCTGAAGCAGAGAGGTGGTCGAGGACCTGTGGGTTATTGTTTTCGGCAGAGGCTTGGTGAGTCGCTCGAGCTAACTAGCGCTAGCCCATGCTAACCGGAGTAGCCACATCGTGATTCAGTCTGTGAGAGGGCAGAAAGCTTGTTTACTCATGAACGTGACCTGCCGCTACTGTTTACTGTGTGTTTTAAGAGTTAAAGCTGCATATTTTGCTCTGATAATCTGATGAAAATATGAGGTGTGCTATTTATTTTCCTGTGTGTGTGTGTGTATTCACTCTGAGATGCACTGTTTAGGGTGTGTGTCTATTAAATACGGCTAAACATGTCCATTTATCACAGAGGCAGAAACTCTGAAGCACTGAATTGATATTGTGATGTGTGTTAAAGGTGCATTCAGCTAATTTTCAGTTAATAATTCAATGAAAATGTGTGAAATGGTTAAAAAAGATTAAAATGAACAATATTTCATGTGGAAAACTGAGTTAAAATGATCATAATTCATGGTAAAGAAGCTAAAATGATCATAATTCATGGTTAAATAGCTAAAATAATTCATGTTGATTTAAAATGATTAAGAATGTGTGAAAATACTCACCTTGAGATAAAAAGAAAAGAAGTGTACAGTTAAAAAGATAATTCATTTAATCACTATTGTGTTCCAGTAGTGTGTTGAGATTTATAGTATGTATTGAATATGGCCATAAGAGAAGTTTGATGATTCTGTGTTAAGTAATAGCCCTGTCTTTATACAGGCTAGGTTTTTTTGAGACCCTTGAGAAACCTTTTGATGTGGATCTGGATTCTCCTGATTGAGGGAGATGGCGAGCCAGTGAAATGTTCCTTGCCCAAAGGAGCAGAGAACCAGCACCTGAGCCGAGGAGGACATCCAGCCCTTCTTCACCTTAACTGAGTGTGTCTGTGGTAGGACCACCACACACACACCTGACTCTTTGAACTTTCCCCTGACTTGACTTACACACAATTGACTGAAGCGCGCTGACCAACAACAAGAACATTCAAGAACATTAAAGGAACGTTACGGTTCCTATTGGACACTTTTATTTGGTTTTATGTTAAAGAGAGACTGTGAAACATTGAACAATAAGATGTCATTGCATTGAATTTTATTTTGATTTTATTTTATTTTCATACAGTTCAATACAGTCAACTTACTTTAAATATACGCCGTGGCTCCATTTATTTATTGTGTCTGTCACTTCCTCTTTAAACCCTCCTATACGAACCTAGTCTCTGGTCCAAACTCTATAGTAACTAGTGGGTTACACTACCATGACATTTAATTTGTACAGCCCTTTGCTCTTCTCCTGATCATGACATCAGTCTAATCTGGATGCTTCAGCTGTGATACTATAGAGGTCTCAGGGGGAATGCTAGAAAACTGCACACTTGGTTCTCTTCTCCATTCAAGATTTGTTTAAGCCCTCAAATCCTTTAGGTTTCTTGTGGCTTGTATTTTGAGCATGTCCTTGCTTTCCTCTGAAGGTTAAAGGATTATCTGCTTTGGTTAAGGTTTTTTTAAATGGGTAATAATCCCTTAAAGGGACTGTCATTCTTCAATCAATGTCAAAGTTGTGTTTATGGATAAATAAATAATATCACTCTGCTTTTTGTGAAAAAGCTCTTTCATCAAGTTGTCATCAAGCGTTCCAAAAACATCAGTGTGAAACAGGTTGAATCTTAAGTTGATAAAGTTGATAACATGCTTTTGCTATTTGTCCTAAAAGAAGAAACCAAACGTGTCGCTCAGAGAACTTTTGTTCAGTTCAGATTCATTTCCTCCTCTGAGGCGTTTTGGTGAATTCAGGCTCTGCTCCGAGTGTCTTTTTGAAAGATGCTGATCCTGGTTCAGTTCGCAGCAACATCAACCAAAGCTGCAAAAGTGACGCAAAGTTTCCGATGTTTGTCTGTTTCTTTGTGACCTTTTTAAACCTGGACACACAAACATGTACTTAAACACAGCACTTGAGTACATGTGCTTTGTTTATATTCTGAAAGTAGTTTTATGTGTTTTACTGAGACTTCCATGTGGAAAATGAACATCTTCTAGTCAAAGTGAAGGGACTGAGTAGGAGATAGTGGAATGAATTATGAAACAGTTCTGCTAATGTTAAAAATGCATCATGATGTCAATTTTCTATTTCTGAATTGGAAGATAGATCTGAAATGTGTCATGTGTCTATTAGGGTGAATATGTAGTGTGTGCTTGGTGAGGTTTGTGTCAGCTCTGTGTTCACTGGTCTGTGTCTCCTCAGCAGCTGCAGAAGGTTCCTGCTGGAACAGCTCAGCTTCTCTGCAGTCTGACTGAGGGAGGTTTTTGTACGACGACAAATCACTGTGTGAACACCCAAGCACTGTTTATGATATGGCCACTCTGACAGTAATAAACTGCTGCATCTTCAGCCTGAACTCCACTGATGGTCAAAGTGAAGTCAGAGCTGCTTCCACTGCCACTAAACCGAGATGGTGTTCCTGATTGACGTGTGCTAACGTAATATATCAGGAGCTTTGGAGGCTGTCCAGATTTCTGTTGATACCAGTTCAACACAATACCATTGTAAACAGGCTGACTAGTCTTACAGGTGAGAGCGACAGTGGATCCTGGAGTAGATGTCACTACTGGAGGCTGAGTCACAGTCACCTGACCGCTGCATCCTGCAGGACAAAACAAATCATTCATTCATCAGCAGAAGGAAAGGAGAGAAAAGGCGAGGCGTCGTGTTTGAGATGTTGCCGAGCCAACGAACCTGTAAACCAGCAGCAGGCCAGCGTCCAGATGAGGATGGTGATGAGAGTCATGGTGGTTGTGGTCTCTGCTGTGTTGACTGACAGATCTGAGTCCTGCAGTGTTGAACTCACAGGACTATAAAGCTTCTCAGTTCACTGGAGGATCAGCTGACGATGCAAAGCCTCCTCTCTATGGAAATGATTTCTCTGCTCTCAACAGACTGAAGGCAACGTGGGACACGAAATCAGGAGGAATACGGCTCGGATGAACAACATGGAGGATCTTAATGGAACAGAGGAAAACACTCACATTAAAAGTGCAGTTGAGGATTTAAGGATACGTTTGTGTTCACTGTGGTTGGTATGAAACGTTTGTCTGCTGTTCATTTACTGACAGGATTTAATGAAATCTATCAGATATTTCACTTTTTCATCATATGATTTTGTAAATCATCATTAATTATAAGCATCATGTTCATTTAACCATGTATGAACTTAAATAAGACTGAAAATATGACTTATGAGGAGGCTGTAATCTTTTTCTGTCTGGAGTAGAAAAGTAAAAAAAAAAAATTATATAATCAGTCTTTATTTTTAAAATACGTTTAAATCCATATAATTTGAAAGATTTTGTAGATTTAATTAAATATAATTATTTCTATATTACTAGAAAAAGTGTTTTCAGTGGATAGATTTGTCTGTCAAATTTAAAAATATGCTATACAATTGTTAAAAAACATGTAGAAGTTGAAGGAATAGGAGATAAATCATTACTTAATGAAAATAAATGATTAATTATGCATTCTTACTATAAAATAACTCTGTTTTCAGTGGACAGATGCTTGTTCACAGTGCAGGAGGTTTTTGTACGGCCACTTAACGAGGTTGTATCACTGTGGTACACTTTTGGTGGAGGAACCAAACTCATCGTTAACTGTAAGTATCACAGATTTATGATTTCTACAACGTTCAGTATTATAATCGCTTTGTCAAAAGTTAATGTGATGAACCAAACCATTATTTTGGATCATTTATACTTTTTGGATATTTATTATTCATTAATCTAGGCTGATATTGGAGTTTAGGAAAACACTGCATATTATTTTCCTATTATAGATTATGTTTTGGTGAAGTAGATGCAGTATTTTATTTTGTAACATTGAAACATCTGTTAGTGTGTTAGCTGTACGTTATAAAATCTAATGTTGATCAAACAAATAAGAGGGTTTATTGTACATTCAGTGTCGCTGCAGTTTGTGTTCACGGTTCGTTAGTTCAAAGTGATGAAAAGGAAGTGAAACAGACAGATGTCAAAGTCTTTCACTGCTTACAGTTTACAGATGATTAATGAAACTTTTCTATTCCAATGACTCCTCAGTCACATTGTATATGATTCTATAATGATTTCATGAGGAGAGCCGCAGGAGAAGATTGGTTCCTGTAAATGACAGAACTCCAGTCAGCGTTGTATTTGTTAAATCCTCCCTCCATCCCATGTCTCTGTGTGACCACAGCATCATGCACACAGCTAACCCTCAGTAACGTCACCTCTGTCATGTTCAGCTGTCTTTCCTACAGTGGAAGTTAATCTGCTCCTCGTGTGTCTCTGCTCTCCCCTCCAGCTGGCTCCATGATCCGGCCCTCAGTCTCCCTGCTTCCCCCCTCCTCTGAGCAGCTCTCTGGGGGCTCGGCCACGCTGGCCTGCCTGCTGACCGGCTACTCTCCTCAGGGAGCCGTGGTGAGCTGGGAGGTGGACGGCACCGAGGTGACGGAGGGGGTCCTGAGCAGCTCAGAGGAGGAGAAGAGCGGACTCTACAGCAGCAGCAGCACCCTGAGCCTGAGCCAGGAGCGCTGGATGGCAGGAGAGCTGTACTCCTGCAAGGTCCTCCATCACAACCACAACCAGATGCAGTCCCTCCACAGGAGCCAGTGTAAGGCCTAGAGGGTCTGGATGGAGGCCAGGACAGGAGCGCTGCATGGGGGGAGCAGGAGGAACACACCTGCTGCTCTGAACAATCTGAGGACAACGTTTGTAGAGGAAACTATAAAGCCTTGTGTGACTGCTGTAAAGTAGCTAGAGAGTAATGTGTGTAGCTCAGCAAGTAGATGTGTGCGTTTAATAACTGTCTTTTTATAATAATAAAGCTTTCACTGATGAATTACATGATAAAGTGTTTGGTGTTTTATTTTATTAAGAGAAGTAAAGAATGAAATGGTTTCATATCAACTGGTTCTACTCCCTGCAGAAAATGAAAGCTTTGGATTCATCTTATAAAAAGTCATATTTCTACATTATAATACAATAATACAGAGATGTTAAACTGAGGGAGGATTCTGCAGAAACTTCACCTCCATCCATCAGACAGAGAAGACAGGACCCACACATGCAGACAGACAAGGTTGCAGTGCCGAGGCTCAGTGTTCAATAAACCAGTTCAGGTTCGGTACACAGGAAGGCAGTCGGTGAAGATAACGGCACAAACGTCCGAGAGGAAGGAAAGCTGATTTTCCATAATCTTCTTTATGTTCATTACTTTACGAAATAAACATTTTAAATGATTGATACATTCAAAAAGGTTGTACCATCCTAAAATAAAACTGTGGATTATAAGAAGTCAGTGTCTCTGTGTTATTTTTAGGCAAGGCAAGGCAACTTTATTTGTATAGCACATTTCATCCACAAGGCAGACTCAAAGTGCTTCACATCATGACATGTCATACAATAAAGTGAAGAAAAAAGAATTAAAATAAAATAAAGGCAAAATTAAAATGCATTACAGAAAGACAAGGAGAATAAAAACATATTTGCAATAATTAAAAACAGTGCAGACATTAAAAGATTTAGCAGAAAGCTATGGTGAACATAAAAGTTTTCAGTCTAGTTTTAAAAGTGGTCAGAGTTGGGGCAAGTCTTACATCTTCAGGAAGTTTATTCCAGCTATTTGTTGCATAGTGACTAAATGATGCTCTTCCGTGATTGTTGTTTACTCTGGGAATCACTAACAGATTGGTCTCAGAAGATCTTAGTGGTCTAGAAGGCTTATGTAGTGGGAGCATATCAGTGATATACTTCGGTCCTAGACCATGTAGTGATTTATATGTGAGCAGGAGGATTTTTAAATCAATCCTCTGACATACAGGGAGCCAATGTAAGGATTTAAGAATTGGTGTAATGTGCTCACATTTTTTGGTCTTTGTAAGAACTCTAGCAGCAGCGTTCTGAACTGTAGCTGCCTGACAGTTTTTTTCGGAAGACCTGCAAAGAGACCATTACAGTAGTCTAGCCTACTAGTAATAAAGGCATGTACAAGTTTTTCTAAGTCTTGAGCTGACATGAGCCCTCTAAGTCTTGCTACATTTTTGAGGTGTTGTGGAAAAATGAATCTGCCCAATAAAGATCAACAACCAGGATCAGCTTTTTCTCCGAGGTTTATTCCACTAAGTATTCTCATCTGCAGAAGAAAGTACTGTTCACCCCTGCCTTCTGATGCAAAGGTTCAGAATCAGCAGGAACGACCCTGAGTCTAACAACAATCAGGCGTCACAGTCCTGAAATTATCTTATGTCAATGTGGCACTCATGTTCATAACATCTACAAACAGGCATTCATTTTCGTCATAGCATAACAGTCAGATGAGGAGATGTGGATCGACGTCTGGCCTGACAAATATTCTGATTATAAATTACAAACATCCAAAATTCCCATTACAGAGTTGATAGTAGGCTGATTTTCTTACTGATTTAATGTGACTGTCGAAATGTAAATCAGAATCCATAATAACCCCAAGATTTCTGGTTTTGTTTGTGGTTTTCAGGGACAGAGAGTGAAGGTGTTGAATTACTTTAAACCTTTCTTTTTTAGCACCAAAAACAATTATCTCAGTTTTGTCCTCATTTAGTTGTAGGAAGTTTTGGCACATCCAGTCTTTGACTTGTTCAATGCACTGGCACAGAAGATCTATGGGGCGATAGTCGTTTGGTGATAGTGCTACATAGATTGGGGTGTCATTGGCATAGCAATGGTGCTCGATGTTATTATTTTGCATGATTTGTCCTAGTGGCAGCATGTAGATGTTGAATAAAGTCGGCCCCAAGATTGAACCTTGGGGGACTCCACACGTTACATTGGTAGGTTCTGATACATAGTCGCCAATGGAAACAAAATAGTTCCTATCTTGTAGATATGACTTGAACCAGTTTAAGACTGTGCCTGAGAGCCCCACCCAGTTTTCCAACCTGTCCAAAAGTATTGAGTGGTCAACCATGTCAAATGCAGCACTGAGGTCTAATAGCATTCATATTGAAGTTTTGCCAGAGTCTGTGTTGAGACGGATGTTATTTACAACTTTAATAAGGGCCGTCTCGGTGCTATGAAAAGGTTGAAATCCTGACTGGAAGTTGTTGTGGCAGCCAGTTGAAGCCAGGAAGTGATTTAGTTGTTGGAGGACAACTTTCTCAATTATTTTACTTATGAAGGGTAGATTTGAAATTGGTCTGTAGTTGTTGATAATTGAGGCATCTAGGCTGGGCTTTTTTAGAAGAGGTTAAATGACTGCAGTTTTGAAGGCCTTTGGGAAATTGCCTGATTGAATAGAGTTATTAACTATTTGCAATACGTCTATTGATAGGCAGTCAAAAATATTCTTAAAAAAGTTGGTAGGTAAAGCATCAAGGCAGCAGGTGGATGATTTTAGATTTATTTCTATCGCACTTTTTAAGACTAAATTGTAGGCCCAGAGGCTCTCTTTATAGATGTCATGGTGAATATGAAGTTTAGTACTCCAAGAGGATTCGTTCAGCCTTCCTGCCTCTCTTCTCTGGGCTGTCACAACAGCAGCTTTTCTCCAGGGTGCCTTTTGCTTACCAGAAATTGTTTTAACCGTTTTAGGTCATGTTCATTATGAAAAATGTTGTGTTGATCATCTCAGCATCATATCTGATATTACACCTGATAGTACAGAAGCTTTCTTATTAGATTGTGATATTTAATATCAACTACATTTTAGATATGAATTGGTTCTTTTTTTCTGTGTACTGTTGTTATATTCCATCGTTTTGTGCAGCTATCAGTAGAGACACTGTTGAGGACTTTATCAGCGGCTATAGTGCAACAAGATTTTAACCTCCCCAGCTCACTCTCAAAGAGACTGAATGAACTGATAAGAATATGAGTTTAAAACTGCATGTGGAAGAGCGTCTGTGAGTCTGTTTCAGTTTTATTTAGAGTCATTGTGGTTCTGCTTGGTGACTCTGCTTGGTGTTGTGTTCACTGGACCAGTTATTCTCATCACCGTCTCTTCAACAACCCTCTGCACCTGCAGCAGGCCGTTCTCACTTCAGTCACACTGAAGGAGGTTTTTGTACGGCGACAAATGTTGATACATTTTAAGGGATAACAAATACTAAAAAGGTAAACACTTCTTTAAAAGTATAAAATGTTCCAGGTCTCACTGCTTTCAGCACCAAGACACAAGAACAGACAGTAGTTTGTCTAAACAATGGTTTGATGTTTTTTTTTCAGATGAATTCAAAAATAATTTCCCTGAATTGGAGCAGAAACAACACGGTTGCAGCTGGAGGCCCGATCACTCTGAACCAAGGTTGGGCTGATAATGAAACTGGAGAAATATCTGAAAATGTTAAGAAATAATACTTTGAAGTGAGAGGCAGAGATCCCAGTAATGTGTGTGCTTGGTGAGGTTTATGTCAGCTCTGTGTTCACTGGTCTGTGTCTCCTCAGCAGCTGCAGAAGGTTCCTGCTGGAACAGCTCAGCTTCTCTGCAGTCTGACTGAGGGAGGTTTTTGTACGACGAGAAATCACTGTGTGAACACAGGCCCACTGTGGACACTCATACAGTAATAAACTGCTGCATCTTCAGCCTGAACTCCACTGATGGTCAAAGTGAAGTCAGAGCTGCTTCCACTGCCACTAAACCGAGATGGTGTTCCTGATTGACGTGTGCTAGCGTAATATATCAGGAGCTTTGGAGGCTGTCCAGATTTCTGTTGATACCAGTACAAAAACTGATATCCACTACTTGTGTAAACAGGCTGACTATTCTTGCAGGTGAGAGCGACAGTGGATCCTGGAGTAGATGTCACTACTGGAGGCTGAGTCACAGTCACCTGACCGCTGCATCCTGCAGGACAAAACAAATCATTCATTCATCAGCAGAAGGAAAGGAGAGAAAAGGCGAGGCGTCGTGTTTAAGATGTTGCCGAGCCAACAAACCTGTAAACCAGCAGCAGGCCAGCGTCCAGATGAGGATGGTGATGAGAGTCATGGTGGTTGTGGTCTCTGCTGTGTTGACTGACAGATCTGAGTCCTGCAGTGTTGAACTCACAGGACTATAAAGCTTCTCAGTTCACTGGAGGATCAGCTGACGATGCAAATTGCCTGCCCCTCATAATACGGGACCGTCCCACGTTTATGAACTTTAAGACTCATTTAAAATTGTGGCTCAGGGAAAATCAAAGCTGCACTCACTTTTAACTGCATCACACACTTCATCATGTGTGTCACTCACATGTCCTGTTGCATCTTGTCTTGTCTGTTAGTGTTTGTCTTGACCCTCAGATTAAATATGAGGGTGTTGTATGTATGTTTCTTTGTTTTTATGTTTTCTATGTTTTCTGCCTGGGTACAATAGATGAAAACTAGCCATTGTACTATCAAGTATTTACATTGTGTATTTAAACTGATGTCCATAAATATGCACTGTCCCTATTAAATAAACAAATAGTTCAATAAATAAAGCCTCCTCTCTATGGGAATGATTTCTCTGAGTTGTATTTGTTTCACACAAAGAGAAACAATTTATTCATCAAGAATGTAGCATGAACCATAAACCATCATTAAATAAAACTGGATCATAATGAGCCTGTTTTTGTATTTCTTTTTAATTCAACATGAAAAATACCGTCTTGATATTTTCAGTATCTAATACATCTGTTAGTAGAGGAGATGGTCGTATGTTTATTTCACTGTGACATTTGAAGAGAAAGTTGGATGCAAACATGAGAAGACATCAGCTGTAAAAATGATCACATATGTTTTCAAAACCTCTCCCCCTGACTCAGAAAACCCAGCATGACAATCAGAGTTATTGGCAACATCATCCTGAAGCAGTTTTCAGTGTGAGTACGAGAAAACAGTTCAGACTCACGGTGACACGAGAACTTAAAACTGCGAGGAGCAGCGATGCATTCAAATCATGCAAAACCCGTTTGGGCCCAGCTGTGGTTGTGGAAGTGAAAGGGAGAGAGGAGGTGGAGGAAGTAGAGGCTACATCTCCCTGTGGACTGATCCAGAACATGAAGAAACTGCTGACTCTCTGTTTCTCACCTCTCTGCTGTTTCTGTCTGTGTCAACTTTCCCAAAGGCCTTTGTACTGATAAATAGTTGCATGCTGCCCTCTGCTGGCTGTTAATGGAGATGCTCCAGATGTGACACTGATGGATTTTTAGGGGATCAATCATGTGTGAAGGGTTAATGATCCCTTTAGAGGCTTTAATTCTTCAAACAAATTCAGGGCTTCATCCCAAAGCTGTGTGTATGGATTACATTTACATTTACATTTACATTTAGGTCATTTAGCAGACACTTTTCTCCAAAGCGACTTACAATAAGTACATTTGTCAAAAGAAGGAAACATAGAAACCACAACGTATCATTGCCGATAAAGTAAGAGCTAAAAATAGAACAAGTGTTAGGTCCTCATCTGTGTAAAGTAGTACCTTAAGAGCAACAGTGCTATGATCAGAGTGCTATAGGTAAGGGTGTTTTTTTTTTGGTGGGGTGGGGGGGGGGGTTAGCGGGTCATGCTATGTAGAGTCGAGGTGAAGTCTGAACAGGTGAGTCTTGAGCCTTGAGACTCTGCTGTCCTGACATTAGTCGGGAGTTGGTTCCACCACTGAGGACCAGAACAGAGAAGAGTCTGGACTTTGCTGAGCGACATTTGTTTGATTTCAGCGATGGTGGTACCAGCCGGCCAGCTGAAGTAGAGGAGCGAAGTGCTCGCTTCGGGGCATGAGGTTTGACCAGTGTTTGAAGGTAGATGGGTGCCGTTCCATTGATGGCCCTGAAGGCCAGTGCCATCGTCTTGAATTGGATGCGTGCTGCAACAGGGAGCCAGTGGAGGTCACGGAGGAGGGGGGTCACATGGGAGAATTTGGGTAGATTGAAGATAAGGCGTGCTGCAGCATTCTGGATACGCTGCAATGGTTTAATCACAGAGGCCGGGAGTCCGGCCAGGAGAGAGTTGCAGTAGTCAAGGCGGGAGATGACCAGTGCTTGGACCAGGAGTTGCGTTGCATCCTTTGTGAGGAAAGTCCGAATCCTGCGGATATTGTAGAGGGCAAACCTGCAGGATCGAACCACAGCAGTGATGTTGGGGGTGCAGGATAGTTGGTCATCGATAGTTGGATTATGAAATCATATTCTGCTTTATATGTCTCTGCTCTATTTTGTTACTGATTTTATAATATATGATATTATTGTAAGCTCCTATGTGTCAGGACTGGACTTGAAGGAGGACTCAGGCGCAGAGTGAGGACAGTAGAACCAAGCTTTTATTCGCAGACTTTGCAAGATTCCAATAAACAGAGTGACAACGAAATTCGGCTATGAAATGCTTGATCCCTGACTTCAGGAAAAAGGGAGAGACGGGGAAGGGAAAGGGTAGGCAGCGGACGCAACAAACACCAAAACGGAAAAGCGCTCCGAAGGGGAGGATACAAAAGAAAAGGCTAACTAATCGTCTACTCTAGCGAGGACTAATCTATGAACTTTAATAAACAGAAAACGCTCCAAAAGGGAGGATACGGGGCTACAAAAGGATTAACTACTCTTACTCTATGAATAACTCTAGAACGTAAAAACTCTCCAAAAGGGAGGGCACGAGGCTACGAAAAGGAATATCAACACTAACACTAGGAAGAACTCAAGAACAGAAAACGCTCCAGCAAGGGAGGAATATAACAATATCGCTAACAGGGCTAAAGAACAGAAAACGCTCCCAAAAGAGGAGGACAAAAACTACGACGAGAATACAAACTAAGGTAAATCACTACTACGAGAATATCTAACTATGAACCTGGAACTTAAAACATTACAAAACCAAAAATCACTCGTCTTGAGGAAAACCTGAAACTCTGGAATATACAAAACTTGGTCGAGAACGATAGCTGTGGTCAAGGGCTGGACGTATACGTGGGACGAAATACTCTGGCAAGGAGACAGGGGAAGACACAGACTATATAGACATCAGGGAGGGGAGCACAGGGGACAACAATCAGGGATTAGGGATGACGTCAGACCGGAGACACATGAGGAAGAGCAAGTGACCTGAAACGAGAGGAGAGTTACTTTTCAAAATAAAACATTCACAAGACAGAAAACCCAAGACAGGACACCCCTCACCGCTGTGTGACACTATGGGTTTCATGCCTCTCCTTGTTTTGTCTCCTCTGTTTCTGTTGTGCATTTTAATTGTGTTAAATTAATAAAATCAAAAATATTATTCTGCTTTTTTTCTCCAATAGAAATTTGAATAAGTTTAACATCATCAAGCGTTCCACAAACATCCGTGTGAAACAGGTTCAATTATTTGCAGCTCTGACACATTTCAGCTGAGATTTGAGTCACTTCCTGTTAGGAAAGTTTATTTAAAAAATATTTGACTCTTCATCCTAAAAGAAGCAAGAAGTTTTGTCCAGTTGGGACTGATTTCCTCCTCTGAGACGTTTGATGAATTGTCTTCATGATACAGACTGATTTTTGATTGATTGATTAAATGTATTAAATGTATTATTGTGTCATGCATAATCAATATGCCCAGCCCACAAGGGCTTACAAGACACCAATATTAGACAACAAAAAGACCAGAAACCAAAAGTAGATGCTTAACAACACTAATACTAAATAAACCATCCTGACGTTTCTTCCAGGCTTTTGCAACAAAAGAGGCTAACTTAAAAACATTGAAATGAAACAACCCTTCAATCCTGTCATCATCAGTGCTCCAAAACATTTCAGGATACTGAATAAACATTTAGTTGAAAAAAGGTATTCTCAGCTCATCATAAAAAGGACAATATAAAATCAAATGAGATTCATTTTCTACCTCTCCTAAGTCACAAAGTTCACAAAGTCTGTGTTCCTCTGGGATGTTTTTAAATCTGCCGACTTCAAGGGCCAGAGGAAGGATTCCTGTTCTTAACTGAGCACACAAGGATCTTTGATTTCTCCCTAAGTTTGCTTTTACATTAAATTCAGTAGCATAGTTATGTTTGATTTGAATATATGTTCGTAATTTCGGTTTTAACAAGATGTCATTTAACCACTTTTTTTCCAATCCAAAGAGTAACTTTTCTCTAATTGTGTTTCCACTGCATGATAAATTATTTCTATAGATATACTGTAGTTCAGCTTCTCTGAAGACAGCATGAAGCTCTGCAGCCCATGGACCATTCTGAACTTCACTCCAAAGGAAAACCTTCTTACTGATCCTATTATCTGACATATTAAAGAAACGATTCCACAGTCTAATCATTTCACATTTCCTCCTTATTGATCCAGGAATCCAACCCATGTCACCCTGAGCAGCAACTTTATGAATGCCCAGAAAACAACGTATAGCTCTGTTTTGTACTGCATCTGAAATTTACCTTTCTTTAAATCCCCATATCCCTGCAGCATAATTCATAATAGGAGAAACACATGCATCATACAGTTGAGAGTAAGTGGAATATCCCAGGTCTTTACATATTTGTAAATTGTTAACAACAGACCCCAAAGCTCTGCTAGCTGAACCAGCCAAGAGTTTAATTCCATTTCCGTAAGTCATAAATTCATCAAGAGGGAATCCCAAATATTTGTACTCAGATTCATATTCCAATGTCATGTTCCAGAAAGTGAAAATGTTCCCACTTCTTGGAACCCTTTTTTTCCAAAAATGAATGATCTGTGTTTGACTCTGATTTATTGACAGCCTCCATCTGTAACACCAGGTCTTTAATAAATGTAACATAATCTGTAAATCATCTTCTGATTCAGCCAGCAGCGCAGTATCATCTGCATACAGCAAAATACCCACAGTTAAGTCCTGGTTCAGTTTATCAGGATCATTCAAGACAGGCCTTCCTGTCTGCTTTTGTTTAACGTTACACTCTGGATATGCTCAATGACTCCATCTGTTCATATATGTCTTTCTGACAGTGTCATACCCACGAAGCAAATCAGAATATACCCCAACAATAAACCATGGGTAACCAAGGAGCTGCAACACTGTTTGAATCTCAAAAAGTTGGCATTTATGCAGGGAGACAAAGAAAGAGTTGAAGAGCTGAGAAGGGAGCTAAAAAATAAGACCAGGCTGGCTAAGCTCCGCTATAAGAACAGAATGGAAGAGAAGTTCTCCAGGGGAGATGCAAGGATGGCATGGCAGAGCCTAAACAACATGATGGGAAGAGCTCAGAGTCCTGCTGGATTACAGTGCCCAGACCCTGCCTCCTTTGCAGAAAAACTTAACACCCATTATGCCAGGTTCGACGGCTCAGCAGCCAGGGAGGACTGGACCCCGACCAACACCAGCCACTCCCCTCTCCCAATCAGGATAGAGGAGAGGAGGGTCAGTTCAATCCTGTCTAAACTTCATCCAAAGAAAGCCCCAGGACCGGATGGGCTTAAAGGACGGGTGCTAAAAGAACGTGCAGCCCAGCTGGGCCACGTTGTGGAACCACCCGTTCCAGCTGTTCCTGGCATCGAGCTTTGTCCCAAGGGCATGGAAGGAAACAACCATCATTCCTGTTCTTAAAAAGCCCAATGCAAAAGACATGTGTGACTTCAGGCCTGTAGCACTCACTTCCATTCTTTGTAAATGCATGGAACGAGTGCTGGTTGAAGAGCTCAGAACCATGGTGGGTGAGAACCTGGACCCGTTGCAGTTTGCATATAAGTCAAAGCTGGGAGTTGTGGACGCCAGCCTAACCCTCCTGGACACCGTGACAAGGCATCTGGACTCTATAAATACATTTGTAAGGATTTTATTCATGGATTTATCATCAGCTTTTAACACATTAAACATAAACAGTCTTCTGCGCCGCCTTCAGTCACTGCAGGTTGACACAAAATTGGTTTTATGGATTAAGAACTCTTTAACAGACAGACCCCAGCACGTTAAAGTCAATGGTGTCAAATCAACCAACATAACTCTAAACACTGGGGTTCCACAAGGTTGTGTTCTCTAGCCTATCCTCTTTTCCATCGACACCAACGAACTCACCTGCAACGCCAAAAATCTGACGCTTCTGAAGTACGCTGACGACATGGCCCTGGTGGCCTGTCTGACAGATGACCATTCCCTGTTCTTATACAGGCAGTATGTGGACTTCATGACCACCTGGCTCCGGGACAGCATGGTCCTAAACATCTCAAAGACCAAGGAGCTGTGTTGTGGGGGCCGCCAGACACGTGATAACCCCCACCCCCTCTTTGAGCCTCTCATGCTAGAGGGGCAGGCGGTGGAGCAGGTCAATGTTTTTAGGTACTTTAAGGCACTGACATCGATCACCGCCTGTCCTTTCTCCAACATGCTGATGGAGTTTACAAAAAGGCCCAGCAGCGCATGTTTCTATTGAGGAGGCTGAAAGGTTTGAATGTAAAACAGGACATTTTAACAGTAGTGTACCGGTCACTCATTGAGTCAGTCCTCACTTTCAACATTGCATCCTGGTACAATTCCAGAATCATAAAACAAGCTGTGAAAATCACTGGTACACCTCAGTTACAACTCCCAGATCTCTAAAGACGTGCAGTACAGAGGAAAGCGCTCTTGATCACTACGGACCCCTTACATCCCCTACACGGCTCCTTTCAGCTTTTACCATCAGGCAGCCGGTTCAGAGTACCCCTGGCCAAAAAAAAGACCTACAAGAACTCTTTCATCCCTACTGCAGGGCGTATTTTAAACGAAAAGAAATAGGTGCCGGTTTTTAGGGCAAGATTTATCTGCTGTTGCAGCTTTTATGTGAGCGCCACAGGAATTTTAGGATTTTTATGGTTTTTATGTGAGATCTTTTAATGTGAGTTTTATGTTGGTGTCTGTATGTAAATGTTTAACTGAGCCCAAACTGATGAAAATGTTCTGTCCCTGTGACAGACAATAACGTTTTTGGAATTGAATTGAATTGAATTGAAAAGGTAAACACTTCTTTAAAAGTATAAAATGTTCCAGGTCACACTGCTTTTAGCACCAAGACACAAGAACAGACAGTTTGTCTAAACAATGGTTTGATCTTTTTTTCAGATGTATTCAAAAACAATTTCCCTGAATTGGAGCAGAAACAACACGGTTGCAGCTGGAGGCCCGATCACTCTGAACCAAGGTTGGGCTGATAATGAAACTGGAGAAATATCTGAAAATGTTAAGAAATAATACTTTGAAGTGAGAGGCAGAGATCCCAGTAATGTGTGTGCTTGGTGAGGTTTGTGTCAGCTCTGTGTTCACTGGTCTGTGTCTCCTCAGCAGCTGCAGAAGGTTCCTGCTGGAACAGCTCAGCTTCTCTGCAGTCTGACTGAGGGAGGTTTTTGTACGACGACAAATCACTGTGTGAACACCGGAGCACCGCTTATCTCGTGGTAACTCTGACAGTAATAAACTGCTGCATCTTCAGCCTGAACTCCACTGATGGTCAAAGTGAAGTCAGAGTTGCTTCCACTGCCACTAAACCGAGATGGTGTTCCTGATTCAAGTGTGCTAGCTAAATATATCAGGAGCTTTGGAGGCTGTCCAGATTTCTGTTGATACCAGTTCAACACAATACCATTGTAAACAGGCTGACTAGTCTTACAGGTGAGAGCGACAGTGGATCCTGGAGTAGATGTCACTACTGGAGGCTGAGTCACAGTCACCTGACCGCTGCATCCTGCAGGACAAAACAAATCATTCATTCATCAGCAGAAGGAAAGGAGAGAAAAGGCGAGGCGTCGTGTTTGAGATGTTGCCGAGCCAACGAACCTGTAAACCAGCAGCAGGCCAGCGTCCAGATGAGGATGGTGATGAGAGTCATGGTGGTTGTGGTCTCTGCTGTGTTGACTGACAGATCTGAGTCCTGCAGTGTTGAACTCACAGGACTATAAAGCTTCTCAGTTCACTGGAGGATCAGCTGACGATGCAAATTGCCTGCCCCTCATAATACGGGACCGTCCCACGTTTATGAACTTTAAGACTCATTTAAAATGGTGGCTCAGGGAAAATCAAAGCTGCACTCACTTTTAACTGCATCACACACTTCATTATGTGTGTCACTCACATGTCCTGTTGCATCTTGTCTTGTCTGTTGTTGTTAGTGTTTGTCTTGACCCTCAGATTAAATATGAGGGTGTTGTATGTATGTTACTTTGTTTTTATGTTTTCTATGTTTTCTGCCTGGGTACAATAGATGAAAACTAGCCATTGTACTATCGAGTATTTACATTGTGTGTTTAAACTGATGTCCATAAATATGCACTGTCCCTATTAAATAAACAAATAGTTCAATAAATAAAGCCTCCTCTCTATGGGAACGATTTCTCTGAGTTTTATTTGTTTCACACAAAGAGAAACGATTTATTCATCAAGAATGTAGCATGAACCATAAACCATCATTAAATAAAACTGATCATAATGAGCCTGTTTTTGTATTTCTTTTACATATTCAACAAGAAAAATACCGTCTTGATATTTTCATTATCTAATACATCTGTTAGTAGAGGAGATGGTCGTATGTTTATTTCTCTGTGACATTTGAAGAGAAAGTTGGACACAAACATGAGAAGACATCAGCTGTAAAAATGATCACATATGTCTTCAAAACCTCTCACCCTGACTCAGAAAACCCAGCATGACAATCAGAGTTATTGGCAACATCATCCTGAAGCAGTTTTCAGTGTGAGTACGAGAAAACAGTTCAGACTCACGGTGACACGAGAACTTAAAACTGCGAGGAGCAGCGATGCATTCAAATCATGCAAAACCCGTTTGGGCCCAGCTGTGGTTGTGGAAGTGAAAGGGAGAGAGGAGGTGGAGGAAGTAGAGGCTACATCTCCCTGTGGACTGATTCAGAAGAAACGTTGGACTCTGCATCTCTCTGCTCCTTCTGCCTTTGCTGCTAAATAGATACAGGTCGCCCTCTTCTGGCTGACTCCATATTACCATGACATTTAATTTGTACAGCCCTTTGCTCTTCTCCTTATCATGACATTTACATTTAGGTCATTTAGCAGACGCTTTTGTACAAAGCGACTTACAATAAGTACATTTTTCAAAAGAAGGAAACAAAGAAACCACAACGTATCATTTCCGATAAAGTAAGAGCTAAAAATAGAACAAGTGTTAGGTCCTCATCTGAGTAAAGTAGTACCTTAAGAGCAACAGTGCTATGATCAGAGTGCTATAGGTAAGGGTGTTTTTGTTTTTTTTTGGGGGGGGGGGGGGGGGGGGGGGGGGGTGTTAGTGGGTCATGCTATGTAGAGAAAATGAATGATCTGTGTTTTACTCTGATTTATTGACAGCCTCCATCTGTAACACCACGTCTTAAATAAATTTGACATTCAATTCAATTCAGTTTATTTAAGAAGGGGACAGTGCAAATTAATGAAACACATGATAATACATGGGTTAAAAATGCCAGAATTAGCCAAAAATGCTAATTTTCATCTGTAGTCCCCTGGCATCAATGTAAAAAAGAATACAAATAAAAAGGATAAAAAACAACAACATGAGCAGGACAGAACTCCACAGAACAACACAGAACATCACGGAACAAACACAGCAGGTAGCAGGGTAAAATAACGGAGCGTAGAATACAAGGCACCAGAAAGAAAGAAAAAAAATAGACCACATTCAAAACAAATTATTTTAGTGCTGACATGTATATGTATTGAACATCCATTGTCTTAACTGCTTGGTAAAAGATGTGTATGTGTTGAGTTCTCTATGTTGTGGGATTGAATTCCATTCTCTTGCACTTTTGACGGACCAGCCTGACTGACTAAAAGTGCTTTTTCGCAATGAAAT
This sequence comes from Eutrigla gurnardus, assembly GCF_963514095.1. Classification (NCBI taxonomy): domain Eukaryota; kingdom Metazoa; phylum Chordata; class Actinopteri; order Perciformes; family Triglidae; genus Eutrigla; species Eutrigla gurnardus. The sequence continues at coordinate 23,483,198 of NC_139921.1, forward strand.
AACACAATCCCCCCTAGACGATCCCCTTGTGACCCGATCAGTACCTGTTCTTCTGTTGATGTAAGCAGGAAGTGGTGGTGGAGCTAGATTGTGAGTGACTTTAAAAACCAAGCATACATTAAAATATTTTTTGAGGTCTTCCCAGCTTAAAAGCTGGTACTTTTTTAAAATCGAACAGTGATGGAAGTGTTTTGGCTTTTTATCTAAAATGTTTATTGCTTGTTTGTATTGTGATTCAAGTGGTTTTAATGTGCTCAAGTTGGCCTGCGACCAGCTTGACCAAAAATCATAGAGTGTAAAAACATTTTGGCAGCCTCTGTGGACGTGTAATTTCTAATGGAACGAACATTTGCAATATTGAGTTTTGCAGGTTTTCTTTACATGTGCCTTAAAGGAAAGGTTTGAATCAATTAACACCCCGAGATATTTAAATTCACTCACAACCTGTAATTTTTCTCCCGCTACAATAATGTGATGGTCACTATTGGGTTTATTGGTTTTACAAAAGAACATACTGACTGTTTTTGAGACATTTAACTGCAGGCAACATTCTCTCAGCCATGCTGTAACCTGAGCCATGGATCTTGTAAGCTTATCTACAACAACTGCCTTGGACCTGCCATTTACAAATAAAACAGTATCATCTGCATACATTATAGTTTCAACCTCAGGACACACAGATGGGAGGTCATTAATATAAATACTGAACAAGGGTGGACCAAGAATGGACCCTTGCGGCACACCAGTGGGCAACTGCAGCGACTTTGATCTATGATTATTTATAGAAACTGACTGAGACCTGTTTGTTAAATATGATTCCACCCATTTTGTTGTACCATTACAGAAATTAAATTTTGATATTTTATTAAGGAGCACTTTGTGATTGACCGTATCAAAAGCCTTCCTGAGAACAAGAAACACTGCACCTACAACACCACCCGAATCAAGTGAGAATTTTATTTGCTCTAACAAAAGACATGTAGCTGTCTCTGTTAGCTGGCCCTAAAGCCAAACTGCATGGGGTGGAGAGAGGTAGAGCTGTAATCAAGATGGAAAATAATCTGCTCAGCTACCCATTTTTCAGCAATTTTAGATGCTGTCGGGAGAATACTGATCGGCCTATAATTACTTAGAGAATTTAATTCACCAGATTTGAAGATTGGACTGACAATACCTGATTTCCAGGCATTTGGAGACTGTCCAGTTGATATTGACTGATTAATAATAGATGTAATAGGATAAGCCAGAACTGAGCCCAGGTCTTTAAGCATAGTCGTATCCATCCCAAACACATCTTTTGCCTTCGAAGGTTTGAGAGACCTGATGGTTTTCATGACCTGTGACTCAGTGATGTTTGTTAGGGTAAAGGCAGGTTCTACTATGGTGGCTGGCTCCTCTCTACCCCGGTCTACCTGGAAACTCTGGGAGATTTCAGCCACGGAGTCAACAAAGTAGTGGTTGAAAGCCTTCGCTATTTCATTTGGCTGATTTAAAATAGTTCCATTTAGGTTAATTTCAGACATTTTTCTATTACTGAGACTTTCCCCTGTCAGTTTCTTTAAGTGGCTCCAGATCATTTTAACATTTCCTCTGGCCTCACTTAAAGCTGCTATAAAAAAAATTTGCCTTGGCTTTTCTGATTTCTCTCATTACCTTGTTTCTTAACATTGTGTATTCATACTTATCATGTTGAAGTTTTATTTTGATGGATTTGTTTAGAGCAAGATCACGCTCTCTCATCAGTTTAAAAATGTTGTCAGTTAGCCAAGGGAGATTGTTCTTTTTGCCCCTATTTTTAATCTTACAGGTAAAATAATGTCCTGTATTTTGTTTGAAAATGTTAAACAATCTTGTTCCAGATTACTTCCTGATAGCAGCTCATTCCAGTTTACCTGCTGGATTAAGGTTTTAAAATTATTTTGCTCAGTACGGGGAATTTTATGAGATTCTGATGCAGCCAAGGGTTTAAATCGCTTCCTATTCAGCTTCCTGGACACTAAAATCAGATTATGATCAGATAGTCCTGTAAGCATATTGAATGATTTTAAAATTCTCTCAGGTTTGTTACCAAAAACTAAATCAATCTGTTATTCTTGTGGGCCCATTTATTAGCTGTGTTAAATCCATCCCATCCATAACTTTTTTCAAATTTTTCCTAACATAATCTGTAAATCATCTTCTGATTCAGCCAGCAGCGCAGTATCATCTGCATACAGCAAAATACCCACAGTTAAGTCCTGGTTCAGTTTATCAGGATCATTCAAGACAGGCCTTCCTGTCTGCTTTTGTTTAACGTTACACTCTCTGCAGGAGCTGATCATGTGACCTTCACCTGCATATTACACATGATGGAGGAAACCTGTCTCCTGCATTTTAACGGTCTGTTTGCATTTAATTAAAAGTTGATACATTTTAAGGGATAGCAAATACTAAAAAGGTAAACACTTCTTTAAAAGTATAAAATGTTCCAGGTCACACTGCTTTTAGCACCAAGACACAAGAACAGACAGTAGTTTGTCTAAACAATGGTTTGACCTTTTTTTCAGATGAATTCAAAAACAATTTCCCTGAATTGGAGCAGAAACAACACGGTTGCAGCTGGAGGCCCGATCACTCTGAACCAAGGTTGGGCTGATAATGAAACTGGAGAAATATCTGAAAATGTTAAGAAATAATACTTTGAAGTGAGAGGCAGAGATCCCAGTAATGTGTGTGCTTGGTGAGGTTTGTGTCAGCTCTGTGTTCACTGGTCTGTGTCTCCTCAGCAGCTGCAGAAGGTTCCTGCTGGAACAGCTCAGCTTCTCTGCAGTCTGACTGAGGGAGGTTTTTGTACGACGACAAATCACTGTGTGAACACTGCACCGTTTATCTCGTGGTAACTCTGACAGTAATAAACTGCTGCATCTTCAGCCTGAACTCCACTGATGGTCAAAGTGAAGTCAGAGCTGCTTCCACTGCCACTAAACCGAGATGGTGTTCCTGATTGAAGATTGCGAGCGTAATATATCAGGAGCTTTGGAGGCTGTCCAGATTTCTGTTGATACCAGGACAAAAACTGATATCCACCACTTGTGTAAACAGGTTGACTAGTCTTACAGGTGAGAGCGACAGTGGATCCTGGAGTAGATGTCACTACTGGAGGCTGAGTCACAGTCACCTGACCGCTGCATCCTGCAGGACAAAACAAATCATTCATTCATCAGCAGAAGGAAAGGAGAGAAAAGGCGAGGCGTCGTGTTTGAGATGTTGCCGAGCCAACGAACCTGTAAACCAGCAGCAGGCCAGCGTCCAGATGAGGATGGTGATGAGAGTCATGGTGGTTGTGGTCTCTGCTGTGTTGACTGACAGATCTGAGTCCTGCAGTGTTGAACTCACAGGACTATAAAGCTTCTCAGTTCACTGGAGGATCAGCTGACGATGCAAAACCTCCTCTCTATGGAAATGATTTCTCTGCTCTCAACAGACTGAAGGCAACGTGGGACACGAAATCAGGAGGAATACGGCTCGGATGAACAACATGGAGGATCTTAATGGAACAGAGGAAAACACTCACATTAAAAGTGCAGTTGAGGATTTAAGGATACGTTTGTGTTCACTGTGGTTGGTATGAAACGTTTGTCTGCTGTTCATTTACTGACAGGATTTAATGCAAATCTATCAGATATTTCACTTTTTCATCATATGATTTTGTAAATCATCATTATCTATAAGCATTATGTTCATTTAACCATGTATGAACTTAAATAAGACTGAAAATATGACTTATGAGGAGTCTGTTATCATTTCTCTCTGGAGTAGAAAAGTAAAAAAAAATCATATAATCAATCTTTATTTTTACATTAAGTTTAAGTCCATATAATTTGAAAGATTTTGTATATTCAATTAAATATATGTATTTTTATATTAATAGAAAAAGTGTTTTCAGTGGATAGATTTGTCTCTCAAATTTAAAAATATGCTATAAAATTGATAAAAAAAACATGTAGAAGTTGAAGGAATAGGAGATAAATCATGACTTAATAAAAATAAATGATTAATTATGCATTCTAACTATAAAATCACTCTGTTTTCAGTGGACAGATGCTTGTTCACAGTGCAGGAGGTTTTTGTACGGCCACTTAACGAGGTTGTATCACTGTGGTGGACTTTTGGTGGAGGAACCAAACTCATCGTTAACTGTAAGTATCACAGATTTATGATTTCTACAACGTTCAATATTATAATTGTTTTGTTTAAAGTAAATGTGATGAACCAAATCATTATTTTGGATCATTTATACTTTTTGGATATTTATTATTCATTAATCTAGGCTGATATTGGAGTTTAGGAAAACATTGCATATTATTTTCCTATTATAGATTGTTTTGGTGAAGTAGATGCAGTATTTTATTTTGTAACATTGAAACATCTGTTAGTGTGTTAGCTGTACGTTATAAAATCTAATGTTGATCAAACTAATAAGAGGGTTTATTGTACATTCAGTGTCGCTGCAGTTTGTGTTCACGGTTCGTTAGTTCAAAGTGATGAAAAGGAAGTGAAACAGACAGATGTCAAAGTCTTTCACTGCTTACAGTTTACAGATGATTAATGAAACTTTTCTATTCCAATGACTCCTCAGTCACATTGTATATGATTCTATAATGATTTAATGAGGAGAGCCGCAGGAGAAGATTGGTTCCTGTAAATGACAGAACTCCAGTCAGCGTTGTATTTGTTAAATCCTCCCTCCATCCCATGTCTCTGTGTGACCACAGCATCATGCACACAGCTAACCCTCAGTAACGTCACCTCTGTCATGTTCAGCTGTCTTTCCTACAGTGGAAGTTAATCTGCTCCTCGTGTGTCTCTGCTCTCCCCTCCAGCTGGCTCCATGATCCGGCCCTCAGTCTCCCTGCTTCCCCCCTCCTCTGAGCAGCTCTCTGGGGGCTCGGCCACGCTGGCCTGCCTGCTGACCGGCTACTCTCCTCAGGGAGCCGTGGTGAGCTGGGAGGTGGACGGCACCGAGGTGACGGAGGGGGTCCTGAGCAGCTCAGAGGAGGAGAAGAGCGGACTCTACAGCAGCAGCAGCACCCTGAGCCTGAGCCAGGAGCGCTGGATGGCAGGAGAGCTGTACTCCTGCAAGGTCCTCCATCACAACCACAACCAGATGCAGTCCCTCCACAGGAGCCAGTGTAAGGCCTAGAGGGTCTGGATGGAGGCCAGGACAGGAGCTCTGCATGGGGGGAGCAGGAGGAACACACCTGCTGCTCTGAACAATCTGAGGACAACGTTTGTAGAGGAAACTATAAAGCCTTGTGTGACTGCTGTAAAGTAGCTAGAGAGTAATGTGTGTAGCTCAGCAAGTAGATGTGTGCGTTTAATAACTGTCTTTATATAATAATAAAGCTTTCACTGATGAATAACATGATGAAGTGTTTGTTGTTTTATTTTATTAAGAGAAGTAAAGAATGAAATGGTTTCATATCAACTGGTTCTACTCCCTGCAGAAAATTAAAGCTTTGGATTCATCTTATAAAAATTCATATTTCTACATTACAATACAATAATACAGAGATGTGAAACTGAGGGAGGATTCTGCAGAAACTTCACCTCCATCCATCAGACAGAGAAGACAGGACCCACACATGCAGACAGACAAGGTTGCAGTGCCGAGGCTCAGTGTTCAATAAACCAGTTCAGGTTCGGTACACAGGAAGGCAGTCGGTGAAGATAACGGCACAAACGTCCGAGAGGAAGGAAAGCTGATTTTCCATAATCTTCTTTATGTTCATTACTTTACGAAATAAACATTTTAAATTATTGGTACATTCAAAAAGGTTATACCATCCTAAAATAAAACTGTGGATTATAAGAAGTCAGTGTCTCTGTGTTATTTTTAGGCAAGGCAAGGCAACTTTATTTGTATAGCACATTTCATCCACAAGGCAGACTCAAAGGGCTTCACATCATGACATGTCATACAATAAAGTGAAAAGAAAAGAATTAAAAGAAAATAAAGGCAAAATTAAAATGCATTACAGAAAGAAAGGAGAATAAAAACATATTTGCAATAATTAAAAACAGTGCAGACATTAAAAGATTTAGCAGAAAGCTATGGTGAACATAAAAGTTTTCAGTCTAGTTTTAAAAGTGGTCAGAGTTGGGGCAAGTCTTACATCTTCAGGAAGTTTATTCCAGCTATTTGTTGCATAGTGACTAAATGATGCTCTCCCGTGTTTGTTGTTTACTCTGGGAATCACTAACAGATTGGTCTCAGAAGATCTTAGTGGTCTAGAAGTCTTATATAGTGGGAGCATATCAGTGATATACTTCGGTACTAGACCATGTAGTGATTTATATGTGAGCAGGAGGACTTTGAAATCAATCCTCTGACATACAGGGAGCCAATGTAAGGATTTAAGAATTGGTGTAATGTGCTCACATGTTTTGGTCTTTGTAAGAACTCTAGCAGCAGCGTTCTGAACAAGCTGTAGCTGCCTGACAGTTTTTTTCGGAAGACCTGCAAGGAGACCATTACAGTAGTCTAGCCTACTAGTAATAAAGGCATGTACAAGTTTTTCTAAGTCCTGTGCTGACATGAGCCCTCTAAGTCTTGCTACATTTTTGAGGTGATAGTAGGCTGATTTTGTTACTGATTTAATGTGACTGTCGAAATGTAAATCAGAATCCATAATAACCCCAAGATTTCTGGCTTTGTTTGAGGTTTTCAGGGACAGAGAGTGAAGGTGTTGAATTACTTTAAACCTTTCTTTTTTAGCACCAAAAACAATTATCTCAGTTTTGTCCTCATTTAGTTGTAGGAAGTTTTGGCACATCCAGTCTTTGACTTGCTCAATGCATTGGCACAGAAGATCTATGGGGCGATAGTCGTTTGGTGATAGTGCTACATAGATTTGGGTGTCATCGGCATAGCAATGGTGGTCAATGTTATTATTTTGCATGATTTGTCCTAGTGGGAGCATGTATGTTGAATAAAGTCGGCCCCAAGATTGAACCTTGGGGGACTCCACACGTTACATTGGTAGGTTCTGATACAAAGTCGCCAATGGAAACAAAATAGTTCCTATCTTGTAGATATGACTTGAACCAGCTGAAGACTGTGCCTGAAAGCCCCACCCAGTTTTCCAACCTGTCCAAAAGTATTGAGTGGTCGACAGTGTCAAATGCAGCACTGAGGTCTAATAGCATTCATATTGAAGTTTTGCCAGAGTCGGTGTTAAGACGAATGTCATTTACAAATTTAATAAGGGCCGTCTCTGTCACGGTTCTGCCAGGACAGTGGGGGGGATTTTTGTGTTTCTGTGTTGTGTGTTTTCCCTTGTCTGTCTTTCCCCTCCTTTTCCCTCTCACTCTCCAGCCACTCCGGGGGGTGTGGCCGGTGGGCGTGCCGGCAGCAGAGGACCAAGCGGGCACACCTGATGCCAATCATCAAATCACCAGCAGACTATTTAAACCTGGCTTCCTCATCACTCCGGCGCCAGATTATTTCGTCCCTACGGTGATGTGTGAAGCTCTGATCTTCGTCTCCGCAAACAGTGTTTTCTCCTGCCTAGTCGTAATCTCTACTAACGCCTTTCTTGTGACTTCACTCTCCAGAAGGACTCCAGCGTTCTTCCGCTGGACTCATCCCTGCCTGCCAGTCCACCTGCTTGCTCGTCACCTCAGCAGTCCTCTGCTAACCAGCGCGAACGGACACGTCACCCGCACCAGCCTGCTGCACTATTCACTTCTGGTTACAATAAACATCTTAAACCTGCCTTCTGCCTCTGGTCTCTCAGTCCGGGTCCAATAGACAAAAACCTAACAGTCTCGGTGCTATGAAAAGGTTGAAATCCTGACTGGAAGTTGTTGTGGCAGCCAGTTGAAGCCAGGAAGTGATTTAGTTGTTGGAGGACAACTTTCTCAATTATTTTACTTATGAAGGGTAGATTTGAAATTGGTCTCTAGTTGTTGAGGCATCTAGGCTCCGCTTTTTTAGAAGAGGTTTAATGACTGCAGTTTTGAAGGCCTTTGGGAAATTGCCTGATTGAATGGAGTTATTAACTATTTGCAATACGTCTATTGATAGGCAGTCAAAAACATTCTTAAAAAAGTTGGTAGGTAAAGCATCAAGGCAGCAGGTGGATGATTTTAGATTTGTCACCGTTTCCACTAGAGTTTTAGAGTCTATGGCATTAAAGCTTGCCATCATTGCTGTGTTACTTTTGCCTGAACAGGGTGGTGATCCAACTTTTTTGTTTGAGATATTGATGGCGCGTCTGATGCCTTCAATGTTATTAGTATAAAAGAATGCAAACTCATTGCATTTCTGCGTGGAATGGAGTTTAGCTGGTATTTGTGTTGGGGGGTTGGTCAGTCTGTCAACAGTTACTAATAGGGTTTTCACCTTATTAGTGTTGTTGTTTATGATATTGGAGAAGAATGTTTCTCTCGCACTTTTTAAGACTAAATTGTAGGCCCGGAGGCTCTCTTTATAGATGTCATGGTGAATATGAAGTTTAGTACTCCGAGAGGATTCGTTCAGCCTTCCTGCCTCTCTTCTCTGGGCTGTCACAACAGCAGCTTTTCTCCAGGGTGCCTTTTGCTTACCAGAAATTGTTTTAACCGTAGCAGGTGCAATGACATCTATGACATTCAGAATTTTGGAATTAAAGATGTTTACAAGATCGTTAGCATGACATGGGTTTAGAGGTGGTAACGAGGAGATGGCATTTTTAAAGAGTACAACTACTAGTACTACTACCTGCAGAAAATGAAAGCTAATAGTCGTATGTTTATTTTGCTGTGATATTTGAAGAGAATACTATATTTTGAAGAAGAAAATGAATGGATTTTTATATTATGACTAATAAATTGGAAAAATGTGCTAGTCTGATAAGAATATGAGTTTAAAACTGCATGTGGAAGAGCGTCTGTGAGTCTGTTTCAGTTTTATTTAGAGTCATTGTGGTTCTGCTTGGTGACTCTGCTTGGTGTTGTGTTCACTGGACCAGTTATTCTCATCACTGTCTCTTCAACAACCCTCTGCACCTGCAGCAGGCCGTTCTCACTTCAGTCACACTGAAGGAGGTTTTTGTACGGCTCTATATCACTGTGTGAACACACCGCTACCATGGTTACCCAGACAGTAGTAATCTCCAGCATCTTCAGCCTGAACTCCACTGATGGTTAAAGTATAGCGAGAACCAGATCTACTTCCACTGAATCGAGACGGCGTTCCAGAGAAGCTGTTTGATACTCTATATATAAGAAGTTTGGGAGCCTGTCCAGGTTTCTGAAGGTACCAACTGAGATCAGCACCAATATCTGAGCTCCCCGTGGCGGTGAGTTCCACAGTCCCTCCAACACTAACAGACTTGGATTTGTCGGCCTGAGTCAGAAATCTTTGGGCAGAAGTCTCTGAAATGAGAAATGGAATGAGATTTTGAGAATGAAATGGAATAGCCAACAACATGCAGCAGCAGGGTGAATTATAACAATCATACAGAGATGAAGACATAAAGAAAGTTGGACGCAAACATGAGAAGACATCAGCTGCAAAAATGATCACATATGTTTTCAAAACCTCTCACCCTGACTCAGAAAACCCAGCATGACAATCAGAGTTATTGGCAACATCATCCTGAAGCAGTTTTCAATGTGAGAACGAGAAAACAGTTCAGACTCACGGTGACACGAGAACTTAAAACTGCGAGGAGCAGCGATGCATTCAAATCATGCAAAACCCGTTTGGGCCCAGCTGTGGTTGTGGAAGTGAAAGGGAGAGAGGACGTGGAGGAAGTAGAGGCTACATCTCCCTGTGGACTGATTCAGAAGAAACGTTGGACTCTGCATCTCTCTGCTCCTTCTGCCTTTGCTGGTAAATAGATACAGGCCGCCCTCTTCTGGCTGACTCCATACTACTGTAACCCAGTAGAAAACAGATATTGTTATTTCCCTTAAAATATATGTTTTATTTATTTCACCCTCTTTCATTTATTATTCTGTCAATAATATTATTTTGCACACACATAGTCCTTATTTGTTGTATTATATGCATGATAGGAAAGAGGAAGTAGTCCCACCCTCTTCTCGCGAGAGTTACAGTGCGTGAGTGAGAGTATAGAGTAGCGCGGCGCAGAGTCAGAGCAGCGGTACGAGCAGATGAGAAACACGGAAGAGAAAGACAATAAGAAGTCACGAAAACGGCGGTTGTTAACTCACTTATCAACACAGAATAACCCGTGAGAGTGTACCTACCTGAAGCAGAGAGGTGGTCGAGGACCTGTGGGTTATTGTTTTCGGCAGAGGCTTGGTGAGTCGCTCGAGCTAACTAGCGCTAGCCCATGCTAACCGGAGTAACCACATCGTGATTCAGTCTGTGAGAGGGCAGAAAGCTTGTTTACTCATGAACGTGACCTGCCGCTACTGTTTACTGTGTGTTTTAAGAGTTAAAGCTGCATATTTTGCTCTGATAATCTGATGAAAATATGAGGTGTGCTATTTATTTTCCTGTGTGTGTGTGTGTGTATTCACTCTGAGATGCACTGTTTAGGGTGTGTGTCAGTGTTATGTGCAGATCTGCTCCTTGTTTTGCAGTGCTCCTGGAGCTCCTCCTTCAGCCCCTCCTTCTCCTCGTTACCTGGCACCTGCTGCTGCCTTAAAAGCCTGGGAGGCTTCACTCATGGCTCTCTCTAGGCAGGGCTGGCCGCATGGCTCCCATTCACCCGTCTGATTACCATTCATAACAATAAACCCAGTTTTCTTATATTTAATCCTTGTTTGTCTACTTTATGTTACTTCCGTCGAGCCGGGTTGTAACATATTGGGGGCTCGTCCAGGATCAATCTGGATGAGTTATTTTTTTTTCTATTTTTTCCTCTAGACAGAGTAACCCGGTATGCTTTGGTGGTGTTTGGTAGGGTGGCTGTGAGCAGCTTCTTGTCATGGTGAGTATGGTGAGCATTGAATCTGAGTGCTATGATTTTAAGTTGTGAGTGATCTCCCTGGTTAGTTAGGGAGTGTGCCAGCTGGGCAGAGCAATCTGTCCTTCCATCGGTGCACTATTTGTTATATTTATTTTTTTTATTTTTTTTGGAGGTAATCCTGGGTGGAGACTTGTTCTCTGGTGGGGGCGAGCATTTCAGGGTCTTGGTCACATGGATGAGGTTAACTGAGCTTTGCTTTAAAGAGGCCTCGAGCCTGGCACGCCTCAGAAGACAGTTAGGGTTAGTTTGAAGTTAGGCAGGTACCAGGGGGCTTGCTTAGATGATCATTTGCACTCGGAGGCTTGCTCACTGTGCTCAGCAGTGATTGATTTTGTAAAGTTATTTGAGTTAGTGACTGTTTTATGGGGAAAGTTGTGGTAACATGTCCAGGGTCCTAACTTTGTTTTGTATAGCTTGTGGATTTGTCAGGTGCGGTGTGTGTGGTGTCTAGCTTGACTTTGTGGGCTAGTTCTCCCGGAGGTTGTTGTTGCCTTGGTCTTGATTACCAGCAGGGTCCATTTTGGGTAATGGGTTTTTATGGGTAATATTTTGCGCTACTTAGTAGCTAGATGGGAGTTACTAGGCCTATCTCTGTGATCATGGTTTCAAGAATCATTTAGTAGAGAGAATTTGTGATAAGCTGTAGTGTTGGATGAGGTGTGTACTGGGCGTACTGGTTTAAGTTGAAACCTTGGGTAACGGCGATTGGTGTATTTTGTTATGTTTGGTTACTGAAGTTATCTAGTATGGAGGCTATCGATGACTTTATTAGTGCACCCTCGGAGGAGTTGCTTTGTCAGCTCACTAAAGAACAGCTCCTTAGCCTTGCCAGCCATTATGACATTGAGATTGCCAGTGGTGATAAACGTCTTAAAGATAATTTAAGGGAAGCACTTAAGGCTAGCCTAGCAGAAGGAGGCGTCCTAAAGCCGTCTGCTTTACCAGCATATCAGCATCAACTTGATCTTCCTCAAATGTCAGATGCTGTGCTGGAGTTCAGGTTGAAGGAGTTGGCGTTTCGAGAATTAGAACTAGAGGATAAAGAAAAAGAGCGTATCCTTAACGAAAGACAAATGCACCTAGAACATGAGCGTTTCCTAAAAGAGCTTGAATTTAAGCATGCTGCTTTGAGCTCATCCAGTTCTGCCTCGGCTCAGTTTAATGTAGCGAGCAACATCAGACTAGTACCTCCATTTGCTGAGAAAAATGTTGAGAGGTACTTCGCTCATTTTGAACGAGTGGCTACTGTGTCAGACTGGCCAATACATGCCTGGACATCGCTTTTGCAAAGCGTTCTGGTGGGAAAAGCACAAGACGCTTACACTGCTTTAAACATTGAGGATATTAAGGACTATGAAAAAGTTAAAGGTGCTATTCTAAGAACTTATGAGCTCGTTCCTGAGGCGTACCGCCAGCGTTTTAGAGGCCTCAGTAAGCTAGATGAACAAACTTATGTTGAGTTTGCAAGAGAAAAGGAGATCAGTTTTAGCTCTTGGTGCAAGTCACAGAAGGCGGAAACTAAGGAAGATCTTAGACAATTAGTTCTGCTGGAGGACTTTAAAGATTGTCTGCCTACTGCCGTGTGTACTTATCTCAATCAGCAAGAAGTGACCACTCTTGATAAGGCTGCTGTTCTAGCAGACAAGTTTGTATTGACGCTCAAGGTAAACTTTGATAACGACCAAGGTGAGCGAAAAGGAAGGACTGGTTTTACCTCGGTTTCCAAATACTCCAACCACTTCCTCCACCAGCTCAAAACCTCCTCCCACCGTTTCTACAACTTTCACTAGAAGATCGGCTACTGTGAGTACTCCATTAAAGAGGACTTGTTTTTATTGCAAGAACAGTGGTCACTTCATTGCAGATTGCCCTGTCTTGAGTAAGAAACAAGAGTCTTATAAGCCTATTGCCTTACTAAAAACTGTGAAAAATAGTGCTGTCATCCAAAACATCGACCAACCCGCTCAAAAGAGTGAGCTGCCTGGTTCTTCGTCTTTCCTTATGGATGGTTTTGTGTCTCTTGTCACTGATCCTTCAACTAAGCAACCGATTAAGATTTGGAGAGATAGTGGAGCTTTTCAGTCTTTGATTCTACAGGACCTCCTACCGTTTTCTGACCAGTCTAAGTTGGGTTCCAGTGTCCTCGTCCAAGGGTTTGGGGGGGGGGTATCTGTCTCTGCCTATGCATAACCTTACACTTGAAACTGGTCTTGTTTCTGGGGAAGTAGCTGTAGCTGTGTGTTCAAGCATTCCCATTAAAGGGGTGTCCTTCATCTTGGGAAATGACCTAGCCGGTGGTAGGGTGCTTACGGCTCCTGAGGTTGTTCCTTTTCCTGTAGTGTCAAAATGCCCAGATGATCTTGAGAAGCAATACCCAGAAGCCTTCCCTGTCTGTGTCACTACCCGTGCCATGTCAAAGAAGAAGAAACAAGACAAAGAAGCTGATTCTGATATTGCACTGTTTGACACATTTTTGGCGAAGGGTGACATGTTGGGATTTGGTAAAGTGTTTCCCTCTGGTAAAGAGCTCAAGTGAGAGCAGGGGGGAGATGAAACCATATCTTCTCTTTTTAACCAGGTGGTTCCTGATGATGAGATGACAGCTGTGTCTTGTTGCTATTTTGTAAACAATGGTGTGTTAATGAGAAAGTGGACTTCTCCAAAACTGTCCTGTCATGATGATTGGAGTAGTGTGTTTCAAGTGGTAGTGCCAAGTGTCTATCGTCAGGATGTCTTGCAGTTGGCTCATGATCATTGTCTGGCTGGTCATATGGGGATTAAGAAAACTTTAGACAGAGTGCTGAGACATTTCTTTTGGCCTGGTGTGAAATCTGATGTTGCTGAGCATTGTAGAACATGTCATGTGTGCCAAACTATTGGTAAGCCCAACCAGAAGATTCCCCCAGCTCCTTTACATCCTATCCCTGCCATAGGAGAGCCTTTTGAGCGTATCTTGATTGATTGTGTTGGTCCCCTTCCTCGTACCAAATCAGGTAACCAGTACTTATTGACAATCATGTGTACAGCTACCCGGTTTCCTGAAGCTATCCCTCTACGTAAAATCACTGCTTCAGCCATTTCCAAGGCCCTTATTAAGTTCTTTACAGTGTTTGGCCTGCCAAGAGTTACCCAGACCGACCAGGGTTCGAATTTTATGTCCCGTGTGTTCTCTCAGGTTCTCCAGCAGTTGTCTATTGAGCACCAGACTTCATCTGCTTACCATCCAGAGTCTCAAGGGGCCCTTGAGCGGTTTCATCAGACCCTAAAGTCCATGTTACGAGCCTACTGTAAGGAGTTTGAGAGAGATTGGGATGAGGGAACCCCTTTGCTCCTCTTTGCAGCTAGAGAGGTCACTCAAGAGTCCCTTGGCTTTAGTCCAGCTGAACTGGTGTTCGGTCATACTGTGAGGGGCCCTTTGAAACTTTTGAAAGAGAGATGGTTGGCAAACCAGTCCCCCGCCACAAATTTGCTAGACTTTGTTTGTAATTTTCGGTCAAAGCTGAACAAGGCATGTGAGCTGGCGAGGCAGAACTTGGGGGAAGCCCAAGGACGGATGAAGGGGTGGTATGACCAAAGGGCAAAGCATCGAGCGTTCTCTCCTGGTGACAAGGTGTTGGTGCTGCTGCCACTTCCGGGGTCTGCTTTGCAAGCTCGATTTAGCGGTCCATATGTGATTGAGCGTCGGGTGGGTGAGTTGGATTATTTGATAAAGACTCCAGAACGAAAGCGTAAAACACGTCTCTGTCATGTTAATCTGTTGAAACAGTACTGTGAGAGGAGCCAGGCTGGGCTCTCAGGGGTGAAGACGGTTGCTGTGCTGAGCACTTCGATTCCTGTGGGTGAAAAGGACATTGATGGTGTTGTTGAACGTGGGGTCTCTCGTGCTAGGCTTCCGAACTCAGAAATTGTAGCCAATTTGGAGGTCCATCTGTCTTATCTCGAGTCATCACATCGGTCCGACGTTATTGAGGTTATTTGTAAATATCCTGCCCTGTTCTCTGATGTGCCTACTTGTACCAATGTTCTCCAGCATGACATTGATGTCGGGGAAGTCTGTCCTATCGGCGCTAAAGTAGAGGCCATTTGCTGTTTCGGTGTTCCTACTTCTCGGCGTGAGCTGAAACGGTTTCTTGGCATGGCCGTCTATTACAGAAGTTTTTGCAAGAACTTTGCTACTGCGGCTGCCCCCTTGACTAGCTTACTTAGCCCAAAGGTCCATTTTGTGTGGACAGAGATGTGTCAGTTGGCATTTGAGAATCTGAAGGGCCTGTTGGTCAGTGCCCCAGTCCTGGCTGCCCCTGACTTTAACAGGCCATTTAAACTGGCTGTCGATGCTAGTGATGCTGGGGTTGGTGCTGCCCTACTTCAAGACGACTCGTCAGGGGTTGAGCATCCTGTTTGTTATTTTTCAAAGAAGTTTGACATTCATCAAATGCATTATGCGGCGTTCACACCGAACGCGATAGACGCGAATACAATCGCGTCAGACGCGTGTATCGCGCCGCTTGATCATTTTGGACTTTTTTAGCGTCATTCGCGCCATTCGCGTCATTCGCGTCATTCGCTTCATTCGCGTCATTCGCTTCATTCGCGCATGACGCTCATTTTTGAGGGGAGCCGGCGGGTCACGTCGGCGGACCCTCCTCCTCCGCCTCGGGGTACCCGATGCCAGAGTCCGTGAGCCTCCTCCGGGAGCCACGTCCCTCGCACCTCTCCCCAGAGTCGTGGCCACATTCGACCTCAGATCAGATGAGACAACCCGCTGAATTTAAGCATATTACTAAGCGGAGGAAAATAAACTATCTAGGATTCCCTCAGTAGCGGCGAGCGAAGAGGGAAGAGCCCAGCGCCGAATCCCCGTCCGACGGGCGGGCGGACGTGGGAAATGTGGCGTACGGAAGACCGATTGCCCGGTGTCGCGCGGGGGCCTGAGTCCTTCTGATCGAGGCTCAGCCCTGACGGTGTGAGGCCGGTACGGCCCCCGTCGCGCCGGGGTCCGGTCTTCCCGAGTCGGGTTTGGTAATGCAGCCCGTCCATCTCAGCTCATCTGTCTGTCGGCTTGAACTCGTCGCTGATTGGATGTCGCGGCGCGATGCCGCCTGAAAAGTTCGATATTTTCAACTTTATTCGCGCCGCGTCAGACGCGTCAGACGCGCCATTCGCTTCATTCGCGTCAGACGCGCCATTCGCGCCGCGTCAGACGCGCCATTCGCGCCGCGTCTCATCGCGCCAGACGCTCCATTCGCGCCACCTCCGCCTGAATCGCGTGTCATCGCGCCATTTACATTGGTTTTCAATGTAGAGTCGCCGCTCAATTCGCGTCTATCGCGTTCGGTGTGAACGCCCCTTTATTCTACCATTGAGAAAGAGGCCTTGGCTCTTATCTCTGCTCTGGACCACTTCGATGTGTATGTCTCTTCCAGTCAGGTCCTGGTGGTCTACACCGACCATAACCCACCGACCATAACTCCAACCACCGGCTAATGCGATGGAGTCTGTTTCTGCAGGGCTTTAACCTGGAAATAAAGCACATCCGTGGAAGGGACAATGTGCTCGCAGATGCCCTTTCAAGGTCATAAGTATCAGAGGCATATGTGATGCAACATTTCAATTTATTTTGGTGTTAATTTGTTGTGTGTAACTTGGCGGTTGCCTAGAGCAACCGTTTTAAGGGGGGGGGTGTTATGTGCAGATCTGCTCCTTGTTTTGCAGTGCTCCTGGAGCTCCTCCTTCAGCCCCTCCTTCTCCTCGTTACCTGGCACCTGCTGCTGCCTTAAAAGCCTGGGAGGCTTCACTCATGGCTCTCTCTAGGCAGGGCCGGCCGCATGGCTCCCATTCACCCGTCTGATTACCATTCATAACAATAAACCCAGTTTTCTTATATTTAATCCTTGTTTGTCTACTTTATGTTACTTCCGTCGAGCCGGGTTGTAACAGTCAGTTAAATACGGCTTAACATGTCCATTTATCACAGAGGCAGAAACTCTGAAGCACTGAATTGATATTGTGATGTGTGTTAAAGGTGCATTTAGCTAATTTTCAATTCATAATTCAATGAAAATGTGTGAAATGGTTAAAAAGGATTAAAATGAACAATATTTCATGTGGAAAACTGAGGTAAAATGATCATAATTCATGGTAAAGAAGCTAAAATGATCATAATTCATGGTTAAATAGCTAAAATAATTCATGTTGATTTAAAATGATTAAGAATGTGTGAAAATACTCACCTTGAGATAAAAATAAAAGAACTGTACAGTTAAAAAGATAATTCATTTAATCACTATTGTGTTCCAGTAGTGTGTTGAGATTTATAGTATGTATTGAATATGGCCATAAGAGAAGTTTGATGATTCTGTGTTATGTGATAGCCCTGTCTTTATACAGGCTAGGTTTTTTTGAGACCCTTGAGAAACCTTTTGATGTGGATCTGGATTCTCCTGATTGAGGGAGATGGCGAGCCAGTGAAATGTTCCTTGCCCAAAGGAGCAGAGAACCAGCACCTGAGCCCGAGGAGGACATCCAGCCCTTCTTCACCTTAACTGAGTGTGTCTGTGGTAGGACCACCACACACACACCTGACTCTTTGAACTTTCCCCTGACTTGACTTACACACAATTGACTGAAGCGCGCTGACCAACAACAAGAACATTCAAGAGCATTAAAGGAACGTTACGGTTCCTGTTGGACACTTTTATTTGGTTTTATGTTAAAGAGAGACTGTGAAACATTGAGCAATCAGATGTCATTGCATTGAATTTGATTTTGATTTGATTTTATTTTCATACAGTTCAATACAGTCAACTTACTTTAAATATACGCCGTGGCTCCATTTATTTATTGTGTCTGTCACTTCCTCTTTAAACCCTCCTACGAACCTAGTCTCTGGTCCAAACTCTATAGTAACTAGTGGGTTACACTACCATGACATTTAATTTGTACAGCCCTTTGCTCTTCTCCTGATCATGACATCAGTCTAATCTGGATGCTTCAGCTGTGATACTATAGAGGTCTCAGGGGGAATGCTAGAAAACTGCACACTTGCTTATCTTCTCCATTCAAGATTTTGTAAAGCCCTCAAATCCTTTAGTTTCTTGTGGCTTGTATTTTGAGCAGGTCCTTGCTTTCCTCTGAAGGTTAAAGGATTATCTGCATTGTTTAAGGTTTTTTTAAATGGGTAATAATCCCTTAAAGGGACTGTCATTCTTCAATCAATGTCAAAGTTGTGTTTATGGATAAATAAATAATATCACTCTGCTTTTTGTGAAAAAGCTCTTTCATCAAGTTGTCATCAAGCGTTCCAAAAACATCAGTGTGAAACAGGTTGAATCTTAAGTTGATAAAGTTGATAACATGCTTTTGCTATTTGTCCTAAAAGAAGAAACCAAACGTGTCACTCAGAGAACTTTTGTTCAGTTCAGATTAATTTCCTCCTCTGAGGCGTTTTGGTGAATTCAGGCTCTGCTCCGAGTGTCTTTTTGAAAGATGCTGATCCTGGTTCAGTTCGCAGCAACATCAACGAAAGCTGCAAAATGTCTTTTACTGAGACTTCCATGTGGAAAATGGACATCTTCTAATCAAAGTGAAGGGACTGAGTAGGAGATAGTGGAATGAATTATGAAACAGTTCTGCTAACATGAAAAATGCATCTTGATGTCAATTTTCTATTTCTGAATTGGAGGATAGGTCTGAAATGTGTCATGTGTCTATTAGGGTGAATATGTAGTGTGTGCTTGGTGAGGTTTGTGTCAGCTCTGTGTTCACTGGTCTGTGTCTCCTCAGCAGCTGCAGAAGGTTCCTGCTGGAACAGCTCAGCTTCTCTGCAGTCTGACTGAGGGAGGTTTTTGTACGACGACAAATCACTGTGTGAACACTGGCCCACTGTGGCCACTCTGACAGTAATAAACTGCTGCATCTTCAGCCTGAACTCCACTGATGGTCAAAGTGAAGTCAGAGCTGCTTCCACTGCCACTAAACCGAGATGGTGTTCCTGATTGACGTGTGCTAGCTAAATATATCAGGAGCTTTGGAGGCTGTCCAGATTTCTGTTGAAACCAGGACAACTCATTACCACCGTAAACACGTTGACTAGTCTTACAGGTGAGAGCGACAGTGGATCCTGGAGTAGATGTCACTACTGGAGGCTGAGTCACAGTCACCTGACCGCTGCATCCTGCAGGACAAAACAAATCATTCATTCATCAGCAGAAGGAAAGGAGAGAAAAGGCGAGGCGTCGTGTTTGAGATGTTGCCGAGCCAACGAACCTGTAAACCAGCAGCAGGCCAGCGTCCAGATGAGGATGGTGATGAGAGTCATGGTGGTTGTGGTCTCTGCTGTGTTGACTGACAGATCTGAGTCCTGCAGTGTTGAACTCACAGGACTATAAAGCTTCTCAGTTCACTGGAGGATCAGCTGACGATGCAAAGCCTCCTCTCTATGGAAATGATTTCTCTGCTCTCAACAGACTGAAGGCAACGTGGGACACGAAATCAGGAGGAATACGGCTCGGATGAACAACATGGAGGATCTTAATGGAACAGAGGAAAACACTCACATTAAAAGTGCAGTTGAGGATTTAAGGATACGTTTGTGTTCACTGTGGTTGGTATGAAACGTTTGTCTGCTGTTCATTTACTGACAGGATTTAATGAAATCTATCAGATATTTCACTTTTTCATCATATGATTTTGTAAATCATTATTATCTATAAGCATCATGTTCAATTAACCATGTATGAACTTAAATAAGACTGAATATATGACTTATGAGGAGGATGTAATCTTTTTCTCTCTGGAGTAGAAAATTAAAAAAAATCATATAATCAATCTTTATTTTTACAGTAAGTTTAAATCCATATAATTTGAAAGATTTTGTAAATTAAATTAAATATAATTATTTCTATATTAATTTAAAAAGTGTTTTCAGTGGATAGATTTGTCTCTCAAATTTAAAAATATGCTATAAAATTGTTAAAAAATCATATAGAAGTTGAAGGAATAGGAGATAAATCATGACTTAATAAAAACAAATGATTAATTTTGCATTCTTACTATAAAATCACTCTGTTTTCAGTGGACAGATGCTTGTTCACAGTGCAGGAGGTTTTTGTACGGCCACTTAACGAGGTTGTATCACTGTGGTGGACTTTTGGTGGAGGAACCAAACTCATCGTTAACTGTAAGTATCACAGATTTATGATTTCTACAACGTTCAATATTATAATTGTTTTGTTTAAAGTAAATGTGATGAACCAAATCATTATTTTGGATCATTTATACTTTTTGGATATTTATTATTCATTAATCTAGGCTGATATTGGAGTTTAGGAAAACACTGCATATTATTTTCCTATTATAGATTATGTTTTGGTGAAGTAGATGCAGTATTTTATTTTGTAACATTGAAACATCTGTTAGTGTGTTAGCTGTACGTTATAAAATCTAATGTTGATCAAACTAATAAGAGGGTTTATTGTACATTCAGTGTCGCTGCAGTTTGTGTTCACGGTCCGTTAGTTCAAAGTGATGAAAAGGAAGTGAAACAGACAGATGTCAAAGTGTTTCACTGCTTACAGTTTACAGATGATTAATGAAACTTTTCTATTCCAATGACTCCTCAGTCACATTGTATATGATTCTATAATGATTTAATGAGGAGAGCCGCAGGAGAAGATTGGTTCCTGTAAATGACAGAACTCCAGTCAGCGTTGTATTTGTTAAATCCTCCCTCCATCCCATGTCTCTGTGTGACCACAGCATCATGCACACAGCTAACCCTCAGTAACGTCACCTCTGTCATGTTCAGCTGTCTTTCCTACAGTGGAAGTTAATCTGCTCCTCGTGTGTCTCTGCTCTCCCCTCCAGCAGGCTCCATGATCCGGCCCTCAGTCTCCCTGCTTCCCCCCTCCTCTGAGCAGCTCTCTGGGGGCTCGGCCACGCTGGCCTGCCTGCTGACCGGCTACTCTCCTCAGGGAGCCGTGGTGAGCTGGGAGGTGGACGGCACCGAGGTGACGGAGGGGGTCCTGAGCAGCTCAGAGGAGGAGAAGAGCGGACTCTACAGCAGCAGCAGCACCCTGAGCCTGAGCCAGGAGCGCTGGATGGCAGGAGAGCTGTACTCCTGCAAGGTCCTCCATCACAACCACAACCAGATGCAGTCCCTCCACAGGAGCCAGTGTAAGGCCTAGAGGGTCTGGATGGAGGCCAGGACAGGAGCTCTGCATGGGGGGAGCAGGAGGAACACACCTGCTGCTCTGAACAATCTGAGGACAACGTTTGTAGAGGAAACTATAAAGCCTTGTGTGACTGCTGTAAAGTAGCTAGAGAGTAATGTGTGTAGCTCAGCAAGTAGATGTGTGCGTTTAATAACTGTCTTTTTTTATAATAATAAAGCTTTCACTGATGAATAACATGATGAAGTGTTTGGTGTTTTATTTTATTAAGAGAAGTAAAGAATTAAATGGTTTCATATCAACTGGTTCTACTCCCTGCAGAAAATTAAAGCTTTATAAAATCCATATTTCTACATTACAATACAATAATACAGAGATGTGAAACTGAGGGAGGATTCTGCAGAAACTTCACCTCCATCCATCAGACAGAGAAGACAGGACCCACACATGCAGACAGACAAGGTTGCAGTGCCGAGGCTCAGTGTTCAATAAACCAGTTCAGGTTCGGTACACAGGAAGGCAGTCGGTGAAGATAACGGCACAAACGTCCGAGAGGAAGGAAAGCTGCATCTCTCCCACGAGGCCAAAGACCATCTGGCTCAGGAGGACGGAGAAACACACAGCTGAAGTAGACGAGGGGGGGGGGGGACACCTGGACACAGGTGAGACACATGAGGGCGGGACAAGCAATCACACAGGAGGACACTTGACAGGACACGAGAGAAGCCAAGAGTTAGGGAAACGAAAATGAAAACCTAGAAAAATGTTGACAAAGACAAGTTGACCTCTAAACAAACCCGGAGCGTGACAATCGATGCTGAGAGAGAAAACTTCGGATGGGACTTAGACTTTCTGTCTCTGTCTCTCCTTTGACTTTACCATCGTTTTGTTGTGGAGCTACATTGAGCTGCTTGTCTCATGATTTACAGGTAAAAGCAGACGTGGATAACATGTGTCCTAGATGGTCTGATGGTAAGGACTTCTGGTTTAGATCCAGATGGTCTGGGTTTTGAGTCCCGGTGTGGGAATCCTTTGTTCTTAACTCACCAGATTTGCTTCAAAGCATTTTTGTGTTCATCACAGATTTACACCATAAAACATGAGAGGAATAGATTTTCTGATATTTAAAAAAAACAAATATGAAACAGAACATTCAGACAATCTTTACCTAAACCTAGATTTGAAACCAGATCCCCAGAGTGAAAACCCTGATTCCTGACCTCAAGGCCAAAGACCAGACAAGCAGCAAGACATCAAAACGACTTCATGTTCAAAAAGTTACTCTAAATCATAGAGAAAGAACAAACAGTGGAGTTTGGACCACCGATATGCAGACGATGAAGCTGTGTTTCTAACAGCTGAGCCACCTGATGGTCTGAGAGGTAAACTGTCACACAGAGAAGAAGTACAACAGGTTCCAGTGTGTTAAAAGAGATGCTCCTCCAAGACCACTAGAACATCTTGAAGCATCCTAGAACCTCCAGAACGACCCGCACTGAAACCTCCTGAAAGAACAGTAGAACCACCAGAGGAACCTGTAGGACCGCCCTAAAGAACACCAGACCAGGTCTCAGGCCGTCAACGTCGTGCCTCTGCAGCTTCACTCTCATCTTCTGTCTCTGCTTCTTGGTCCCGTGCCAGAGGTGGTCCAGCGGTTAAGAACGCAGACTGCCGTCGCAGGGAAGCGGGTTCGAATCCTGCCTGAGGTATGTCACACGGGAGTGTGTGAAGAGTGTGTGTGATTTCATTTCAACAACTAAAAACGTTCAAACCTTGCGTTCGTCGTCGTCGTCCGTTGCGATTTGCGCGTCGATTTCAACTTGAGAATTTCCACCAACAACAACAAGGAGGAAATGAAGAAGCTGTAAATACACATGCCAGGAGATCAAGCTAGCTTGATAGGCTAATGATTATTTATTTTTATTTTAAACTTAAATTGTACAGCGCTGTTCTCTGCCCGATCATGTTCACACGTCCAGTGTAGTCGACGCAACCAAGGCGTAATAATCAGAAGCCTGTGTCTGAGGAAAATGCAATCTGAAGGCTGGAGGCACGTGATTTTTTTTTTTTTTTTTTTTACAATAACAACTTTCCTTCCGCAAAGGCCAAAGATCAACTTCCCCTAGACGTCTCTGAGGTCTGAGGCGGTAATGCAGCACAGCAGCCTGTTTTATTTAAAGGCAAGGGTCGGAGGTAAGGCAGAACTGTGACTTTTTATGCTACTGCGTGAATCTGAAGGTGAAGACAAGGCATGAAGTCCAGTGATCACCTGGGTGGCTGTGCTGACGTAATGTATTGGTAATAACACCGTCAATGCATTCCTGCTTCTGGTCGACAGCGCCCTCTGGCGACATTAAGACATATAACCACAAAGAGAGTTGAAATGAGTAAAACAAGGGGACAATACAAAAAAACATCAAACTACTCAGATACAAGTAACAGTCCTGCATTAAAAAGTGACTTCAATAATTCTGCAGGAGCAACAATATAAAAATAATTATTATGTGCACTTTTACTGTAATTGATCCTCATTACTATGACCCAAGCACTTAATTAGATCAAGCTAAGTGAATTAATACATTGGATCTATAATAACATATGATATCTTATAAACTGATTATATTTTGTGATATGGAGAATCTGAATAGCCAAAGCAACAATTGTAGACCTAGAGGTACAAAACAAATGTAGTAATGTGAAAAGTATATTTCCCTGACCAGAAATGTAGTGGAGTCGAAGTATAATCAAATTTGTAATTTAGTTCAGCTGTGAGTGAATGGAGGCAGCTCTTGTACTCCGTGGCTGGTAATGGTTCAACAGCGTGAAGATGATCATGTGCATCGCCTTTATTACACTTTTTATACCATGAGGGTAGAGTCTTTAATTTAGTTACTGCCCTCAGGGATGTTAAAATCCCATTGATTTAATGCCCCTTAATGTATATGAGTTAACTATGGCGTCTGAGAGTTTATAACCAGAAAATATGGTAAATAACTAGTTGTAGCAGAAGGGTTTGTGAGGTTTAGCTTGTGCTTGGTGAGGTTTGTGTCAGCTCTGTGTTCACTGGTCTGTGTCTCCTCAGCAGCTGCAGAAGGTTCCTGCTGGAACAGCTCAGCTTCTCTGCAGTCTGACTGAGGGAGGTTTTTGTACGACGACAAATCACTGTGTGAACACCGAAGCACTGTTTATATAGTGGTAACTCTGACAGTAATAAACTGCTGCATCTTCAGCCTGAACTCCACTGATGGTCAAAGTGAAGTCAGATCTTCTTCCACTGCCACTAAACCGAGATGGTGTTCCTGATTGAAGTGTGCTAGCGTAATATATCAGGAGCTTTGGAGGCTGTCCAGATTTCTGTTGATACCAGGACATATGATTATTATTGTAAACAGGTCGACTAGTCTTACAGGTGAGAGTGACAGTGGATCCTGGAGTAGATGTCACTACTGGAGGCTGAGTCACAGTCACCTGACCGCTGCATCCTGCAGGACAAAACAAATCATTCATTCATCAGCAGAAGGAAAGGAGAGAAAAGGCGAGGCGTCGTGTTTGAGATGTTGCCGAGCCAACGAACCTGTAAACCAGCAGCAGGCCAGCGTCCAGATGAGGATGGTGATGAGAGTCATGGTGGTTGTGGTCTCTGCTGTGTTGACTGACAGATCTGAGTCCTGCAGTGTTCAACTCACAGGACTATAAAGCTT
This sequence comes from Eutrigla gurnardus, assembly GCF_963514095.1. Classification (NCBI taxonomy): domain Eukaryota; kingdom Metazoa; phylum Chordata; class Actinopteri; order Perciformes; family Triglidae; genus Eutrigla; species Eutrigla gurnardus. Next base: position 23,508,035 of record NC_139921.1, read on the forward strand.
CTCAGTTCACTGGAGGATCAGCTGACGATGCAAATTGCCTGCCCCTCATAATACGGGACCGTCCCACGTTTATGAACTTTAAGACTCATTTAAAACTGTGGCTCAGGGAAAATCAAAGCTGCACTCACTTTTAACTGCATCACACACTTCATTATGTGTGTCACTCACATGTCCTGTTGCATCTTGTCTTGTCTGTTGTTGTTAGTGTTTGTCTTGACCCTCAGATTAAATATGAGGGTGTTGTATGTATGTTACTTTGTTTTTATGTTTTCTATGTTTTCTGCCTGGGTACAATAGATGAAAACTAGACATTGTACTGTCGAGTATTTACATTGTGTATTTAAACTGATGTCCATAAATATGCACTGTCCCTATTAAATAAACTAATAGTTCAATAAATAAAGCCTCCTCTCTATGGGAATGATTTCTCTGAGTTTTATTTGTTTCACACAAAGAGAAACGATTTATTCATCAAGAATGTAGCATGAACCATAAACCATCATTAAATAAAACTGATCTTAATGAGCCTGTTTTTGTATTTCTTTTACATATTCAACATGAAAAATACCTTCTTGATATTTTCAGAATCTAATACATCTGTTAGTAGAGGAGATGGTCGTATGATTATTTCACTGTGACATTTGAAGAGAAAGTTGGACACAAACATGAGAAGACATCAGCTGTAAAAATGATCACATATGTTTTCAAAACCTCTCACCCTGACTCAGAAAACCCAGCATGACAATCAGAGTTATTGGCAACATCATCCTGAAGCAGTTTTCAGTGTGAGTACGAGAAAACAGTTCAGACTCACGGTGACACGAGAACTTAAAACTGCGAGGAGCAGCGATGCATTCAAATCATGCAAAACCCGTTTGGGCCCAGCTGTGGTTGTGGAAGTGAAAGGGAGAGAGGAGGTGGAGGAAGTAGAGGCTACATCTCCCTGTGGACTGATCCAGAAGAAACGTTGGACTCTGCATCTCTCTTCTCCTTCTGCCTTTGCTGGTAAATAGATACAGGCCGCCCTCTTCTGGCTGACTCCATACTACTGTAACCCAGTAGAAAACAGATATTGTTATTTCCCTTAAAATATATGTTTTATTTATTTCACCCTCTTTCATTTATTATTCTGTCAATAATATTATTTTGCACACACATAGTCCTTATTTGTTGTATTATATGCATGATAGGAAAGAGGAAGTAGTCCCACCCTCTTCTCGCGAGAGTTACAGTGCGTGAGTGAGAGTATAGAGTAGCGCGGTGCAGAGTCAGAGCAGCGGTACGAGCAGATGAGAAACACGGAAGAGAAAGACAATAAGAAGTCACGAAAACGGCGGTTGTTAACTCACTTATCAACACAGAATAACCCGTGAGAGTGTACCTACCTGAAGCAGAGAGGTGGTCGAGGACCTGTGGGTTATTGTTTTCGGCAGAGGCTTGGTGAGTCGCTCGAGCTAACTAGCGCTAGCCCATGCTAACCGGAGTAGCCACATCGCGATTCAGTCTGTGAGAGGGCAGAAAGCTTGTTTACTCATGAACGTGACCTGCCGCTACTGTTTACTGTGTGTTTTAAGAGTTAAAGCTGCATATTTTGCTCTGATAATCTGATGAAAATATGAGGTGTGCTATTTATTTTCCTGTGTGTGTGTGTGTATTCACTCTGAGATGCACTGTTTAGGGTGTGTGTCTATTAAATACGGCTAAACATGTCCATTTATCACAGAGGCAGAAACTCTGAAGCACTGAATTGATATTGTGATGTGTGTTAAAGGTGCATTCAGCTAATTTTCAGTTAATAATTCAATGAAAATGTGTGAAATGGTTAAAAAAGATTAAAATGAACAATATTCCATGTGGAAAACTGAGTTAAAATGATCATAATTCATGGTAAAGAAGCTAAAATGATCATAATTCATGGTTAAATAGCTAAAATAATTCATGTTGATTTAAAATGATTAAGAATGTGTGAAAATACTCACCTTGAGATAAAAATAAAAGAACTGTACAGTTAAAAAGATAATTCATTTAATCACTATTGTGTTCCAGTAGTGTGTTGAGATTTATAGTATGTATTGAATATGGCCATAAGAGAAGTTTGATGATTCTGTGTTAAGTGATAGCCCTGTCTTTATACAGGCTAGGTTTTTTTGAGACCCTTGAGAAACCTTTTGATGTGGATCTGGATTCTCCTGATTGAGGGAGATGGCGAGCCAGTGAAATGTTCCTTGCCCAAAGGAGCAGAGAACCAGCACCTGAGCCGAGGAGGACATCCAGCCCTTCTTCACCTTAACTGAGTGTGTCTGTGGTAGGACCACCACACACACACCTGACTCTTTGAACTTTCCCCTGACTTGACTTACACACAATTGACTGAAGCGCGCTGACCAACAACAAGAACATTCAAGAACATTAAAGGAACGTTACGGTTCCTATTGGATACTTTTATTTGGTTTTATGTTAAAGAGAGACTGTGAAACATTGAGCAATCAGATGTCATTGCATTGGATTTTATTTTGATTTGATTTTATTTTCATACAGTTCAATACAGTCAACTTACTTTAAATATACGCCGTGGCTCCATTTATTTATTGTGCCTGTCACTTCCTCTTTAAACCCTCCTCTACGAACCTAGTCTCTGGTCCAAACTCTATAGTAACTAGTGGGTTACACTACCATGACATTTAATTTGTACAGCCCTTCGCTCTTCTCCTGATCATGACATCAGTCTAATCTGGATGCTTCAGCTGTGATACTATAGAGGTCTCAGGGGGAATGCTAGAAAACTGCACACTTGCTTATCTTCTCCATTCAAGATTTGTTTAAGCCCTCAAATCCTTTAGGTTTCTTGTGGCTTGTATTTTGAGCATGTCCTTGCTTTCCTCTGAAGGTTAAAGGATTATCTGCATTGGTTAAGGTTTTTTTAAATGGGTAATAATCCCTTAAAGGGACTGTCATTCTTCAATCAATGTCAAAGTTGTGTTTATGGATAAATAAATAATATTACTCTGCTTTTTGTGAAAAAGCTCTTTCATCAAGTTGTCATCAAGCGTTCCAAAAACATCAGTGTGAAAACGGTTGAATCTTAAGTTGATAAAGTTGATAACATGCTTTTGCTATTTGTCCTAAAAGAAGAAACCAAACGTGTCACTCAGAGAACTTTTGTTCAGTTCAGATTAATTTCCTCCTCTGAGGCGTTTTGGTGAATTCAGGCTCTGCTCCGAGTGTCTTTTTGAAAGATGCTGATCCTGGTTCAGTTCGCAGGAACATCAACCAAAGCTGCAAAAGTGATGCAACGTTTCCGATGTTTGTCTGTTCCTTTGTGACCTTTTTAAACCCGGACACACAAACATGTACTTAAACACAGCACTTGAGTACATGTGCTTTGTTTATATTCTGAAAGTAGTTTTATGTCTTTTACTGAGACTTCCATGTGGAAAATGAACATCTTCTAATCAAAGTGAAGGGACTGAGTAGGAGATAGTGGAATGAATTATGAAACAGTTCTGCTAACGTGAAAAATACATCTTGATGTCAATTTTCTATTTCTGAATTGGAGGATAGGTCTGAAATGTTTCATGTGTCTATTAGGGTGAATATGTAGTGTGTGCTTGGTGAGGTTTGTGTCAGCTCTGTGTTCACTGGTCTGTGTCTCCTCAGCAGCTGCAGAAGGTTCCTGCTGGAACAGCTCAGCTTCTCTGCAGTCTGACTGAGGGAGGTTTTTGTACGACGACAAATCACTGTGTGAACACATAGCCACCGTTTATGACATGGAAACTCTGACAGTAATAAACTGCTGCATCTTCAGCCTGAACTCCACTGATGTTCAAAGTGAAGTCGGAGCTACTTCCACTGCCACTAAACCGAGATGGTGTTCCTGATTGACGTGTGCTAGCTAAATATATCAGGAGCTTTGGAGGCTGTCCAGATTTCTGTTCATACCAGGACAACCGATCACCATTGTCAACACGTTGACTAGTCTTACAGGTGAGAGCGACAGTGGATCCTGGAGTAGATGTCACTACTGGAGGCTGAGTCACAGTCACCTGACCGCTGCATCCTGCAGGACAAAACAAATCATTCCTTCATCAGCAGAAGGAAAGGAGAGAAAAGGCGAGGCGTCGTGTTTGAGATGTTGCCGAGCCAACGAACCTGTAAACCAGCAGCAGGCCAGCGTCCAGATGAGGATGGTGATGAGAGTCATGGTGGTTGTGGTCTCTGCTGTGTTGACTGACAGATCTGAGTCCTGCAGTGTTGAACTCACAGGACTATAAAGCTTCTCAGTTCACTGGAGGATCAGCTGACGATGCAAAGCCTCCTCTCTATGGAAATGATTTCTCTGCTCTCAACAGACTGAAGGCAACGTGGGACACGAAATCAGGAGGAATACGGCTCGGATGAACAACATGGAGGATCTTAATGGAACAGAGGAAAACACTCACATTAAAAGTGCAGTTGAGGATTTAAGGATACGTTTGTGTTCACTGTGGTTGGTATGAAACGTTTGTCTGCTGTTCATTTACTGACAGGATTTAATGAAATCTATCAGATATTTCACTTTTTCATCATATGACTTTGTAAATCATCATTATCTATAAGCATCATGTTCATTTAACCATGTATGAACTTAAATAAGACGGAAAATATGACTTATGAGGAGGATGTGATCTTTTTCTGTCTGGAGTAGAAAAGTAAAAAAAAAATCATATAATCAATCTTGATTTTTACAGTAAGTTTCAATCCATATAATTTGAAAGATTTTGTAGATTCAATTAAATATAATTATTTCTACATTAATTTAAAAAGTGTTTTCAGTGGATAGATTTGTCTCTCAAATTTAAAAATATACAATAAAATTATTAAAAAAACATGTAGACGTTGAAGGAATAGGAGATAAATCATTACTTAATTCAAATAAATGATTAATTATGCATTCTTACTATAAAATAACTCTGTTTTCAGTGGACAGATGCTTGTTCACAGTGCAGGAGGTTTTTGTACGGCCACTTAACGAGGTTGTATCACTGTGGAGGACTTTTGGTGGAGGAACCAAACTCATCGTTAACTGTAAGTATCACAGATTTATGATTTCTACAACGTTCAATATTATAATCGCTTTGTTTAAAGTAAATGTGATGAACCAAATCATTATTTTGGATCATTTATACTTTTTGGATATTAATTATTCATTAATCTAGGCTGATGTTGGAGTTTAGGAAAACACTGCATATTATTTTCCTATTATAGATTATGTTTTGGTGAATTAGATGCAGTATTTTATTTTGTAACGTTGAAACATCTGTTAGTGTGTTAGCTGTACGTTATAAAATCTAATGTTGATCAAACAAATAAGAGGGTTTATTGTACATTCAGTGTCGCTGCAGTTTGTGTTCACGGTTCGTTAGTTCTAAGTGATGAAAAGGAAGTGAAACAGACAGATGTCAAAGTCTTTCACTGCTTACAGTTTACAGATGATTAATGAAACTTTTCTATTCCAATGACTCCTCAGTCACATTGTATATGATTCTATAATGATTTAATGAGGAGAGCCGCAGGAGAAGATTGGTTCCTGTAAATGACAGAACTCCAGTCAGCGTTGTATTTGTTAAATCCTCCCTCCATCCCATGTCTCTGTGTGACCACAGCATCATGCACACAGCTAACCCTCAGTAACGTCACCTCTGTCATGTTCAGCTGTCTTTCCTACAGTGGAAGTTAATCTGCTCCTCGTGTGTCTCTGCTCTCCCCTCCAGCTGGCTCCATGATCCGGCCCTCAGTCTCCCTGCTTCCCCCCTCCTCTGAGCAGCTCTCTGGGGGCTCGGCCACGCTGGCCTGCCTGCTGACCGGCTACTCTCCTCAGGGAGCCGTGGTGAGCTGGGAGGTGGACGGCACCGAGGTGACGGAGGGGGTCCTGAGCAGCTCAGAGGAGGAGAAGAGCGGACTCTACAGCAGCAGCAGCACCCTGAGCCTGAGCCAGGAGCGCTGGATGGCAGGAGAGCTGTACTCCTGCAAGGTCCTCCATCACAACCACAACCAGATGCAGTCCCTCCACAGGAGCCAGTGTAAGGCCTAGAGGGTCTGGATGGAGGCCAGGACAGGAGCTCTGCATGGGGGGAGCAGGAGGAACACACCTGCTGCTCTGAACAATCTGAGGACAACGTTTGTAGAGGAAACTATAAAGCCTTGTGTGACTGCTGTAAAGTAGCTAGAGAGTAATGTGTGTAGCTCAGCAAGTAGATGTGTGCGTTTAATAACTGTCTTTTTATAATAATAAAGCTTTCACTGATGAATAACATGATAAAGTGTTTGGTGTTTTATTTTATGAAGAGGACTAGAGAATTATATGGTTTTATAACTACTAGTACTACTCCCTGCAGAAAAATAAAACTAATGGTCGTATGTTTATTATGCTGTGACATTTGAAGAGAAAATATATTTTGAGCATGAAATTAATTGGATTTTTTAATTATGACTGATAAATTGTAAAAGTCTGAGAAGAATTTAACCTGACCAGCTCACTCTCAAAGAGACTGAATGAACTCATAAGAATATGAGTTTAAAACTGCATGTGGAAGAGCGTCTGTGAGTCTGTTTCAGTTTTATTTAGAGTCATTGTGGTTCTGCTTGGTGACTCTGCTTGGTGTTGTGTTCACTGGACCAGTTATTCTCATCACCGTCTCTTCAACAACCCTCTGCACCTGCAGCAGGCCGTTCTCACTTCAGTCACACTGAAGGAGGTTTTTGTACGACGACAAATCACTGTGTGAACGCACCGCCACTATGACAGTGATAATCTCCAGCATCTTCAGCCTGAACTCCACTGATGGTCAAAGTGAAGTCAGAGCTGCTTCCACTGCCACTAAACCGAGATGGTGTTCCTGATTCAAGTGTGCTAACGTATCTTATCAGGAGCTTTGGAGGCTGTCCAGATTTCTGTTGATACCAGAACAAAGCCCTATTTCCACTACTATATGTGTAAACAGGTTGGCTAGTCTTACAGGTGAGAGTGACAGTGGATCCTGGAGTAGATGTCACTACTGGAGGCTGAGTCACAGTCACCTGACCGCTGCATCCTGCAGGACAAAACAAATCATTCATTCATCAGCAGAAGGAAAGGAGAGAAAAGGCGAGGCGTCGTGTTTGAGATGTTGCCGAGCCAACGAACCTGTAAACCAGCAGCAGGCCAGCGTCCAGATGAGGATGGTGATGAGAGTCATGGTGGTTGTGGTCTCTGCTGTGTTGACTGACAGATCTGAGTCCTGCAGTGTTGAACTCACAGGACTATAAAGCTTCTCAGTTCACTGGAGGATCAGCTGACGATGCAAATTGCCTGCCCCTCATAATACGGGACCGTCCCACGTTTATGAACTTTAAGACTCATTTAAAATTGTGGCTCAGGGAAAATCAAAGCTGCACTCACTTTTAACTGCATCACACACTTCATTATGTGTGTCACTCACATGTCCTGTTGCATCTTGTCTTGTCTGTTGTTGTTAGTGTTTGTCTTGACCCTCAGATTAAATATGAGGGTGTTGTATGTATGTTACTTTGTTTTTATGGTTTCTATGTTTTCTGCCTGGGTACAATAGATGAAAACTAGCCATTGTACTATCGAGTATTTACATTGTGTATTTAAACTGATGTCCATAAATATGCACTGTCCCTATTAAATAAACAAATAGTTGAATAAATAAAGCCTCCTCTCTATGGGAATGATTTCTCTGAGTTTTATTTGTTTCACACAAAGAGAAACGATTTATTCATCAAGAATGTAGCATGAACCATAAACCATCATTAAATAAAACTGGATCATAATGAGCCTGTGTTTGTATTTCTTTTACATATTCAACATGAAAAATACCGTCTTGATATTTTCAGTATCTAATACATCTGTTAGTAGAGGAGATGGTCGTATGATTATTTCACTGTGACATTTGAATAGAAAATTGGACACAAACATGAGAAGACATCAGCTGTAAAAATGATCACATATGTTTTCAAAACCTCTCACCCTGACTCAGAAAACCCAGCATGACAATCAGAGTTATTGGCAACATCATCCTGAAGCAGTTTTCAGTGTGAGTACGAGAAAACAGTTCAGACTCACGGTGACACGAGAACTTAAAACTGCGAGGAGCAGCGATGCATTCAAATCATGCAAAACCCGTTTGGGCCCAGCTGTGGTTGTGGAAGTGAAAGGGAGAGAGGAGGTGGAGGAAGTAGAGGCTACATCTCCCTGTGGACTGATTCAGAAGAAACGTTGGACTCTGCATCTCTCTGCTCCTTCTGCCTTTGCTGGTAAATAGATACAGGCCGCCCTCTGCTGGCTGACTCCATACTACTGTAACCCAGTAGAAAACAGATATTGTTATTTCCCTTAAAATATATTTTTTATTTATTTCACCCTCTTTAATTTATTATTCTGTCAATAATATTATTTTGCACACACATAGTCCTTATTTGTTGTATTATATGCATGATAGGAAAGAGGAAGTAGTCCCACCCTCTTCTCGCGAGAGTTACAGTGCGTGAGTGAGAGTACAGAGTAGCGCGGTGCAGAGTCAGAGCAGCGGTACGAGCAGATGAGAAACACGGAAGAGAAAGACAATAAGAAGTCACGAAAACGGCGGTTGTTTAACTCACTTATCAACACAGAATAACCGGTGAGAGTGTACCTAGCTGAAGCAGAGAGGTGGTCGAGGACCTGTGGGTTATTGTTTTCGGCAGAGTCTTGGTGAGTCGCTCGAGCTAACTAGCGCTAGCCCATGCTAACCGGAGTAGCCACATCGCGATTCAGTCTGTGAGAGGGCAGAAAGCTTGTTTACTCATGAACGTGACCTGCCGCTACTGTTTACTGTGTGTTTTAAGAGTTAAAGCTGCATATTTTGCTCTGATAATCTGATGAAAATATGAGGTGTGCTATTTATTTTCCTGTGTGTGTGTATTCACTCTGAGATGCACTGTTTAGGGTGTGTGTCAGTTAAATACGGCTAAACATGTCCATTTATCACAGAGGCAGAAACTCTGAAGCACTGAATTGATATTGTGATGTGTGTTAAAGGTGCATTTAGCTAATTTTCAGTTCATAATTCAATGAAAATGTGTGAAATGGTTAAAAAGGATTAAAATGAACAATATTTCATGTGGAAAACTGAGTTAAAATGATCATAATTCATGGTAAAGAAGCTAAAATGATCATAATTCTTGGTTAAATAGCTAAAATAATTCATGTTGATTTAAAATGATTAAGAATGTGTGAAAATACTCACCTTGAGATAAAAATAAAAGAACTGTACAGTAAAAAGATAATTCATTTAATCACTATTGTGTTCCAGTAGTGTGTTGAGATTTATAGTATGTATTGAATATGGCCATAAGAGACGTTTGATGATTCTGTGTTAAGTGATAGCCCTGTCTTTATACAGGCTAGGTTTTTTTGAGACCCTTGAGAAACCTTTTGATGTGGATCTGGATTCTCCTGATTGAGGGAGATGGCGAGCCAGTGAAATGTTCCTTGCCCAAAGGAGCAGAGAACCAGCACCTGAGCCGAGGAGGACATCCAGCCCTTCTTCACCTTAAAGGCCCCCACACACCGCCCAGACGTCCAACTGCCTTATCCGACCATTCTCCGCCCACTCTGTTGCCTCTTGTCTGACCCGTTCGGCAGAAAAGTTGCGTTGTACACACCGCTTCGACGTGCTTCCGACACCACAGCAGCGTGTACGTTCTGCGCTTGCTTAACAGCGGGTGGCGCTAGTCTCGTGCCAGTACTCCAAAACAGGAAATGACGGAACGGAGTGCAGATAAAAACAATGCACACACAGTTTTGGTTCAGTATTCGTTCGACTCGAGAAGACCTTTGTGGACTAAATACTTGGCATTTCTGGAAAGATGACTCTGGCTAGGGTGACACTCGCGTTGTGTGCTCTCGGGCTCATTATTTTACGAAGACGTCGTCTCAGTAGGGAACGAGTAATACGGAGTTTACCATCATCACTTCCGCCCCGCCCACACACCGCCATTGGATACTCTGATTCGCTAGCACACCGCCAATCAGAGTATCCAATGGCTCAGACGTCCAACAGCCCACCTCCTCAGACTTCGTATGCTCAGTCTGATCAGACAACGTCCGCGCGGCTCCGAAAGCTTCCGACGCAGCTGTACACACCAAACATATGTGTTCCCGACCTCGTCCGAGCCTCTCCAAACGCTTCGGACGTCCAACGGTTGGGCCGGTGTGTTCCTGCCTTAACTGAGTGTGTCTGTGGTAGGACCACCACACACACACCTGACTCTTTCCCCTGACTTGACTTACACACAATTGACTGAAGCGCGCTGACCAACAACAAGAACATTCAAGAGCATTAAAGGAACGTTACGGTTCCTATTGGACACTTTTATTTGGTTTTATGTTAAAGAGAGACTGTGAAACATTGAGCAATCAGATGTCATTGCATTGAATTTTATTTAGATTTTATTTTATTTTCATACAGTTCAATACAGTCAACTTACTTTAAATATACGCCGTGGCTCCATTTATTTATTGTGTCTGTCACTTCCTCTTTAAACCCTCCTCTATGAACCTAGTCTCTGGTCCAAACTCTATAGTAACTAGTGGGTTACACTACCATGACATTTAATTTGTACAGCCTTTTGCTCTTCTCCTGATCATGACATCAGTCTAATCGGGAATCTTCAGCTGTGATACTATAGAGGTCTCAGGGGGAATGCTAGAAAACTGCACACTTGGTTCTCTTCTCCATTCAAGATTTGTTTAAGCCCTCAAATCCTTTAGGTTTCTTGTGGCTTGTATTTTGAGCATGTCCTTGCTTTCCTCTGAAGGTTAAAGGATTATCTGCATTGTTTAAGGTTTTTTTAAATGGGTAATAATCCCTTAAAGGGACTGTCATTCTTCAATCAATGTCAAAGTTGTGTTTATGGATAAATAAATAATATCACTCTGCTTTTTGTGAAAAAGCTCTTTCATCAAGTTGTCATCAAGCGTTCCAAAAACATCAGTGTGAAACAGGTTGAATCTTAAGTTGATAAAGTTGATAACATGCTTTTGCTATTTGTCCTAAAAGAAGAAACCAAACGTGTCACTCAGAGAACTTTTGTTCAGTTCAGATTAATTTCCTCCTCTGAGGCGTTTTGGTGAATTCAGGCTCTGCTCCGAGTGTCTTTTTGAAAGATGCTGATCCTGGTTCAGTTCTCTTGGCTCGTTCAAGAAAGGCTTTTCACATTAAAAGAAACCTTTATGAAACAGTTGGTTGACAGAAAGAGAAACACACACAGGTGGGATGTTTTTCTTCTACCAGCTGAGTTGTAAGGACACTGTGAGAGGAATTGAGTTCACAAAGATTCAAACTTTGTCAGTTTTAATCTCATCAACATAAACAAAAGCTGCAAAAATGACGTAACGTTTCCAATGTTTGTGTCAGAACGTGGACGAAGAGGGAGGACCCAGATGCAGGACAAGGCTTTTCTTTTAAAGGCTTTATTCAAAAAAACTCAAAAGGTGGCAAAACGTACCAAACAAAAGACCAAGGGGAAAAAGACTAACTCTAAAAAAACACTACTAACAAAAAAATCACTCCACAGGGATTCCCCTCCCAACCCCCCCCCTGCCCCCCACCCCGAGTGACTGCGGATGTCCCGAGTGAATGCAGGGTCGATTCAGCGGGGCTGTGTGTCCACACAGGGATCCGAGGGCTGAGGACGGCTAGTGGAGCTGATCAAAGGTGGGTCCTGAAGGAGCTCATCCCGACTGTGAGAGGAAGCGGTGACTCGCTGATTCCTGGAGAAGCGTCGCCTAAAAGGATTATCCCTATCCCATGCTTCTCCACGGGCCAACGCGGCTCATTACAGAGGCTCAACACTGATAGGCTCCACCATGCATGGCTCATTATGGGTTATTACTATTGATTTTAAACTTTTAATGTTTGTTTTTAAAGCTCTTAACGGCCTCGCCCCATCGTATTTATCTGAGCTTTTAACCGTTCGTAATCCTGGTAGAGCTCTGAGGTCAGTTAACCAAAGATTGCTAGAAGTGCCCAGGTCAAAATATAAACACTGGGGGGACCGGGCCTTTTCTGTTGCTGCTCCCAGGCTCTGGAATAGGCTCCCCACTGAGATGCGTCTTATTTCTGACGTGGGCCTCTTCAAGGCTAAGCTAAAAACCTATTTATTTAAGATGGCTTTTAATACTCAGTAGCGTGATGACACTTCTTATCTTTTTTTTCACTTTCACTGTTTTAATTGTTTTTGTTTTTATTTTCTTTTTGCTCTTTTAATTTATTACCTGCTGTAAAGCACTTTGGTACGCCGAAAGGTCTGTTGTAAAGGGCTGTATAAATAAAGTACATTTACATTTTACATTTACATTACTACCCGCCTCCCATAAACAAGTGCTTGCTCTTTTGACCTCTGTGACTTTCATTCAGGTGGACGAGGTCACCGAAACGCCAACTTTTGCTCCTCAGTCGTCGGTGTTTAGGACGCGCCCTGACACTTGTCTTTGGCTCTCATAGGCTGTCTGCTCAGGAATCGCAGGCCATAACGTCAGGATTTGGCATTTGAATTGGAAAACCTTGTTGATCTGCGATGAGCAGAATATGTGCGTCTGCCGACGTCACGCTGATCTGGGAACGGATCCGATGTTGACTGCTGTCCAACAATGTCTGCCTACGTCACCTGTCACCAATCCAATAACATCTAATCCTCGCCTTGAACAATACACGCAGCAAGATCAACGAAAGCTGCAAAAGGGACGCAACCTTTCCAAGGTTTGTCTTTTAAACCCGGACACAAACATGTACTTAAACAATGCAATGAAAGTAGTTTTATGTATTTTACTGAGACTTCCATGTGGAAAATGAACATCTTCTAATCAAAGTGAAGGGACTGAGTAGGAGATAGTGGAATGAATTATGAAACAGTTCTGCTAATGTGAAAAATGCATCTTGATGTCAATTTTCTATTTCTGAATTGGAAGATAGGTCTGAAATGTGTCATGTGTCTATTAGGGTGAATATGTAGTGTGTGCTTGGTGAGGTTTGTGTCAGCTCTGTGTTCACTGGTCTGTGTCTCCTCAGCAGCTGCAGAAGGTTCCTGCTGGAACAGCTCAGCTTCTCTGCAGTCTGACTGAGGGAGGTTTTTGTACGACGACAAATCACTGTGTGAACACTGCAGCACTGTTTATATAGTGGTAACTCTGACAGTAATAAACTGCTGCATCTTCAGCTTGAACTCCACTGATGGTCAAAGTGAAGTCAGAGCTGCTTCCACCGCCACTAAACCGAGATGGTGTTCCTGATTCAAGTGTGCTAGCGTAATATATCAGGAGCTTTGGAGGCTGTCCAGATTTCTGTTGATACCAGGACAACCGATCACCACCAGCAACAGGCTGACTAGTCTTACAGGTGAGAGCGACAGTGGATCCTGGAGTAGATGTCACTACTGGAGGCTGAGTCACAGTCACCTGACCGCTGCATCCTGCAGGACAAAACAAATCATTCATTCATCAGCAGAAGGAAAGGAGAGAAAAGGCGAGGCGTCGTGTTTGAGATGTTGCCGAGCCAACGAACCTGTAAACCAGCAGCAGGCCAGCGTCCAGATGAGGATGGTGATGAGAGTCATGGTGGTTGTGGTCTCTGCTGTGTTGACTGACAGATCTGAGTCCTGCAGTGTTGAACTCACAGGACTATAAAGCTTCTCAGTTCACTGGAGGATCAGCTGACGATGCAAAGCCTCCTCTCTATGGAAATGATTTCTCTGCTCTCAACAGACTGAAGGCAACGTGGGACACGAAATCAGGAGGAATACGGCTCGGATGAACAACATGGAGGATCTTAATGGAACAGAGGAAAACACTCACATTAAAAGTGCAGTTGAGGATTTAAGGATACGTTTGTGTTCACTGTGGTTGGTATGAAACGTTTGTCTGCTGTTCATTTACTGACAGGATTTAATGAAATCTATCAGATATTTCACTTTTTCATCATATGACTTTGTAAATCATCATTATCTATAAGCATCATGTTCATTTAACCATGTATGAACTTAAATAAGACTGGAAATATGACTTATAGAAAAGTAAAAAAAAATATTATATAATCTTTATTTTTAATATACGTTTAAATCCATATAATTTGAAAGATTTTGTAGACTTAATTAAATATAATTATTTCTATATTAATTGAAAAAGTGTTTTCAGTGGATAGATTTGTCTCTCAAATTTAAAAATATGCTATAAAATTGTTAAAAAACATGTAGAAGTTGAAGGAATAGGATATAAATTATTACTTAATTCAAATACATGATTAATTATGCATTCTTACTATAAAATAACTCTGTTTTCAGTGGACAGATGCTTGTTCACAGTGCAGGAGGTTTTTGTACGGCCACTTAACGAGGTTGTATCACTGTGGTGGACTTTTGGTGGAGGAACCAAACTCACCGTTAACTGTAAGTATCACAGATTTATGATTTCTACAACGTTCAATATTATAATCGCTTTGTCAAAAGTAAATGTGATGAAACAATTCATTATTTTGGATCATTTATACTTTTTGGATATTTATTATTCATTAATCTAGGCTGATATTGGAGTTTAGGAAAACACTGCATATTATTTTCCTATTATAGATTATGTTTTGGTGAAGTAGATGCAGTATTTTATTTTGTAACATTGAAACATCTGTTAGTGTGTTAGCTATACGTTATAAAATCTAATGTTGATCAAACAAATAAGAGGGTTTATTGTACATTCAGTGTCGCTGCAGTTTGTGTTCACGGTTCGTTAGTTCAAAGTGATGAAAAGGAAGTGAAACAGACAGATGTCAAAGTCTTTCACTGCTTACAGTTTACAGATGATTAATGAAACTTTTCTATTCCAATGACTCCTCAGTCACATTGTATATGATTCTATAATGATTTAATGAGGAGAGCCGCAGGAGAAGATTGGTTCCTGTAAATGACAGAACTGAAGTCAGCGTTGTATTTGTTAAATCCTCCCTCCATCCCATGTCTCTGTGTGACCACAGCATCATGCACACAGCTAACCCTCAGTAACGTCACCTCTGTCATGTTCAGCTGTCTTTCCTACAGTGGAAGTTAATCTGCTCCTCGTGTGTCTCTGCTCTCCCCTCCAGCTGGCTCCATGATCCGGCCCTCAGTCTCCCTGCTTCCCCCCTCCTCTGAGCAGCTCTCTGGGGGCTCGGCCACGCTGGCCTGCCTGCTGACCGGCTACTCTCCTCAGGGAGCCGTGGTGAGCTGGGAGGTGGACGGCACCGAGGTGACGGAGGGGGTCCTGAGCAGCTCAGAGGAGGAGAAGAGCGGACTCTACAGCAGCAGCAGCACCCTGAGCCTGAGCAAGGAGCGCTGGATGGCAGGAGAGCTGTACTCCTGCAAGGTCCTCCATCACAACCACAACCAGATGCAGTCCCTCCACAGGAGCCAGTGTAAGGCCTAGAGGGTCTGGATGGAGGCCAGGACAGGAGCTCTGCATGGGGGGAGCAGGAGGAACACACCTGCTGCTCTGAACAATCTGAGGACAACGTTTGTAGAGGAAACTATAAAGCCTTGTGTGACTGCTGTAAAGTAGCTAGAGAGTAATGTGTGTAGCTCAGCAAGTAGATGTGTGCGTTTAATAACTGTCTTTTTAATAAGAATAAAGCTTTCACTGATGAATAACATGATAAAGTGTTTGGTGTTTCATTTTATGAAAATAAGTGAGGAAATAAATGGTTTCATATCAACTGGTTCTACTCCCTGCAGAAAATTAAAGTTTTAGATTCATCTTATAAAAATCCATATTTCTACATTACAATACAATAATACAGAGATGTGAAACTGAGGGAGGATTCTTCAGAAACTTCACCTCCATCCATCAGACAGAGAAGACAGGACCCACACACGCAGACAGACAAGGTTGCAGTGCCGAGGCTCAGTGTTCAATAAACCAGTTCAGGTTCGGTACACAGGAAGGCAGTCGGTGAAGATAACGGCACAAACGTCCGAGAGGAAGGAAAGCTGCATCTCTCCCACGAGGCCAAAGACCATCTGGCTCAGGAGGACGGAGAAACACACAGCTGAAGTAGACGAGGGGGGGGGGGGGACACCTGGACACAGGTGAGACACATGAGGGCGGGACAAGCAATCACACAGGAGGACACTTGACAGGACACGAGAGAAGCCAAGAGTTAGGGAAACGAAAATGAAAACCTAGAAAAATGTTAACAAAGACAAGTTGACCTCTAAACAAACCCGGAGCGTGACAATCGATGCTGAGAGAGAAAACTTCAGATGGGACTTAGACTTTCTGTCTCTGTCTCTCCTTTGACTTTACCATCGTTTTGTTGTGGAGCTACATTGAGCTGCTTCTCTCATGATTTACAGGTAAAAGCAGACGTGGATAACATGTGTCCTAGATGGTCTGATGGTAAGGACTTCTGGTTTAGATCCAGATGGTCTGGGTTTTGAGTCCCGGTGTGGGAATCCTTTGTACTTAACTCACCAGGAATTGTGCTTCAAAGCATTTTCGTGTTCATCACAGATTTACACCATAAAACATGAGAGGAATAGATTTTCTCATATTTAAAAAAAACAAATATGAAACAGAACATTCACACAATCTTTACCTAAACCTGGATTTGAACCCACATCCCCAGAGTGAAAACCCTGATTCCTGACCTCAAGGCCAAACACCAGACAAGCAGCATGACATCAAAACAACTTCATGTTCAAAAAGTTACTCTAAATCATAGAGAAAGAACAAACAGTGGAGTTTGGACCACCGATATGCAGACGATGAAGCTGTGTTTCTAACAGCTGAGCCACCTGATGGTCTGAGAGGTAAACTGTCACACAGAGAAGAAGTACAACAGGTTCCAGTGTGTTAAAAGAGATGCTCCTCCATGACCACTAGAACATCTTGAAGGATCCTAGAACCTTCAGAACGACCCTCACTGAAACCTCCTGAAAGAACAGTAGAACCACCTGAGGAACCTGTAGGACCGCCCTAAAGAACACCAGACCAGGTCTCAGGCTGTCAACGTCGTGCCTCTGCAGCTTCACTCTCATCTTCTGTCTCTGCTTCTTGGAGCCGTGCCAGAGGTGGTCCAGCGGGACGCAGACCGCCGTCGCAGGGAAGCGGGTTCGAATCCGGCCTGAGGTATGTCACACGGGAGTGTGTCAAGAGTGTGTGTGATTTCATCTCAACAACTAAAAACGTTCAAAACTTGCGTTCGTCGTCGTCGTCCGTTGCGATTTGCACGTCGATTTCAACTTGAGAATTTCCACCAACAACAACAAGGAGGGAACGAAGAATCCGTAAGTACACATGCCAGGAGGTCAAGCTAGCTAGCTTGATAGGCTAATCATTATTAAATTTTATTTTTAACTTAAATTGTACACAATAACATTCCAGGTTACATCAATTTAATTTCACAGCTTTCTATTCAGGCTTTTAAAGTGAATGCTCCTTTTTTTAAACTGATATTTTCTATTATCTTCTTTATGTTCATTACTTTACTAAATAAACATTTAAAATTATTCATACATCAAAAAGGTTATACCATCCTAAAATAAAACTGCGGATTATAAGAAGTCAGTGTCTCTGTGTTTCTTTTAGGTCATGTTCATTATGAAAAATGTCTTGTTGTTCATCTCAGCATCATATCTGATATTACACCTGATAGTACACAAGCTTTCTTATTAGTTTGTGATATTTAATATAAACTACATTTTAAGAATAAAATCATTTAGCAATGAATTGGTTCTTTTTTTTCTGTGTACTGTTGTTATATTCCATCGTTTTGTGCAGCTATCAGTAGAGACACTGTTGAGGACTTTATCAGCGGCTATAGTGCAACAAGATTTTAACCTCCCCAGCTCACTCTCAAAGAGACTAATGAACTGATAAGAATGTGAGTTTAAAACTGCATGTGGAAGAGCGTCTGTGAGTCTGTTTCAGTTTTATTTAGAGTCATTGTGGTTCTGCTTGGTGACTCTGCTTGGTGTTGTGTTCACTGGACCAGTTATTCTCATCACCGTCTCTTCAACAACCCTCTGCACCTGCAGCAGGCCGTTCTCACTTCAGTCACACTGAAGGAGGTTTTTGTACGGCGACAAATCACTGTGTGAACACCCAAGCACTGTTTATATGGTGGAGACTCTGACAGTAATAAACTGCTGCATCTTCAGCCTGAACTCCACTGATGGTCAAAGTGAAGTCAGAGCTGCTTCCACTGCCACTAAACCGAGATGGTGTTCCTGAGTGAAGTGTGCTAACGTAATATATCAGGAGCTTTGGAGGCTGTCCAGATTTCTGTTGATACCAGTGCAAACCCTCATCTCCATCATCATATGTGTAAACAGGTTGACTAGTCTTACAGGTGAGAGTGACAGTGGATCCTGGAGTAGATGTCACTACTGGAGGCTGAGTCACAGTCACCTGACCGCTGCATCCTGCAGGACAAAACAAATCATTCATTCATCAGCAGAAGGAAAGGAGAGAAAAGGCGAGGCGTCGTGTTTGAGATGTTGCCGAGCCAACGAACCTGTAAACCAGCAGCAGGCCAGCGTCCAGATGAGGATGGTGATGAGAGTCATGGTGGTTGTGGTCTCTGCTGTGTTGACTGACAGATCTGAGTCCTGCAGTGTTGAACTCACAGGACTATAAAGCTTCTCAGTTCACTGGAGGATCAGCTGACGATGCAAATTGCCTGCCCCTCATAATACGGGACCGTCCCACGTTTATGAACTTTAAGACCCGTTTAAAATTGTGGCTCAGGGAAAATCAAAGCTGCACTCACTTTTAACTGCATCACACACTTCATTATGTGTGTCACTCACATGTCCTGTTGCATCTTGTCTTGTCTGTTGTTGTTAGTGTTTGTCTTGACCCTCAGATTAAATATGAGGGTGTTGTATGTATGTTACTTTGTTTTTATGTTTTCTATGTTTTCTGCCTGGGTACAATAGATGAAAACTAGCCATTGTACTATCGAGTATTTACATTGTGTATTTAAACTGATGTCCATAAATATGCACTGTCTCTATTGATTAAACAAATTATTATAACCTTTATTTAAACTCGGGAATATATTGAGGAGCAATCTCATTTGCAATATAGCCGAGATAAAAACACAAAACATTTTTGGACAAGACAAAACACAAAACATTTGAAAGATACATAAGTAAATCTGAAATATCAGAAGAGTAAAGTGACACAGAATAATGAAGACAGAGAAATTAAAAACAGGAGCAGTTAGAAGTAAAATAAGACGCAGTTATGGATTTAAATTGTCCCAATGATAAGAGTGTGGTAAGTTTCAGGTGGTTTTGCAGAGTGTTCCAGGCTGCAGGTGTACAGTAAGAAAAGTGTGGACAGAGGGAACCTGCAGTGTGATCCAGTCCTTTGAGCGTGTATGATGGAGACTTGCATTGAAAGACACTAAAGAATTGATATAGGATGGTAAGAGACCAGTGAGAGCTTTAAAAACAAATAAAATCCAGTGTCTATCACGCCTGTCAGAAAGCGAGGGCCATTCAACTTTTGAATACAGGTCACAGTGATGAGTGTTGTAGTTGTCACCTGTAATAAATCTCAGGGCTAAATGATATACAGTGTGAAGTGGGTGTAGAGTTGCAGCTGATGCATGCATGCATAAAATGTCTCCATAATCTAAAACTGACATAAAAGTTGCCTCAATAAGTTTCTTCAAACTTTGAATTTATTTATTGAAATAGTTCAATAAATAAAGCCTCCTCTCTATGGGAATGATTTCTCTGAGTTTTATTTGTTTCACACAAAGAGAAACGATTTATTCATCAAGAATGTAGCATGAACCATAAACCATCATTAAATAAAACTGGATCATAATGAGCCTGTTTTTCTTTTACATATTCAACATGAAAAATACCGTCTTGATATTTTCTCTAATCTAATACATCTGTTAGTAGAGGAGATGGTCGTATGTTTATTTCACTGTGACATTTGAAGAGAAAATATCATATTTTCAGGATGAAATTAATTGGATTTTTAAATTATGACCAATAAATTGTAAAAGTCTGAGAAGAATTGAACCTGACCAGCTCACTCAGTTTTCAGTGTGAGTACGAGAAAACAGTTCAGACTCACGGTGACACGAGAACTTAAAACTGCGAGGAGCAGCGATGCATTCAAATCATGCAAAACCCGTTTGGGCCCAGCTGTGGTTGTGGAAGTGAAAGGGAGAGAGGAGGTGGAGGAAGTAGAGGCTACATCTCCCTGTGGACTGATCCAGAAGAAACGTTGGACTCTGCATCTCTCTGCTCCTTCTGCCTTTGCTGGTAAATAGATACAGGTCGCCCTCTGCTGGCTGACTCCATATTACCATGACATTTAATTTGTACAGCCCTTTGCTCTTCTCCTTATCATTACATTTACATTTAGGTCATTTAGCAGACGCTTTTGTCAAAGCGACTAACAATAAGTACATTTGTCAAAAGAAGGAAACAAAGAAACCACAACTTATCATTGCCGATGAAGTAAGAGCTAAAAATAGAACAAGTGTTAGGTCCTCATCTGAGTAAAGTAATACCTTAAGAGCAACAGTGACTCAGCTGTCCTGACATTAGTCGGGAGTTCGTTCCACCACTGAGGACCAGAACAGAGAAGAGTCGGGACTTTGCTGAGCGACATTTGTTTGATATCAGCGATGGTGGTACCAGCCGTCCAGCTGAAGAAGAGGAGCGAAGTCCTCTCTTCGGGGCATGAGGTTTGACCAGTGTTCGAAGGTAGATGGGTGCTGTTCCATTGATGGCCCTGAAGGCCAGTGTCATCGTCTTGAATTGGATGCGTGCTGCAACAGGGAGCCAGTGGAGGTCACGGAGGAGGGGGGGTCACATGGGAGAATTTGGGTAGATTGAAGATAAGACGTGCTGCAGCGTTCTGGATACGCTGCATTGGTTTAATCGCAGAGGCCGGGAGTCCGGGCAGGAGAGAGTTGCAGTAGTCAAGGCGGGAGATGACCAGTGCTTGGACCAGGAGTTGCGTTGCATCCTTTGTGAGGAAAGTCCGAATCCTGCGGTTATTGTAGAGGGCAAATCTGCAGGATCGGGCCACAGCAGTGATGTTGGGGGTGCAGGATAGTGGGTCATCGATAGTTGGATTATGAAATCATATCCTGCTTTATATGTCTCTGCTCTATTTTGTTACTGATTTTATAATATATGATATTATTGTAAGCTCCTATGTGTCAGGACTGGACTTGAAGGAGGACTCAGGCGCAGAGTGAGGACAGTAGAACCAAGCTTTTATTCGCAGAATTTGCAAGATTCCAATAAACAGAGTGACAACGAAATTCGGCTATGAAATGCTTGATCCCTGACTTCAGGAAAAAGGGAGAGACGGGGAAGGGAAAGGGTAGGCAGCGGACGCAACAAACACCGAAACGGAAAAGCGCTCCGAAGGGGAGGATACAAAAGAAAAGGCTAACTAATCGTCTACTCTAGCGAGGACTAATCTATGAACGTTTATAAACAGAAAACGCTCCAAAAGGGAGGATACGGGGCTACAAAAGGATTACTCTTACTCTATGAATAACTCTAGAACGTAAAAACTCTCCAAAAGGGAGGGCACGAGGCTACGAAAAGGATTAACTACTCTTACTCTATGAATAACTCTAGAACGTAAAAACTCTCCAAAAGGGAGGGCACGAGGCTACGAAAAGGAATATCAACACTAACACTAGGAAGAACTCAAGAACAGAAAACGCTCCAGCAAGGGAGGAATATAACAATATCGCTAACAGGGCTAAAGAACAGAAAACGCTCCCAAAAGAGGAGGACAAAAACTACGACGAGAATACAAACTAAGGTAAATCACTACTACGAGAATATCTAACTATGAACCCCCGAACTTAAAACATTACAAAACCAAAAATCACTCGTCTTGAGGAAAACCTGAAACTCTGGAATATACAAAACCTGGTCGAGAACGATAGCTGTGGTCAAGGGCTGGACGTATACTTGGGACGAAATACTCTGGCAAGGAGACAGGGGAAGACACAGACTATATAGACATCAGTGAGGGGAGCACAGGGGACAACAATCAGGGATTAGGGATGACGTCAGACCGGAGACACATGAGGAAGAGCAAGTGACCTGAAACGAGAGGAGAGTTACTTTTCAAAATAAAACATTCACAAGACAGAAAACCCAAGACAGGACACCCCTCACCGCTGTGTGACACTATGGGTTTCATGCCTCTCCTTGTTTTGTCTCCTCTGTTTCTGTTGTGCATTTTAATTGTGTTAAATTAATAAAATCAAAAATATTATTCTGCTTTTTTTCTCCAATAGAAATTTGAATAAGTTTAACATCAAGCGTTCCACAAACATCCGTGTGAAACAGGTTCAATTATTTGCAGCTCTGACACATTTCAGCTGAGATTTGAGTCACTTCCTGTTAGGAAAGTTTATTTAAAAAAACGTTTGACTCTTCATCCTAAAAGAAGCAAGAAGTTTGTCCAGTTGGGACTGATTTCCTCCTCTGAGACGTTTGATGAATTGTCTTCATGATACAGACTGATTTTTGATTGATTGATTAAATGTATTATTGTGTCATGCATAATCAATATGCCCAGCCCACAAGGGCTTACAAGACACCAATATTAGACAACAAAAAGACCAGAAACCAAAAGTAGATGCTTAACAACACTAATACTAACAAAATAAACCATCCTGACGTTTCTTCCAGGCTTTTGCAACAAAAGAGGCTAACTTAAAAACATTGAAATTAAACAACCCTTCAATCCTGTCATCATCAGTGCTCCAAAACATTTCAGGATACTGAATAAACATTTAGTTGAAAAAAGGTATTCTCAGCTCATCATAAAAAGGACAATATAAAATCAAATGAGATTCATTTTCTACCTCTCCTAAGTCACAAAGTTCACAAAGTCTGTGTTCCTCTGGGATGTTTTTAAATCTGCCGACTTCAAGGGCCAGAGGAAGGATTCCTGTTCTTAACTGAGCACACAAGGATCTTTGATTTCTCCCTAAGTTTGCTTTTACATTAAATTCAGTAGCATAGTTATGTTTGATTTGAATATATGTTCGTAATTTCGGTTTTAACAAGATGTCATTTAACCACTTTTTTTCAAATCCAAAGAGTAACTTTTCTCTAATTGTGTTTCCACTGCATGATAAATTATTTCTATAGATATACTGTAGTTCAGCTTCTCTGAAGACAGCATGAAGCTCTGCAGCCCATGGACCATTCTGAACTTCACTCCAAAGGAAAACCTTCTTACTGATCCTATTATCTGACATATTAATGAAACGATTCCACAGTCTAATCATTTCACATTTCCTCCTTATTGATCCAGGAATCCAACCCATGTCACCCTGAGCAGCAAATTTATGAATGACCAGAAAACAACGTATAGCTCTGTTTTGTACTGCATCTGAAATTGACCTTTCTTTAAATCCCCATATCCCTGCAGCATAATTCATAATAGGAGAAACACATGCATCATACAGTTGAGAGTAAGTGGAATATCCCAGGTCTTTACATATGTTTAACTTGTTAACAACAGACCCCAAAGCTCTGCTAGCTGAACCAGCCAAGAGTTTAATTCCATTTTCGTAAGTCATAAATTCATCAAGAGGGAATCCCAAATATTTGTACTCAGATTCATATTCCAATGTCATGTTCCAGAAAGTGAAAATGTTAAGAAATAATACTTTGAAGTGAGAGGCAGAGATCCCAGTAATGTGTGTGCTTGGTGAGGTTTGTGTCAGCTCTGTGTTCACTGGTCTGTGTCTCCTCAGCAGCTGCAGAAGGTTCCTGCTGGAACAGCTCAGCTTCTCTGCAGTCTGACTGAGGGAGGTTTTTGTACGACGACAAATCACTGTGTGAACACATCCCCACTATGGTCACTCTGACAGTAATAAACTGCTGCATCTTCAGCCTGAACTCCACTGATGGTCAAAGTGAAGTCAGAGCTGCTTCCACTGCCACTAAACCGAGATGGTGTTCCTGATTGACGATTGCTAACTAAATATATCAGGAGCTTTGGAGGCTGTCCAGATTTCTGTTGATACCAGGACAAATAATTATTATTGTAAACAGGTTGACTAGTCTTGCAGGTGAGAGCGACAGTGGATCCTGGAGTAGATGTCACTACTGGAGGCTGAGTCACAGTCACCTGACCGCTGCATCCTGCAGGACAAAACAAATCATTCATTCATCAGCAGAAGGAAAGGAGAGAAAAGGCGAGGCGTCGTGTTTGAGATGTTGCCGAGCCAACGAACCTGTAAACCAGCAGCAGGCCAGCGTCCAGATGAGGATGGTGATGAGAGTCATGGTGGTTGTGGTCTCTGCTGTGTTGACTGACAGATCTGAGTCCTGCAGTGTTGAACTCACAGGACTATAAAGCTTCTCAGTTCACTGGAGGATCAGCTGACGATGCAAATTGCCTGCCCCTCATAACACGGGACCGTCCCACGTTTATGAACTTTAAGACTCATTTAAAATTGTGGCTCAGGGAAAATCAAAGCTGCACTCACTTTTAACTGCATCACACACTTCATTATGTGTGTCACTCACATGTCCTGTTGCATCTTGTCTTGTCTGTTGTTGTTAGTGTTTGTCTTGACCCTCAGATTAAATATGAGGGTGTTGTATGTATGTTACTTTGTTTTTATGGTTTCTATGTTTTCTGCCTGGGTACAATAGATGAAAACTAGCCATTGTACTATCGAGTATTTACATTGTGTGTTTAAACTGATGTCCATAAATATGCACTGTCCCTATTAAATAAACAAATAGTTCAATAAATAAAGCTTCCTCTCTATGGGAATGATTTCTCTGAGTTTTATTTGTTTCACACAAAGAGAAATGATTAATTCATCAAGAATGTAGCATGAACCATAAACCATCATTAAATAAAACTGGATCTTAATGAGCCTGTTTTTGTATTTCTTTTTAATTCAACATGGAAAATACCTTCTTGATATTTTCAGTATCTAATACATCTGTTAGTAGAGGAGATGGTCGTATGTTTATTACGCTGTGACATTTGAAGAGAAAATACTATATTTTGAGAATGAAATTAAATGGATTTTTAAATTATGACTAATGAATTGTAAAAGTCTGAGAAGAATTTAACCTGACCATCTCACTCATAAAGAGGCTGAATTAACTGATAAGAATATGAGTTTAAAACTGCATGTGGAAGAGCGTCTGTGAGTCCCAGAAACCCAGCATGACAATCAGAGTTATTGGCAACATCATCCTGAAGCAGTTTTCAGTGTGAGTACGAGAAAACAGTTCAGACTCACGGTGACACGAGAACTTAAAACTGCGAGGAGCAGCGATGCATTCAAATCATGCAAAACCCGTTTGGGCCCAGCTGTGGTTGTGGAAGTGAAAGGGAGAGAGGAGGTGGAGGAAGTAGAGGCTACATCTCCCTGTGGACTGATCCAGAAGAAACGTTGGACTCTGCATCTCTCTGCTCCTTCTGCCTTTGCTGGTAAATAGATACAGGCCGCCCTCTTCTGGCTGACTCCATATTACCATGACATTTAATTTGTACAGCCCTTTGCTCTTCTCCTTATCATGACATCAGTCTAATCTGGATGCTTCAGCTGTGATACTATAGAGGTCTCAGGGGGAATGCTAGAAAACTGCACACTTGGTTATCTTCTCCATTCAAGATTTGTTTCAGCCCTCAAATCCTTTAGGTTTCTTGTGGCTTGTATTTTGAGCATGTCCTTGCTTTCCTCTGAAGGTTAAAGGATTATCTGCATTGTTTAAGGTTTTTTTAAAATGGGTAATAATCCCTTAAAGGGACTGTCATTCTTCAATCAATGTCAAAGTTGTGTTTATGGATAAATAAATAATATCACTCTGCTTTTTGTGAAAAAGCTCTTTCATCAAGTTGTCATCAAGCGTTCCAAAACCATCAGTGTGAAACAGGTTGAATCTTAAGTTGATAAAGTTGATAACATGTGTAACCAGGTGTAAAAGAAACGCACAGTTAACTGAGTACAATAAAAGAAGAGAAACTGTTTATTTTATTTATCTTTATTTGTTTTGTATCGCCAAAGTGTCAGTTTTCCTACTGCATTCGAATGCACCGCTCAACTCGCATGGTCCCACGTGGGGTACCTAGTTCGGATCCCAGCCAGAGAAGCGAGGGCAGCTGCGTGCTAAGGAGAAGAGGAAAACGGGAGGAAAAACCGGAGTTTACCTGTGGAAAAGGGAAAAAGAGAGAGTCGGAGCACTTACCCAGTGGAGGTCCGGAGCCAAGTGACTGAACGAAGGAGAGTTACGTCGGTAAGACGAGTCAATTATCCGATGAAAAAACAGCTTGTTGACGTTTACCGTCGTCGTCCATGCTAATGCTAGCTCTGTGCCTAACAGGCTAACTGTTGCCTTTCATCCGGAGAGCTGCTACGAAGTTCGGCATCGGCGTGCTCCACCTTGATACACAGAGCAACGGTGAGAAATGTGCTCTTTAGCTGCTCTGGTGCTATTTCCCTCTTGGTTTTCCGTGTGCTAAAAGAAAGCAGCGGTTATATTAGGGTTATCAGAGTAAATTGAAATGAATACGGGTTAAATACTTCTGAACAAATGCACATTGTGTTTATTATTTTATGCTGATGTGAATATAATTAAAGGGGAAGTGTTTTATTTCCTTATGCCAATTTAAAGTGAGAAAAAAGAGTAATTTGGTATGTTGTGAATGTGATGAATGTAAAATAATATTTTATTTTGTACCATGCAATTTATTGAAGACATTTATGTTATTCCAACTGAGTTTAAAGCAACTAGAGGGTAATTTTTGGTGCAGATCTCGGACATGAATAGGCCTATAGTGTAAGAGTAAACTAAGCACAATTCTTTAATACCTCTGAGTCTAACTCAAAATGTGTACTGTTATGTTATTTGCACATGGTTCTGATATGTTTATGATAAATGATATTTTGTATGTTAATGGTTACTTACCATAAGTATTATTGAAACTGTTCACATGAACGGGTAAATGTGTGAGCACTTTAGTATTTAGTTCTCATAAATGATACACTTAAGACTGAACGTTGTACAACTGAGACAGAGATTTGAGATTTGAATAGGGATGAAGATTTATGTCAGAATTAGATGTAATGTTGTGCATCTTTTGACATCGGATATCCCTAATGATGCATCTGAGAATGGATAGTGTTGAATGTATTGTGTGACCCTGTCTTCAGGTCAGGTTTTTTAGGAGGACTGAAGAGTCTGAGGTTCAGGACAACTTCCTGCTGTAACAGATGGCGAGCCAACTACCCTGAAGAAGGATCAGCACCGAGGAGATATCCACGTACACACTCATTCACACACATAATACACTTACATTACACTACAAGGAACCTTGGAATCAGGTGAACTTGCAAAAACTCTGCAACAATAGAACCTGCAACAACTCCTTTTTTTATTTTAAGGGCCCCAACGGACATTTTTGGTTTTAGTGTGCACACTACTTTCTTATTTTTCTTACTGTTTGGGTTAATATTTTGTATTCTGTACAAACCAGACAAATCATTTTGTCCACTGTAAAAAATATAAGAGTGGCTACTCAATTGTTACTCTTGCGTCTGCTTCATTATTGTTGCTTAGTACAGTGGCTCCTCTCGAATTTAGTTTCTTCTGATTCTGGTCCAGGTCTTATCATTAGATCAACTTCTTATTTTACTGTAATTCACTTTTACACTCCTAAAATTGGTTACACATGCTTTTGCTATTTGTCCTAAAAGAAGAAACCAAACGTGTCACTCAGAGAACTTTTGTTCAGTTCAGATTCATTTCCTCCTCTGAGGCGTTTTGGTGAATTCAGGTTCTGCTCCGAGTGTCTTTTTGAAAGATCCTGGTTCAGTTCACTTGGCTCATTCAAGAAAGGCTTTTCACAATAAAAGAAACCTTTATGAAACAGTTGGTTGACAGAAAGAAAAACACACACAGGTGGGATGTTTTTCTTCACCCAGCTGAGCTGTAAGGACGCTGTGAGAGGAATTGAGTTCACAAAGATTCAAACGTTGTCAGTTTGAATCTCAGCAACATCAACAAAAGCTGCAAAAGTGATGCAACGTTTCCGATGTTTGTCTGTTCCTTTGAAATCTTTTTAAACCCGGACACACAAACATGTACTTAACTCACCAGATATTGTGCTTCAAAGCATTTTTGTGTTCATCACAGATTTACCCCATAAAACATGAGAGGAATAGATTTTCCCATATTTAAAAACACAAAAATTAAATAGAACATACACACAATCTTAACCTTAACCCGGACTTGAACACACTTCCCCGATTGAAAACCCTGATTCCTGACCTCAAGGGCAAAGACCAGACAAGCAGTAGAACATCAAAACAACTTCATGTTCAAAACGTTACTCTAAATCATAGAGAAAGAACAAACAGTGGAGTTTGGACCACCGATATGCAGACGATGAAGCTGTGTTTCTAACAGCTGAGCCACCTGATGGTCTGAGAGGTAAACTGTCACACAGAGAAGAAGTACAACAGGTTCCAGTGTGTTAAAAGAGATGCTCCTCCATGACCACTAGAACATCTTGAAGCATCCTAGAACCTCCAGAACGACCCGCACTGAAACCTCCTGAAAGAACAGTAGAACCACCAGAGGAACCTGTAGGACCGCCCTAAAGAACACCAGACCAGGTCTCAGGCCGTCAACGTCGTGCCTCTGCAGCTTCACTCTCATCTTCTGTCTCTGCTTCTTGGTCCCGTGCCAGAGGTGGTCCAGCGGTTAAGAACGCAGACTGCCGTCACAGGGAAGCGGGTTCGAATC
Organism: Eutrigla gurnardus; assembly: GCF_963514095.1. NCBI lineage: Eukaryota > Metazoa > Chordata > Actinopteri > Perciformes > Triglidae > Eutrigla > Eutrigla gurnardus. The sequence goes on from NC_139921.1 coordinate 23,536,871, forward strand.
CCGCCTGAGGTATGTCACACGGGAGTGTGTGAAGAGTGTGTGTGATTTCATTTCAACAACTAAAAACGTTCAAACCTTGCGTTCGTCGTCGTCGTCCGTTGCGATTTGCGCGTCGATTTCAACTTGAGAATTTCCACCAACAACAACAAGGAGGAAACGAAGAAGCTGTAAATACACATGCCAGGAGATCAAGCTAGCTTGATAGGCTAATGATTATTTATTTTTATTTTAAACTTAAATTGTACAGCGCTGTTCTCTGCCCGATCATGTTCACACGTCCAGTGTAGTTGACGCAACCAAGGCGTAATAATCAGAAGCCTGTGTCTGAGGAAAATGCAATCTGAAGGCTGGAGGCACGTGATTTTTTTTTTTTTTTTTTTTACAATAACAACTTTCCTTCCGCAAAGGCCAAAGATCAACTTCCCCTAGACGTCTCTGAGGTCTGAGGCGGTAATGCAGCACAGCAGCCTGTTTTATTTAAAGGCAAGGGTCGGAGGTAAGGCAGAACTGTGACTTTTTATGCTACTGCGTGAATCTGAAGGTGAAGACAAGGCATGAAGTCCAGTGATCACCTGGGTGGCTGTGCTGACGTAATGTATTGGTAATAACACCGTCAATGCATTCCTGCTTCTGGTCGACAGCGCCCTCTGGCGACATTAAGACATATAACCACAAAGAGAGTTGAAATGAGTAAAACAAGGGGACAATACAAAAAAACATCAAACTACTCAGATACAAGTAACAGTCCTGCATTAAAAAGTGACTTCAATAATTCTGCAGGAGCAACAATATAAAAATAATTATTATGTGCACTTTTACTGTAATTGATCCTCATTACTATGACCCAAGCACTTAATTAGATCAAGCTAAGTGAATTAATACATTGGATCTATAATAACATATGATATCTTATAAACTGATTATATTTTGTGATATGGAGAATCTGAATAGCCAAAGCAACAATTGTAGACCTAGAGGTACAAAACAAATGTAGTAATGTGAAAAGTATATTTCCCTGACCAGAAATGTAGTGGAGTCGAAGTATAATCAAATTTGTAATTTAGTTCAGCTGTGAGTGAATGCAGGCAGCTCTTGTACTCCGTGGCTGGTAATGGTTCAACAGCGTGAAGATGATCATGTGCATCGCCTTTATTACACTTTTTATACCATGAGGGTAGAGTCTTTAATTTAGTTACTGCCCTCAGGGATGTTAAAATCCCATTGATTTAATGCCCCTTAATGTATATGAGTTAACTATGGCGTCTGAGAGTTTATAACCAGAAAATATGGTAAATAACTAGTTGTAGCAGAAGGGTTTGTGAGGTTTAGCTTGTGCTTGGTGAGGTTTGTGTCAGCTCTGTGTTCACTGGTCTGTGTCTCCTCAGCAGCTGCAGAAGGTTCCTGCTGGAACAGCTCAGCTTCTCTGCAGTCTGACTGAGGGAGGTTTTTGTACGACGACAAATCACTGTGTGAACACCGAAGCACTGTTTATATAGTGGTAACTCTGACAGTAATAAACTGCTGCATCTTCAGCCTGAACTCCACTGATGGTCAAAGTGAAGTCAGATCTTCTTCCACTGCCACTAAACCGAGATGGTGTTCCTGATTGAAGTGTGCTAGCGTAATATATCAGGAGCTTTGGAGGCTGTCCAGATTTCTGTTGATACCAGGACATATGATTATTATTGTAAACAGGTCGACTAGTCTTACAGGTGAGAGCGACAGTGGATCCTGGAGTAGATGTCACTACTGGAGACTGAGTCACAGTCACCTGACCGCTGCATCCTGCAGGACAAAACAAATCATTCATTCATCAGCAGAAGGAAAGGAGAGAAAAGGCGAGGCGTCGTGTTTGAGATGTTGCCGAGCCAACGAACCTGTAAACCAGCAGCAGGCCAGCGTCCAGATGAGGATGGTGATGAGTCATGGTGGTTGTGGTCTCTGCTGTGTTGACTGACAGATCTGAGTCCTGCAGTGTTGAACTCACAGGACTATAAAGCTTCTCAGTTCACTGGAGGATCAGCTGACGATGCAAATTGCCTGCCCCTCATAATACGGGACCGTCCCACGTTTATGAACTTTAAGACTCATTTAAAATGGTGGCTCAGGGAAAATCAAAGCTGCACTCACTTTTAACTGCATCACACACTTCATCATGTGTGTCACTCACATGTCCTGTTGCATCTTGTCTTGTCTGTTGTTGTTAGTGTTTGTCTTGACCCTCAGATTAAATATGAGGGTGTTGTATGTATGTTACTTTGTTTTTATGTTTTCTGCCTGGGTACAATAGATGAAAACTAGCCATTGTACTATCGAGTATTTACATTGTGTATTTAAACTGATGTCCATAAATATGCACTGTCCCTATTAAATAAACAAATAGTTCAATAAATAAAGCCTCCTCTCTATGGGAATGATTTCTCTGAGTTTTATTTGTTTCACACAAAGAGAAACGATTTATTCATCAAGAATGTAGCATGAACCATAAACCATCATTAAATAAAACTGATCATAATGAGCCTGTTTTTGTATTTCTTTTACATATTCAACATGAAAAATACCGTCTTGATATTTTCAGTATCTAATACATCTGTTAGTAGAGGAGATGGTCGTTTGTTTATTTTTCTGTGACATTTGAAGAGAAAATTGGACGCAAACATGAGAAGACATCAGCTGTAAAAATGATCACATATGTCTTCAAAACCTCTCACCCTGACTCAGAAAACCCAGCATGACAATCAGAGTTATTGGCAACATCATCCTGAAGCAGTTTTCAGTGTGAGTACGAGAAAACAGTTCAGACTCACGGTGACACGAGAACTTAAAACTGCGAGGAGCAGCGATGCATTCAAATCATGCAAAACCCGTTTGGGCCCAGCTGTGGTTGTGGAAGTGAAAGGGAGAGAGGAGGTGGAGGAAGTAGAGGCTACATCTCCCTGTGGACTGATTCAGAAGAAACGTTGGACTCTGCTTCTCTCTGCTCCTTCTGCCTTTGCTGGTAAATAGATACAGGCCGCCCTCTTCTGGCTGACTCCATATTACCATGACATTTAATTTGTACAGCCCTTTGCTCTTCTCCTGATCATGACATCAGTCTAATCTGGATGCTTCAGCTGTGATACTATAGAGGTCTCAGGGGGAATGCTAGAAAACTGCACACTTGGTTCTCTTCTCCATTCAAGATTTGTTTAAGCCCTCAAATCCTTTAGGTTTCTTGTGGCTTGTATTTTGAGCATGTCCTTGCTTTCCTCTGAAGGTTAAAGGATTATCTGCATTGGTTAAGGTTTTTTTAAATGGGTAATAATCCCTTAAAGGGACTGTCATTCTTCAATCAATGTAAAAGTTGTGTTTATGGATAAATAAATAATATCACTCTGCTTTTTGTGAAAAAGCTCTTTCATCAAGTTGTCATCAAGCGTTCCAAAAACATCAGTGTGAAACAGGTTGAATCTTAAGTTGATAAAGTTGATAACATGCTTTTGCTATTTGTCCTAAAAGAAGAAACCAAACGTGTCACTCAGAGAACGTTTGTTCAGTTCAGATTAATTTCCTCCTCTGAGGCGTTTTGGTGAATTCAGGCTCTGCTCCGAGTGTCTTTTTGAAAGATGCTGATCCTGGTTCAGTTCACTTGGCTCATTCAAGAAAGGCTTTTCACATTAAAAGAAACCTTTATGAAACAGTTGGTTGACAGAAAGAAAAACACACACAGGTGGGATGTTTTTCTTCTACCAGCTGAGTTGTAAGGACACTGTGAGAGGAAATGAGTTCACAAAGATTCAAACGTTGTCAGTTTGAATCTCAGCAACATCAACGAAAGCTGCAAAAGTGACGCAACGTTTCCGATGTTTGTCTGTTCCTTTGTGACCTTTTTAAACCTGGACACACAAACATGTACTTAAACACAGCACTTGAGTAAATGTGCTTTGTTTATATTCTGAAAGTAGTTTTATGTGTTTTACTGAGACTTCCATGTGGAAAATGAACATCTTCTAATCAAAGTGAAGGGACTGAGTAGGAGATGGTGGAATGAATTATGAAACAGTTCTGCTAATGTGAAAAATGCATCATGATGTCAATTTTCTATTTCTGAATTGGAAGATAGGTCTGAAATGTGTCATGTGTCTATTAGGGTGAATATGTAGTGTGTGCTTGGTGAGGTTTGTGTCAGCTCTGTGTTCACTGGTCTGTGTCTCCTCAGCAGCTGCAGAAGGTTCCTGCTGGAACAGCTCAGCTTCTCTGCAGTCTGACTGAGGGAGGTTTTTGTACGACGACAAATCACTGTGTGAACACACTGCCAGTGTGGTCACTCTGACAGTAATAAACTGCTGCATCTTCAGCCTGAACTCCACTGATGGTCAAAGTGAAGTCAGAGCTGCTTCCACTGCCACTAAACCGAGATGGTGTTCCTGATTGACGTGTGCTAGCTGCATATATCAGGAGCTTTGGAGGCTGTCCAGATTTCTGTTGATACCAGGACAAATGATTATTATTGTGAACAGGTCGACTAGTCTTACAGGTGAGAGCGACAGTGGATCCTGGAGTAGATGTCACTACTGGAGGCTGAGTCACAGTCACCTGACCGCTGCATCCTGCAGGACAAAACAAATCATTCATTCATCGGCAGAAGGAAAGGAGAGAAAAGGCCAGGCGTCGTGTTTGAGATGTTGCCGAGCCAACGAACCTGTAAACCAGCAGCAGGCCAGCGTCCAGATGAGGATGGTGATGAGAGTCATGGTGGTTGTGGTCTCTGCTGTGTTGACTGACAGATCTGAGTCCTGCAGTGTTGAACTCACAGGACTATAAAGCTTCTCAGTTCACTGGAGGATCAGCTGACGATGCAAAGCCTCCTCTCTATGGAAATGATTTCTCTGCTCTCAACAGACTGAAGGCAACGTGGGACATGAAATCAGGAGCTAACTATTAGCTGGTGTGTTTTTCCACGTGTGCTGTCACGGAGAGTATGTGTTGCTTTGCTACTATATAAAAGTAATGTTCATGCTGTAGTTATAACAAGGTGTGATGGATATTTCTGTACATTTGTGTTATATGCTGTACATGTGCAGCGCAGCTGCGTCATTGTGCGCTGCTGGTGTTTAATATTAATATGTAGCCTGTTAAGGACAACATTGATGTGTACTTGAAATATGCTTGAATGTGAATGTGATGTATATGATTTGATGTCATTTAGACTAGTTCATGACTTAATATTAATCATAAGTCATGGTTTAAAAGCTAAGCATTCATGAGTTGAATACTACTGAATTATAATAGTATTTTGAGAGTTTGTTATGATATTCATTATGGCCATAGATTGAATTCATGACATAAGAAGTAATAGCCTTGTTTTACACAGGCTAGGTTTTTCCTGGGATCACTTGATTTGGATTTGGATTCTGAATTCTCCTTGACGAAGGAGAATTAGAGCTGATACAGGGTTTATCCTGCAGGAAGGATCACCTATCCTTTCTTTCACACTTGGAGTTCACCGGTGTGGTAGGACTTCTGAATGACTAAACTTGAATATTTTCTTTTTGTTGACTAACTGACTTATTAAAGGACCTTGTATTCTGGATTGAAGACACTTTGACTGCATTCTGGATTGAAGACACTTACACTGCATTCTGGATTGAAGACACTTAGACTGCATTCTGGATTGAAGACACTTAGACTGCATTCTGGTTTGAAGACACTTACACTGCATTCTGGATTGAAGACACTTAGACTGCATTCTGGATTGAAGACACTTACACTGCATTCTGGATTGAAGACACTTAGACTGCATTCTGGATTGAAGACACTTACACTGCATTCTGGATTGAAGACACTTACACTGCATTCTGGATTCAAGATACTTACACTGCATTCTGGATGAAGACACTTTCACTGCATTCTGGATTGAAGACACTTAGACTGCATTCTGGATGAAGACACTTAGACTGCATTCTGGATTGAAGACACTTACACTGCATTCTGGATTGAAGACACTTAGACTGCATTCTGGATTGAAGACACTTACACTGCATTCTGGATTGAAGACACTTAGACTGCATTCTGGATTGAAGACAGCACCGAAAAGCTGAACTTAAAAAGGACCACGAACATTAAAGGACACAACAGCGGGACACTTTATTGTATTCTAAGTGAGCTGTGTGTTTCATGGGATTGTTGTTGTGTGTTAAACCGTGAAAGCGCTGTAAAATTATTAATGTTAAAATTGTCGTGCCAAATACAGTGGTATTGTTTAATTCCTCTGTGATAACTGGTTGAAAAGGGGAACTATTTTATTTTCAGTTTTCAATACATTTCATATGTTTTAGTAAAGGTTATTGCCTATCACTTATCTTGTCTGGTGCTTCCATGTGTGGTAAATGTGTCACTTAGCTCCTCCCAAAACTAGAGCAACTGTTACTTACAAAGATTAGGTTATCACGGTTACAAATAGGACTATGGAATGTAGTGGTTTTATAACTACTAGTACTACTCCCTGAAGGTAATGAAAGCTAATGGTCGTATGTATTCTTGTGAAGCTGTCTGTGCAAAGTGAGCCATCAGCTTGTTTTGAGCCAGCTCACCTGTAGTGAATAGACTTGATTAGAGGGAAGGAGGAGCCACAGTCAGAACTTGCGGTAAATTGAGCACTTAAAAGGCTGTCACTACAGCGTCAGCTGCAGCGTCGGGCCATCCGAACGAAGACAGCTGAACAAAGACACAGGGAGTCTATCTGTGGGAGTCCACCGAGGAAGCCCATTGAGGCAGGTATAACATCTCAACCCCCCCCCCCCCCTCGCAGCCATGTGTCTTATCCCAGTCAGGACATCGCACTGGAGAAGATTTTACCGAAGTCCCTTCACTCGAGGCTGTAACCCATCCAATCTCTGCTACCCACCACTCTCCACCGGACTCCAACTTGAAGTACTAGGGGGGCTGTGGAACTGCCAGTCTGCAGTCAAGAAGGCGGACACCATTTCAGCCTATGCCTCCCTGCAGTCTCTCCACTTCCTGGCCCTCACGGAGACCTGGATCACCCCAGAAAACACTGCCACTCCAGCTGCCCTTTCAACTGCCTACTCGTTTTCACACTCCCCAAGACAAACAGGGCGAGGAGGAGGAACTGGGCTCCTCATCTCACCCCGATGGTCCTACCAGGTCCTTCCTCTGGACCACCTACCCCGATCTACGCTTGAATTCCACGCCGTCTCTGTCACCCTTCCTTTCAAACTCAACATCATAGTGATCTATCGCCCACCCGGTCCTCTTGGTGACTTTTTGGATGAGATGGATGCCCTCCTGAGCTGCTCCCCTGATGATGGCACACCACTCGTCGTCCTCGGTGACTTCAACATCCACCCGGGAAAGCTGCATTCATCTGAATTCATTGATTTCTTCTCCGCATTTGACCTTACACTCTCCCCCTCTCCACCCACTCACCGGGCCGGGAACCAACTTGACCTTGTCTTCACACGATCCTGTGGCATCTCAGCACTCTCTGTTACCCCGCTCACCGTGTCCGACCACCACTTTGTGACTTTCTCCCTCCCCATGGAGCCCACCACATCCCTCCACTCTACGCCTCGAATGGTCACCAGCCGCCGCAACCTGAAATCCCTCACTCCCTCCGCTCTCTCCTCAACTGTTATCTCCTCGCTCCCATCCTCGGAACAGTTCTCCTTAATGCCTACTGAGGAAGCCTCCTCGATCCTGATGTCCTCACTCTCCTCTTCTTTGGACACTTTCTGTCCCCCAATCTCACGACCGGCGCGATCATCTCCCCCCCCTCCCTGGCTGTCTGAATCTCTGCGAACCAACAGATCATTGTTGCGAGCGTCAGAGAGAAAATGGAAGAAATCGGGCCAGCACGAGGACCTTGCTCACTACCACCTCCTCCTCTCTGACTTCACCTCAACTGTTTCGGCAGCTAAATCTGCCTTCTACCTGGCAAAGATCAACTCTTCTGCCTCCAACCCCAGGAAACTCTTCTCCATGTTCTCTTCCCTCCTCACCCCTCCTGCCCCTACCCCCCCTTCCTCCCTTACTGCCGATGACTTTGCAACTTACTTTACCAAGAAAGTAAATGACATCAGCTCCTCATTCAAGCCTATTCCCTCCCAGAAGACATCTCCCCCAACTCTCAACTCGGATGGTCTTACCAGCTTTAGCCCCCTCACCTCTGAAGACGTTCACGCACTTGTTACATCTAACCGTGCCACCACCTGCTCCCTTGACCCGATTCCCTCCTCTCTTCTCCAGGACATCTCACACGACATCTTGCCATTCCTCACCACCCTGATCAACTCCTCCCTCACCTCAGGTGTCATTCCAGCGGATTTTAAGACCGCTATCGTGAAGCCTCTCCTTAAAAAACCCACCCTAGATGCTACTGACATCCAAAGCTACAGACCTGTATCTCTTCTTTCATTCCTCTCTAAAACCTTGGAACGTGCCGCCTACAACCAACTGTCATCCTATCTCTCACGGAACAACCTCCTAGACCCTAATCAATCAGGATTCAGGACTGCTCACTCCACTGAGACGGCCCTCCTCACAGTGACCGAGTCCCTGCGAGACGCCAAAACATCATCCAACTCCTCCGTTCTCATTCTCCTTGACCTATCTGCTGCATTCGACACAGTCAACCACCAAATTCTCCTCTCCACTCTGGCTGAACTTGGCATATCCGACTCTGCTCTCACCTGGTTTACATCATACCTGACAAACCGCACCTTTCAGGTCACATGGAATGGCTCTATGTCCAAACCCTGTTCTCTGGACACGGGTGTCCCTCAAGGCTCAGTATTAGGACCGCTTCTGTTCTCATCGAGATCCTGCAGATTCGCCCTCTACAATATCCGCAGGATTCGGACCTTCCTCACAAAGGATGCAACGCAGCTCTTGGTCCAAGCACTGGTCATTTCCCGCCTTGACTACTGCAACTCTCTCCTGGCCGGACTCCCGGCCTATGCGATTAAACCATTGCAGCGTATCCAGAACGCTGCAGCACGTCTTATCTTCAATCTACCCAAATTCTCCCACGTGAGCCCCCTCCTCCGTGACCTCCACTGGCTCCCTGTTGCAGCACGCATCCAATTCAAGATGATGACACTGGCCTTCAGGGCCATCAATGGAACGGCACCTGTCTACCTTCAAACACTGGTCAAACCTCATGCCCCGAAGCGAGCACTTCGCTCCTCGACTTCAGCTGGCCGGCTGGCACCACCATCGCTGAAATCAAACAAATGTCGCTCAGCAAAGTCCAGACTCTTCTCTGTTCTGGCGCCTCAGTGGTGGAACGAACTCCCGACTAATGTCAGGACAGCTGAGTCATTTGCCATCTTCCGAAAAAGGCTCAAGACTCACCTGTTCAGACTTCACCTTGACTCTACATAGCATGACCCACTAACACCCTCCCTCGACATCCCCCCCCCCCCCCCCCCCCCCCCAAAAAAAAAAAAAAAAAAATACCCTTACCTATAGCACTCTGATCTTAGCACTGTTGCTTGTGAAATACTTTACTCAGATGAGGACCTAACACTTGTTCTATTTTTAGCTCTTACTGCATCGGCAACGATACGTCGTGGTTTCTTTGTTTCCTTCTCTTGACAAATGTACTTATTGTAAGTCGCTTTGGACAAAAGCGTCTGCTAAATGACCTAAATGTAAATGTAATGTTTATTTGAAGAGAAAATATTATATTTTGAGGATGAAATTAATTGGATTTTTAAATCATATCTAATAACTTATTGTAAAAGTCTGAGAAGAATTGAACCTCCCCAGCTCACTCTCAAAGAGACTGAATGAACTGATAAGAATATGAGTTTAAAACTGCATGTGGAAGAGCGTCTGTGAGTCTGTTTCAGTTTTATTTAGAGTCATTGTGGTTCTGCTTGGTGACTCTGCTTGGTGTTGTGTTCACTGGACCAGTTATTCTCATCACCGTCTCTTCAACAACCCTCTGCACCTGCAGCAGGCCGTTCTCACTTCAGTCACACTGAAGGAGGTTTTTGTACGGCTCTAAATCACTGTGTGAACACACCGCCACCATGGGCACCCAGACAGTAGTAATCTCCAGCATCTTCAGCCTGAACTCCACTGATGGTTAAAGTGTAGCGAGAACCAGATCTACTGCCACTGAATCGAGACGGCGTTCCAGAGAAGAGACCTGATGTAGAGTATATAAGAAGTTTGGGAGCCTGTCCAGGTTTCTGAAGGTACCAACTGAGATCAGCACCAATATCTGAGCTCCCCGTGGCGGTGAGTTCCACAGTCCCTCCAACACTAACAGACTTGGATTTGTCGGCCTGAGTCAGAAATTTTTGGGCAGAAGTCTCTGAAATGAGAAATGAAATGAGATTTTGAGAATGAAATGGAATAGCCAACAACATGCAGCAGCAGTCTAAATTATAACAATCATACAGAGATTAAGACATGAAGAAAATAGCACGCAAACATGAGAAGAAATCAGCTGCAAAAATGATCACATATGTTTTCAAAACCTCTCACCCTGACTCAGAAAACCCAGCATGACAATCAGAGTTATTGGCAAAATCATCCTGAAGCAGTTTTCAATGTGAGTACGAGAAAACAGTTCAGACTCACGGTGACACGAGAACTTAAAACTGCGAGGAGCAGCGATGCATTCAAATCATGCAAAACCCGTTTGGGCCCAGCTGTGGTTGTGGAAGTGAAAGGGAGAGAGGAGGTGGAGGAAGTAGAGGCTACATCTCCCTGTGGACTGATCCAGAACATGAAGAAACTGGTGACTCTCTGTTTCTCACCTCTCTGCTGTTTCTGTCTTTGTCAACTTTCCCAAAGGCCTTTGCACTGATAAATAGTTGCATGCTGCCCTCTGCTGGCTGTTAATGGAGATGCTCCAGATGTGACACTGATGGATTTAGGGGATCAATCATGTGTGAAGGGTTAACGATCCCTTTAGAGGCTTTAATTCTTCAAACAAATTCAGGGCTTCATCCCAAAGCTGTGTGTATGGATTACATTTACATTTACATTTACATTTAGGTCATTTAGCTGACGCTTTTGTCAAAGCGACTTACAATAAGTACATTTGTCAAAAGAAGGAAACATAGAAACCACAACGTATCATTGCCGATAAAGTAAGAGCTAAAAATAGAACAAGTGTTAGGTCCTCATGTGAGTAAAGTAGTACCTTAAGAGCAACAGTGCTATGATCAGAGTGCTATAGGTAAGGGGTTTTTTTTTTGGGGGGGGGGGTGTTAGTGGGTCATGCTATGTAGAGTCGAGGTGAAGTCTGAACAGGTGAGTCTTGAGCCTTGAGGACTCTGCTGTCCTGACATTAGTCGGGAGTTCGTTCCACCACTGAGGACCAGAACAGAGAAGAGTCGGGACTTTGCTGAGCGACATTTGTTTGATTTCAGTGATGGTGGTACCAGCCGGCCAGCTGAAGTAGAGGAGCGAAGTCCTCTCTTCGGGGCGTGAGGTTTGACCAGTGTTTGAAGGTAGACAGGTGCTGTTCCATTGATGGCCCTGAAGGCCAGTGCCATCGTCTTGAATTGGATGCGTGCTGCAACAGGGAGCCAGTGGAGGTCACGGAGGAGGGGGGTCACATGGGAGGATTTGGGTAGATTGAAGATAAGGCGTGCTGCAGCGTTCTGGATACGCTGCAATGGTTTAATCACAGAGGCCGGGAGTCCGGCCAGGAGAGAGTTGCAGTAGTCAAGGCGGGAGATGACCAGTGCTTGGACCAGGAGTTGCGTTGCATCCTTTGTGAGGAAAGTCCGAATCCTGCGGATATTGTAGAGGGCAAACCTGCAGGATCGGGCCACAGCAGTGATGTTGGGGGTGCAGGATAGTTGGTCATCGATAGTTGGATTATGAACTCATATTCTGCTTTATATGTCTCTGCTCTATTTTGTTACTGATTTTATAATATATGATATTATTGTAAGCTCCTATGTGTCAGGACTGGACTTGAAGGAGGACTCAGGCGCAGAGTGAGGACAGCAGAACCAAGCTTTTATTCGCAGACTTTGCAAGATTCCAATAAACAGAGTGACAACGAAATTCGGCTATGAAATGCTTGATCCCTGACTTCAGGAAAAAGGGAGAGACGGGGAAGGGAAAGGGTAGGCAGCGGACGCAACAAACACCAAAACGGAAAAGCGCTCCGAAGGGGAGGATACAAAATAAAAGGCTAACTAATCGTCTACTCTAGCGAGGACTAATCTATGAACTTTAATAAACAGAAAACGCTCCAAAAGGGAGGATACGGGGCTACAAAAGGATTAACTACTCTCACTCTATGAATAACTCTAGAACGGAAAAACTCTCCAAAAGGGAGGGCACGAGGCTACGAAAAGGAATATCAACACTTACACTAGGAAGAACTCAAGAACAGAAAACGCTCCAGCAAGGGAGGAATATAACAATATCGCTAACAGGGCTAAAGAACAGAAAACGCTCCCAAAAGAGGAGGACAAAAACTACGACGAGAATACAAACTAAGGTAAATCACTACTACGAGAATATCTAACTATGAACCTGGAACTTAAAACATTACAAAACCAAAAATCACTCGTCTTCAGGAAAACCTGAAACTCTGGAATATACAAAACTTGGTCGAGAACGATAGCTGTGGTCAAGGGCTGGACGTATACGTGGGACGAAACACTCTGGCAAGGAGACAGGGGAAGACACAGACTATATAGACATCAGGGAGGGGAGCACAGGGGACAACAATCAGGGATTAGGGATGACGTCAGACCGGAGACACATGAGGAAGAGCAAGTGACCTGAAACGAGATGTGACAGGTAGACTTCCCCCTCCCCCTTCCTGTTTCAGCCACACCTTGCAATCAGTGATTAGTGCCAGGTGACCTAATCACTTAGTTCTTTGTTCAAAGATAGCTGCAAGCAGCCAGCAGCAGGCTTGCTTCGCTCTGTCCCAACACCACATTGCTTTAGGGATGCTAATGTTCAACTAAGGTATGTAGTTTTTGTAGTCTGTCACAGACATACTGTTGGCTCTTTCTTTATGAGGTACCTCCCTGGTGTCTGCAGGTGTTTGCGGTAACAAGAGAGCTAAAGCAAGGTAGTGGTGGCGTCTCCTCCATTCCCCCACGCAGTGCGGCGGTAGTGAGAGGAGTGTGGTGCACTTAGTGCCAGCCCATGCACATACGTTGTTTGGTGTAACTTGCAACCCTCAGGTATGCAGTTTCTTTATTGTATTTAAATGTTCAGTTTGGGATAATGGACTGTGGCTGTGGAGATGTTGCATATTATATGCCCCCTTGAACGGATTAATATACATGCCTTTCATACTAGGAATGGGAATATGATTGAGAACACCACGTGATCCAATTGTGGTTCTGGCAAAGGAGGAGCTCTGGCTACTGCTGTTTTTGCCCACCTTTTTCTTATTGATTTTTTGTATTTATTTCTCTGGTCGCCTTGTTTTTGGTAACCTTTTGTTGACTATCAACTCTTGATATTTTGACCAGTTTCCTTGTTTATTTTTCTGGTTTATTTACCAGAATTTAGTTGAACTGTGTTGGAGAGAAGGCTTGTGGTGACTAAATATCTGAACCATTGACATTTTGAGTGGTGTTTTAGTGCCAGTGCAGGTGGGTTGTCATAGGCGTACAGGTGGGGGTCACTGGGTGCAGGGTCCCCCCCTTCTGGGTCTATTGCATGCAACTTTGCTGTGTCCTCTTTTATAGTAGAAGTGAGTTTTAAATGCCTCCATATAAAATGCATGACTAACCTGTGTGTCTTCTGCTTTGCAGTGTGAGCGGCTTGTTCTTTATGGTGCCTGGTGATGGTGACCCCCCCCCCCCCCCTTCCCCCTTTCCCTTCACGTACTCCCTCCTGTGGGTCTCTCTGACACCCTCTCCCCTGCACTGGTAACCTTTTCTTAGCATTTAGGATTTTGAAGTATATTTTTGTAATAAAACAATTGACTTTTAACATCTCATCTTTTAAAAATCTTTATTCATTAGAGCCACCAATTGTTCTGCTGTCTAAATAAAAAGTAAAAAGGTGTTTGAACTGGAACTCCCATCTCTGCTCCTTTTCTCTGTATTAGAACTTGTGTGCTAAGTTGGTATTCTCTGGGTGAAATTCCCAGAGTGGCGTTGTCACATTTGCTGGCAGGGGCTTACAGCAGCCCTCGCCACAGAGGAGAGTGACTTTTCAAAATAAAACATAAAATTCACAAGACAGAAAACCCAAGACAGGACACCCCTCACCGCTGTGTGACACTATGGGTTTCATGCCTCTCCTTGTTTTGTCTCCTCTGTTTCTGTTGTGCATTTTAATTGTGTTAAATGAATCAAATCAAAAATATTATTCTGCTTTTTTTCTCCAATAGAAATTTGAATAAGTTTAACATCATCAAGCGTTCCACAAACATCCGTGTGAAACAGGTTCAATTAGTTGCAGCTCTGACACATTTCAGCTGAGATTTGAGTCACTTCCTGTTAGGAAAGTTTATTTAAAAAATATTTGACTCTTCATCCTAAAAGAAGCAAGAAGTTTTGTCCAGTTGGGACTGATTTCCTCCTCTGAGACGTTTGATGAATTGTCTTCATGATACAGACTGATTTTTGATTGATTGATTAAATGTATTATTGTGTCATGCATAATCAATATGCCCAGCCCACAAGGGCTTACAAGACACCAATATTACACAACAAAAAGACCAGAAACCCAAAGTAGATGCTTAACAACACTAATACTAACAAAATAAACCATCCTGACGTTTCTTCCAGGCTTTTGCAACAAAAGAGGCTAACTTAAAAACATTGAAATTAAACAACCCTTCAATCCTGTCATCATCAGTGCTCCAAAACATTTCAGGATACTGAATAAACATTTAGTTGAAAAAAGGTATTCTCAGCTCATCATAAAAAGGACAATATAAAATCAAATGAGATTCATTTTCTACCTCTCCTAAGTCACAAAGTTCACAAAGTCTGTGTTCCTCTGGGATGTTTTTAAATCTGCCGACTTCAAGGGCCAGAGGAAGGATTCCTGTTCTTAACTGAGCACACAAGGATCTTTGATTTCTCCCTAAGTTTGCTTTTACATTAAATTCAGTAGCATAGTTATGTTTGATTTGAATATATGTTCGATATTTCGGTTTTAACAAGATGTCATTTAACCACTTTTTTTCAAATCCAAAGAGTAACTTTTCTCTAATTGTGTTTCCACTGCATGATAAATTATTTCTATAGATATACTGTAGTTCAGCTTCTCTGAAGACAGCATGAAGCTCTGCAGCCCATGGACCATTCTGAACTTCACTCCAAAGGAAAACCTTCTTACTGATCCTATTATCTGACATATTAATGAAACGATTCCACAGTCTAATCATTTCACATTTCCTCCTTATTGATCCAGGAATCCAACCCATGTCACCCTGAGCAGCAGATTTATGAATGCCCAGAAAACAACGTATAGCTCTGTTTTGTACTGCATCTGAAATGGACCTTTCTTTAAATCCCCATATCCCTGCAGCATAATTCATAATAGGAGAAACACATGCATCATACAGTTGAGAGTAAGTGGAATATCCCAGGTCTTTACATATTTGTAACTTGTTAACAACAGACCCCAAAGCTCTGCTAGCTGAACCAGCCAAGAGTTTAATTCCATTTTCCTAAGTCATAAATTCATCAAGAGGGAATCCCAAATATTTGTACTCAGATTCATATTCCAATGTCATGTTCCAGAAAGTGAAAATGTTCCCACTTCTTGGAACCCTTTTTTTTTCTTCCAAAAATGAATTATCTGTGTTTTACTCTGATTTATTGACAGCCTCCATCTGTAACACCAGGTCTTTAATAAATGTAACATAATCTGTAAATCATCTTCTGATTCAGCCAGCAGCGCAGTATCATCTGCATACAGCAAAATACCCACAGTTAAGTCCTGGTTCAGTTTATCAGGATCATTCAAGACAGGCCTTCCTGTCTGCTTTTGTTTAACGTTACACTCTCTTCAGGAGCTGATCATGTGACCTTCACCTGCATATTACACATGATGGAGGAAACCTGTCTCCTGCATTTTAACGGTCTGTTTGCATTTAATTAAAAGATGATGCATTTTAAGGGATAACAAATACTAAAAAGGTAAACACTTCTTTAAAAGTATAACATGTTTCAGGTCTCACTGCTTTTAGCACCAAGACACAAGAACAGACAGTAGTTTGTCTAAACAATGGTTTGACCTTTTTTTCAGATGAATTCAAAAACAATTTCCCTGAATTGGAGCAGAAACAACACGGTTGCAGCTGGAGGCCCGATCACTCTGAACCAAGGTTGGGCTGATAATGAAACTGGAGAAATATCTGAAAATGTTAAGAAATAATACTTTGAAGCAAGAGGCAGAGATCCCAGTAATGTGTGTGCTTGGTGAGGTTTGTGTCAGCTCTGTGTTCACTGGTCTGTGTCTCCTCAGCAGCTGCAGAAGGTTCCTGCTGCAGCTTCTCTGCAGTCTGACTGGGGGAGGTTTTTGTACGACGACAAATCACTGTGTGAACACCCGAGCACTGTTTATATAGTGGTAACTCTGACAGTAATAAACTGCTGCATCTTCAGCCTGAACTCCACTGATGGTCAAAGTGAAGTCAGAGTTCCTTCCACTGCCACTAAACCGAGATGGTGTTCCTGATTCAAGTGTGCTAACGTATCTTATCAGGAGCTTTGGAGGCTGTCCAGACTTCTGTTGATACCAGAACAAATAAGTTCCACCATTAACAGGTCGACTAGTCTTACAGGTGAGAGCGACAGTGGATCCTGGAGTAGATGTCACTACTGAAGGCTGAGTCACAGTCACCTGACCGCTGCATCCTGCAGGACAAAACAAATCATTCATTCATCAGCAGAAGGAAAGGAGAGAAAAGGCGAGGCGTCGTGTTTGAGATGTTGCCGAGCCAACGAACCTGTAAACCAGCAGCAGGCCAGCGTCCAGATGAGGATGGTGATGAGAGTCATGGTGGTTGTGGTCTCTGCTGTGTTGACTGACAGATCTGAGTCCTGCAGTGTTGAACTCACAGGACTATAAAGCTTCTCAGTTCACTGGAGGATCAGCTGACGATGCAAAGCCTCCTCTCTATGGAAATGATTTCTCTGCTCTCAACAGACTGAAGGCAACGTGGGACACGAAATCAGGAGGAATACGGCTCGGATGAACAACATGGAGGATCTTAATGGAACAGAGGAAAACACTCACATTAAAAGTGCAGTTGAGGATTTAAGGATACGTTTGTGTTCACTGTGGTTGGTATGAAACGTTTGTCTGCTGTTCATTTACTGACAGGATTTAATGCAAATCTATCAGATATTTCACTTTTTCATCATATGATTTTGTAAATCATCATTATCTATAAGCATCATGTTCATTTAACCATGTATGAACTTAAATAAGACTGAAAATATGACTTATGAGGAGTCTGTTATCATTTCTCTCTGGAGTAGAAAAGTAAAAAAAAATCATATAATCAATCTTTATTTTTACATTAAGTTTAAGTCCATATAATTTGAAAGATTTTGTATATTCAATTAAATATAATTATTTCTATATTAATAGAAAAAGTGTTTTCAGTGGATAGATTTGTCTCTCAAATTTAAAAATATGCTATAAAATTGATAAAAAAAACATGTAGAAGTTGAAGGAATAGGAGATAAATCATGACTTAATAAAAATAAATGATTAATTATGCATTCTAACTATAAAATCACTCTGTTTTCAGTGGACAGATGCTTGTTCACAGTGCAGGAGGTTTTTGTACGGCCACTTAACGAGGTTGTATCACTGTGGTGGACTTTTGGTGGAGGAACCAAACTCATCGTTAACAGTAAGTATCACAGATTTATGATTTCTACAACGTTCAATATTATAATCGCTTTGTCAAAGTAAATTTGATGAACCAAATCATTATTTTGGATCATTTATACTTTTTGGATATTTATTATTCATTAATCTAGGCTGATATTGGAGTTTAGGAAAACACTGCATATTATTTTCCTATTATAGATGATGTTTTGGTGAAGTAGATGCAGTATTTTATTTTGTAACATTGAAACATCTGTTAGTGTGTTAGCTGTACGTTATAAAATCTAATGTTGATCCAACAAATAAGAGGGTTTATTGTACATTCAGTGTCGCTGCAGTTTGTGTTCACGGTTCGTTGGTTCAAAGTGATGAAAAGGAAGTGAAACAGACAGATGTCAAAGTCTTTCACTGCTTACAGTTTACAGATGATTAATGAAACTTTTCTATTCCAATGACTCCTCAGTCACATTGTATATGATTCTATAATGATTTAATGAGGAGAGCCGCAGGAGAAGATTGGTTCCTGTAAATGACAGAACTCCAGTCAGCGTTGTATTTGTTAAATCCTCCCTCCATCCCATGTCTCTGTGTGACCACAGCATCATGCACACAGCTAACCCTCAGTAACGTCACCTCTGTCATGTTCAGCTGTCTTTCCTACAGTGGAAGTTAATCTGCTCCTCGTGTGTCTCTGCTCTCCCCTCCAGCTGGCTCCATGATCCGGCCCTCAGTCTCCCTGCTTCCCCCCTCCTCTGAGCAGCTCTCTGGGGGCTCGGCCACGCTGGCCTGCCTGCTGACCGGCTACTCTCCTCAGGGAGCCGTGGTGAGCTGGGAGGTGGACGGCACCGAGGTGACGGAGGGGGTCCTGAGCAGCTCAGAGGAGGAGAAGAGCGGACTCTACAGCAGCAGCAGCACCCTGAGCCTGGGCCAGGAGCGCTGGATGGCAGGAGACCTGTACTCCTGCAAGGTCCTCCATCACAACCACAACCAGATGCAGTCCCTCCACAGGAGCCAGTGTAAGGCCTAGAGGGTCTGGATGGAGGCCAGGACAGGAGCTCTGCATGGGGGGAGCAGGAGGAACACACCTGCTGCTCTGAACAATCTGAGGACAACGTTTGTAGAGGAAACTATAAAGCCTTGTGTGACTGCTGTAAAGTAGCTAGAGAGTAATGTGTGTAGCTCAGCAAGTAGATGTGTGCGTTTAATAACTGTCTTTTTATAAAGCGTTCACTGATGAATAACATGATGAAGTGTTTGGTGTTTTATTTTATTAACAGAAGTAAAGAATTAAATGGTTTCATATCAACTGGTTCTACTCCCTGCAGAAAATTAAAGTTTTAGATTCATCTTATAAAAATCGATATTTCTACATTACAATACAATAATACAGACATGTGAAACTGAGGGAGGATTCTGCAGAAACTTCACCTCCATCCATCAGACAGAGAAGACAGGACCCACACATGCAGACGGACAAGGTTGCAGTGCCGAGGCTCAGTGTTCAATAAACCAGTTCAGGTTCGGTACACAGGAAGGCAGTCGGTGAAGATAACGGCACAAACGTCCGAGAGGAAGGAAAGCTGATTTTCCATAATCTTCTTTATGTTCATTACTCTACGAAATAAACATTTTAAATGATTGATACATTCAAAAAGGTTATACCGTCCTAAAATAAAACTGTGGATTATAAGAAGTCAGTGTCTCTGTGATATTTGTATAGCACATTTCATCCACAAGCCAGACTCAAAGGGCTTCACATCATGACATGTCATACAATAAAGTGAAGAAAAAAGAATTAAAATAAAATAAAGGCAAAATTAAAATGCATTACAGAAAGACAAGGAGAATAAAAACATATTTGCAATCATTAAAAACAGTGCAGACATTAAAAGATTTAGCAGAAAGCTATGGTGAACATAAACGTTTTCAGTCTAGTTTTAAAAGTGGTCAGAGTTGGGGCAAGTCTTACATCTTCAGGAAGTTTATTCCAGCTATTTGTTGCATAGTGACTAAATGATGCTCTCCCGTGATTGTTGTTTACTCTGGGAATCACTAACAGATTGGTCTCAGAAGATCTTAGTGGTCTAGAAGTCTTATATAGTGGGAGCATATCAGTGATATACTTCGGCCCTAGACCATGTAGTGATTTATATGTGAGCAGGAGGATTTTGAAATCAATCCTCTGACATACAGGGAGCCAATGCAAGGATTTATGAATTGGTGTAATGTGCTCACATTTTTTGGTCTTTGTAAGAACTCTAGCAGCAGCGTTCTGAACAAGCTGTAGCTGCCTGACAGGTTTTTTCGGAAGACCTGCAAGGAGACCATTACAGTAGTCTAGCCTACTAGTAATAAAGGCATGTACAAGTTTTTCTAAGTCCTGTGCTGACATGAGCCCTCTAAGTCTTGCTACATTTTTGAGGTGATAGTAGGCTGATTTTGTTACTGATTTAATGTGACTGTCGAAATGTAAATCAGAATCCATAATAACCCCAAGATTTCTGGCTTTGTTTGAGGTTTTCAGGGACAGAGAGTGAAGGTGTTGAATTACTTTAAACCTTTCTTTTTTAGCACCAAAAACAATTATCTCAGTTTTGTCCTCATTTAGTTGTAGGAAGTTTTGGCACATCCAGTCTTTGACTTGCTCAATGCACTGGCACAGAAGATCTATGGGGCGATAGTCGTTTGGTGATAGTGCTACATAGATTTGGGTGTCATCGGCATAGCAATGGTGGTCAATGTTATTATTTTGCATGATTTGTCCTAGTGGGAGCATGTAGATGTTGAATAAAGTCGGCCCCAAGATTGAACCTTGGGGGACTCCACACGTTACATTGGTAGGTTCTGATACAAAGCCGCCAATGGAAACAAAATAGTTCCTATCTTGTAGATGTAGTGGTAGGAGGCACCACTGCCATATTGAACCCTGGGGTCTGCTGCACCACGCCCTCTCTGGCTTATTAGCCAATTGTTGCTCTAACTGAGGGGATAAAGGTAGGCTGTGTTTTTCCCCCTGACCTCTCGCTTCCTGCCTCTTCGGCCCGCCCACTTCCGGGTCGTTGTATTCGTCGCTCACATCGGAGTACAGGTAGGCGTACCTTTAGCGTGCTGTTGATGTATATTCATGTGCGTTTCGTTTAACCATAACTCTTTTATAGATCCGGCGTTTCTATCGCAATCGGGGCGATATACTGGGGTCGTTGACTGCTGCTGACCGGAACATAGTCTGCTGGTCGCATGGTGCGTGGTGGCCGTCTCCCCTGCCACGCCGACCCTTTTCACGCCTCTCCCTCTTTAGAAGGGACGCTAAGTGACTGGACTGAACTGGGGTTTTTTGGACGCTATCGTGACGTAAGGTGCCACGGCTACGTTGCCACCGCCGCTTCGCTGCCAGCCCGCTGCGGCTACGTTGCCACCGCTGCTTCGCTACCAGCCCGCTGCTGCTACGTTGACACCGCTGCTTCGCTGCTAGCCCGCGGCGGCTACGTTGCCACCGCTGCTTCGCTGCCAGCCCGCTGCGGCTACGTTGCCACCGCTGCTTCGCTGCCAGCCCGCTGCTGCTTCGCTGGTTTGGTTCGGGGTCCTGGCTGTTGCTCGTGTGGGACGTTACGAGCTTTGTCAGGACTCGCAGCCCCCTATTTGGACTGCGTGTGTGTGTGTGTGTGTGCGCGTGCGTGTGCGTGTGTGTGTGTGTGTGTGACCAAGGTTCGGTTTAATTGTTTTGTTTATCATTTGAATAATGGTATAATTTCTTTTGGGTAATTTCTTAGTAGTTTGGTTGCTTATTGTTTTGTTTGGGTAATTAATTGGTTTGTTTGGGGGAATTTATGGTAATTTAGTTTCATCAGGGATTTATTTGTTTCAATTGATTAATTGAGTTGGTATCTCTGGCCAGAGACTCTTTAATTTCCTTTTTCTTTTGTTTAGTTGATTTATTAATTTAAATTAATACTCTCATTTGTTGGTTGATTTGTTTGTTTGTTTGTTTGTTTTTCTTTTACTTTGAGCCCTTTTAATCGTGTTATCCTTTCTTCCCCCTAGAGCTGAAGGCCGACGGTGGTGGTGGTGGTCCCCTTGGGTGATGGTGATCCCCTTGTGCGTGTGATCCTCGTTTAAGATTTTCTTGGTGTGCACATCACGTTTTTGCTGTGTGAGTGGGGTGCTCTTCTTTTTGTTCTGGATTACACCTTCCCCCTGTTGACCCCTCTTCCAGTCGGTAAGCCTCAGCCTGCAACCCCCTTCTCAGTTGGGCTTCTTTTTGGTTATGAGCCGAGCCTTGTGATTTTAAATAATTATTACAATCAATAAAACCTTTGTGTAATCATTGAACTCCGTCTCCTGCCCTCCCTGAGCAAACGAACCTGTGTCCTTTAGTGTGCTAGTGATCCTTAGTATGGGTCCTTGGGCCCTAACCCAAGGTGGCGTTGTTGGCAACAGATCTCATACGTAACAATAGGAACAACCCCCGTGTCGCCACAAACTTGGCGTTGTCGGCAGGATTCCCTCAGTGGAGGCGGAGACGTGTGTTCTATGTCCTATTTTTTCCCTTTTTGTCTTTTTGGTTTTCAGATTGCCTGTGTGTGTGAATGAACTGCAGCAAAAGGCGAACCAGCGGTGAGTCCATTGTTTTCTTGTAGCCGTAGCATTAGTGCTCATAGCTTAGTTATAGTGCAAAAAAAATGGAGGGAGAGCTACAAGATTTGAGGGATTTGGTGGCCCAGTTGAGGGCTGAGAATGACGGGTTGCAGCAGGAACAGGCTGCGGCTGTGCCTGGTCCTAGTGCTGCGCCCTTCATTCCTGCTCAACCTCTTCCAGTACCATTCACTTCTACTGCTCCCGTAACAGAGCGGCTGGTCCTTGTACCCCGAGATAGGAAGTGTCCAGTGTTTAGGGGTAGATTAGGTATTGGGCTAGAGGAGTGGATTGAGGAAGCTCAAGCTTGCATGAGGGCTCGCCACCTGTCCATATTTGATCAAGCGTTCTTTCTGTTTGACCATTTAGAGGGAGAGGCGCGTGAAGAAATAAAATATCGCCCCACTGCGGATAGAAGTGATCCAGCTAGAGTTATTGCGGTTCTGCGAGAGCTGTATGGTTCTTCCGACTCGTACGTTGCTTTACAAGAGGCGTTTTTCTCGAGGCGACAGCAAGATGGGGAGACTCTTCAAGAGTTCTCCCTTGCGTTAATGAGTTTGATGTCTGCGGTGAAACAAAGCGCTCCTAGTGAGATGCCAAATGCTGATGTTTTGTTGCGCGATCAGTTTATCGAAAATGTTATTGATGGTTCCCTTCGCCGTGAATTAAAGCAACTCGTACGCAGGCAGCCTACAGTCTCTCTGCTGGATGCTCGGGCAGAGGCAATTAGGTGGGAGCGAGAGGGATTGCCAGGGGGTGGGCGTGGCCGAAGTCACTCAGTTCCTTCAACAATGGGCTTGCAGTGTGGTGTCCAGACTGCTTCTTCCGTGGCTGGCCCACCCCAGGCTTCAGAGCTGCAGGAGGTGAAATCAATGCTGAAGCTTCAACAGGAACAGCTTAACCGTCTCACAGAAACTCTTGCTCAGCTGCAGATCAATCAGCAGCGTAACCATTCTCCTTACCGTGGTCCGGTAATATGCCGGCGGTGTCAGCAGCCCGGCCACTTCGCCAGGGAGTGCAGAGGGGGCCGTGCCCCCCCTCAACCTTCAGTTTCTGCTTTTTCGCGGCCAGCTTCTCGCCGGGATCCCGCTCAGCATTCGGAAAACTAGCGCCCGTTGAACAGAGGAGCCAAAGTTCGAGGGGAGCTGCCACTGGCTCACCAGTTATGTTAAGGGATGGGGGAGAGACTAAGTTAATCAGTTCTTGTCCACACATGGATGTAGTTATGGGGGGAGTAAGGGTTCCTTGCTTAGTGGACACCGGGTCCATGGTGTCCACTGTCAGAGAAAGCTTTTTCCGACAGCACTTTGAGACTTGGGACCAAGAGAAACTTCAGTCTTGCCACTGGCTTCAGCTTCAGGCGGCCAATGGATTGCCCATCCCATACCTTGGCTACTTAGAGCTCGAAGTCAAACTCTGTGGTAGGACTTTGCCAGGGTGTGGGCTACTGGTTGTCAAGGACCCTCCGGCTGATGCATCTCCTCCGGCTCCAGGTGTCTTAGGGATGAACATCTTACGAAGATGCTGTAGCACCTTGTTCGGCGAACATGGCTCTGCCCTGTTCAATTTGCCCACCGTCACGGAAGCACCAAAGTCCGTGGTGCAGGCATTGCAGAGATGTCATCGAGCCTCTCTGACTTCTCCTTCTGATGTTATTGGCAAGGTCAAGCTGCGAGGCAAGAAAGCTTGCCGTATCTCTGGTGGCACTATGCAGCTCGTTCCAGCCACCTGTTCTGCCCAGTATTCTGGGACTACTGTGCTTTTTGAGCCCTTGGATCGGGGTCTTCCTGCTGGCCTGCTGGCGTCCCCAGCACTGGTTCAAGTTGAAGGAGGCACTGTGTATATACCTGTTGTAAATGTGGGCACTTCTGATGTGTTGCTTTACCCTCGTACAGAGGTTGGTGCTTTGCGTGAGGTTTGTGTGGTGAGCTTACCTTCTGGTGTTAAGGAGGTTCCATCTTACCTTGCCACCGTTGCATCCCAGGCTGTGCTTCCTATGCTGCAAGATCAAATAGAGGCAGTTGATTTGTCTGCTTGGTCTGCTGAAGAGCAGGAAGGAGCCCGACGTCTTCTTTGGAAATACGCTCCTGTCTTTTCTTCTCACGACGGCGACCTGGGTTGCACAAACCTAATAACACATGAAATCCCACTTATCGATGACACTCCCATCCGTCAGCGTTATCGGCGTATTCCACCCTCTGAATATGAAGTGGTCAAAGAACACATCAACCAGCTGCTTGATGCGCAGGTCATTCGGGAGAGCTGCAGTCCGTTTGCTTCACCAATTGTGTTGGTCAAAAAGAAGGATGGTAGCCTGCGCTTGTGCGTTGACTACCGGCAACTTAACAGGACCCGAAAAGACGCATTTCCTCTTCCTCGGATAGAGGAATCACTGGATGCACTCACTGGTGCCCGCTGGTTTTCCACTTTGGATTTAGCCAGCGGGTACAATCAGGTCCCCGTGGCAGAGGCCGACCGACCCAAGACCGCATTTTGTACTCCTTTTGGACTTTTCGAATGGAATCGCATGCCCTTCGGGTTGTGTAATGCACCCAGCACCTTTCAGCGACTCATGCAACGGGTTTTTGGAGATCAGCAATGTCAGTCGTTACTCCTGTATCTTGATGACATTGTGGTCTTCTCCTCCACCTTTCAACAACATCTTGAGCGGCTGGAAGTGGTTCTACAGCGGTTACAACATGAAGCCCTGAAGGCAAAGCTGTCCAAGTGTTCATTCTTCCGACAAGAGGTGTGTTATTTGGGCCACATCATTTCGGCTGAGGGTGTTTCCACTGACCCAAGCAAGGTTGAAGTGGTAGCTAATTGGCAGCCCCCAACTACCATCTTGGAGCTTCGGTCCTTTCTTGGGTTCGCCAGTTACTATCGTCGCTTCGTCGAGGGCTTTGCCAAGTTGGCTGCCCCTTTACATCGTCTTGTCGCCGAGCTTGTGGGATCCAAGTCCAAGCGGTTGGAACACCGGGTTTCTGAAAAGTGGACAGAAGGACATCAGCAGAGCTTTGAAGCTTTAAAAACCAAGCTCACCACAGCTCCGGTCCTTGCATATGCCGACTTTTCGCTTCCGTTCATCTTGGAAGTCGACGCAAGTCATGGAGGCTTGGGCGCCGTGCTCTCGCAGGAGCAGGAAGGAAAAGTTCGGCCTATAGCATTTGCCAGCCGAAGTCTCAGACCGACCGAGCGAAATCCAGCCAATTACAGCTCTATGAAGCTGGAGTTTTTGGCACTGAAATGGGCTATGACGGACAAATTTCGTGAGTACTTGCTTGGCCACAAATGTATTGTCTTCACGGACAATAATCCGCTGAGCCACCTGTCATCGGCTAAACTTGGAGCCCTTGAGCAACGTTGGGTAGCCCAACTTGCGTCATTCAATTTTGAGCTCCGTTATCGCTCTGGCAAGAGTAACACAAACGCGGATGCGCTGTCTCGCTTGCATCCACCCAGAACTGTAGATCTGGAAACGATCATCTCGGGAACATCACTTCCTCAGCCCTTGAAACAGGCTCTCCAGGTCCGGGGGCCCACTGCCTGTCAGGCTGCTGTCCAGGCCTTGCCTCAGCATTTGCCTGTGGACATCGGAGAACTTCAGCGAGTTGACCCCGTGACCCAGGAAGTTCTTGTGTTTTGGCAGCAGAAACGATACCCAAATCATGAGGAACGCAAGCGGTTATCCCCACAAGCTTTGGCGCTCCTCAAGCAGTGGGGCCGTTTGCTTGAACAGGCTGGAGTGGTATACCGCCAAGTATCTCGCTCCGATGGGGGGGAAGCGGGCCTCCAGGTGCTCTTGCCTGCTGCGTTAAAGGACAAAGTCCTCATGGAGGTCCATCAAAACCATGGCCACCAGGGTGTAGGCAGGACTTTGGAATTGCTCAGGCAGCGGTGCTATTGGCCGGGGATGTCATATGATGTGAGGCGCTGGTGTCAAGCTTGTGAGCGGTGCCAAGTGGCTAAGGACTCCGGGCCACCAGTTCGTAGCTTCATGGGACATCTGCTTGCGTCGGAGCCTAATGAAATCCTGGCAATGGACTTCACCCTGCTCGAACCAACCCATAACGGGCTGGAGAATGTCCTCGTATTGACTGATGTTTTCAGCAAATACACTCTTGCCATTCCCACTCGTGACCAGCGCGCCTCTACAGTGGCACAAGTGCTCGTCGCAGAGTGGTTCTCGAAGTTTGGTGTGCCAGCGCGCATTCATTCCGACCAGGGTCGCAATTTCGAGAGTGCGCTCATTAAACAGTTGTGCAGTTTTTACAACATTGAAAAATCTCGCACCACACCGTACCATCCTGCAGGTAACGGTCAGTGTGAGCGTTTCAATCGCACTCTTCATGACTTGCTGCGCACTCTGCCTACTTCTCGAAAGCGTGAATGGCACTCTTGTCTACCTCAGGTACTGCACGCTTACAACACCACTCCGCACCATTCCACCGGGGAATCGCCGTTTTTCCTCATGTTTGGACGAGAGGCAAGGCTCCCCGTTGACTTCTTGCTGGGGAGAGTGCAGGATCCTGTTGGGGGGACAGTAAACGACTGGGTTCGGGAGCATCAGACCCGGCTACACTTGGCTTTTGAAGGCGTCCGGGACAGGCTGAAGGAGGCAGCCCAACGTCGGAAGGAAAACCATGATCGGTTTGTCCGGTCAGAGCCGCTTGTGGTGGGCCAGTCAGTGTTGTTAAAGCAGTTTGGTTGGACGGGTCGTCATAAGATCCAGGATAAGTGGAATCATGTGGTGCATCGGGTGATTAAAGCTCCCCACGGCAATGGTGCGGTGTATACAGTTGCACCAGAGGTCGACCTGGCCAAGGTCAAACGGGTACATCGAACACTGCTAAAGGTCATAGTTGAGACGGTTGCTACAGGCGACACCTTTGCTCCTCTTTCCATCTCACTTGACCGGCCTGCAGCACCTGAGAGCTCATCTGATGACGAGGACTTGATGGCTGTGGTAAGGGATACTGTTCCCCCACCAAGTGGTCACCTTGCTGGAAGAGTCCAACTGGTCCCTGCTTCGGTGACACCTGTTGCCTCGACAGTTCGGTTGCCTTCTGCTCTTTCAGCCCCTTTGGCTGCTCCCTTTTCTGGGAGTAGCGACACTGCTGTGCTGCATACGGCACCATTGCCCTTAGCACTTCCTGCCCTGTCGACGGTACAGCCACCTTCAGTCAGTACCGCTCCCCAAGCAGTCTTTCCTCCAGGGAATGAGGAAGCCGTCAGGCGACGGACAGCCCGATCGACAGCTGGCCAACACTCAAACCTCCATCGCTTACCTAGGCCCACCAATGAGGTTGTTCAGGCTGGGCCTTCAGCCGTTCAGTCAAATGCTGTCTCTGCTTTCTTTAGACCGTGGTCTTAGAGTTGGGATCCTTACTTAAGGAGCATCGTCGGGTCGACGATGAAAATGGGGAGGGTGGATTGTAGTGGTAGGAGGCACCGCTGCCATATTGAACCCTGGGGTCTGCTGCACCACGCCCTCTCTGGCTTATTAGCCAATTGTTGCTCTAACTGAGGGGATAAAGGTAGGCTGTGTTTTTCCCCCTGACCTCTCGCTTCCTGCCTCTTCGGCCCGCCCACTTCCGGGTCGTTGTATTCGTCGCTCACATCGGAGTACAGGTAGGCGCACCTTTAGCGTGCTGTTGATGTATATTCATGTGCGTTTCGTTTAACCATAACTCTTTTATAGATCCGGCGTTTCTATCGCAATCGGGGCGATATACTGGGGTCGTTGACTGCTGCTGACCGGAACATAGTCTGCTGGTCGCATGGTGCGTGGTGGCCGTCTCCCCTGCCACGCCGACCCTTTTCACGCCTCTCCCTCTTTAGAAGGGACGCTAAGTGACTGGACTGAACTGGGGTTTTTGGACGCTAGCGTGACGTAAGGTGCCACGGCTACGTTGCCACCGCCGCTTCGCTGCCAGCCCGCTGCGGCTACGTTGCCACCGCTGCTTCGCTACCAGCCCGCTGCTGCTACGTTGCCACCGCTGCTTCGCTGCTAGCCCGCGGCGGCTACGTTGCCACCGCTGCTTCGCTGCCAGCCCGCTGCTGCTTCGCTGGTTTGGTTCGGGGTCCTGGCTGTTGCTCGTGTGGGACGTTACGAGCTTTGTCAGGACTCACAGCCCCCTATTTGGACTGCGTGTGTGTGTGTGTGTGTGTGTGTGTGTGTGTGTGTGTGTGTGTGTGTGCGTGTGTGTGTGTGTGTGTGTGTGACCAAGGTTCGGTTTAATTGTTTTGTTTATCATTTGAATAATGGTATAATTTCTTTTGGGTAATTTCTTAGTAGTTTGGTTGCTTATTGTTTTGTTTGGGTAATTAATTGGTTTGTTTGGGGGAATTTATGGTAATTTAGTATCATCAGGGATTTATTTGTTTCAATTGATTAATTGAGTTGGTATCTCTGGCCAGAGACTCTTTAATTTCCTTTTTCTTTTGTTTAGTTGATTTATTAATTGAAATTAATACTCTCATTTGTTGGTTGATTTGTTTGTTTGTTTGTTTGTTTTTCTTTTACTTTGAGCCCTTTTAATCGTGTTATCCTTTCTTCCCCCTAGAGCTGAAGGCCGACGGTGGTGGTGGTCCCCTTGGGTGATGGTGATCCCCTTGTGCGTGTGATCCTCGTTTAAGATTTTCTTGGTGTGCACATCACGTTTTTGCTGTGTGAGTGGGGTGCTCTTCTTTTTGTTCTGGATTACACCTTCCCCCTGTTGACCCCTCTTCCAGTCGGTAAGCCTCAGCCTGCAACCCCCTTCTCAGTTGGGCTTCTTTTTGGTTATGAGCCGAGCCTTGTGATTTTAAATAATTATTACAATCAATAAAACCTTTGTGTAATCATTGAACTCCGTCTCCTGCCCTCCCTGAGCAAACGAACCTGTGTCCTTTAGTGTGCTAGTGATCCTTAGTATGGGTCCTTGGGCCCTAACCCAAGGTGGCGTTGTTGGCAACAGATCTCATACGTAACAATAGGAACAACCCCCGTGTCGCCACATAGATATGACTTGAACCAGCTTAAGACTGTGCCTGAGAGCCCCACCCAGTTTTCCAACCTGTCCAAAAGTATTGAGTGGTCGACAGTGTCAAATGCAGCACTGAGGTCTAATAGCATTAATATTGAAGTTTTGCCAGAGTCTGTGTTGAGACGGATGTTATTTACAACTTTAATAAGGGCCGTCTCGGTGCTATGAAAAGGTTGAAATCCTGACTGGAAGTTGTTGTGGCAGCCAGTTGAAGCCAGGAAGTGATTTAGTTGTTGGAGGACAACTTTCTCAATTATTTTACTTATGAAGGGTAGATTTGAAATTGGTCTGTAGTTGTTGATAATAGAGGCATCTAGGCTGGGCTTTTTTAGAAGAGGTTTAATGACTGCAGTTTTGAAGGCCTTTGGGAAATTGCCTGATTGAATAGAGTTATTAACTATTTGCAATACGTCTATTGATAGGCAGTCAAAAACATTCTTAAAAAAGTTGGTAGGTAAAGCATCGAGGCAGCAGGTGGATGATTTTAGATTTGTCACCGTTTCCACTAGAGTTTTAGAGTCTATGGCATTAAAGCTTGCCATCATTGTTGTTACTTTTGCCTGAACAGGGTGGTGATCCAACTTTTTTGTTTGAGATATTGATGGTGCGTCTGATGCCTTCAATTTTATTAGTATAAAAGAATGCAAACTCATTGCATTTCTGCGTGGAATGGAGTTTAGCTGGTATTTGTGTTGGGGGGTTGGTCAGTCTGTCAACAGTTGCAAATAGGGTTTTCGCCTTATTAGTGTTGTTGTTTATGATATTGGAGAAAAATGTTTCTCTCGCACTTTTTAAGACTAAATTGTAGGCCCGGAAGCTCTCTTTATAGATGTCATGGTGAATATGAAGTTTAGTACTCCGAGAGGATTCGTTCAGCCTTCCTGCCTCTCTTCTCTGGGCTGTCACAACAGCAGCTTTTCTCCAGTGTGCCTTTTGCTTACCAGAAATTGTTTTAACCGTAGCAGGTGCAATGACATCTATGACATTCAGAATTTTGGAATTAAAGATGTTTACAAGATCGTCAGCATGACATGGGTTTAGAGGTGGTAACGAGGAGATGGCATTTTTAAAGAGTACAACTAATAGTACTACTCCCTGCAGAAAATGAAAGCTAATAGTCGTATGTTTATTTTGCTGTGACATTTGAAGAGAATACTATATTTTGAAGAAGAAAATGAATGGATTTTTATATTATGACTAATAAATTGGAAAAATGTGCTAGTCTGAGAAGAATTGAACCTGACCATCTCACTCATAAAGAGACTGAATGAACTGATAAGAATATGAGTTTAAAACTGCATGTGGAAGAGCGTCTGTGAGTCTGTTTCAGTTTTATTTAGAGTCATTGTGGTTCTGCTTGGTGACTCTGCTTGGTGTTGTAATCACTGGACCAGTTATTCTCATCACCGTCTCTTCAACAACCCTCTGCACCTGCAGCAGGCCGTTCTCACTTCAGTCACACTGAGGGAGGTTTTTGTACGGCGACAAATCACTGTGTGAACACCCAAGCACTGTTTATCTTGTGGAGACTCTTACAGTAATAAACTGCTGCATCTTCAGCCTGAACTCCACTGATGGTCAAAGTGAAGTCAGAGCTGCTTCCACTGCCACTAAACCGAGATGGTGTTCCTGATTCAAGTGTGTGAGCGTATTTTATCAGGAGCTTTGGAGGCTGTCCAGATTTCTGTTGATACCAGAACAAAGCACTATCTCCACTACTATATGTGTAAACAGGTCGACTAGTCTTACAGGTGAGAGCGACAGTGGATCCTGGAGTAGATGTCACTACTGGAGGCTGAGTCACAGTCACCTGACCGCTGCATCCTGCAGGACAAAACAAATCATTCATTCATCAGCAGAAGGAAAAGAGAGAAAAGGCGAGGCGTCGTGTTTGAGATGTTGCCGAGCCAACGAACCTGTAAACCAGCAGCAGGCCAGCGTCCAGATGAGGATGGTGATGAGAGTCATGGTGGTTGTGGTCTCTGCTGTGTTGACTGACAGATCTGAGTCCTGCAGTGTTGAACTCACAGGACTATAAAGCTTCTCAGTTCACTGGAGGATCAGCTGACGATGCAAAGCCTCCTCTCTATGGAAATGATTTCTCTGCTCTCAACAGACTGAAGGCAACGTGGGACACGAAATCAGGAGGAATACGGCTCGGATGAACAACATGGAGGATCTTAATGGAACAGAGGAAAACACTCACATTAAAAGTGCAGTTGAGGATTTAAGGATACGTTTGTGTTCACTGTGGTTGGTATGAAACGTTTGTCTGCTGTTCATTTACTGACAGGATTTAATTAAATCTATCAGATATTTCACTTTTTCATCATATGACTTTGTAAATCATTATTATCTATAAGCATCATGTTCATTTAACCATGTATGAACTTAAATAAGACTGAAAATATGACTTATGAGGAGGCTGTAATCATTTCTCTGTCTGGTGTAAAAAAAAAGTTAAACAAAATTAAATAATGAATATTAATTGATTCAATAAGTTCCAAAAAAATTCCAAATATATATATCGTATTTGTAGATTCAATAAATTATATATATTTCTATATTAATTGAAAAAGTGTTTTCAGTGGATAGATTTGTCTCTCAAATTTAAAAATATGCAATAAAATTGTTAAAAAAACATGTAGAAGTTGAAGGAATAGGAGATAAATCATGACTTAATTAAAATAAATGATTAATTATGCATTCTTACTATAAAATCACTCTGTTTTCAGTGGACAGATGCTTGTTCACAGTGCAGGAGGTTTTTGTACGGCCACTTAACGAGGTTGTATCACTGTGGTGGACTTTTGGTGGAGGAACCAAACTCATCGTTAAAGGAGTCATCACCAGGAAATCGCAATTTCTCTTGTTAAAACATGCATATCTGTGTTTGACCTCAGTTGAAACTTGCCTGAAAGGCTGGAGTTTGAAAGTGGCGCCGTTTTTTCGCTTCTGCTCTTTTTCCGAACAGGAATAGCACACAAGGGTGTGCATTCCTAAAGCACGAGATTTTGATTCTGCGCCTTCGGTGACGTCACCGTGGAGGCTACTTGCATAAGCCCACCCCTCTTTCACCACCCAACCCCGCCCCGTCCGCTACCTGAAATCGCCGAAGCGCCGCCATTATGTTTTGGAGTCTGCATGCAGGCAAGCCCCCCCGGCTCTGTCCTTCCTGCGGCGAATCAACGCGCGCCTCATTACATATTATACAATGCACATCCGGACCAGTCAAAACCTCGCGCGTAATCTCGCGTGATAAAATCGCGGTACGAAAAAGGGTCAGAACAAGCTCAATGTTTGATTAAAATTTTTTTTTTTTTTCTAATAAGTTTTACGAATTGATCCAAAGCGATCCAAGGGGGGCTGGATACGTATAAAACCAGGTTATGACTCCTTTAACTGTAAGTATCACAGATTTATGATTTCTACAACGTTCAATATTATAATCGCTTTGTCAAAAGTAAATGTGATGAAACAAATCATTATTTTGGATCATTTATACTTTTTGGATATTTATTATTCATTAATCTAGGCTGATATTGGAGTTTAGGAAAACACTGCATATTATTTTCCTATTATAGATTATGTTTTGGTGAAGTAGATGCAGTATTTTATGTTGTAACATTGAAACATCTGTTAGTGTATTAGCTGTACGTTATAAAATCTAATGTTGATCAAACTAATAAGAGGGTTTATTGTACATTCAGTGTCGCTGCAGTTTGTGTTCACGGTCCGTTAGTTCAAAGAGATGAAAAGGAAGTGAAACAGACAGATGTCAAAATCTTTCACTGCTTACAGTTTACAGATGATTAATGAAACTTTTCTATTCCAATGACTCCTCAGTCACATTGTATATGATTCTATAATGATTTAATGAGGAGAGCCGCAGGAGAAGATTGGTTCCTGTAAATGACAGAACTCCCGTCAGCGTTGTATTTGTTAAATCCTCCCTCCATCCCATGTCTCTGTGTGACCACAGCATCATGCACACAGCTAACCCTCAGTAACGTCACCTCTGTCATGTTCAGCTGTCTTTCCTACAGTGGAAGTTAATCTGCTCCTCGTGTGTCTCTGCTCTCCCCTCCAGCTGGCTCCATGATCCGGCCCTCAGTCTCCCTGCTTCCCCCCTCCTCTGAGCAGCTCTCTGGGGGCTCGGCCACGCTGGCCTGCCTGCTGACCGGCTACTCTCCTCAGGGAGCCGTGGTGAGCTGGGAGGT
This sequence comes from Eutrigla gurnardus, assembly GCF_963514095.1. NCBI lineage: Eukaryota > Metazoa > Chordata > Actinopteri > Perciformes > Triglidae > Eutrigla > Eutrigla gurnardus. The sequence continues at coordinate 23,570,559 of NC_139921.1, forward strand.
GGACGGCACCGAGGTGACGGAGGGGGTCCTGAGCAGCTCAGAGGAGGAGAAGAGCGGACTCTACAGCAGCAGCAGCACCCTGAGCCTGAGCCAGGAGCGCTGGATGGCAGGAGAGCTGTACTCCTGCAAGGTCCTCCATCACAACCACAACCAGATGCAGTCCCTCCACAGGAGCCAGTGTAAGGCCTAGAGGGTCTGGATGGAGGCCAGGACAGGAGCTCTGCATGGGGGGAGCAGGAGGAACACACCTGCTGCTCTGAACAATCTGAGGACAACGTTTGTAGAGGAAACTATAAAGCCTTGTGTGACTGCTGTAAAGTAGCTAGAGAGTAATGTGTGTAGCTCAGCAAGTAGATGTGTTTAATAACTGTCTTTTTATAATAATAAAGCTTTCACTGATGAATAACATGATGAAGTGTTTGGTGTTTCATTTTATGAATAGGACTAGAGAATGTAGTGGTTTTCAATCCAATCCAATCCACTTTATTTATTTAGCACAATTTAAACAAACACAACGGTTTCCAAAGTACTTCACAGTAAATAAATAAATTTCAATACAACAGAAGCGCAATAACAATGATGGACACAATAGGATAGAAACAATATAAAATCAAATAAATATGATAAAACGCAAATAAAGCCAGATAAAATCAGATAAAACTCAAATAAAATAATTAAAAAACAAATACAAATAAAGAAAATAAAAGGGTGCACCGCCCGCACAAGATAAAAATTAAATTAAATTAAATTTAAAAAAAAAATGAAAAGGTAAAAAGTAAGCACATTTACACATAACATCAACACTCTACATGGTGTCAAACGCCAAAGAGAAGAGGTGGGTTTTAAGAAGAGATTTAAAATGAGACAGTGAAGACGCCTGTCTCATGTGCAGCGGCAATCCGTTCCAAAGTCTTGGAGCTGCGACCGCAAATGCTCGCTCCCCTCTGAGCTTCAGCCTGGCTTTAGGCACTGTCAGAGAGCGGCTGGGAGTGTAGGGGTGTAGCAGCTCAGAGAGGTAGGGTGGAGCAAGGCCATTTAAGGCTTTAAAAGCAAATAAAAGGATTTTAAAATGAATCCTTAAATGAACGGGCAGCCAGGGGAAGCTAAAATAGGTGAAATGTGCTCAAACTTTCTTGTGCCAGTTAAAAGACGTGCAGCAGCATTGTGAACCAGTTGAAGACGGGCAATGGAGGACCCACTAACCCCCATATAAAGTCCATTGCAGTAATCCAGCCGAGTGGTCACAAAGGCGTGGATCACTGTCTCAAAATGTTGTCTCTGGAGGAGCGGTTTAATTTTTGCCAACTGCCTCAACTGAAAAAAGCTCGACTTCACCACAGCTTTAATCTGGCTGTCGAATTTAAGCTCTGCATCCACCTTTACCCCCAGATTGTTCACATTTGGCCTGTGATGTTGTGCCAAAGAACCCAGGTCAACTAGGGGGGTCACAGAAGCGCCACCAAAGACCATGACCTCTGTCTTTTTTTCATTAAAATTAAGAAAATTTAAAGACATCACGGCTTTGATGTCATGTAGGCAGTCTAGGAGTGGCTTAACCCTGTAAGACCCAGATATAGAAAAAACAAAAAAAAAGTTATTTTACCTTTCAGATGTTGTTGTAGGAGGCCTTTGATGCAGAAATTAAAGAGTTTTTTTTTTTTTTTAATGTTTATGTATGATTTTAGAGATTAATAATAATAAATAATAATATTGCAAAATTGGGCTTAGATGGGAGCAGAATTCCTGTACTTGTGCTCACGTTGTCTGAACAACAATTCAGAACAACTAAGGGTTGATTTGCAAGGTTGATTGCTTACTACACTAAAAGATATTTTATTTACATACTTGAATCTGATGAATCCAGTACAATGAAACAGAGAGATGTTGTTGAGAGGTTGTGTGAGTTCATGGCCATAAAGCGGGACTTATAAACAAATGTATGTTCCAATAGCATTGTGAGACTGAACAATAGAACCCAATGACTATGTATATGTGGTAAAAAACAAAATAAAATATACCAGATTGTTTTTTAGGATTGCTAAAGGTAACATTGTAATTTTACAACAAGGAGTGTTACAGGGTTAATATTGTAGAGGTCTGGCTTTTTAAGGGGGACATAGATCTGACTGTCATCAGCGTAACAATGAAAGGAAATGCCATGTTTCCTGAGAATCGAGCCAAGAGGGAGTAGATAGAGGGGAAATAAAAGAGGGCCAAGCACAGAGCCCTGCGGTACCCCACATGAGAGAGGAGCAGTGGAGGACACAGAGTCATCAAGGCTGACACAGAAGGTTTTATGTGACAGGTATGACCTGAACCATTCAAGTGCTGTGCCACTGATGCCCACCCACTGCTCTAAACGAGCAATCAGGATTTTATGGTCCACCGTATCAAATGCTGCAGTCAGATCTAAAAGAACAAGGACAACACAGTGACCAGAGTCAGTAGCTAAAAATATGTCATTACAAACTCTTAAAAGCGCTGATTCAGTGCTGTGCAATGTTTTAAAACCGGATTGGAAAATCTCAAGAATATTTTGTTCATTTAAAAAGTCCATGAGCTGAGAATGCACAATCTTTTCTAAGATTTTAGAAAGGAAAGGCAATTTAGAGATAGGCCTGAAAGGTGTCTCACTGTAGGATCAAGCCCAGGTTTCTTCAGCAAAGGTTGAACAACTACATGCTTAAAATTAGCAGGGGACCACTCCAGAGGACAGACTGCAATTAATTAATGAGAGAAAGGATGGACCAACAGTCTGGAAAACCTCCTTAAAAAGTCGGGGAGGGACAGTATCTTCAGGGGACCCGAGGGCTTCAAATGATCAACAGTCTACTGAAGGGAGGACAGGGTCACAGGTTCAAATGTGTCCAACTCAGGAGAGCAGGGACTTTTACAACTACTAGTACATCTCCCTGCAGAAAATGAAAGCTAATAGTCGTATGTTTATTTTGCTGTGACATTTGAAGAGAATACTATATTTTTTGAGGAAGAAAATTAGTGGATTTTGTCAATTATGATTGAATAAATTGTAAAAAATGTGCTAGTCTGAGTAGAATTTAACCTGACCAGCTCACTCATAAAGAGACTGAATGAACTGATAAGAATATGAGTTTAAAACTGCATGTGGAAGAGCGTCTGTGAGTCTGTTTCAGTTTTATTTAGAGTCATTGTGGTTCTGCTTGGTGACTCTGCTTGGTGTTGTGTTCACTGGACCAGTTATTCTCATCACCGTCTCTTCAACAACCCTCTGCACCTGCAGCAGGCCGTTCTCACTTCAGTCACACTGAAGGAGGTTTTTGTACGGCGACAAATCACTGTGTGAACACATCCACACTGTTTATATAGTGGTAACTCTGACAGTAATAAACTGCTGCATCTTCAGCCTGAACTCCACTGATGGTCAAAGTGAAGTCAGAGCTGCTTCCACTGCCACTAAACCGAGATGGTGTTCCTGATTGACGATTGCTAGCTAAATATATCAGGAGCTTTGGAGGCTGTCCAGATTTCTGTTGATACCAGTGCAACCGATTATTGCTATAAACAGGTTGACTAGTCTTACAGGTGAGAGCGACAGTGGATCCTGGAGTAGATGTCACTACTGGAGGCTGAGTCACAGTCACCTGACCGCTGCATCCTGCAGGACAAAACAAATCATTCATTCATCAGCAGAAGGAAAGGAGAGAAAAGGCGAGGCGTCGTGTTTGAGATGTTGCCGAGCCAACGAACCTGTAAACCAGCAGCAGGCCAGCGTCCAGATGAGGATGGTGATGAGAGTCATGGTGGTTGTGGTCTCTGCTGTGTTGACTGACAGATCTGAGTCCTGCAGTGTTGAACTCACAGGACTATAAAGCTTCTCAGTTCACTGGAGGATCAGCTGACGATGCAAAGCCTCCTCTCTATGGAAATGATTTCTCTGCTCTCAACAGACTGAAGGCAACGTGGGACACGAAATCAGGAGGAATACGGCTCGGATGAACAACATGGAGGATCTTAATGGAACAGAGGAAAACACTCACATTAAAAGTGCAGTTGAGGATTTAAGGATACGTTTGTGTTCACTGTGGTTGGTATGAAACGTTTGTCTGCTGTTCATTTAATGACAGGATTTAATGCAAATCTATCAGATATTTCACTTTTTCATCATATGATTTTGTAAATCATCATTATCTATAAGCATCATGTTCATTTAACCATGTATGAACTTAAATAAGACTGAAAATATGACTTATGAGGAGGCTGTAATCTTTTTCTGTCTGGAGTAGAAAAATAAAACAAAATTAAATAATCAATATTCATTTATACAATAAGTTTGAATCAATATAATTTGAAACATTTTGTAGATTCAATTATTTATAATAATTTCTATATTATTAGAAAAATCAGAGAGTTTCCTCACTGGATAGATTTGTATCTCAAATTTAAAAATATGCTATAAAATTGTTAAAAAAACATGTAGAAGTTGAAGGAATAGGAGATAAATCATTACTTAATTAAAATAAATGATTAATTATGCATTCTTACTATAAAATAACTCTGTTTTCAGTGGACAGATGCTTGTTCACAGTGCAGGAGGTTTTTGTACGGCCACTTAACGAGGTTGTATCACTGTGGTACACTTTTGGTGGAGGAACCAAACTCATCGTTAACTGTAAGTATCACAGATTTATGATTTCTACAACGTTCAATATTATAATCGCTTTGTTTAAAGTAAATGTGATGAACCAAATCATTATTTTGGATCATTTATACTTTTTGGATATTAATTATTCATTAATCTAGGCTGATATTGGAGTTTAGGAAAACACTGCATATTATTTTCCTATTATAGATTATGTTTTGGTGAAGTAGATGCAGTATTTTATTTTGTAACATTGAAACATCTGTTAGTGTGTTAGCTGTACGTTATAAAATCTAATGTTGATCAAACTAATAAGAGGGTTTATTGTACATTCAGTGTCGCTGCAGTTTGTGTTCACGGTTCGTTAGTTCAAAGTGATGAAAAGGAAGTGAAACAGACAGATGTCAAAGTCTTTCACTGCTTACAGTTTACAGATGATTAATGAAACTTTTCTATTCCAATGACTCCTCAGTCACATTGTATATGATTCTATAATGATTTCATGAGGAGAGCCGCAGGAGAAGATTGGTTCCTGTAAATGACAGAACTCCAGTCAGCGTTGTATTTGTTAAATCCTCCCTCCATCCCATGTCTCTGTGTGACCACAGCATCATGCACACAGCTAACCCTCAGTAACGTCACCTCTGTCATGTTCAGCTGTCTTTCCTACAGTGGAAGTTAATCTGCTCCTCGTGTGTCTCTGCTCTCCCCTCCAGCTGGCTCCATGATCCGGCCCTCAGTCTCCCTGCTTCCCCCCTCCTCTGAGCAGCTCTCTGGGGGCTCGGCCACGCTGGCCTGCCTGCTGACCGGCTACTCTCCTCAGGGAGCCGTGGTGAGCTGGGAGGTGGACGGCACCGAGGTGACGGAGGGGGTCCTGAGCAGCTCAGAGGAGGAGAAGAGCGGACTCTACAGCAGCAGCAGCACCCTGAGCCTGAGCCAGGAGCGCTGGATGGCAGGAGAGCTGTACTCCTGCAAGGTCCTCCATCACAACCACAACCAGATGCAGTCCCTCCACAGGAGCCAGTGTAAGGCCTAGAGGGTCTGGATGGAGGCCAGGACAGGAGCTCTGCATGGGGGGAGCAGGAGGAACACACCTGCTGCTCTGAACAATCTGAGGACAACGTTTGTAGAGGAAACTATAAAGCCTTGTGTGACTGCTGTAAAGTAGCTAGAGAGTAATGTGTGTAGCTCAGCAAGTAGATGTGTGCGTTTAATAACTGTCTTTTTATAATAATAAAGCTTTCACTGATGAATTACATGATGAAGTGTTTGGTGTTTCATTTTATTAAGAGAAGTAAAGAATTAAATGGTTTCATATCAACTGGTTCTACTCTCTGCAGAAAATTAAAGCTTTGGATTCATCTTATAAAAATTCATATTTCTACATTACAATACAATAATACAGAGATGTGAAACTGAGGGAGGATTCTGCAGAAACTTCACCTCCATCCATCAGACAGAGAAGACAGGACCCACACATGCAGACAGACAAGGTTGCAGTGCCGAGGCTCAGTGTTCAATAAACCAGTTCAGGTTCGGTACACAGGAAGGCAGTCGGTGAAGATAACGGCACAAACGTCCGAGAGGAAGGAAAGCTGCATCTCTCCCACGAGGCCAAAGACCATCTGGCTCAGGAGGACGGAGAAACACACAGCTGAAGTAGACGAGGGGGGGGGGGGGACACCTGGACACAGGTGAGACACATGAGGGCGGGACAAGCAATCACACAGGAGGACACTTGACAGGACACGAGAGAAGCCAAGACTTAGGGAAACGAAAATGAAAACCTAGAAAAATGTTCACAAAGACAAGTTGACCTCTAAACAAACCCGGAGCGTGACAATCGATGCTGAGAGAGAAAACTTTGGATGAGACTTAGACTTTTAGACTTTGACTTTTGTCCCACAGGGGTCAGTTCTGAGTCCAAAGCTGTTTATACTATACATAAATGATATATACAAAGTGTCAAATACTCTGAAATACATATTATTTGCGGATGACTCAATATTTTCTGCTCTGGGAGTGACTTGAACCAACTTGTGGAAACAGTAAATCAGGAAATGGCCAAACTTCAAGTGTGGTTTAATAAAAATAAATTATCACTAAATCTTGGTAAAACTAAATACATGCTATATGGGAAAAGAGGCTGCAACAACAGTCCCAACATTCAAGTAAACAGAGTTAATATTGAGAGGGTCCTGAGAATAAGGTTCTGGGAGTGATTATCGATGACATGCTAAGTTGGAAGCCACACATAACACAATTAAAAAGGAAGTTGGCCAGGTGTGTGTCCATACTTTGGAAAGTGCAAAAAATACTAAATCAAAAAGCACTTCATCTGTTATACTGCGCACTAGTCTCTCCGCACCTGCAATACTGTGCAGAGGTGTGGGGACACACATATAAAGGCTCCACACAGCCCTTGTTAATTCTCCAAAAAAGAGCCTTGAGAATCTTTCACTATGCCAACTACAGGGCACACACCAATCAGTTATTTATCAAATCGAGAATACTCAAACTATATGACTTAATAAACTATCACACAGTACAAATGATGTACCAAGTTTCTGACAGAACTCTCCCCCAGAACCTGCAAATACTGTTCCTAGACAGAGAGAGACACAATCTTAGAGGGAACAGGATTTTCAGGCAAAGGAAGGTACGAACTACGTTAAAATCCTTCTCCTTATCGGTCACAGGTGTTAGACAATGGAATGTGTTAGAAGAAGAAGTCAAGAAATCAGCAACACTAAGTGGCTTTAAGAAGAAGTATGTATATTCAACACTTGACCGGTACAGATTATTGCATGAGAGTTGAAAAAGGTCTGAGGCACGAATCAGCAGACATGGTGTTGTGTCGGGATGGGAGAATAACTAATGAACATTCTGTACCCAAACAATAAGTTGAACCTGAGAAGCTTGTATGGTACGATGTCAGTTGTACGTAGCAGGGAGTACAGCTCTCTGGACCACCTACTGCTGTAACATGTTATGTCAAATGTCACAAGTAAAAGAAAATGTTATGTCAAATGGAAAATGCTAAAGATAAGATAATATGATTATGATTATGATTGAGAAGCTTGGCTTCTCCCGCTTTCCCTTTCGGCCATGTGTATTGTATTATTTGAACAAAGTGTGATGATGATGATTTAACTGACATGCCCGAAATAAATAAATAAATTAAATAAATAAAGCCTTCCTGTCTCAAGGCCAAAGACCAGACAAGCAGCATGACATCAAAATGACTTCATTTTCAAAAATATACTAAATTATAGAGTTACTGATATTTTCCATAATCTTCTTAATGTTCTTTACTTTAAGAAATATACATTTTAAATTATTCATACATCAAACAGGTTATAGAATCCTAAATTAAAACTGTGGATTATAAGAAGTCAGTGTCTCTGTGTTTCTTTTAGGTCATGTTCATTATGAAAAATGTCCTGTTGATCATCTCAGCATCATATCTGATATTACACCTGATAGTACACAAGCTTTCTTATTAGTTTGTGATATTTAATATGAACTACATTTAGAGATTTAAATCATTTAGCTACAAATGTTTCTTTTTTTCTGTGTACTGTTGTTATATTCCATCGTTTTGTGCAGCTATCAGTAGAGACACTGTTGAGGACTTTATCAGCGGCTATAGTGCAACAAGATTTTAACCTCCCCAGCTCACTCTCAAAGAGACTGAATGAACTGATAAGAATATGAGTTTAAAACTGCATGTGGAAGAGCGTCTGTGAGTCTGTTTCAGTTTTATTTAGAGTCATTGTGGTTCTGCTTGGTGACTCTGCTTGGTGTTGTGTTCACTGGACCAGTTATTCTCATCACCGTCTCTTCAACAACCCTCTGCACCTGCAGCAGGCCGTTCTCACTTCAGTCACACTGAAGGAGGTTTTTGTACGGCGACAAATCACTGTGTGAACACCCAAGCACTGTTTATCTTGTGGAGACTCAGACAGTAATAAACTGCTGCATCTTCAGCCTGAACTCCACTGATGGTCAAAGTGAAGTCAGAGTTGCTTCCACTGCCACTAAACCGAGATGGTGTTCCTGAGTAACGATTGCTAACTACATATATCAGGAGCTTTGGAGGCTGTCCAGATTTCTGTTGATACCAGGACAAATCATTACCATCATTAACACGTTGACTCGCCTTACAGGTGAGAGTGACACTGGATCCTGGAGTAGATGTCACTACTGGAGGCTGAGTCACAGTCACCTGACCGCTGCATCCTGCAGGACAAAACAAATCATTCATTCATCAGCAGAAGGAAAGGAGAGAAAAGGCGAGGCGTCGTGTTTGAGATGTTGCCGAGCCAACGAACCTGTAAACCAGCAGCAGGCCAGCGTCCAGATGAGGATGGTGATGAGAGTCATGGTGGTTGTGGTCTCTGCTGTGTTGACTGACAGATCTGAGTCCTGCAGTGTTGAACTCACAGGACTATAAAGCTTCTCAGTTCACTGGAGGATCAGCTGACGATGCAAAGCCTCCTCTCTATGGAAATGATTTCTCTGCTCTCAACAGACTGAAGGCAACGTGGGACACGAAATCAGGAGGAATACGGCTCGGATGAACAACATGGAGGATCTTAATGGAACAGAGGAAAACACTCACATTAAAAGTGCAGTTGAGGATTTAAGGATACGTTTGTGTTCACTGTGGTTGGTATGAAACGTTTGTCTGCTGTTCATTTACTGACAGGATTTAATGCAAATCTATCAGATATTTCACTTTTTCATCATATGATTTTGTAAATCATCATTATCTATAAGCATCATGTTCATTTAACCATGTATGAACTTAAATAAGACTGAAAATATGACTTATGAGGAGGATGTAATCTTTTTCTGTCTGGAGTAGAAAAGTAAAAAAAAAAATATTATATAATCAGTCTTTATTTTTAAAATACGTTTAAATCCATATAATTTGAAAGATTTTGTAGATTTAATTAAATACAATTATTTCTATATTACTAGAAAAAGTGTTTTCAATGGATAGATTTGTCTCTCAAATTTAAAAATATGCTATAAAATTGTTAAAAAACATGTAGAAGTTGAAGGAATAGGAGATAAATCATTACTTAATAAAATAAATGATTAATTATGCATTCTTACTATAAAATAACTCTGTTTTCAGTGGACAGATGCTTGTTCACAGTGCAGGAGGTTTTTGTACGGCCACTTAACGAGGTTGTATCACTGTGGTGGACTTTTGGTGGAGGAACCAAACTCATCGTTAACTGTAAGTATCACAGATTTATGATTTCTACAACGTTCAATATTATAATCGCTTTGTCAAAAGTAAATGTGATGAACCAAATCATTATTTTGGATCATTTATACTTTTTGGATATTTATTATTCATTAATCTAGGCTGATATTGGAGTTTAGGAAAACACTGCATATTATTTTCCTATTATAGATTATGTTTTGGTGAAGTAGATGCAGTATTTTATTTTGTAACATTGAAACATCTGTTAGTGTGTTAGCTGTACGTTATAAAATCTAATGTTGATCAAACAAATAAGAGGGTTTATTGTACATTCAGTGTCGCTGCAGTTTGTGTTCACGGTTCGTTAGTTTAAAGTGATGAAAAGGAAGTGAAACAGACAGATGTCAAAGTCTTTCACTGCTTACAGTTTACAGATGATTAATGAAACTTTTCTATTCCAATGACTCCTCAGTCACATTGTATATGATTCTATAATGATTTAATGAGGAGAGCCGCAGGAGAAGATTGGTTCCTGTAAATGACAGAACTCCAGTCAGCGTTGTATTTGTTAAATCCTCCCTCCATCCCATGTCTCTGTGTGACCACAGCATCATGCACACAGCTAACCCTCAGTAACGTCACCTCTGTCATGTTCAGCTGTCTTTCCTACAGTGGAAGTTAATCTGCTCCTCGTGTGTCTCTGCTCTCCCCTCCAGCTGGCTCCATGATCCGGCCCTCAGTCTCCCTGCTTCCCCCCTCCGCTGAGCAGCTCTCTGGGGGCTCGGCCACGCTGGCCTGCCTGCTGACCGGCTACTCTCCTCAGGGAGCCGTGGTGAGCTGGGAGGTGGACGGCACCGAGGTGACGGAGGGGGTCCTGAGCAGCTCAGAGGAGGAGAAGAGCGGACTCTACAGCAGCAGCAGCACCCTGAGCCTGAGCCAGGAGCGCTGGATGGCAGGAGAGCTGTACTCCTGCAAGGTCCTCCATCACAACCACAACCAGATGCAGTCCCTCCACAGGAGCCAGTGTAAGGCCTAGAGGGTCTGGATGGAGGCCAGGACAGGAGCTCTGCATGGGGGGAGCAGGAGGAACACACCTGCTGCTCTGAACAATCTGAGGACAACGTTTGTAGAGGAAACTATAAAGCCTTGTGTGACTGCTGTAAAGTAGCTAGAGAGTAATGTGTGTAGCTCAGCAAGTAGATGTGTGCGTTTAATAACTGTCTTTTTATAATAATAAAGCTTTCACTGATGAATAAAATGATGAAGTGTTTGGTGTTTTATTTTATGAATAGGACTAGAGAATGAAATGGTTTTATAACTACTAGTACTACTCCCTGCAGAAAATTAAAGCTAATGGTCGTATGTTTATTATGCTGTGACATTTGAAGAGAAAATACTATAGTTTGAGGATGAAATTAATTGGATTTTCAAGTTATCACTAATAAATTGTAAAAGTCTGAGAAGAATTGAACCTGACCATCTCACTCTCAAAGAGACTGAATGAACTGATAAGAATATGAGTTTAAAACTGCATGTGGAAGAGCGTCTGTGAGTCTGTTTCAGTTTTATTTAGAGTCATTGTGGTTCTGCTTGGTGACTCTGCTTGGTGTTGTGTTCACTGGACCAGTTATTCTCATCACCGTCTCTTCAACAACCCTCTGCACCTGCAGCAGGCCGTTCTCACTTCAGTCACACTGAAGGAGGTTTTTGTACGGCTCTAAATCACTGTGTGAACACACCGTCAGTATGTACACCCAGACAGTAGTAATCTCCAGCATCTTCAGCCTGAACTCCACTGATGGTTAAAGTGTAGCGAGAACCAGAGCTACTGCCACTGAATCGAGACGGCGTTCCAGAGAAGAGATCTGATGTATCGTATATAAGAAGTTTGGGAGCCTGTCCAGGTTTCTGAAGGTACCAACTGAGATCAGCACCAATATCTGAGCTCCCCGTGGCGGTGAGTTCCACAGTCCCTCCAACACTAACAGACTTGGATTTGTCGGCCTGAGTCAGAAATTTTTGGGCAGAAGTCTCTGAAATGAGAAATGAAATGAGATTTTGAGAATGAAATGGAATAGCCAACAACATGCAGCAGCAGTCTAAATTATAACAATCATACAGAGATTAAGACATAAAGAAAATTGGACGCAAACATGAGAAGACATCAGCTGTAAAAATGATCACATATGTCTTCAAAACCTCTCACCCTGACTCAGAAAACCCAGCATGACAATCAGAGTTATTGGCAACATCATCCTGAAGCAGTTTTCAGTGTGAGTACGAGAAAACAGTTCAGACTCACGGTGACACGAGAACTTAAAACTGCGAGGAGCAGCGATGCATTCAAATCATGCAAAACCCGTTTGGGCCCAGCTGTGGTTGTGGAAGTGAAAGGGAGAGAGGAGGTGGAGGAAGTAGAGGCTACATCTCCCTGTGGACTGATCCAGAACATGAAGAAACTGCTGACTCTCTGTTTCTCACCTCTCTGCTGTTTCTGTCTTTGTCAACTTTCCCAAAGGCCTTTGTACTGATAAATAGTTGCATGCTGCCCTCTGCTGGCTGTTAATGGAGATGCTCCAGATGTGACACTGATGGATTTAGGGGATCAATCATGTGTGAAGGGTTAACGATCCCTTTAGAGGCTTTAATTCTTCAAACAAATTCAGGGCTTCATCCCAAAGCTGTGTGTATGGATTATGAATCATATTCTGCTTTATATGTCTCTGCTCTATTTTGTTACTGAGTTTATAATAGATGATGTTATTATAACATCCTATGGGTTTCATGCCTCTCCTTGTTTTGTCTCCTCTGTTTCTGTTGTGCATTTTAATTGTGCTAAATGAATCAAATCAAAAATATTATTCTGCTTTTTTTCTCCAATAGAAATTTGAATAAGTTTAACATCATCAAGCGTTCCACAAACATCCGTGTGAAACAGGTTCAATTAGTTGCAGCTCTGACACATTTCAGCTGAGATTTGAGTCACTTCCTGTTAGGAAAGTTTATTTAAAAAACATTTGACTCTTCATCCTAAAAGAAGCAAGAAGTTTTGTCCAGTTGGGACTGATTTCCTCCTCTGAGACGTTTGATGAATTGTCTTCATGATACAGACTGATTTTTGATTGATTGATTACATGTATTATTGTGTCATGCATAATCAATATGCCCAGCCCACAAGGGCTTACAAGACACCAATATTAGACAACAAAAAGACCAGAAACCAAAAGTATTTGCTTAACAACACGAATACTAACAAAATAAACCATCCTGACGTTTCTTCCAGGCTTTTGCAACAAAAGAGGCTAACTTAAAAACATTGAAATTAAACAACCCTTCAATCCTGTCATCATCAGTGCTCCAAAACATTTCAGGATACTGAATAAACATTTCGTTGAAAAAAGGTATTCTCAGCTCATCATAAAAAGGACAATATAAAATAAAATGAGATTCATTTTCTACCTCTCCTAAGTCACAAAGTTCACAAAGTCTGTGTTCCTCTGGGATGTTTTTAAATCTGCCGACTTCAAGGGCCAGAGGAAGGATTCCTGTTCTTAACTGAGCACACAAGGATCTTTGATTTCTCCCTAAGTTTGCTTTTACATTAAATTCAGTAGCATAGTTATGTTTGATCTGAATATATGTTCGATATTTCGGTTTTAACAAGATGTCATTTAAACACTTTTTTTCAAATCCAAAGAGTAACTTTTCTCTAATTGTGTTTCCACTGCATGATAAATTATTTCTATAGATATACTGTAGTTCAGCTTCTCTGAAGACAGCATGAAGCTCTGCAGCCCATGGACCATTCTGAACTTCACTCCAAAGGAAAACCTTCTTACTGATCCTATTATCTGACATATTAATGAAACGATTCCACAGTCTAATCATTTCACATTTCCTCCTTATTGATCCAGGAATCCAACCCATGTCACCCTGAGCAGCAACTTTATGAATGCCCAGAAAACAACGTATAGCTCTGTTTTGTACTGCATCTGAAATGGACCTTTCTTTAAATCCCCATATCCCTGCAGCATAATTCATAATAGGAGAAACACATGCATCATACAGTTGAGAGTAAGTGGAATATCCCAGGTCTTTACATATTTTTAGCTTGTTAACAACAGACCCCAAAGCTCTGCTAGCTGAACCAGCCAAGAGTTTAATTCCATTTTCCTAAGTCATAAATTCATCAAGAGGGAATCCCAAATATTTGTACTCAGATTCATATTCCAATGTCATGTTCCAGAAAGTGAAAATGTTCCCACTTCTTGGAACCCTTTTTTTCCAAAAATGAATTATCTGTGTTTGACTCTGATTTATTGACAGCCTCCATCTGTAACACCAGGTCTTTAATAAATGTAACATAATCTGTAAATCATCTTCTGATTCAGCCAGCAGCGCAGTATCATCTGCATACAGCAAAATACCCACAGTTAAGTCCTGGTTCAGTTTATCAGGATCATTCAAGACAGGCCTTCCTGTCTGCTTTTGTTTAACGTTACACTCTCTTCAGGAGCTGATCATGTGACCTTCACCTGCATATTACACATGATGGAGGAAACCTGTCTCCTGCATTTTAACGGTCTGTTTGCATTTAATTAAAAGTTGATGCATTTTAAGGGATAACAAATACTAAAAAGGTAAACACTTCTTTAAAAGTATAAAATGTTCCAGGTCACACTGCTTTTAGCACCAAGACACAAGAACAGACAGTAGTTTGTCTAAACAATGGTTTGACCTTTTTTTCAGATGAATTCAAAAACAATTTCCCTGAATTGGAGCAGAAACAACACGGTTGCAGCTGGAGGCCCGATCACTCTGAACCAAGGTTGGGCTGATAATGAAACTGGAGAAATATCTGAAAATGTTCAGAAATAATACTTTGAAGTGAGAGGCAGAGATCCCAGTAATGTGTGTGCTTGGTGAGGTTTGTGTCAGCTCTGTGTTCACTGGTCTGTGTCTCCTCAGCAGCTGCAGAAGGTTCCTGCTGGAACAGCTCAGCTTCTCTGCAGTCTGACTGAGGGAGGTTTTTGTACCACGACAAATCACTGTGTGAACACAGGCCCACTGTGGTAACTCTGACAGTAATAAACTGCTGCATCTTCAGCCTGAACTCCACTGATGGTCAAAGTGAAGTCAGAGCTGCTTCCACGGCCAGTAAACCGAGATGGTGTTCCTGATTGAAGTGTGCTAGCGTAATATATCAGGAGCTTTGGAGGCTGTCCAGATTTCTGTTGATACCAGGACAACGCAATACCACTGACAACAGGCTGACTAGTCTTACAGGTGAGAGCGACAGTGGATCCTGGAGTAGATGTCACTACTGGAGGCTGAGTCACAGTCACCTGACCGCTGCATCCTGCAGGACAAAACAAATCATTCATTCATCAGCAGAAGGAAAGGAGAGAAAAGGAGAGGCGTCGTGTTTGAGATGTTGCCGAGCCAACAAACCTGTAAACCAGCAGCAGGCCAGCGTCCAGATGAGGATGGTGATGAGAGTCATGGTGGTTGTGGTCTCTGCTGTGTTGACTGACAGATCTGAGTCCTGCAGTGTTGAACTCACAGGACTATAAAGCTTCTCAGTTCACTGGAGGATCAGCTGACGATGCAAAGCCTCCTCTCTATGGAAATGATTTCTCTGCTCTCAACAGACTGAAGGCAACGTGGGACACGAAATCAGGAGGAATACGGCTCGGATGAACAACATGGAGGATCTTAATGGAACAGAGGAAAACACTCACATTAAAAGTGCAGTTGAGGATTTAAGGATACGTTTGTGTTCACTGTGGTTGGTATGAAACGTTTGTCTGCTGTTCATTTACTGACAGGATTTAATGAAATCTATCAGATATTTCACTTTTTCATCATATGATTTTGTAAATCATCATTAATTATAAGCATCATGTTCATTTAACCATGTATGAACTTAAATAAGACTGAAAATATGACTTATGAGGAGGCTGTAATCTTTTTCTGTCTGGAGTAGAAAAGTAAAAAAAAAAAATTATATAATCAGTCTTTATTTTTAAAATACGTTTAAATCCATATAATTTGAAAGATTTTGTAGATTTAATTAAATATAATTATTTCTATATTACTAGAAAAAGTGTTTTCAGTGGATAGATTTGTCTGTCAAATTTAAAAATATGCTATACAATTGTTAAAAAACATGTAGAAGTTGAAGGAATAGGAGATAAATCATTACTTAATGAAAATAAATGATTAATTATGCATTCTTACTATAAAATAACTCTGTTTTCAGTGGACAGATGCTTGTTCACAGTGCAGGAGGTTTTTGTACGGCCACTTAACGAGGTTGTATCACTGTGGTACACTTTTGGTGGAGGAACCAAACTCATCGTTAACTGTAAGTATCACAGATTTATGATTTCTACAACGTTCAGTATTATAATCGCTTTGTCAAAAGTTAATGTGATGAACCAAACCATTATTTTGGATCATTTATACTTTTTGGATATTTATTATTCATTAATCTAGGCTGATATTGGAGTTTAGGAAAACACTGCATATTATTTTCCTATTATAGATTATGTTTTGGTGAAGTAGATGCAGTATTTTATTTTGTAACATTGAAACATCTGTTAGTGTGTTAGCTGTACGTTATAAAATCTAATGTTGATCAAACAAATAAGAGGGTTTATTGTACATTCAGTGTCGCTGCAGTTTGTGTTCACGGTTCGTTAGTTCAAAGTGATGAAAAGGAAGTGAAACAGACAGATGTCAAAGTCTTTCACTGCTTACAGTTTACAGATGATTAATGAAACTTTTCTATTCCAATGACTCCTCAGTCACATTGTATATGATTCTATAATGATTTAATGAGGAGAGCCGCAGGAGAAGATTGGTTCCTGTAAATGACAGAACTCCAGTCAGCGTTGTATTTGTTAAATCCTCCCTCCATCCCATGTCTCTGTGTGACCACAGCATCATGCACACAGCTAACCCTCAGTAACGTCACCTCTGTCATGTTCAGCTGTCTTTCCTACAGTGGAAGTTAATCTGCTCCTCGTGTGTCTCTGCTCTCCCCTCCAGCTGGCTCCATGATCCGGCCCTCAGTCTCCCTGCTTCCCCCCTCCTCTGAGCAGCTCTCTGGGGGCTCGGCCACGCTGGCCTGCCTGCTGACCGGCTACTCTCCTCAGGGAGCCGTGGTGAGCTGGGAGGTGGACGGCACCGAGGTGACGGAGGGGGTCCTGAGCAGCTCAGAGGAGGAGAAGAGCGGACTCTACAGCAGCAGCAGCACCCTGAGCCTGAGCCAGGAGCGCTGGATGGCAGGAGAGCTGTACTCCTGCAAGGTCCTCCATCACAACCACAACCAGATGCAGTCCCTCCACAGGAGCCAGTGTAAGGCCTAGAGGGTCTGGATGGAGGCCAGGACAGGAGCGCTGCATGGGGGGAGCAGGAGGAACACACCTGCTGCTCTGAACAATCTGAGGACAACGTTTGTAGAGGAAACTATAAAGCCTTGTGTGACTGCTGTAAAGTAGCTAGAGAGTAATGTGTGTAGCTCAGCAAGTAGATGTGTGCGTTTAATAACTGTCTTTTTATAATAATAAAGCTTTCACTGATGAATTACATGATAAAGTGTTTGGTGTTTTATTTTATTAAGAGAAGTAAAGAATGAAATGGTTTCATATCAACTGGTTCTACTCCCTGCAGAAAATGAAAGCTTTGGATTCATCTTATAAAAAGTCATATTTCTACATTATAATACAATAATACAGAGATGTTAAACTGAGGGAGGATTCTGCAGAAACTTCACCTCCATCCATCAGACAGAGAAGACAGGACCCACACATGCAGACAGACAAGGTTGCAGTGCCGAGGCTCAGTGTTCAATAAACCAGTTCAGGTTCGGTACACAGGAAGGCAGTCGGTGAAGATAACGGCACAAACGTCCGAGAGGAAGGAAAGCTGATTTTCCATAATCTTCTTTATGTTCATTACTTTACGAAATAAACATTTTAAATGATTGATACATTCAAAAAGGTTGTACCATCCTAAAATAAAACTGTGGATTATAAGAAGTCAGTGTCTCTGTGTTATTTTTAGGCAAGGCAAGGCAACTTTATTTGTATAGCACATTTCATCCACAAGGCAGACTCAAAGTGCTTCACATCATGACATGTCATACAATAAAGTGAAGAAAAAAGAATTAAAATAAAATAAAGGCAAAATTAAAATGCATTACAGAAAGACAAGGAGAATAAAAACATATTTGCAATAATTAAAAACAGTGCAGACATTAAAAGATTTAGCAGAAAGCTATGGTGAACATAAAAGTTTTCAGTCTAGTTTTAAAAGTGGTCAGAGTTGGGGCAAGTCTTACATCTTCAGGAAGTTTATTCCAGCTATTTGTTGCATAGTGACTAAATGATGCTCTTCCGTGATTGTTGTTTACTCTGGGAATCACTAACAGATTGGTCTCAGAAGATCTTAGTGGTCTAGAAGGCTTATGTAGTGGGAGCATATCAGTGATATACTTCGGTCCTAGACCATGTAGTGATTTATATGTGAGCAGGAGGATTTTTAAATCAATCCTCTGACATACAGGGAGCCAATGTAAGGATTTAAGAATTGGTGTAATGTGCTCACATTTTTTGGTCTTTGTAAGAACTCTAGCAGCAGCGTTCTGAACTGTAGCTGCCTGACAGTTTTTTTCGGAAGACCTGCAAAGAGACCATTACAGTAGTCTAGCCTACTAGTAATAAAGGCATGTACAAGTTTTTCTAAGTCTTGAGCTGACATGAGCCCTCTAAGTCTTGCTACATTTTTGAGGTGTTGTGGAAAAATGAATCTGCCCAATAAAGATCAACAACCAGGATCAGCTTTTTCTCCGAGGTTTATTCCACTAAGTATTCTCATCTGCAGAAGAAAGTACTGTTCACCCCTGCCTTCTGATGCAAAGGTTCAGAATCAGCAGGAACGACCCTGAGTCTAACAACAATCAGGCGTCACAGTCCTGAAATTATCTTATGTCAATGTGGCACTCATGTTCATAACATCTACAAACAGGCATTCATTTTCGTCATAGCATAACAGTCAGATGAGGAGATGTGGATCGACGTCTGGCCTGACAAATATTCTGATTATAAATTACAAACATCCAAAATTCCCATTACAGAGTTGATAGTAGGCTGATTTTCTTACTGATTTAATGTGACTGTCGAAATGTAAATCAGAATCCATAATAACCCCAAGATTTCTGGTTTTGTTTGTGGTTTTCAGGGACAGAGAGTGAAGGTGTTGAATTACTTTAAACCTTTCTTTTTTAGCACCAAAAACAATTATCTCAGTTTTGTCCTCATTTAGTTGTAGGAAGTTTTGGCACATCCAGTCTTTGACTTGTTCAATGCACTGGCACAGAAGATCTATGGGGCGATAGTCGTTTGGTGATAGTGCTACATAGATTGGGGTGTCATTGGCATAGCAATGGTGCTCGATGTTATTATTTTGCATGATTTGTCCTAGTGGCAGCATGTAGATGTTGAATAAAGTCGGCCCCAAGATTGAACCTTGGGGGACTCCACACGTTACATTGGTAGGTTCTGATACATAGTCGCCAATGGAAACAAAATAGTTCCTATCTTGTAGATATGACTTGAACCAGTTTAAGACTGTGCCTGAGAGCCCCACCCAGTTTTCCAACCTGTCCAAGAGTATTGAGTGGTCAACCATGTCAAATGCAGCACTGAGGTCTAATAGCATTCATATTGAAGTTTTGCCAGAGTCTGTGTTGAGACGGATGTTATTTACAACTTTAATAAGGGCCGTCTCGGTGCTATGAAAAGGTTGAAATCCTGACTGGAAGTTGTTGTGGCAGCCAGTTGAAGCCAGGAAGTGATTTAGTTGTTGGAGGACAACTTTCTCAATTATTTTACTTATGAAGGGTAGATTTGAAATTGGTCTGTAGTTGTTGATAATTGAGGCATCTAGGCTGGGCTTTTTTAGAAGAGGTTAAATGACTGCAGTTTTGAAGGCCTTTGGGAAATTGCCTGATTGAATAGAGTTATTAACTATTTGCAATACGTCTATTGATAGGCAGTCAAAAATATTCTTAAAAAAGTTGGTAGGTAAAGCATCAAGGCAGCAGGTGGATGATTTTAGATTTATTTCTATCGCACTTTTTAAGACTAAATTGTAGGCCCAGAGGCTCTCTTTATAGATGTCATGGTGAATATGAAGTTTAGTACTCCAAGAGGATTCGTTCAGCCTTCCTGCCTCTCTTCTCTGGGCTGTCACAACAGCAGCTTTTCTCCAGGGTGCCTTTTGCTTACCAGAAATTGTTTTAACCGTTTTAGGTCATGTTCATTATGAAAAATGTTGTGTTGATCATCTCAGCATCATATCTGATATTACACCTGATAGTACAGAAGCTTTCTTATTAGATTGTGATATTTAATATCAACTACATTTTAGATATGAATTGGTTCTTTTTTTCTGTGTACTGTTGTTATATTCCATCGTTTTGTGCAGCTATCAGTAGAGACACTGTTGAGGACTTTATCAGCGGCTATAGTGCAACAAGATTTTAACCTGACCAGCTCACTCTCAAAGAGACTGAATGAACTGATAAGAATATGAGTTTAAAACTGCATGTGGAAGAGCGTCTGTGAGTCTGTTTCAGTTTTATTTAGAGTCATTGTGGTTCTGCTTGGTGACTCTGCTTGGTGTTGTGTTCACTGGACCAGTTATTCTCATCACCGTCTCTTCAACAACCCTCTGCACCTGCAGCAGGCCGTTCTCACTTCAGTCACACTGAAGGAGGTTTTTGTACGGCGACAAATGTTGATACATTTTAAGGGATAACAAATACTAAAAAGGTAAACACTTCTTTAAAAGTATAAAATGTTCCAGGTCTCACTGCTTTCAGCACCAAGACACAAGAACAGACAGTAGTTTGTCTAAACAATGGTTTGATGTTTTTTTTTCAGATGAATTCAAAAATAATTTCCCTGAATTGGAGCAGAAACAACACGGTTGCAGCTGGAGGCCCGATCACTCTGAACCAAGGTTGGGCTGATAATGAAACTGGAGAAATATCTGAAAATGTTAAGAAATAATACTTTGAAGTGAGAGGCAGAGATCCCAGTAATGTGTGTGCTTGGTGAGGTTTATGTCAGCTCTGTGTTCACTGGTCTGTGTCTCCTCAGCAGCTGCAGAAGGTTCCTGCTGGAACAGCTCAGCTTCTCTGCAGTCTGACTGAGGGAGGTTTTTGTACGACGAGAAATCACTGTGTGAACACAGGCCCACTGTGGACACTCATACAGTAATAAACTGCTGCATCTTCAGCCTGAACTCCACTGATGGTCAAAGTGAAGTCAGAGCTGCTTCCACTGCCACTAAACCGAGATGGTGTTCCTGATTGACGTGTGCTAGCGTAATATATCAGGAGCTTTGGAGGCTGTCCAGATTTCTGTTGATACCAGTACAAAAACTGATATCCACTACTTGTGTAAACAGGCTGACTATTCTTGCAGGTGAGAGCGACAGTGGATCCTGGAGTAGATGTCACTACTGGAGGCTGAGTCACAGTCACCTGACCGCTGCATCCTGCAGGACAAAACAAATCATTCATTCATCAGCAGAAGGAAAGGAGAGAAAAGGCGAGGCGTCGTGTTTAAGATGTTGCCGAGCCAACAAACCTGTAAACCAGCAGCAGGCCAGCGTCCAGATGAGGATGGTGATGAGAGTCATGGTGGTTGTGGTCTCTGCTGTGTTGACTGACAGATCTGAGTCCTGCAGTGTTGAACTCACAGGACTATAAAGCTTCTCAGTTCACTGGAGGATCAGCTGACGATGCAAATTGCCTGCCCCTCATAATACGGGACCGTCCCACGTTTATGAACTTTAAGACTCATTTAAAATTGTGGCTCAGGGAAAATCAAAGCTGCACTCACTTTTAACTGCATCACACACTTCATCATGTGTGTCACTCACATGTCCTGTTGCATCTTGTCTTGTCTGTTAGTGTTTGTCTTGACCCTCAGATTAAATATGAGGGTGTTGTATGTATGTTTCTTTGTTTTTATGTTTTCTATGTTTTCTGCCTGGGTACAATAGATGAAAACTAGCCATTGTACTATCAAGTATTTA
Organism: Eutrigla gurnardus; assembly: GCF_963514095.1. NCBI lineage: Eukaryota > Metazoa > Chordata > Actinopteri > Perciformes > Triglidae > Eutrigla > Eutrigla gurnardus. The sequence goes on from NC_139921.1 coordinate 23,592,512, forward strand.
CATTGTGTATTTAAACTGATGTCCATAAATATGCACTGTCCCTATTAAATAAACTAATAGTTCAATAAATAAAGCCTCCTCTCTATGGGAATGATTTCTCTGAGTTGTATTTGTTTCACACAAAGAGAAACAATTTATTCATCAAGAATGTAGCATGAACCATAAACCATCATTAAATAAAACTGGATCATAATGAGCCTGTTTTTGTATTTCTTTTTAATTCAACATGAAAAATACCGTCTTGATATTTTCAGTATCTAATACATCTGTTAGTAGAGGAGATGGTCGTATGTTTATTTCACTGTGACATTTGAAGAGAAAGTTGGATGCAAACATGAGAAGACATCAGCTGTAAAAATGATCACATATGTTTTCAAAACCTCTCACCCTGACTCAGAAAACCCAGCATGACAATCAGAGTTATTGGCAACATCATCCTGAAGCAGTTTTCAGTGTGAGTACGAGAAAACAGTTCAGACTCACGGTGACACGAGAACTTAAAACTGCGAGGAGCAGCGATGCATTCAAATCATGCAAAACCCGTTTGGGCCCAGCTGTGGTTGTGGAAGTGAAAGGGAGAGAGGAGGTGGAGGAAGTAGAGGCTACATCTCCCTGTGGACTGATCCAGAACATGAAGAAACTGCTGACTCTCTGTTTCTCACCTCTCTGCTGTTTCTGTCTGTGTCAACTTTCCCAAAGGCCTTTGTACTGATAAATAGTTGCATGCTGCCCTCTGCTGGCTGTTAATGGAGATGCTCCAGATGTGACACTGATGGATTTTTAGGGGATCAATCATGTGTGAAGGGTTAATGATCCCTTTAGAGGCTTTAATTCTTCAAACAAATTCAGGGCTTCATCCCAAAGCTGTGTGTATGGATTACATTTACATTTACATTTACATTTAGGTCATTTAGCAGACACTTTTCTCCAAAGCGACTTACAATAAGTACATTTGTCAAAAGAAGGAAACATAGAAACCACAACGTATCATTGCCGATAAAGTAAGAGCTAAAAATAGAACAAGTGTTAGGTCCTCATCTGTGTAAAGTAGTACCTTAAGAGCAACAGTGCTATGATCAGAGTGCTATAGGTAAGGGTGTTTTTTTTTTGGTGGGGTGGGGGGGGGGGTTAGCGGGTCATGCTATGTAGAGTCGAGGTGAAGTCTGAACAGGTGAGTCTTGAGCCTTGAGACTCTGCTGTCCTGACATTAGTCGGGAGTTGGTTCCACCACTGAGGACCAGAACAGAGAAGAGTCTGGACTTTGCTGAGCGACATTTGTTTGATTTCAGCGATGGTGGTACCAGCCGGCCAGCTGAAGTAGAGGAGCGAAGTGCTCGCTTCGGGGCATGAGGTTTGACCAGTGTTTGAAGGTAGATGGGTGCCGTTCCATTGATGGCCCTGAAGGCCAGTGCCATCGTCTTGAATTGGATGCGTGCTGCAACAGGGAGCCAGTGGAGGTCACGGAGGAGGGGGGTCACATGGGAGAATTTGGGTAGATTGAAGATAAGGCGTGCTGCAGCATTCTGGATACGCTGCAATGGTTTAATCACAGAGGCCGGGAGTCCGGCCAGGAGAGAGTTGCAGTAGTCAAGGCGGGAGATGACCAGTGCTTGGACCAGGAGTTGCGTTGCATCCTTTGTGAGGAAAGTCCGAATCCTGCGGATATTGTAGAGGGCAAACCTGCAGGATCGAACCACAGCAGTGATGTTGGGGGTGCAGGATAGTTGGTCATCGATAGTTGGATTATGAAATCATATTCTGCTTTATATGTCTCTGCTCTATTTTGTTACTGATTTTATAATATATGATATTATTGTAAGCTCCTATGTGTCAGGACTGGACTTGAAGGAGGACTCAGGCGCAGAGTGAGGACAGTAGAACCAAGCTTTTATTCGCAGACTTTGCAAGATTCCAATAAACAGAGTGACAACGAAATTCGGCTATGAAATGCTTGATCCCTGACTTCAGGAAAAAGGGAGAGACGGGGAAGGGAAAGGGTAGGCAGCGGACGCAACAAACACCAAAACGGAAAAGCGCTCCGAAGGGGAGGATACAAAAGAAAAGGCTAACTAATCGTCTACTCTAGCGAGGACTAATCTATGAACTTTAATAAACAGAAAACGCTCCAAAAGGGAGGATACGGGGCTACAAAAGGATTAACTACTCTTACTCTATGAATAACTCTAGAACGTAAAAACTCTCCAAAAGGGAGGGCACGAGGCTACGAAAAGGAATATCAACACTAACACTAGGAAGAACTCAAGAACAGAAAACGCTCCAGCAAGGGAGGAATATAACAATATCGCTAACAGGGCTAAAGAACAGAAAACGCTCCCAAAAGAGGAGGACAAAAACTACGACGAGAATACAAACTAAGGTAAATCACTACTACGAGAATATCTAACTATGAACCTGGAACTTAAAACATTACAAAACCAAAAATCACTCGTCTTGAGGAAAACCTGAAACTCTGGAATATACAAAACTTGGTCGAGAACGATAGCTGTGGTCAAGGGCTGGACGTATACGTGGGACGAAATACTCTGGCAAGGAGACAGGGGAAGACACAGACTATATAGACATCAGGGAGGGGAGCACAGGGGACAACAATCAGGGATTAGGGATGACGTCAGACCGGAGACACATGAGGAAGAGCAAGTGACATGAAACGAGAGGAGAGTTACTTTTCAAAATAAAACATTCACAAGACAGAAAACCCAAGACAGGACACCCCTCACCGCTGTGTGACACTATGGGTTTCATGCCTCTCCTTGTTTTGTCTCCTCTGTTTCTGTTGTGCATTTTAATTGTGTTAAATTAATAAAATCAAAAATATTATTCTGCTTTTTTTCTCCAATAGAAATTTGAATAAGTTTAACATCATCAAGCGTTCCACAAACATCCGTGTGAAACAGGTTCAATTATTTGCAGCTCTGACACATTTCAGCTGAGATTTGAGTCACTTCCTGTTAGGAAAGTTTATTTAAAAAATATTTGACTCTTCATCCTAAAAGAAGCAAGAAGTTTTGTCCAGTTGGGACTGATTTCCTCCTCTGAGACGTTTGATGAATTGTCTTCATGATACAGACTGATTTTTGATTGATTGATTAAATGTATTAAATGTATTATTGTGTCATGCATAATCAATATGCCCAGCCCACAAGGGCTTACAAGACACCAATATTAGACAACAAAAAGACCAGAAACCAAAAGTAGATGCTTAACAACACTAATACTAACAAAATAAACCATCCTGACGTTTCTTCCAGGCTTTTGCAACAAAAGAGGCTAACTTAAAAACATTGAAATGAAACAACCCTTCAATCCTGTCATCATCAGTGCTCCAAAACATTTCAGGATACTGAATAAACATTTAGTTGAAAAAAGGTATTCTCAGCTCATCATAAAAAGGACAATATAAAATCAAATGAGATTCATTTTCTACCTCTCCTAAGTCACAAAGTTCACAAAGTCTGTGTTCCTCTGGGATGTTTTTAAATCTGCCGACTTCAAGGGCCAGAGGAAGGATTCCTGTTCTTAACTGAGCACACAAGGATCTTTGATTTCTCCCTAAGTTTGCTTTTACATTAAATTCAGTAGCATAGTTATGTTTGATTTGAATATATGTTCGTAATTTCGGTTTTAACAAGATGTCATTTAACCACTTTTTTTCCAATCCAAAGAGTAACTTTTCTCTAATTGTGTTTCCACTGCATGATAAATTATTTCTATAGATATACTGTAGTTCAGCTTCTCTGAAGACAGCATGAAGCTCTGCAGCCCATGGACCATTCTGAACTTCACTCCAAAGGAAAACCTTCTTACTGATCCTATTATCTGACATATTAAAGAAACGATTCCACAGTCTAATCATTTCACATTTCCTCCTTATTGATCCAGGAATCCAACCCATGTCACCCTGAGCAGCAACTTTATGAATGCCCAGAAAACAACGTATAGCTCTGTTTTGTACTGCATCTGAAATTTACCTTTCTTTAAATCCCCATATCCCTGCAGCATAATTCATAATAGGAGAAACACATGCATCATACAGTTGAGAGTAAGTGGAATATCCCAGGTCTTTACATATTTGTAAATTGTTAACAACAGACCCCAAAGCTCTGCTAGCTGAACCAGCCAAGAGTTTAATTCCATTTCCGTAAGTCATAAATTCATCAAGAGGGAATCCCAAATATTTGTACTCAGATTCATATTCCAATGTCATGTTCCAGAAAGTGAAAATGTTCCCACTTCTTGGAACCCTTTTTTTCCAAAAATGAATGATCTGTGTTTGACTCTGATTTATTGACAGCCTCCATCTGTAACACCAGGTCTTTAATAAATGTAACATAATCTGTAAATCATCTTCTGATTCAGCCAGCAGCGCAGTATCATCTGCATACAGCAAAATACCCACAGTTAAGTCCTGGTTCAGTTTATCAGGATCATTCAAGACAGGCCTTCCTGTCTGCTTTTGTTTAACGTTACACTCTGGATATGCTCAATGACTCCATCTGTTCATATATGTCTTTCTGACAGTGTCATACCCACGAAGCAAATCAGAATATACCCCAACAATAAACCATGGGTAACCAAGGAGCTGCAACACTGTTTGAATCTCAAAAAGTTGGCATTTATGCAGGGAGACAAAGAAAGAGTTGAAGAGCTGAGAAGGGAGCTAAAAAATAAGACCAGGCTGGCTAAGCTCCGCTATAAGAACAGAATGGAAGAGAAGTTCTCCAGGGGAGATGCAAGGATGGCATGGCAGAGCCTAAACAACATGATGGGAAGAGCTCAGAGTCCTGCTGGATTACAGTGCCCAGACCCTGCCTCCTTTGCAGAAAAACTTAACACCCATTATGCCAGGTTCGACGGCTCAGCAGCCAGGGAGGACTGGACCCCGACCAACACCAGCCACTCCCCTCTCCCAATCAGGATAGAGGAGAGGAGGGTCAGTTCAATCCTGTCTAAACTTCATCCAAAGAAAGCCCCAGGACCGGATGGGCTTAAAGAACGGGTGCTAAAAGAACGTGCAGCCCAGCTGGGCCACGTTGTGGAACCACCCGTTCCAGCTGTTCCTGGCATCGAGCTTTGTCCCAAGGGCATGGAAGGAAACAACCATCATTCCTGTTCTTAAAAAGCCCAATGCAAAAGACATGTGTGACTTCAGGCCTGTAGCACTCACTTCCATTCTTTGTAAATGCATGGAACGAGTGCTGGTTGAAGAGCTCAGAACCATGGTGGGTGAGAACCTGGACCCGTTGCAGTTTGCATAAGTCAAAACTGGGAGTTGTGGACGCCAGCCTAACCCTCCTGGACACCGTGACAAGGCATCTGGACTCTATAAATACATTTGTAAGGATTTTATTCATGGATTTATCATCAGCTTTTAACACAGTAAACATAAACAGTCTTCTGCGCCGCCTTCAGTCACTGCAGGTTGACACAAAATTGGTTTTATGGATTAAGAACTCTTTAACAGACAGACCCCAGCACGTTAAAGTCAATGGTGTCAAATCAACCAACATAACTCTAAACACTGGGGTTCCACAAGGTTGTGTTCTCTAGCCTATCCTCTTTTCCATCGACACCAACGAACTCACCTGCAACGCCAAAAATCTGACGCTTCTGAAGTACGCTGACGACATGGCCCTGGTGGCCTGTCTGACAGATGACCATTCCCTGTTCTTATACAGGCAGTATGTGGACTTCATGACCACCTGGCTCCGGGACAGCATGGTCCTAAACATCTCAAAGACCAAGGAGCTGTGTTGTGGGGGCCGCCAGACACGTGATAACCCCCACCCCCTCTTTGAGCCTCTCATGCTAGAGGGGCAGGCGGTGGAGCAGGTCAATGTTTTTAGGTACTTTAAGGCACTGACATCGATCACCGCCTGTCCTTTCTCCAACATGCTGATGGAGTTTACAAAAAGGCCCAGCAGCGCATGTTTCTATTGAGGAGGCTGAAAGGTTTGAATGTAAAACAGGACATTTTAACAGTAGTGTACCGGTCACTCATTGAGTCAGTCCTCACTTTCAACATTGCATCCTGGTACAATTCCAGAATCATAAAACAAGCTGTGAAAATCACTGGTACACCTCAGTTACAACTCCCAGATCTCTAAAGACGTGCAGTACAGAGGAAAGCGCTCTTGATCACTACGGACCCCTTACATCCCCTACACGGCTCCTTTCAGCTTTTACCATCAGGCAGCCGGTTCAGAGTACCCCTGGCCAAAAAAAAGACCTACAAGAACTCTTTCATCCCTACTGCAGGGCGTATTTTAAACGAAAAGAAATAGGTGCCGGTTTTTAGGGCAAGATTTATCTGCTGTTGCAGCTTTTATGTGAGCGCCACAGGAATTTTAGGATTTTTATGGTTTTTATGTGAGATCTTTTAATGTGAGTTTTATGTTGGTGTCTGTATGTAAATGTTTAACTGAGCCCAAACTGATGAAAATGTTCTGTCCCTGTGACAGACAATAACGTTTTTGGAATTGAATTGAATTGAATTGAAAAGGTAAACACTTCTTTAAAAGTATAAAATGTTCCAGGTCACACTGCTTTTAGCACCAAGACACAAGAACAGACAGTAGTTTGTCTAAACAATGGTTTGATCTTTTTTTCAGATGTATTCAAAAACAATTTCCCTGAATTGGAGCAGAAACAACACGGTTGCAGCTGGAGGCCCGATCACTCTGAACCAAGGTTGGGCTGATAATGAAACTGGAGAAATATCTGAAAATGTTAAGAAATAATACTTTGAAGTGAGAGGCAGAGATCCCAGTAATGTGTGTGCTTGGTGAGGTTTGTGTCAGCTCTGTGTTCACTGGTCTGTGTCTCCTCAGCAGCTGCAGAAGGTTCCTGCTGGAACAGCTCAGCTTCTCTGCAGTCTGACTGAGGGAGGTTTTTGTACGACGACAAATCACTGTGTGAACACCGGAGCACCGCTTATCTCGTGGTAACTCTGACAGTAATAAACTGCTGCATCTTCAGCCTGAACTCCACTGATGGTCAAAGTGAAGTCAGAGTTGCTTCCACTGCCACTAAACCGAGATGGTGTTCCTGATTCAAGTGTGCTAGCGTAATATATCAGGAGCTTTGGAGGCTGTCCAGATTTCTGTTGATACCAGTTCAACACAATACCATTGTAAACAGGCTGACTAGTCTTACAGGTGAGAGCGACAGTGGATCCTGGAGTAGATGTCACTACTGGAGGCTGAGTCACAGTCACCTGACCGCTGCATCCTGCAGGACAAAACAAATCATTCATTCATCAGCAGAAGGAAAGGAGAGAAAAGGCGAGGCGTCGTGTTTGAGATGTTGCCGAGCCAACGAACCTGTAAACCAGCAGCAGGCCAGCGTCCAGATGAGGATGGTGATGAGAGTCATGGTGGTTGTGGTCTCTGCTGTGTTGACTGACAGATCTGAGTCCTGCAGTGTTGAACTCACAGGACTATAAAGCTTCTCAGTTCACTGGAGGATCAGCTGACGATGCAAAGCCTCCTCTCTATGGAAATGATTTCTCTGCTCTCAACAGACTGAAGGCAACGTGGGACACGAAATCAGGAGGAATACGGCTCGGATGAACAACATGGAGGATCTTAATGGAACAGAGGAAAACACTCACATTAAAAGTGCAGTTGAGGATTTAAGGATACGTTTGTGTTCACTGTGGTTGGTATGAAACGTTTGTCTGCTGTTCATTTACTGACAGGATTTAATGAAATCTATCAGATATTTATCTTTTTCATCATATGATTTTGTAAATCATTATCTATAAGCATCATGTTCATTTAACCATGTATGAACTTAAATAAGATGGAAAATATGACTTATGAGGAGGCTGTCATCATTTCTCTGTCTGGAGTAGAAAAGTAAAAAAAAAATATTATATAATCAGTCTTTATTTTTAAAATATGTTTAAATCCATATAATTTGAAAGATTTTGTAGATTTAATTAAATATAATTATTTCTATAATACTAGAAAAAGTGTTTTCACTGGATAGATTTGTCTCTCAAATTTAAAAATATGCTATAAAATTATTAAAAAACATGTAGAAGTTGAAGGAATAGGAGATAAATCATTACTTAATGAAAATAAATGATTAATTATGCATTCTTACTATAAAATAACTCTGTTTTCAGTGGACAGATGCTTGTTCACAGTGCAGGAGGTTTTTGTACGGCCACTTAACGAGGTTGTATCACTGTGGAACACTTTTGGTGGAGGAACCAAACTCATCGTTAACTGTAAGTATCACAGATTTATGATTTCTACAACGTTCAATATTATAATCGCTTTGTCAAAAGTAAATGTGATGAAACAATTCATTATTTAGGATCATTTATACTTTTTGGATATTTATTATTCATTAATCTAGGCTGATATTGGAGTTTAGGAAAACACTGCATATTATTTTCCTATTATAGATTATGTTTTGGTGAAGTAGATGCAGTATTTTATTTTGTAACATTGAAACATCTGTTAGTGTGTTAGCTGTACGTTATAAAATCTAATGTTGATCAAACTAATAAGAGGGTTTATTGTACATTCAGTGTCGCTGCAGTTTGTGTTCACGGTCCGTTAGTTCAAAGTGATGAAAAGGAAGTGAAACAGACAGATGTCAAAGTCTTTCACTGCTTACAGTTTACAGATGATTAATGAAACTTTTCTATTCCAATGACTCCTCAGTCACATTGTATATGATTCTATAATGATTTCATGAGGAGAGCCGCAGGAGAAGATTGGTTCCTGTAAATGACAGAACTCCAGTCAGCGTTGTATTTGTTAAATCCTCCCTCCATCCCATGTCTCTGTGTGACCACAGCATCATGCACACAGCTAACCCTCAGTAACGTCACCTCTGTCATGTTCAGCTGTCTTTCCTACAGTGGAAGTTAATCTGCTCCTCGTGTGTCTCTGCTCTCCCCTCCAGCTGGCTCCATGATCCGGCCCTCAGTCTCCCTGCTTCCCCCCTCCTCTGAGCAGCTCTCTGGGGGCTCGGCCACGCTGGCCTGCCTGCTGACCGGCTACTCTCCTCAGGGAGCCGTGGTGAGCTGGGAGGTGGACGGCACCGAGGTGACGGAGGGGGTCCTGAGCAGCTCAGAGGAGGAGAAGAGCGGACTCTACAGCAGCAGCAGCACCCTGAGCCTGAGCCAGGAGCGCTGGATGGCAGGAGAGCTGTACTCCTGCAAGGTCCTCCATCACAACCACAACCAGATGCAGTCCCTCCACAGGAGCCAGTGTAAGGCCTAGAGGGTCTGGATGGAGGCCAGGACATGAGCTCTGCATGGGGGGAGCAGGAGGAACACACCTGCTGCTCTGAACAATCTGAGGACAACGTTTGTAGAGGAAACTATAAAGCCTTGTGTGACTGCTGTAAAGTAGCTAGAGAGTAATGTGTGTAGCTCAGCAAGTAGATGTGTGCGTTTAATAACTGTCTTTTTATAATAATAAAGCTTTCACTGATGAATAACATGATGAAGTGTTTGGTGTTTTATTTTATTAAGAGAAGTAAAGAATGAAATGGTTTCATATCAACTGTTTCTACTCCCTGTAGAAAATTAAAGCTTTGGATTCATCTTATAAAAATTCATATTTCTACATTACAATACAATAATACAGACATGTGAAACCGAGGGAGGATTCTGCAGAAACTTCACCTCCATCCATCAGACAGAGAAGACAGGACCCACACATGCAGACAGACAAGGTTGCAGTGCCGAGGCTCAGTGTTCAATAAACCAGTTCAGGTTCGGTACACAGGAAGGCAGTCGGTGAAGATAACGGCACAAACGTCCGAGAGGAAGGAAAGCTGATTTTCCATAATCTTCTTTATGTTCATTAATTTACGAAATAAACATTTTAAATGATTGATACATTCAAAAAGGTTATACCGTCCTAAAATAAAACTGATTATAAGAAGACAGTGTCTCTGTGTTATTTTTAGGCAAGGCAAGGCAAGGCAACTTTATTTGTATAGCACATTTCATCCACAGGGCAGACTCAAAGTGCTTCACATCATGACATGTCATACAATGAAGTGAAGAAAAAAGAATTAAAAGAAAATAAAGGCAAAATTAAAATGCATTACAGAAAGAAAGGAGAATAAAAACATATTTGCAATAATTAAAAACAGTGCAGACATTAAAAGATTTAGCAGAAAGCTATGGTGAACATAAAAGTTTTCAGTCTAGTTTTAAAAGTGGTCAGAGTTGGGGCAAGTCTTACATCTTCAGGAAGTTTATTCCAGCTATTTGTTGCATAGTGACTAAATGATGCTCTCCTGTGATTGTTGTTTACTCTGGGAATCACTAACAGATTGGTCTCAGAAGATCTTAGTGGTCTAGAAGGCTTATGTAGTGGGAGCATATCAGTGATATACTTCGGTCCTAGACCATGTAGTGATTTATATGTGAGCAGGAGGATTTTGAAATCAATCCTCTGACATACAGGGAGCCAATGTAAGGATTTAAGAATTGGTGTAATGTGCTCACATGTTTTGGTCTTTGTAAGAACTCTAGCAGCAGCGTTCTGAACAAGCTGTAGCTGCCTGACAGGTTTTTTCGGAAGACCTGCAAGGAGACCATTACAGTAGTCTAGCCTACTAGTAATAAAGGCATGTACAAGTTTTTCTAACTCTTGAGCTGACATGAGCCCTCTAAGTCTTGCTACATTTTTGAGGTGATAGTAGGCTGATTTTGTTACTGATTTAATGTGACTGTCGAAATGTAAATCAGAATCCATAATAACCCCGAGATTTCTGGCTTTGTTTGAGGTTTTCAGGGACAGAGAGTGAAGGTGTTGAATTACTTTAAACCTTTCTTTTTTAGCACCAAAAACAATTATCTCAGTTTTGTCCTCATTTAGTTGTAGGAAGTTTTGGCACATCCAGTCTTTGACTTGCTCAATGCACTGGCACAGAACATCTATGGGGCGATAGTCGTTTGGTGATAGTGCTACATAGATTTGGGTGTCATCGGCATAGCAATGGTGGTCAATGTTATTATTTTGCATGATTTGTCCTAGTGGGAGCATGTATGTTGAATAAAGTCGGCCCCAAGATTGAACCTTGGGGGACTCCACACGTTACATTGGTAGGTTCTGATACAAAGTCGCCAATGGAAACAAAATAGTTCCTATCTTGTAGATATGACTTGAACCAGCTTAAGACTGTGCCTGAGAGCCCCACCCAGTTTTCCAACCTGTCCAAGAGTATTGAGTGGTCGACAGTGTCAAATGCAGCACTGAGGTCTAATAGCATTAATATTGAAGTTTTGCCAGAGTCTGTGTTAAGACGGATGTCATTTACAACTTTAATAAGGGCCGTCTCGGTGCTATGAAAAGGTTGAAATCCTGACTGGAAGTTGTTGTGGCAGCCAGTTGAAGCCAGGAAGTGATTTAGTTGTTTGAGGACAACTTTCTCAATTATTTTACTTATGAAGGGTAGATTTGAAATTGGTCTGTAGTTGTTGATAATAGAGGCATCTAGGCTCAGCTTTTTTAGAAGAGGTTTAATGACTGCAGTTTTGAAGGCCTTTGGGAAATTGCCTGATTGAGTAGAGTTATTAACTATTTGCAATACGTCTATTGATAGGCAGTCAAAAACATTCTTAAAAAAGTTGGTAGGTAAAGCCTCAAGGCAGCAGGTGGATGATTTTAGATTTGTCACCGTTTCCACTAGAGTTTCAGAGTCTATGGCATTAAAGCTTGCCATCATTGCTGTGTTACTTTTGCCTGAACAGGGTGGTGATCCAACTTTTTTGTTTGAGATATTGATGGCGCGTCTGATGCCTTCAATTTTATTAGTATAAAAGAATGCAAACTCATTGCATTTCTGCGTGGAATGGAGTTTAGCTGGTATTTGTGTTGGGGGGTTGGTCAGTCTGTCAACAGTTACTAATAGGGTTTTCACCTTATTAGTGTTGTTGTTTATGATATTGGAGAAGAATGTTTCTCTTGCACTTTTTAAGACTAAATTGTAGGCCCGGAGGCTCTCTTTATAGATGTCATGGTGAATATGAAGTTTAGTACTCCGAGAGGATTCGTTCAGCCTTCCTGCCTCTCTTCTCTGGGCTGTCACAACAGCAGCTTTTCTCCAGGGTGCCTTTTGCTTACCAGAAATTGTTTTAACCGTAGCAGGTGCAATGACATCTATGACATTCAGAATTTTGGAATTAAAGATGTTTACAAGATCGTCAGCATGACATGGGTTTAGAGGTGGTAACGAGGAGATGGCATTTTTAAAGAGTACAACTACTAGTACTACTACCTGCAGAAAATGAATGCTAATAGTTGTATGTTTATTTTGCTGTGACATTTGAAGAGAATACTATATTTTGAAGAAGAAAATGAATGGATTTTAATATTATGACTAATAAATTGGAAAAATGTGCTAGTCTGAGAAGAATTGAACCTGACCATCTCACTCATAAAGAGACTTAATAAACTGATAAGAATATGAGTTTAAAACTGCATGTGGAAGAGCGTCTGTGAGTCTGTTTCAGTTTTATTTAGAGTCATTGTGGTTCTGCTTGGTGACTCTGCTTGGTGTTGTGTTCACTGGACCAGTTATTCTCATCACCGTCTCTTCAACAACCCTCTGCACCTGCAGCAGGCCGTTCTCACTTCAGTCACACTGAAGGAGGTTTTTGTACGGCGACAAATCACTGTGTGAACACCCAAGCACTGTTTATAGAGTGGAGACTCTGACAGTAATAAACTGCTGCATCTTCAGCCTGAACTTCCCTGATGGTCAAAGTGAAGTCAGAGCTGCTTCCACTGCCACTAAACCGAGATGGTGTTCCTGATTCAAGTGTGCTAGCATATTTTATCAGGAGCTTTGGAGGCTGTCCAGATTTCTGTTGATACCAGAACAAATGATTACCACCGTGAACAGGTCGACTAGTCTTACAGGTGAGAGCGACAGTGGATCCTGGAGTAGATGTCACTACTGGAGGCTGAGTCACAGTCACCTGACCGCTGCATCCTGCAGGACAAAACAAATCATTCATTCATCAGCAGAAGGAAAGGAGAGAAAAGGCGAGGCGTCGTGTTTGAGATGTTGCCGAGCCAACGAACCTGTAAACCAGCAGCAGGCCAGCGTCCAGATGAGGATGGTGATGAGAGTCATGGTGGTTGTGGTCTCTGCTGTGTTGACTGACAGATCTGAGTCCTGCAGTGTTGAACTCACAGGACTATAAAGCTTCTCAGTTCACTGGAGGATCAGCTGACGATGCAAAGCCTCCTCTCTATGGAAATGATTTCTCTGCTCTCAACAGACTGAAGGCAACGTGGGACACGAAATCAGGAGGAATACGGCTCGGATGAACAACATGGAGGATCTTAATGGAACAGAGGAAAACACTCACATTAAAAGTGCAGTTGAGGATTTAAGGATACGTTTGTGTTCACTGTGGTTGGTATGAAACGTTTGTCTGCTGTTCATTTACTGACAGGATTTAATGCAAATCTATCAGATATTTCACTTTTTCATCATATGATTTTGTAAATCATCATTATCAATAAGCATCATGTTCATTTAACCATGTATGAACTTAAATAAGACTAAAATATGACTTATGAGGAGGCTGTAATGTTTTTCTCTGTCTGGTGTGAAAAAGTAAAACAAAATTAAATAATCACTATTAATTCATAGGTTAAGGTTAAATGCATATAATATGAAATATTTTTTAGATTCAATTATTTATAATTACTTGTATATTATTACAAAAATCAGAGAGTTTCCTCAGTGGATAGATTTCTCTCTTAAATTTAAAAATATACAATAAAAGTATTAAAAACATGTAGACGTTGAAGGAATAGGAGATAAATCATTACTTAATGAAAATAAATGATTAATTATGCATTCTTACAGTGCAGGAGGTTTTTGTACGGCCACTTAACGAGGTTGTATCACTGTGGTGGACTTTTGGTGGAGGAACCAAACTCATCGTTAACTGTAAGTATCACAGATTTATGATTTCTACAATGTTCAATATTATAATCGCTTTGTCAAAAGTAAATGTGATGAACCAAATCATTATTTTGGATCATTTATACTTTTTGGATATTTATTATTCATTAATCTAGGCTGATATTGGAGTTTAGGAAAACACTGCATATTATTTTCCTATTATAGATTATGTTTTGGTGAAGTAGATGCAGTATTTTATTTTGTAACATTGAAACATCTGTTAGTGTGTTAGCTGTACGTTATAAAATCTAATGTTGATCAAACAAATAAGAGGGTTTATTGTACATTCAGTGTCGCTGCAGTTTGTGTTCACGGTTCGTTAGTTCAAAGTGATGAAAAGGAAGTGAAACAGACAGATGTCAAAGTCTTTCACTGCTTACAGTTTACAGATGATTAATGAAACGTTTCTATTCCAATGACTCCTCAGTCACATTGTATATGATTCTATAATGATTGAATGAGGAGAGCCGCAGGAGAAGATTGGTTCCTGTAAATGACAGAACTCCAGTCAGCGTTGTATTTGTTAAATCCTCCCTCCATCCCATGTCTCTGTGTGACCACAGCATCATGCACACAGCTAACCCTCAGTAACGTCACCTCTGTCATGTTCAGCTGTCTTTCCTACAGTGGAAGTTAATCTGCTCCTCGTGTGTCTCTGCTCTCCCCTCCAGCTGGCTCCATGATCCGGCCCTCAGTCTCCCTGCTTCCCCCCTCCTCTAAGCAGCTCTCTGGGGGCTCGGCCACGCTGGCCTGCCTGCTGACCGGCTACTCTCCTCAGGGAGCCGTGGTGAGCTGGGAGGTGGACGGCACCGAGGTGACGGAGGGGGTCCTGAGCAGCTCAGAGGAGGAGAAGAGCGGACTCTACAGCAGCAGCAGCACCCTGAGCCTGAGCCAGGAGCGCTGGATGGCAGGAGAGCTGTACTCCTGCAAGGTCCTCCATCACAACCACAACCAGATGCAGTCCCTCCACAGGAGCCAGTGTAAGGCCTAGAGGGTCTGGATGGAGGCCAGGACAGGAGCTCTGCATGGGGGGAGCAGGAGGAACACACCTGCTGCTCTGAACAATCTGAGGACAACGTTTGTAGAGGAAACTATAAAGCCTTGTGTGACTGCTGTAAAGTAGCTAGAGAGTAATGTGTGTAGCTCAGCAAGTAGATGTGTGCGTTTAATAACTGTCTTTTTATAATAATAAAGCTTTCACTGATGAATTACATGATAAAGTGTTTTATTTTATTAAGAGAAGTAAAGAATGAAATGGTTTCATATCAACTGGTTCTACTCCCTGCAGAAAATTAAAGCTTTGGATTCATCTTATAAAAATTCATATTTCTACATTACAATACAATAATACAGAGATGTGAAACTGAGGGAGGATTCTGCAGAAACTTCACCTCCATCCATCAGACAGAGAAGACAGGACCCACACATGCAGACAGACAAGGTTGCAGTGCCGAGGCTCAGTGTTCAATAAACCAGTTCAGGTTCGGTACACAGGAAGGCAGTCGGTGAAGATAACGGCACAAACGTCCGAGAGGAAGGAAAGCTGCATCTCTCCCACGAGGCCAAAGACCATCTGGCTCAGGAGGACGGAGAAACACACAGCTGAAGTAGACGAGGGGGGGGGGACACCTGGACACAGGTGAGACACATGAGGGCGGGACAAGCAATCACAATCACACAGGAGGACACTTGACAGGACACGAGAGAAGCCAAGAGTTAGGGAAACGAAAATAAAAACCTAGAAAAATGTTAACAAAGACAAGTTGACCTCTAAACAAACCCGGAGCGTGACAATCGATGCTGAGAGAGAAAACTTCAGATGGGACTTAGACTTTCTGTCTCTGTCTCTCCTTTGACTTTACCATCGTTTTGTTGTGGAGCTACATTGAGCTGCTTGTCTCATGATTTACAGGTAAAAGCAGACGTGGATAACATGTGTCCTAGATGGTCTGATGGTAAGGACTTCTGTTTTAGACCCAGGTCGTCTCAGGTTTGAGTCCCGGTGTGGGAATACTTTGTTCTTAACTCACCAGATATTGGCTTCAAAGCATTTTTGCGTTCATCACAGATTTACCCCATAAAAATATGAGAGGAATATATATTTTCACATATTTGAAAAAACCAAAATTACACATTCACACAATCTTCAATTAAGATTTGAACCCACAACCCCAGAGTGAAAACCCTGATTCCTGACCTCAAGGCCAAACACCAGACAAGCAGCATAACATCAAAACAACTTCATGTTCAAAAAGTTACTCTAAATCATAGAGAAAGAACAAACAGTGGAGTTTGGACCACCGATATGCAGACGATGAAGCTGTGTTTCTAACAGCTGAGCCACCTGATGGACTGAGAGGTAAACTGTCACACAGAGAAGAAGTACAACAGGTTCCAGTGTGTTAAAAGAGATGCTCCTCCATGACCACTAGAACATCTTGAAGGATCCTAGAACCTCCCAAACGACCCGCACTGAAACCTCCTGAAAGAACAGTAGAACCACCTGAGGAACCTGTAGGACCGCCCTAAAGAACACCAGACCAGGTCTCAGGCTGTCAACGTCGTGCCTCTGCAGCTTCACTCTCATCTTCTGTCTCTGCTTCTTGGTCCCGTGCCAGAGGTGGTCCAGCGGGACGCAGACCGCCGTCGCAGGGAAGCGGGTTCGAATCCGGCCTGAGGTATGTCACACGGGAGTGTGTCAAGAGTGTGTGTGATTTCATCTCAACAACTAAAAACCTTCAAACCTTGCTTTCATCGTCCGTTGCGATTTGCACGTCGATTTCAACTTGAGAATTTCCACCAACAACAACAAGGAGGGAACGAAGAATCCGTAAGTACACATGCCAGGAGGTCAAGCTAGCTAGCTTGATAGGCTAATCATTATTAAATTTTATTTTTAACTTAAATTGTACACAATAACATTCCAGGTTACATCAATTTAATTTCACAGCTTTCTATTCAGGCTTTTAAAGTGAATGCTCCTTTTTTTAAACTGATATTTTCTATTATCTTCTTTATGTTCATTACTTTACTAAATAAACATTTAAAATTATTCATACATCAAAAAGGGTATACCATCCTAAAATAAAACTGCGGATTATAAGAAGTCAGTGTCTCTTTGTTTCTTTTAGGTCATGTTCATTATGAAAAATGTCTTGTTGATCATCTCAGCATCATATCTGATATTACACCTGATAGTACACAAGCTTTCTTATTTGGGCCCCGAGCGCCGACAACGTCGGGCAGCGAAGCCCTATTGAAACTGTAATGTTTTTAATTATTATTTATTATTATTATTTTTATTGCGCAAGTTCGACGGCCTTTTTGGGGGCCGTAGCATAATAATTAGGTGAAAAAAATTGCCGTGCAGATGGGGACTGGCAAAAAATTTGAGATTTTAAAGGTTTCATAGTTGGCCACAAAAAGTGGCTCTCTAGCGCCACCAAACGCGTTTTAGGCCGGCCCCAGCACACCGTAACTCTAATTTACACAAAATTTGGGACACAGGCAAGTGTGCTCTACAAAAAAGCCTCTTGGAGCACCAAAGTCCGCCTGGAAAAAAATGTCCGCCATTTTGAATTTTGTGAAAAACACGTTTTTGCTAATTTCTCCTAACCCGTAGATCCGATTCTCACCAAAAGTGCTGTGTGTCATCACTAGACCGAGCTGATCAAGTCTTATAAAGGGCATTGTGAAACATTGTTGCGTTAAGAAGTTATGAGCCAATGAATATTAGAGGGGTGGGGCTCTAGAAATCAAAACACATATCTCCACAATATTTAACCCAATCGTCACGAAACTTGCAGGATATGTTGACATATTGCCCTGGAACATATCATGAAAGTTTTATTAAAATTGACCACTCGAGGGCGCTACAGTAAATCAGCCATTTTTCAAGTTTTTTCAATTGGTGGTATTTTAACTAACCTCTCCTACACCGTTGATCCGATTCCTCCATCAAAAGGTTTTACATAAGTCCTACAGGAGCGCAATTACGGCGCCCTGAGTACGGACGAATTTCATGCTTCGCCACAATACTATAAACTGTTATAACTTCAGTGTCCATCGTCCGATCTGGTTCAAACTTCTCACGTTTGATGAGAGTCCCACCCTGAACACGTCTGATTGACTCACAATCCGTTATCACTGCTCGCAGTTTTAATTAGTTTGTGATATTTAATATGAACTACATTTTGAGATTTCAATCATTTAGCTACACATGTTTCTGTGTACTGTTATATTCCATCGTTTTGTGCAGCAATCAGTAGAGACACTGTTGAGGACTTTATCAGCGGCTATAGTGCAACAAGATTTTAACCTCCCCAGCTCACTCTCAAAGAGACTGGATGAACTGATAAGAATATGAGTTTAAAACTGCATGTGGAAGAGCGTCTGTGAGTCTGTTTCAGTTTTATTTAGAGTCATTGTGGTTCTGCTTGGTGACTCTGCTTGGTGTTGTGTTCACTGGACCAGTTATTCTCATCACCGTCTCTTCAACAACCCTCTGCACCTGCAGCAGGCCGTTCTCACTTCAGTCACACTGAAGGAGGTTTTTGTACGGCTCTAAATCACTGTGTGAACACCCAAGCACTGTTTATCTTGTGGAGACTCTGACAGTAATAAACTGCTGCAACTTCAGCCTGAACTCCACTGATGGTCAAAGTGAAGTCAGAGCTGCTTCCACTGCCACTAAACCGAGATGGTGTTCCTGATTGACGATAGCTAGCGCGATATATCAGGACCTTTGGAGGCTGTCCAGATTTCTGTTGATACCAGGACAAATACTCAAATACACTATCTGTGTAAACAGGTTGACTAGTCTTACAGGTGAGAGCGACAGTGGATCCTGGAGTAGATGTCACTACTGGAGGCTGAGTCACAGTCACCTGACCGCTGCATCCTGCAGGACAAAACAAATCATTCATTCATCAGCAGAAGGAAAGGAGAGAAAAGGCGAGGCGTCGTGTTTGAGATGTTGCCGAGCCAACGAACCTGTAAACCAGCAGCAGGCCAGCGTCCAGATGAGGATGGTGATGAGAGTCATGGTGGTTGTGGTCTCTGCTGTGTTGACTGACAGATCTGAGTCCTGCAGTGTTGAACTCACAGGACTATAAAGCTTCTCAGTTCACTGGAGGATCAGCTGACGATGCAAATTGCCTGCCCCTCATAATACGGGACCGTCCCACGTTTATGAACTTTAAGACTCATTTAAAATGGTGGCTCAGGGAAAATCAAAGCTGCACTCACTTTTAACTGCATCACACACTTCATTATGTGTGTCACTCACATGTCCTGTTGCATCTTGTCTTGTCTGTTGTTGTTAGTGTTTGTCTTGACCCTCAGATTAAATATGAGGGTGTTGTATGTATGTTACTTTGTTTTTATGTTTTCTATGTTTTCTGCCTGGGTACAATAGATGAAAACTAGCCATTGTACTATCGAGTATTTACATTGTGTGTTTAAACTGATGTCCATAAATATGCACTGTCCCTATTAAATAAACAAATAGTTCAATAAATAAAGCCTCCTCTCTATGGGAACGATTTCTCTGAGTTTTATTTGTTTCACACAAAGAGAAACGATTTATTCATCAAGAATGTAGCATGAACCATAAACCATCATTAAATAAAACTGATCATAATGAGCCTGTTTTTGTATTTCTTTTACATATTCAACAAGAAAAATACCGTCTTGATATTTTCATTATCTAATACATCTGTTAGTAGAGGAGATGGTCGTATGTTTATTTCTCTGTGACATTTGAAGAGAAAGTTGGACACAAACATGAGAAGACATCAGCTGTAAAAATGATCACATATGTCTTCAAAACCTCTCACCCTGACTCAGAAAACCCAGCATGACAATCAGAGTTATTGGCAACATCATCCTGAAGCAGTTTTCAGTGTGAGTACGAGAAAACAGTTCAGACTCACGGTGACACGAGAACTTAAAACTGCGAGGAGCAGCGATGCATTCAAATCATGCAAAACCCGTTTGGGCCCAGCTGTGGTTGTGGAAGTGAAAGGGAGAGAGGAGGTGGAGGAAGTAGAGGCTACATCTCCCTGTGGACTGATTCAGAAGAAACGTTGGACTCTGCATCTCTCTGCTCCTTCTGCCTTTGCTGCTAAATAGATACAGGTCGCCCTCTTCTGGCTGACTCCATATTACCATGACATTTAATTTGTACAGCCCTTTGCTCTTCTCCTTATCATGACATTTACATTTAGGTCATTTAGCAGACGCTTTTGTACAAAGCGACTTACAATAAGTACATTTTTCAAAAGAAGGAAACAAAGAAACCACAACGTATCATTTCCGATAAAGTAAGAGCTAAAAATAGAACAAGTGTTAGGTCCTCATCTGAGTAAAGTAGTACCTTAAGAGCAACAGTGCTATGATCAGAGTGCTATAGGTAAGGGTGTTTTTGTTTTTTTTTGGGGGGGGGGGGGGGGGGGGGTGTTAGTGGGTCATGCTATGTAGAGAAAATGAATGATCTGTGTTTTACTCTGATTTATTGACAGCCTCCATCTGTAACACCACGTCTTAAATAAATTTGACATTCAATTCAATTCAGTTTATTTAAGAAGGGGACAGTGCAAATTAATGAAACACATGATAATACATGGGTTAAAAATGCCAGAATTAGCCAAAAATGCTAATTTTCATCTGTAGTCCCCTGGCATCAATGTAAAAAAGAATACAAATAAAAAGGATAAAAAACAACAACATGAGCAGGACAGAACTCCACAGAACAACACAGAACATCACGGAACAAACACAGCAGGTAGCAGGGTAAAATAACGGAGCGTAGAATACAAGGCACCAGAAAGAAAGAAAAAAAATAGACCACATTCAAAACAAATTATTTTAGTGCTGACATGTATATGTATTGAACATCCATTGTCTTAACTGCTTGGTAAAAGATGTGTATGTGTTGAGTTCTCTATGTTGTGGGATTGAATTCCATTCTCTTGCACTTTTGACGGACCAGCCTGACTGACTAAAAGTGCTTTTTCGCAATGAAATAACACAATCCCCCCTAGACGATCCCCTTGTGACCCGATCAGTACCTGTTCTTCTGTTGATGTAAGCAGGAAGTGGTGGTGGAGCTAGATTGTGAGTGACTTTAAAAACCAAGCATACATTAAAATATTTTTTGAGGTCTTCCCAGCTTAAAAGCTGGTACTTTTTTAAAATCGAACAGTGATGGAAGTGTTTTGGCTTTTTATCTAAAATGTTTATTGCTTGTTTGTATTGTGATTCAAGTGGTTTTAATGTGCTCAAGTTGGCCTGCGACCAGCTTGACCAAAAATCATAGAGTGTAAAAACATTTTGGCAGCCTCTGTGGACGTGTAATTTCTAATGGAACGAACATTTGCAATATTGAGTTTTGCAGGTTTTCTTTACATGTGCCTTAAAGGAAAGGTTTGAATCAATTAACACCCCGAGATATTTAAATTCACTCACAACCTGTAATTTTTCTCCCGCTACAATAATGTGATGGTCACTATTGGGTTTATTGGTTTTACAAAAGAACATACTGACTGTTTTTGAGACATTTAACTGCAGGCAACATTCTCTCAGCCATGCTGTAACCTGAGCCATGGATCTTGTAAGCTTATCTACAACAACTGCCTTGGACCTGCCATTTACAAATAAAACAGTATCATCTGCATACATTATAGTTTCAACCTCAGGACACACAGATGGGAGGTCATTAATATAAATACTGAACAAGGGTGGACCAAGAATGGACCCTTGCGGCACACCAGTGGGCAACTGCAGCGACTTTGATCTATGATTATTTATAGAAACTGACTGAGACCTGTTTGTTAAATATGATTCCACCCATTTTGTTGTACCATTACAGAAATTAAATTTTGATATTTTATTAAGGAGCACTTTGTGATTGACCGTATCAAAAGCCTTCCTGAGAACAAGAAACACTGCACCTACAACACCACCCGAATCAAGTGAGAATTTTATTTGCTCTAACAAAAGACATGTAGCTGTCTCTGTTAGCTGGCCCTAAAGCCAAACTGCATGGGGTGGAGAGAGGTAGAGCTGTAATCAAGATGGAAAATAATCTGCTCAGCTACCCATTTTTCAGCAATTTTAGATGCTGTCGGGAGAATACTGATCGGCCTATAATTACTTAGAGAATTTAATTCACCAGATTTGAAGATTGGACTGACAATACCTGATTTCCAGGCATTTGGAGACTGTCCAGTTGATATTGACTGATTAATAATAGATGTAATAGGATAAGCCAGAACTGAGCCCAGGTCTTTAAGCATAGTCGTATCCATCCCAAACACATCTTTTGCCTTCGAAGGTTTGAGAGACCTGATGGTTTTCATGACCTGTGACTCAGTGATGTTTGTTAGGGTAAAGGCAGGTTCTACTATGGTGGCTGGCTCCTCTCTACCCCGGTCTACCTGGAAACTCTGGGAGATTTCAGCCACGGAGTCAACAAAGTAGTGGTTGAAAGCCTTCGCTATTTCATTTGGCTGATTTAAAATAGTTCCATTTAGGTTAATTTCAGACATTTTTCTATTACTGAGACTTTCCCCTGTCAGTTTCTTTAAGTGGCTCCAGATCATTTTAACATTTCCTCTGGCCTCACTTAAAGCTGCTATAAAAAAAATTTGCCTTGGCTTTTCTGATTTCTCTCATTACCTTGTTTCTTAACATTGTGTATTCATACTTATCATGTTGAAGTTTTATTTTGATGGATTTGTTTAGAGCAAGATCACGCTCTCTCATCAGTTTAAAAATGTTGTCAGTTAGCCAAGGGAGATTGTTCTTTTTGCCCCTATTTTTAATCTTACAGGTAAAATAATGTCCTGTATTTTGTTTGAAAATGTTAAACAATCTTGTTCCAGATTACTTCCTGATAGCAGCTCATTCCAGTTTACCTGCTGGATTAAGGTTTTAAAATTATTTTGCTCAGTACGGGGAATTTTATGAGATTCTGATGCAGCCAAGGGTTTAAATCGCTTCCTATTCAGCTTCCTGGACACTAAAATCAGATTATGATCAGATAGTCCTGTAAGCATATTGAATGATTTTAAAATTCTCTCAGGTTTGTTACCAAAAACTAAATCAATCTGTTATTCTTGTGGGCCCATTTATTAGCTGTGTTAAATCCATCCCATCCATAACTTTTTTCAAATTTTTCCTAACATAATCTGTAAATCATCTTCTGATTCAGCCAGCAGCGCAGTATCATCTGCATACAGCAAAATACCCACAGTTAAGTCCTGGTTCAGTTTATCAGGATCATTCAAGACAGGCCTTCCTGTCTGCTTTTGTTTAACGTTACACTCTCTGCAGGAGCTGATCATGTGACCTTCACCTGCATATTACACATGATGGAGGAAACCTGTCTCCTGCATTTTAACGGTCTGTTTGCATTTAATTAAAAGTTGATACATTTTAAGGGATAGCAAATACTAAAAAGGTAAACACTTCTTTAAAAGTATAAAATGTTCCAGGTCACACTGCTTTTAGCACCAAGACACAAGAACAGACAGTAGTTTGTCTAAACAATGGTTTGACCTTTTTTTCAGATGAATTCAAAAACAATTTCCCTGAATTGGAGCAGAAACAACACGGTTGCAGCTGGAGGCCCGATCACTCTGAACCAAGGTTGGGCTGATAATGAAACTGGAGAAATATCTGAAAATGTTAAGACATAATACTTTGAAGTGAGAGGCAGAGATCCCAGTAATGTGTGTGCTTGGTGAGGTTTGTGTCAGCTCTGTGTTCACTGGTCTGTGTCTCCTCAGCAGCTGCAGAAGGTTCCTGCTGGAACAGCTCAGCTTCTCTGCAGTCTGACTGAGGGAGGTTTTTGTACGACGACAAATCACTGTGTGAACACTGCACCGTTTATCTCGTGGTAACTCTGACAGTAATAAACTGCTGCATCTTCAGCCTGAACTCCACTGATGGTCAAAGTGAAGTCAGAGCTGCTTCCACTGCCACTAAACCGAGATGGTGTTCCTGATTGAAGATTGCGAGCGTAATATATCAGGAGCTTTGGAGGCTGTCCAGATTTCTGTTGATACCAGGACAAAAACTGATATCCACCACTTGTGTAAACAGGTTGACTAGTCTTACAGGTGAGAGCGACAGTGGATCCTGGAGTAGATGTCACTACTGGAGGCTGAGTCACAGTCACCTGACCGCTGCATCCTGCAGGACAAAACAAATCATTCATTCATCAGCAGAAGGAAAGGAGAGAAAAGGCGAGGCGTCGTGTTTGAGATGTTGCCGAGCCAACGAACCTGTAAACCAGCAGCAGGCCAGCGTCCAGATGAGGATGGTGATGAGAGTCATGGTGGTTGTGGTCTCTGCTGTGTTGACTGACAGATCTGAGTCCTGCAGTGTTGAACTCACAGGACTATAAAGCTTCTCAGTTCACTGGAGGATCAGCTGACGATGCAAAACCTCCTCTCTATGGAAATGATTTCTCTGCTCTCAACAGACTGAAGGCAACGTGGGACACGAAATCAGGAGGAATACGGCTCGGATGAACAACATGGAGGATCTTAATGGAACAGAGGAAAACACTCACATTAAAAGTGCAGTTGAGGATTTAAGGATACGTTTGTGTTCACTGTGGTTGGTATGAAACGTTTGTCTGCTGTTCATTTACTGACAGGATTTAATGCAAATCTATCAGATATTTCACTTTTTCATCATATGATTTTGTAAATCATCATTATCTATAAGCATTATGTTCATTTAACCATGTATGAACTTAAATAAGACTGAAAATATGACTTATGAGGAGTCTGTTATCATTTCTCTCTGGAGTAGAAAAGTAAAAAAAAATCATATAATCAATCTTTATTTTTACATTAAGTTTAAGTCCATATAATTTGAAAGATTTTGTATATTCAATTAAATATATGTATTTTTATATTAATAGAAAAAGTGTTTTCAGTGGATAGATTTGTCTCTCAAATTTAAAAATATGCTATAAAATTGATAAAAAAAACATGTAGAAGTTGAAGGAATAGGAGATAAATCATGACTTAATAAAAATAAATGATTAATTATGCATTCTAACTATAAAATCACTCTGTTTTCAGTGGACAGATGCTTGTTCACAGTGCAGGAGGTTTTTGTACGGCCACTTAACGAGGTTGTATCACTGTGGTGGACTTTTGGTGGAGGAACCAAACTCATCGTTAACTGTAAGTATCACAGATTTATGATTTCTACAACGTTCAATATTATAATTGTTTTGTTTAAAGTAAATGTGATGAACCAAATCATTATTTTGGATCATTTATACTTTTTGGATATTTATTATTCATTAATCTAGGCTGATATTGGAGTTTAGGAAAACATTGCATATTATTTTCCTATTATAGATTGTTTTGGTGAAGTAGATGCAGTATTTTATTTTGTAACATTGAAACATCTGTTAGTGTGTTAGCTGTACGTTATAAAATCTAATGTTGATCAAACTAATAAGAGGGTTTATTGTACATTCAGTGTCGCTGCAGTTTGTGTTCACGGTTCGTTAGTTCAAAGTGATGAAAAGGAAGTGAAACAGACAGATGTCAAAGTCTTTCACTGCTTACAGTTTACAGATGATTAATGAAACTTTTCTATTCCAATGACTCCTCAGTCACATTGTATATGATTCTATAATGATTGAATGAGGAGAGCCGCAGGAGAAGATTGGTTCCTGTAAATGACAGAACTCCAGTCAGCGTTGTATTTGTTAAATCCTCCCTCCATCCCATGTCTCTGTGTGACCACAGCATCATGCACACAGCTAACCCTCAGTAACGTCACCTCTGTCATGTTCAGCTGTCTTTCCTACAGTGGAAGTTAATCTGCTCCTCGTGTGTCTCTGCTCTCCCCTCCAGCTGGCTCCATGATCCGGCCCTCAGTCTCCCTGCTTCCCCCCTCCTCTGAGCAGCTCTCTGGGGGCTCGGCCACGCTGGCCTGCCTGCTGACCGGCTACTCTCCTCAGGGAGCCGTGGTGAGCTGGGAGGTGGACGGCACCGAGGTGACGGAGGGGGTCCTGAGCAGCTCAGAGGAGGAGAAGAGCGGACTCTACAGCAGCAGCAGCACCCTGAGCCTGAGCCAGGAGCGCTGGATGGCAGGAGAGCTGTACTCCTGCAAGGTCCTCCATCACAACCACAACCAGATGCAGTCCCTCCACAGGAGCCAGTGTAAGGCCTAGAGGGTCTGGATGGAGGCCAGGACAGGAGCTCTGCATGGGGGGAGCAGGAGGAACACACCTGCTGCTCTGAACAATCTGAGGACAACGTTTGTAGAGGAAACTATAAAGCCTTGTGTGACTGCTGTAAAGTAGCTAGAGAGTAATGTGTGTAGCTCAGCAAGTAGATGTGTGCGTTTAATAACTGTCTTTATATAATAATAAAGCTTTCACTGATGAATAACATGATGAAGTGTTTGTTGTTTTATTTTATTAAGAGAAGTAAAGAATGAAATGGTTTCATATCAACTGGTTCTACTCCCTGCAGAAAATTAAAGCTTTGGATTCATCTTATAAAAATTCATATTTCTACATTACAATACAATAATACAGAGATGTGAAACTGAGGGAGGATTCTGCAGAAACTTCACCTCCATCCATCAGACAGAGAAGACAGGACCCACACATGCAGACAGACAAGGTTGCAGTGCCGAGGCTCAGTGTTCAATAAACCAGTTCAGGTTCGGTACACAGGAAGGCAGTCGGTGAAGATAACGGCACAAACGTCCGAGAGGAAGGAAAGCTGATTTTCCATAATCTTCTTTATGTTCATTACTTTACGAAATAAACATTTTAAATTATTGGTACATTCAAAAAGGTTATACCATCCTAAAATAAAACTGTGGATTATAAGAAGTCAGTGTCTCTGTGTTATTTTTAGGCAAGGCAAGGCAACTTTATTTGTATAGCACATTTCATCCACAAGGCAGACTCAAAGGGCTTCACATCATGACATGTCATACAATAAAGTGAAAAGAAAAGAATTAAAAGAAAATAAAGGCAAAATTAAAATGCATTACAGAAAGAAAGGAGAATAAAAACATATTTGCAATAATTAAAAACAGTGCAGACATTAAAAGATTTAGCAGAAAGCTATGGTGAACATAAAAGTTTTCAGTCTAGTTTTAAAAGTGGTCAGAGTTGGGGCAAGTCTTACATCTTCAGGAAGTTTATTCCAGCTATTTGTTGCATAGTGACTAAATGATGCTCTCCCGTGTTTGTTGTTTACTCTGGGAATCACTAACAGATTGGTCTCAGAAGATCTTAGTGGTCTAGAAGTCTTATATAGTGGGAGCATATCAGTGATATACTTCGGTACTAGACCATGTAGTGATTTATATGTGAGCAGGAGGACTTTGAAATCAATCCTCTGACATACAGGGAGCCAATGTAAGGATTTAAGAATTGGTGTAATGTGCTCACATGTTTTGGTCTTTGTAAGAACTCTAGCAGCAGCGTTCTGAACAAGCTGTAGCTGCCTGACAGTTTTTTTCGGAAGACCTGCAAGGAGACCATTACAGTAGTCTAGCCTACTAGTAATAAAGGCATGTACAAGTTTTTCTAAGTCCTGTGCTGACATGAGCCCTCTAAGTCTTGCTACATTTTTGAGGTGATAGTAGGCTGATTTTGTTACTGATTTAATGTGACTGTCGAAATGTAAATCAGAATCCATAATAACCCCAAGATTTCTGGCTTTGTTTGAGGTTTTCAGGGACAGAGAGTGAAGGTGTTGAATTACTTTAAACCTTTCTTTTTTAGCACCAAAAACAATTATCTCAGTTTTGTCCTCATTTAGTTGTAGGAAGTTTTGGCACATCCAGTCTTTGACTTGCTCAATGCATTGGCACAGAAGATCTATGGGGCGATAGTCGTTTGGTGATAGTGCTACATAGATTTGGGTGTCATCGGCATAGCAATGGTGGTCAATGTTATTATTTTGCATGATTTGTCCTAGTGGGAGCATGTATGTTGAATAAAGTCGGCCCCAAGATTGAACCTTGGGGGACTCCACACGTTACATTGGTAGGTTCTGATACAAAGTCGCCAATGGAAACAAAATAGTTCCTATCTTGTAGATATGACTTGAACCAGCTGAAGACTGTGCCTGAAAGCCCCACCCAGTTTTCCAACCTGTCCAAAAGTATTGAGTGGTCGACAGTGTCAAATGCAGCACTGAGGTCTAATAGCATTCATATTGAAGTTTTGCCAGAGTCGGTGTTAAGACGAATGTCATTTACAAATTTAATAAGGGCCGTCTCTGTCACGGTTCTGCCAGGACAGTGGGGGGGATTTTTGTGTTTCTGTGTTGTGTGTTTTCCCTTGTCTGTCTTTCCCCTCCTTTTCCCTCTCACTCTCCAGCCACTCCGGGGGGTGTGGCCGGTGGGCGTGCCGGCAGCAGAGGACCAAGCGGGCACACCTGATGCCAATCATCAAATCACCAGCAGACTATTTAAACCTGGCTTCCTCATCACTCCGGCGCCAGATTATTTCGTCCCTACGGTGATGTGTGAAGCTCTGATCTTCGTCTCCGCAAACAGTGTTTTCTCCTGCCTAGTCGTAATCTCTACTAACGCCTTTCTTGTGACTTCACTCTCCAGAAGGACTCCAGCGTTCTTCCGCTGGACTCATCCCTGCCTGCCAGTCCACCTGCTTGCTCGTCACCTCAGCAGTCCTCTGCTAACCAGCGCGAACGGACACGTCACCCGCACCAGCCTGCTGCACTATTCACTTCTGGTTACAATAAACATCTTAAACCTGCCTTCTGCCTCTGGTCTCTCAGTCCGGGTCCAATAGACAAAAACCTAACAGTCTCGGTGCTATGAAAAGGTTGAAATCCTGACTGGAAGTTGTTGTGGCAGCCAGTTGAAGCCAGGAAGTGATTTAGTTGTTGGAGGACAACTTTCTCAATTATTTTACTTATGAAGGGTAGATTTGAAATTGGTCTCTAGTTGTTGAGGCATCTAGGCTCCGCTTTTTTAGAAGAGGTTTAATGACTGCAGTTTTGAAGGCCTTTGGGAAATTGCCTGATTGAATGGAGTTATTAACTATTTGCAATACGTCTATTGATAGGCAGTCAAAAACATTCTTAAAAAAGTTGGTAGGTAAAGCATCAAGGCAGCAGGTGGATGATTTTAGATTTGTCACCGTTTCCACTAGAGTTTTAGAGTCTATGGCATTAAAGCTTGCCATCATTGCTGTGTTACTTTTGCCTGAACAGGGTGGTGATCCAACTTTTTTGTTTGAGATATTGATGGCGCGTCTGATGCCTTCAATGTTATTAGTATAAAAGAATGCAAACTCATTGCATTTCTGCGTGGAATGGAGTTTAGCTGGTATTTGTGTTGGGGGGTTGGTCAGTCTGTCAACAGTTACTAATAGGGTTTTCACCTTATTAGTGTTGTTGTTTATGATATTGGAGAAGAATGTTTCTCTCGCACTTTTTAAGACTAAATTGTAGGCCCGGAGGCTCTCTTTATAGATGTCATGGTGAATATGAAGTTTAGTACTCCGAGAGGATTCGTTCAGCCTTCCTGCCTCTCTTCTCTGGGCTGTCACAACAGCAGCTTTTCTCCAGGGTGCCTTTTGCTTACCAGAAATTGTTTTAACCGTAGCAGGTGCAATGACATCTATGACATTCAGAATTTTGGAATTAAAGATGTTTACAAGATCGTTAGCATGACATGGGTTTAGAGGTGGTAACGAGGAGATGGCATTTTTAAAGAGTACAACTACTAGTACTACTACCTGCAGAAAATGAAAGCTAATAGTCGTATGTTTATTTTGCTGTGATATTTGAAGAGAATACTATATTTTGAAGAAGAAAATGAATGGATTTTTATATTATGACTAATAAATTGGAAAAATGTGCTAGTCTGATAAGAATATGAGTTTAAAACTGCATGTGGAAGAGCGTCTGTGAGTCTGTTTCAGTTTTATTTAGAGTCATTGTGGTTCTGCTTGGTGACTCTGCTTGGTGTTGTGTTCACTGGACCAGTTATTCTCATCACTGTCTCTTCAACAACCCTCTGCACCTGCAGCAGGCCGTTCTCACTTCAGTCACACTGAAGGAGGTTTTTGTACGGCTCTATATCACTGTGTGAACACACCGCTACCATGGTTACCCAGACAGTAGTAATCTCCAGCATCTTCAGCCTGAACTCCACTGATGGTTAAAGTATAGCGAGAACCAGATCTACTTCCACTGAATCGAGACGGCGTTCCAGAGAAGCTGTTTGATACTCTATATATAAGAAGTTTGGGAGCCTGTCCAGGTTTCTGAAGGTACCAACTGAGATCAGCACCAATATCTGAGCTCCCCGTGGCGGTGAGTTCCACAGTCCCTCCAACACTAACAGACTTGGATTTGTCGGCCTGAGTCAGAAATCTTTGGGCAGAAGTCTCTGAAATGAGAAATGGAATGAGATTTTGAGAATGAAATGGAATAGCCAACAACATGCAGCAGCAGGGTGAATTATAACAATCATACAGAGATGAAGACATAAAGAAAGTTGGACGCAAACATGAGAAGACATCAGCTGCAAAAATGATCACATATGTTTTCAAAACCTCTCACCCTGACTCAGAAAACCCAGCATGACAATCAGAGTTATTGGCAACATCATCCTGAAGCAGTTTTCAATGTGAGAACGAGAAAACAGTTCAGACTCACGGTGACACGAGAACTTAAAACTGCGAGGAGCAGCGATGCATTCAAATCATGCAAAACCCGTTTGGGCCCAGCTGTGGTTGTGGAAGTGAAAGGGAGAGAGGACGTGGAGGAAGTAGAGGCTACATCTCCCTGTGGACTGATTCAGAAGAAACGTTGGACTCTGCATCTCTCTGCTCCTTCTGCCTTTGCTGGTAAATAGATACAGGCCGCCCTCTTCTGGCTGACTCCATACTACTGTAACCCAGTAGAAAACAGATATTGTTATTTCCCTTAAAATATATGTTTTATTTATTTCACCCTCTTTCATTTATTATTCTGTCAATAATATTATTTTGCACACACATAGTCCTTATTTGTTGTATTATATGCATGATAGGAAAGAGGAAGTAGTCCCACCCTCTTCTCGCGAGAGTTACAGTGCGTGAGTGAGAGTATAGAGTAGCGCGGCGCAGAGTCAGAGCAGCGGTACGAGCAGATGAGAAACACGGAAGAGAAAGACAATAAGAAGTCACGAAAACGGCGGTTGTTAACTCACTTATCAACACAGAATAACCCGTGAGAGTGTACCTACCTGAAGCAGAGAGGTGGTCGAGGACCTGTGGGTTATTGTTTTCGGCAGAGGCTTGGTGAGTCGCTCGAGCTAACTAGCGCTAGCCCATGCTAACCGGAGTAACCACATCGTGATTCAGTCTGTGAGAGGGCAGAAAGCTTGTTTACTCATGAACGTGACCTGCCGCTACTGTTTACTGTGTGTTTTAAGAGTTAAAGCTGCATATTTTGCTCTGATAATCTGATGAAAATATGAGGTGTGCTATTTATTTTCCTGTGTGTGTGTGTGTGTATTCACTCTGAGATGCACTGTTTAGGGTGTGTGTCAGTGTTATGTGCAGATCTGCTCCTTGTTTTGCAGTGCTCCTGGAGCTCCTCCTTCAGCCCCTCCTTCTCCTCGTTACCTGGCACCTGCTGCTGCCTTAAAAGCCTGGGAGGCTTCACTCATGGCTCTCTCTAGGCAGGGCTGGCCGCATGGCTCCCATTCACCCGTCTGATTACCATTCATAACAATAAACCCAGTTTTCTTATATTTAATCCTTGTTTGTCTACTTTATGTTACTTCCGTCGAGCCGGGTTGTAACATATTGGGGGCTCGTCCAGGATCAATCTGGATGAGTTATTTTTTTTTCTATTTTTTCCTCTAGACAGAGTAACCCGGTATGCTTTGGTGGTGTTTGGTAGGGTGGCTGTGAGCAGCTTCTTGTCATGGTGAGTATGGTGAGCATTGAATCTGAGTGCTATGATTTTAAGTTGTGAGTGATCTCCCTGGTTAGTTAGGGAGTGTGCCAGCTGGGCAGAGCAATCTGTCCTTCCATCGGTGCACTATTTGTTATATTTATTTATTTTATTTTTTTTGGAGGTAATCCTGGGTGGAGACTTGTTCTCTGGTGGGGGCGAGCATTTCAGGGTCTTGGTCACATGGATGAGGTTAACTGAGCTTTGCTTTAAAGAGGCCTCGAGCCTGGCACGCCTCAGAAGACAGTTAGGGTTAGTTTGAAGTTAGGCAGGTACCAGGGGGCTTGCTTAGATGATCATTTGCACTCGGAGGCTTGCTCACTGTGCTCAGCAGTGATTGATTTTGTAAAGTTATTTGAGTTAGTGACTGTTTTATGGGGAAAGTTGTGGTAACATGTCCAGGGTCCTAACTTTGTTTTGTATAGCTTGTGGATTTGTCAGGTGCGGTGTGTGTGGTGTCTAGCTTGACTTTGTGGGCTAGTTCTCCCGGAGGTTGTTGTTGCCTTGGTCTTGATTACCAGCAGGGTCCATTTTGGGTAATGGGTTTTTATGGGTAATATTTTGCGCTACTTAGTAGCTAGATGGGAGTTACTAGGCCTATCTCTGTGATCATGGTTTCAAGAATCATTTAGTAGAGAGAATTTGTGATAAGCTGTAGTGTTGGATGAGGTGTGTACTGGGCGTACTGGTTTAAGTTGAAACCTTGGGTAACGGCGATTGGTGTATTTTGTTATGTTTGGTTACTGAAGTTATCTAGTATGGAGGCTATCGATGACTTTATTAGTGCACCCTCGGAGGAGTTGCTTTGTCAGCTCACTAAAGAACAGCTCCTTAGCCTTGCCAGCCATTATGACATTGAGATTGCCAGTGGTGATAAACGTCTTAAAGATAATTTAAGGGAAGCACTTAAGGCTAGCCTAGCAGAAGGAGGCGTCCTAAAGCCGTCTGCTTTACCAGCATATCAGCATCAACTTGATCTTCCTCAAATGTCAGATGCTGTGCTGGAGTTCAGGTTGAAGGAGTTGGCGTTTCGAGAATTAGAACTAGAGGATAAAGAAAAAGAGCGTATCCTTAACGAAAGACAAATGCACCTAGAACATGAGCGTTTCCTAAAAGAGCTTGAATTTAAGCATGCTGCTTTGAGCTCATCCAGTTCTGCCTCGGCTCAGTTTAATGTAGCGAGCAACATCAGACTAGTACCTCCATTTGCTGAGAAAAATGTTGAGAGGTACTTCGCTCATTTTGAACGAGTGGCTACTGTGTCAGACTGGCCAATACATGCCTGGACATCGCTTTTGCAAAGCGTTCTGGTGGGAAAAGCACAAGACGCTTACACTGCTTTAAACATTGAGGATATTAAGGACTATGAAAAAGTTAAAGGTGCTATTCTAAGAACTTATGAGCTCGTTCCTGAGGCGTACCGCCAGCGTTTTAGAGGCCTCAGTAAGCTAGATGAACAAACTTATGTTGAGTTTGCAAGAGAAAAGGAGATCAGTTTTAGCTCTTGGTGCAAGTCACAGAAGGCGGAAACTAAGGAAGATCTTAGACAATTAGTTCTGCTGGAGGACTTTAAAGATTGTCTGCCTACTGCCGTGTGTACTTATCTCAATCAGCAAGAAGTGACCACTCTTGATAAGGCTGCTGTTCTAGCAGACAAGTTTGTATTGACGCTCAAGGTAAACTTTGATAACGACCAAGGTGAGCGAAAAGGAAGGACTGGTTTTACCTCGGTTTCCAAATACTCCAACCACTTCCTCCACCAGCTCAAAACCTCCTCCCACCGTTTCTACAACTTTCACTAGAAGATCGGCTACTGTGAGTACTCCATTAAAGAGGACTTGTTTTTATTGCAAGAACAGTGGTCACTTCATTGCAGATTGCCCTGTCTTGAGTAAGAAACAAGAGTCTTATAAGCCTATTGCCTTACTAAAAACTGTGAAAAATAGTGCTGTCATCCAAAACATCGACCAACCCGCTCAAAAGAGTGAGCTGCCTGGTTCTTCGTCTTTCCTTATGGATGGTTTTGTGTCTCTTGTCACTGATCCTTCAACTAAGCAACCGATTAAGATTTGGAGAGATAGTGGAGCTTTTCAGTCTTTGATTCTACAGGACCTCCTACCGTTTTCTGACCAGTCTAAGTTGGGTTCCAGTGTCCTCGTCCAAGGGTTTGGGGGGGGGGTATCTGTCTCTGCCTATGCATAACCTTACACTTGAAACTGGTCTTGTTTCTGGGGAAGTAGCTGTAGCTGTGTGTTCAAGCATTCCCATTAAAGGGGTGTCCTTCATCTTGGGAAATGACCTAGCCGGTGGTAGGGTGCTTACGGCTCCTGAGGTTGTTCCTTTTCCTGTAGTGTCAAAATGCCCAGATGATCTTGAGAAGCAATACCCAGAAGCCTTCCCTGTCTGTGTCACTACCCGTGCCATGTCAAAGAAGAAGAAACAAGACAAAGAAGCTGATTCTGATATTGCACTGTTTGACACATTTTTGGCGAAGGGTGACATGTTGGGATTTGGTAAAGTGTTTCCCTCTGGTAAAGAGCTCAAGTGAGAGCAGGGGGGAGATGAAACCATATCTTCTCTTTTTAACCAGGTGGTTCCTGATGATGAGATGACAGCTGTGTCTTGTTGCTATTTTGTAAACAATGGTGTGTTAATGAGAAAGTGGACTTCTCCAAAACTGTCCTGTCATGATGATTGGAGTAGTGTGTTTCAAGTGGTAGTGCCAAGTGTCTATCGTCAGGATGTCTTGCAGTTGGCTCATGATCATTGTCTGGCTGGTCATATGGGGATTAAGAAAACTTTAGACAGAGTGCTGAGACATTTCTTTTGGCCTGGTGTGAAATCTGATGTTGCTGAGCATTGTAGAACATGTCATGTGTGCCAAACTATTGGTAAGCCCAACCAGAAGATTCCCCCAGCTCCTTTACATCCTATCCCTGCCATAGGAGAGCCTTTTGAGCGTATCTTGATTGATTGTGTTGGTCCCCTTCCTCGTACCAAATCAGGTAACCAGTACTTATTGACAATCATGTGTACAGCTACCCGGTTTCCTGAAGCTATCCCTCTACGTAAAATCACTGCTTCAGCCATTTCCAAGGCCCTTATTAAGTTCTTTACAGTGTTTGGCCTGCCAAGAGTTACCCAGACCGACCAGGGTTCGAATTTTATGTCCCGTGTGTTCTCTCAGGTTCTCCAGCAGTTGTCTATTGAGCACCAGACTTCATCTGCTTACCATCCAGAGTCTCAAGGGGCCCTTGAGCGGTTTCATCAGACCCTAAAGTCCATGTTACGAGCCTACTGTAAGGAGTTTGAGAGAGATTGGGATGAGGGAACCCCTTTGCTCCTCTTTGCAGCTAGAGAGGTCACTCAAGAGTCCCTTGGCTTTAGTCCAGCTGAACTGGTGTTCGGTCATACTGTGAGGGGCCCTTTGAAACTTTTGAAAGAGAGATGGTTGGCAAACCAGTCCCCCGCCACAAATTTGCTAGACTTTGTTTGTAATTTTCGGTCAAAGCTGAACAAGGCATGTGAGCTGGCGAGGCAGAACTTGGGGGAAGCCCAAGGACGGATGAAGGGGTGGTATGACCAAAGGGCAAAGCATCGAGCGTTCTCTCCTGGTGACAAGGTGTTGGTGCTGCTGCCACTTCCGGGGTCTGCTTTGCAAGCTCGATTTAGCGGTCCATATGTGATTGAGCGTCGGGTGGGTGAGTTGGATTATTTGATAAAGACTCCAGAACGAAAGCGTAAAACACGTCTCTGTCATGTTAATCTGTTGAAACAGTACTGTGAGAGGAGCCAGGCTGGGCTCTCAGGGGTGAAGACGGTTGCTGTGCTGAGCACTTCGATTCCTGTGGGTGAAAAGGACATTGATGGTGTTGTTGAACGTGGGGTCTCTCGTGCTAGGCTTCTGAACTCAGAAATTGTAGCCAATTTGGAGGTCCATCTGTCTTATCTCGAGTCATCACATCGGTCCGACGTTATTGAGGTTATTTGTAAATATCCTGCCCTGTTCTCTGATGTGCCTACTTGTACCAATGTTCTCCAGCATGACATTGATGTCGGGGAAGTCTGTCCTATCGGCGCTAAAGTAGAGGCCATTTGCTGTTTCGGTGTTCCTACTTCTCGGCGTGAGCTGAAACGGTTTCTTGGCATGGCCGTCTATTACAGAAGTTTTTGCAAGAACTTTGCTACTGCGGCTGCCCCCTTGACTAGCTTACTTAGCCCAAAGGTCCATTTTGTGTGGACAGAGATGTGTCAGTTGGCATTTGAGAATCTGAAGGGCCTGTTGGTCAGTGCCCCAGTCCTGGCTGCCCCTGACTTTAACAGGCCATTTAAACTGGCTGTCGATGCTAGTGATGCTGGGGTTGGTGCTGCCCTACTTCAAGACGACTCGTCAGGGGTTGAGCATCCTGTTTGTTATTTTTCAAAGAAGTTTGACATTCATCAAATGCATTATGCGGCGTTCACACCGAACGCGATAGACGCGAATACAATCGCGTCAGACGCGTGTATCGCGCCGCTTGATCATTTTGGACTTTTTTAGCGTCATTCGCGTCATTCGCGTCATTCGCTTCATTCGCGTCATTCGCTTCATTCGCGCATGACGCTCATTTTTGAGGGGAGCCGGCGGGTCACGTCGGCGGACCCTCCTCCTCCGCCTCGGGGTACCCGATGCCAGAGTCCGTGAGCCTCCTCCGGGAGCCACGTCCCTCGCACCTCTCCCCAGAGTCGTGGCCACATTCGACCTCAGATCAGATGAGACAACCCGCTGAATTTAAGCATATTACTAAGCGGAGGAAAATAAACTATCTAGGATTCCCTCAGTAGCGGCGAGCGAAGAGGGAAGAGCCCAGCGCCGAATCCCCGTCCGACGGGCGGGCGGACGTGGGAAATGTGGCGTACGGAAGACCGATTGCCCGGTGTCGCGCGGGGGCCTGAGTCCTTCTGATCGAGGCTCAGCCCTGACGGTGTGAGGCCGGTACGGCCCCCGTCGCGCCGGGGTCCGGTCTTCCCGAGTCGGGTTTGGTAATGCAGCCCGTCCATCTCAGCTCATCTGTCTGTCGGCTTGAACTCGTCGCTGATTGGATGTCGCGGCGCGATGCCGCCTGAAAAGTTCGATATTTTCAACTTTATTCGCGCCGCGTCAGACGCGTCAGACGCGCCATTCGCTTCATTCGCGTCAGACGCGCCATTCGCGCCGCGTCAGACGCGCCATTCGCGCCGCGTCTCATCGCGCCAGACGCTCCATTCGCGCCACCTCCGCCTGAATCGCGTGTCATCGCGCCATTTACATTGGTTTTCAATGTAGAGTCGCCGCTCAATTCGCGTCTATCGCGTTCGGTGTGAACGCCCCTTTATTCTACCATTGAGAAAGAGGCCTTGGCTCTTATCTCTGCTCTGGACCACTTCGATGTGTATGTCTCTTCCAGTCAGGTCCTGGTGGTCTACACCGACCATAACCCACCGACCATAACTCCAACCACCGGCTAATGCGATGGAGTCTGTTTCTGCAGGGCTTTAACCTGGAAATAAAGCACATCCGTGGAAGGGACAATGTGCTCGCAGATGCCCTTTCAAGGTCATAAGTATCAGAGGCATATGTGATGCAACATTTCAATTTATTTTGGTGTTAATTTGTTGTGTGTAACTTGGCGGTTGCCTAGAGCAACCGTTTTAAGGGGGGGGGTGTTATGTGCAGATCTGCTCCTTGTTTTGCAGTGCTCCTGGAGCTCCTCCTTCAGCCCCTCCTTCTCCTCGTTACCTGGCACCTGCTGCTGCCTTAAAAGCCTGGGAGGCTTCCCTCATGGCTCTCTCTAGGCAGGGCCGGCCGCATGGCTCCCATTCACCCGTCTGATTACCATTCATAACAATAAACCCAGTTTTCTTATATTTAATCCTTGTTTGTCTACTTTATGTTACTTCCGTCGAGCCGGGTTGTAACAGTCAGTTAAATACGGCTTAACATGTCCATTTATCACAGAGGCAGAAACTCTGAAGCACTGAATTGATATTGTGATGTGTGTTAAAGGTGCATTTAGCTAATTTTCAATTCATAATTCAATGAAAATGTGTGAAATGGTTAAAAAGGATTAAAATGAACAATATTTCATGTGGAAAACTGAGGTAAAATGATCATAATTCATGGTAAAGAAGCTAAAATGATCATAATTCATGGTTAAATAGCTAAAATAATTCATGTTGATTTAAAATGATTAAGAATGTGTGAAAATACTCACCTTGAGATAAAAATAAAAGAACTGTACAGTTAAAAAGATAATTCATTTAATCACTATTGTGTTCCAGTAGTGTGTTGAGATTTATAGTATGTATTGAATATGGCCATAAGAGAAGTTTGATGATTCTGTGTTATGTGATAGCCCTGTCTTTATACAGGCTAGGTTTTTTTGAGACCCTTGAGAAACCTTTTGATGTGGATCTGGATTCTCCTGATTGAGGGAGATGGCGAGCCAGTGAAATGTTCCTTGCCCAAAGGAGCAGAGAACCAGCACCTGAGCCCGAGGAGGACATCCAGCCCTTCTTCACCTTAACTGAGTGTGTCTGTGGTAGGACCACCACACACACACCTGACTCTTTGAACTTTCCCCTGACTTGACTTACACACAATTGACTGAAGCGCGCTGACCAACAACAAGAACATTCAAGAGCATTAAAGGAACGTTACGGTTCCTGTTGGACACTTTTATTTGGTTTTATGTTAAAGAGAGACTGTGAAACATTGAGCAATCAGATGTCATTGCATTGAATTTGATTTTGATTTGATTTTATTTTCATACAGTTCAATACAGTCAACTTACTTTAAATATACGCCGTGGCTCCATTTATTTATTGTGTCTGTCACTTCCTCTTTAAACCCTCCTACGAACCTAGTCTCTGGTCCAAACTCTATAGTAACTAGTGGGTTACACTACCATGACATTTAATTTGTACAGCCCTTTGCTCTTCTCCTGATCATGACATCAGTCTAATCTGGATGCTTCAGCTGTGATACTATAGAGGTCTCAGGGGGAATGCTAGAAAACTGCACACTTGCTTATCTTCTCCATTCAAGATTTTGTAAAGCCCTCAAATCCTTTAGTTTCTTGTGGCTTGTATTTTGAGCAGGTCCTTGCTTTCCTCTGAAGGTTAAAGGATTATCTGCATTGTTTAAGGTTTTTTTAAATGGGTAATAATCCCTTAAAGGGACTGTCATTCTTCAATCAATGTCAAAGTTGTGTTTATGGATAAATAAATAATATCACTCTGCTTTTTGTGAAAAAGCTCTTTCATCAAGTTGTCATCAAGCGTTCCAAAAACATCAGTGTGAAACAGGTTGAATCTTAAGTTGATAAAGTTGATAACATGCTTTTGCTATTTGTCCTAAAAGAAGAAACCAAACGTGTCACTCAGAGAACTTTTGTTCAGTTCAGATTAATTTCCTCCTCTGAGGCGTTTTGGTGAATTCAGGCTCTGCTCCGAGTGTCTTTTTGAAAGATGCTGATCCTGGTTCAGTTCGCAGCAACATCAACGAAAGCTGCAAAATGTCTTTTACTGAGACTTCCATGTGGAAAATGGACATCTTCTAATCAAAGTGAAGGGACTGAGTAGGAGATAGTGGAATGAATTATGAAACAGTTCTGCTAACATGAAAAATGCATCTTGATGTCAATTTTCTATTTCTGAATTGGAGGATAGGTCTGAAATGTGTCATGTGTCTATTAGGGTGAATATGTAGTGTGTGCTTGGTGAGGTTTGTGTCAGCTCTGTGTTCACTGGTCTGTGTCTCCTCAGCAGCTGCAGAAGGTTCCTGCTGGAACAGCTCAGCTTCTCTGCAGTCTGACTGAGGGAGGTTTTTGTACGACGACAAATCACTGTGTGAACACTGGCCCACTGTGGCCACTCTGACAGTAATAAACTGCTGCATCTTCAGCCTGAACTCCACTGATGGTCAAAGTGAAGTCAGAGCTGCTTCCACTGCCACTAAACCGAGATGGTGTTCCTGATTGACGTGTGCTAGCTAAATATATCAGGAGCTTTGGAGGCTGTCCAGATTTCTGTTGAAACCAGGACAACTCATTACCACCGTAAACACGTTGACTAGTCTTACAGGTGAGAGCGACAGTGGATCCTGGAGTAGATGTCACTACTGGAGGCTGAGTCACAGTCACCTGACCGCTGCATCCTGCAGGACAAAACAAATCATTCATTCATCAGCAGAAGGAAAGGAGAGAAAAGGCGAGGCGTCGTGTTTGAGATGTTGCCGAGCCAACGAACCTGTAAACCAGCAGCAGGCCAGCGTCCAGATGAGGATGGTGATGAGAGTCATGGTGGTTGTGGTCTCTGCTGTGTTGACTGACAGATCTGAGTCCTGCAGTGTTGAACTCACAGGACTATAAAGCTTCTCAGTTCACTGGAGGATCAGCTGACGATGCAAAGCCTCCTCTCTATGGAAATGATTTCTCTGCTCTCAACAGACTGAAGGCAACGTGGGACACGAAATCAGGAGGAATACGGCTCGGATGAACAACATGGAGGATCTTAATGGAACAGAGGAAAACACTCACATTAAAAGTGCAGTTGAGGATTTAAGGATACGTTTGTGTTCACTGTGGTTGGTATGAAACGTTTGTCTGCTGTTCATTTACTGACAGGATTTAATGAAATCTATCAGATATTTCACTTTTTCATCATATGATTTTGTAAATCATTATTATCTATAAGCATCATGTTCAATTAACCATGTATGAACTTAAATAAGACTGAATATATGACTTATGAGGAGGATGTAATCTTTTTCTCTCTGGAGTAGAAAATTAAAAAAAATCATATAATCAATCTTTATTTTTACAGTAAGTTTAAATCCATATAATTTGAAAGATTTTGTAAATTAAATTAAATATAATTATTTCTATATTAATTTAAAAAGTGTTTTCAGTGGATAGATTTGTCTCTCAAATTTAAAAATATGCTATAAAATTGTTAAAAAATCATATAGAAGTTGAAGGAATAGGAGATAAATCATGACTTAATAAAAACAAATGATTAATTTTGCATTCTTACTATAAAATCACTCTGTTTTCAGTGGACAGATGCTTGTTCACAGTGCAGGAGGTTTTTGTACGGCCACTTAACGAGGTTGTATCACTGTGGTGGACTTTTGGTGGAGGAACCAAACTCATCGTTAACTGTAAGTATCACAGATTTATGATTTCTACAACGTTCAATATTATAATTGTTTTGTTTAAAGTAAATGTGATGAACCAAATCATTATTTTGGATCATTTATACTTTTTGGATATTTATTATTCATTAATCTAGGCTGATATTGGAGTTTAGGAAAACACTGCATATTATTTTCCTATTATAGATTATGTTTTGGTGAAGTAGATGCAGTATTTTATTTTGTAACATTGAAACATCTGTTAGTGTGTTAGCTGTACGTTATAAAATCTAATGTTGATCAAACTAATAAGAGGGTTTATTGTACATTCAGTGTCGCTGCAGTTTGTGTTCACGGTCCGTTAGTTCAAAGTGATGAAAAGGAAGTGAAACAGACAGATGTCAAAGTGTTTCACTGCTTACAGTTTACAGATGATTAATGAAACTTTTCTATTCCAATGACTCCTCAGTCACATTGTATATGATTCTATAATGATTTAATGAGGAGAGCCGCAGGAGAAGATTGGTTCCTGTAAATGACAGAACTCCAGTCAGCGTTGTATTTGTTAAATCCTCCCTCCATCCCATGTCTCTGTGTGACCACAGCATCATGCACACAGCTAACCCTCAGTAACGTCACCTCTGTCATGTTCAGCTGTCTTTCCTACAGTGGAAGTTAATCTGCTCCTCGTGTGTCTCTGCTCTCCCCTCCAGCAGGCTCCATGATCCGGCCCTCAGTCTCCCTGCTTCCCCCCTCCT
Organism: Eutrigla gurnardus; assembly: GCF_963514095.1. NCBI lineage: Eukaryota > Metazoa > Chordata > Actinopteri > Perciformes > Triglidae > Eutrigla > Eutrigla gurnardus. The sequence goes on from NC_139921.1 coordinate 23,634,385, forward strand.
CTGAGCAGCTCTCTGGGGGCTCGGCCACGCTGGCCTGCCTGCTGACCGGCTACTCTCCTCAGGGAGCCGTGGTGAGCTGGGAGGTGGACGGCACCGAGGTGACGGAGGGGGTCCTGAGCAGCTCAGAGGAGGAGAAGAGCGGACTCTACAGCAGCAGCAGCACCCTGAGCCTGAGCCAGGAGCGCTGGATGGCAGGAGAGCTGTACTCCTGCAAGGTCCTCCATCACAACCACAACCAGATGCAGTCCCTCCACAGGAGCCAGTGTAAGGCCTAGAGGGTCTGGATGGAGGCCAGGACAGGAGCTCTGCATGGGGGGAGCAGGAGGAACACACCTGCTGCTCTGAACAATCTGAGGACAACGTTTGTAGAGGAAACTATAAAGCCTTGTGTGACTGCTGTAAAGTAGCTAGAGAGTAATGTGTGTAGCTCAGCAAGTAGATGTGTGCGTTTAATAACTGTCTTTTTTTATAATAATAAAGCTTTCACTGATGAATAACATGATGAAGTGTTTGGTGTTTTATTTTATTAAGAGAAGTAAAGAATTAAATGGTTTCATATCAACTGGTTCTACTCCCTGCAGAAAATTAAAGCTTTATAAAATCCATATTTCTACATTACAATACAATAATACAGAGATGTGAAACTGAGGGAGGATTCTGCAGAAACTTCACCTCCATCCATCAGACAGAGAAGACAGGACCCACACATGCAGACAGACAAGGTTGCAGTGCCGAGGCTCAGTGTTCAATAAACCAGTTCAGGTTCGGTACACAGGAAGGCAGTCGGTGAAGATAACGGCACAAACGTCCGAGAGGAAGGAAAGCTGCATCTCTCCCACGAGGCCAAAGACCATCTGGCTCAGGAGGACGGAGAAACACACAGCTGAAGTAGACGAGGGGGGGGGGGGACACCTGGACACAGGTGAGACACATGAGGGCGGGACAAGCAATCACACAGGAGGACACTTGACAGGACACGAGAGAAGCCAAGAGTTAGGGAAACGAAAATGAAAACCTAGAAAAATGTTGACAAAGACAAGTTGACCTCTAAACAAACCCGGAGCGTGACAATCGATGCTGAGAGAGAAAACTTCGGATGGGACTTAGACTTTCTGTCTCTGTCTCTCCTTTGACTTTACCATCGTTTTGTTGTGGAGCTACATTGAGCTGCTTGTCTCATGATTTACAGGTAAAAGCAGACGTGGATAACATGTGTCCTAGATGGTCTGATGGTAAGGACTTCTGGTTTAGATCCAGATGGTCTGGGTTTTGAGTCCCGGTGTGGGAATCCTTTGTTCTTAACTCACCAGATTTGCTTCAAAGCATTTTTGTGTTCATCACAGATTTACACCATAAAACATGAGAGGAATAGATTTTCTGATATTTAAAAAAAACAAATATGAAACAGAACATTCAGACAATCTTTACCTAAACCTAGATTTGAAACCAGATCCCCAGAGTGAAAACCCTGATTCCTGACCTCAAGGCCAAAGACCAGACAAGCAGCAAGACATCAAAACGACTTCATGTTCAAAAAGTTACTCTAAATCATAGAGAAAGAACAAACAGTGGAGTTTGGACCACCGATATGCAGACGATGAAGCTGTGTTTCTAACAGCTGAGCCACCTGATGGTCTGAGAGGTAAACTGTCACACAGAGAAGAAGTACAACAGGTTCCAGTGTGTTAAAAGAGATGCTCCTCCATGACCACTAGAACATCTTGAAGCATCCTAGAACCTCCAGAACGACCCGCACTGAAACCTCCTGAAAGAACAGTAGAACCACCAGAGGAACCTGTAGGACCGCCCTAAAGAACACCAGACCAGGTCTCAGGCCGTCAACGTCGTGCCTCTGCAGCTTCACTCTCATCTTCTGTCTCTGCTTCTTGGTCCCGTGCCAGAGGTGGTCCAGCGGTTAAGAACGCAGACTGCTGTCACAGGGAAGTGGGTTTGAATCCCGCCTGAGGTATGTCACACGGGAGTGTGTGAAGAGTGTGTGTGATTTCATTTCAACAACTAAAAACGTTCAAACCTTGCGTTCGTCGTCGTCGTCCGTTGCGATTTGCGCGTCGATTTCAACTTGAGAATTTCCACCAACAACAACAAGGAGGAAATGAAGAAGCTGTAAATACACATGCCAGGAGATCAAGCTAGCTTGATAGGCTAATGATTATTTATTTTTATTTTAAACTTAAATTGTACAGCGCTGTTCTCTGCCCGATCATGTTCACACGTCCAGTGTAGTCGACGCAACCAAGGCGTAATAATCAGAAGCCTGTGTCTGAGGAAAATGCAATCTGAAGGCTGGAGGCACGTGATTTTTTTTTTTTTTTTTTTTACAATAACAACTTTCCTTCCGCAAAGGCCAAAGATCAACTTCCCCTAGACGTCTCTGAGGTCTGAGGCGGTAATGCAGCACAGCAGCCTGTTTTATTTAAAGGCAAGGGTCGGAGGTAAGGCAGAACTGTGACTTTTTATGCTACTGCGTGAATCTGAAGGTGAAGACAAGGCATGAAGTCCAGTGATCACCTGGGTGGCTGTGCTGACGTAATGTATTGGTAATAACACCGTCAATGCATTCCTGCTTCTGGTCGACAGCGCCCTCTGGCGACATTAAGACATATAACCACAAAGAGAGTTGAAATGAGTAAAACAAGGGGACAATACAAAAAAACATCAAACTACTCAGATACAAGTAACAGTCCTGCATTAAAAAGTGACTTCAATAATTCTGCAGGAGCAACAATATAAAAATAATTATTATGTGCACTTTTACTGTAATTGATCCTCATTACTATGACCCAAGCACTTAATTAGATCAAGCTAAGTGAATTAATACATTGGATCTATAATAACATATGATATCTTATAAACTGATTATATTTTGTGATATGGAGAATCTGAATAGCCAAAGCAACAATTGTAGACCTAGAGGTACAAAACAAATGTAGTAATGTGAAAAGTATATTTCCCTGACCAGAAATGTAGTGGAGTCGAAGTATAATCAAATTTGTAATTTAGTTCAGCTGTGAGTGAATGGAGGCAGCTCTTGTACTCCGTGGCTGGTAATGGTTCAACAGCGTGAAGATGATCATGTGCATCGCCTTTATTACACTTTTTATACCATGAGGGTAGAGTCTTTAATTTAGTTACTGCCCTCAGGGATGTTAAAATCCCATTGATTTAATGCCCCTTAATGTATATGAGTTAACTATGGCGTCTGAGAGTTTATAACCAGAAAATATGGTAAATAACTAGTTGTAGCAGAAGGGTTTGTGAGGTTTAGCTTGTGCTTGGTGAGGTTTGTGTCAGCTCTGTGTTCACTGGTCTGTGTCTCCTCAGCAGCTGCAGAAGGTTCCTGCTGGAACAGCTCAGCTTCTCTGCAGTCTGACTGAGGGAGGTTTTTGTACGACGACAAATCACTGTGTGAACACCGAAGCACTGTTTATATAGTGGTAACTCTGACAGTAATAAACTGCTGCATCTTCAGCCTGAACTCCACTGATGGTCAAAGTGAAGTCAGATCTTCTTCCACTGCCACTAAACCGAGATGGTGTTCCTGATTGAAGTGTGCTAGCGTAATATATCAGGAGCTTTGGAGGCTGTCCAGATTTCTGTTGATACCAGGACATATGATTATTATTGTAAACAGGTCGACTAGTCTTACAGGTGAGAGCGACAGTGGATCCTGGAGTAGATGTCACTACTGGAGGCTGAGTCACAGTCACCTGACCGCTGCATCCTGCAGGACAAAACAAATCATTCATTCATCAGCAGAAGGAAAGGAGAGAAAAGGCGAGGCGTCGTGTTTGAGATGTTGCCGAGCCAACGAACCTGTAAACCAGCAGCAGGCCAGCGTCCAGATGAGGATGGTGATGAGAGTCATGGTGGTTGTGGTCTCTGCTGTGTTGACTGACAGATCTGAGTCCTGCAGTGTTGAACTCACAGGACTATAAAGCTTCTCAGTTCACTGGAGGATCAGCTGACGATGCAAATTGCCTGCCCCTCATAATACGGGACCGTCCCACGTTTATGAACTTTAAGACTCATTTAAAATTGTGGCTCAGGGAAAATCAAAGCTGCACTCACTTTTAACTGCATCACACACTTCATTATGTGTGTCACTCACATGTCCTGTTGCATCTTGTCTTGTCTGTTGTTGTTAGTGTTTGTCTTGACCCTCAGATTAAATATGAGGGTGTTGTATGTATGTTACTTTGTTTTTATGGTTTCTATGTTTTCTGCCTGGGTACAATAGATGAAAACTAGCCATTGTACTATCGAGTATTTACATTGTGTATTTAAACTGATGTCCATAAATATGCACTGTCCCTATTAAATAAACAAATAGTTGAATAAATAAAGCCTCCTCTCTATGGGAATGATTTCTCTGAGTTTTATTTGTTTCACACAAAGAGAAACGATTTATTCATCAAGAATGTAGCATGAACCATAAACCATCATTAAATAAAACTGGATCATAATGAGCCTGTGTTTGTATTTCTTTTACATATTCAACATGAAAAATACCGTCTTGATATTTTCAGTATCTAATACATCTGTTAGTAGAGGAGATGGTCGTATGATTATTTCACTGTGACATTTGAATAGAAAATTGGACACAAACATGAGAAGACATCAGCTGTAAAAATGATCACATATGTTTTCAAAACCTCTCACCCTGACTCAGAAAACCCAGCATGACAATCAGAGTTATTGGCAACATCATCCTGAAGCAGTTTTCAGTGTGAGTACGAGAAAACAGTTCAGACTCACGGTGACACGAGAACTTAAAACTGCGAGGAGCAGCGATGCATTCAAATCATGCAAAACCCGTTTGGGCCCAGCTGTGGTTGTGGAAGTGAAAGGGAGAGAGGAGGTGGAGGAAGTAGAGGCTACATCTCCCTGTGGACTGATTCAGAAGAAACGTTGGACTCTGCATCTCTCTGCTCCTTCTGCCTTTGCTGGTAAATAGATACAGGCCGCCCTCTGCTGGCTGACTCCATACTACTGTAACCCAGTAGAAAACAGATATTGTTATTTCCCTTAAAATATATTTTTTATTTATTTCACCCTCTTTAATTTATTATTCTGTCAATAATATTATTTTGCACACACATAGTCCTTATTTGTTGTATTATATGCATGATAGGAAAGAGGAAGTAGTCCCACCCTCTTCTCGCGAGAGTTACAGTGCGTGAGTGAGAGTACAGAGTAGCGCGGTGCAGAGTCAGAGCAGCGGTACGAGCAGATGAGAAACACGGAAGAGAAAGACAATAAGAAGTCACGAAAACGGCGGTTGTTTAACTCACTTATCAACACAGAATAACCGGTGAGAGTGTACCTAGCTGAAGCAGAGAGGTGGTCGAGGACCTGTGGGTTATTGTTTTCGGCAGAGTCTTGGTGAGTCGCTCGAGCTAACTAGCGCTAGCCCATGCTAACCGGAGTAGCCACATCGCGATTCAGTCTGTGAGAGGGCAGAAAGCTTGTTTACTCATGAACGTGACCTGCCGCTACTGTTTACTGTGTGTTTTAAGAGTTAAAGCTGCATATTTTGCTCTGATAATCTGATGAAAATATGAGGTGTGCTATTTATTTTCCTGTGTGTGTGTATTCACTCTGAGATGCACTGTTTAGGGTGTGTGTCTATTAAATACGGCTAAACATGTCCATTTATCACAGAGGCAGAAACTCTGAAGCACTGAATTGATATTGTGATGTGTGTTAAAGGTGCATTTAGCTAATTTTCAGTTCATAATTCAATGAAAATGTGTGAAATGGTTAAAAAGGATTAAAATGAACAATATTTCATGTGGAAAACTGAGTTAAAATGATCATAATTCATGGTAAAGAAGCTAAAATGATCATAATTCTTGGTTAAATAGCTAAAATAATTCATGTTGATTTAAAATGATTAAGAATGTGTGAAAATACTCACCTTGAGATAAAAATAAAAGAACTGTACAGTAAAAAGATAATTCATTTAATCACTATTGTGTTCCAGTAGTGTGTTGAGATTTATAGTATGTATTGAATATGGCCATAAGAGACGTTTGATGATTCTGTGTTAAGTGATAGCCCTGTCTTTATACAGGCTAGGTTTTTTTGAGACCCTTGAGAAACCTTTTGATGTGGATCTGGATTCTCCTGATTGAGGGAGATGGCGAGCCAGTGAAATGTTCCTTGCCCAAAGGAGCAGAGAACCAGCACCTGAGCCGAGGAGGACATCCAGCCCTTCTTCACCTTAAAGGCCCCCACACACCGCCCAGACGTCCAACTGCCTTATCCGACCATTCTCCGCCCACTCTGTTGCCTCTTGTCTGACCCGTTCGGCAGAAAAGTTGCGTTGTACACACCGCTTCGACGTGCTTCCGACACCACAGCAGCGTGTACGTTCTGCGCTTGCTTAACAGCAGGTGGCGCTAGTCTCGTGCCAGTACTCCAAAACAGGAAATGACGGAACGGAGTGCAGATAAAAACAATGCACACACAGTTTTGGTTCAGTATTCGTTCGACTCGAGAAGACCTTTGTGGACTAAATACTTGGCATTTCTGGAAAGATGACTCTGGCTAGGGTGACACTCGCGTTGTGTGCTCTCGGGCTCATTATTTTACGAAGACGTCGTCTCAGTAGGGAACGAGTAATACGGAGTTTACCATCATCACTTCCGCCCCGCCCACACACCGCCATTGGATACTCTGATTCGCTAGCACACCGCCAATCAGAGTATCCAATGGCTCAGACGTCCAACAGCCCACCTCCTCAGACTTCGTATGCTCAGTCTGATCAGACAACGTCCGCGCGGCTCCGAAAGCTTCCGACGCAGCTGTACACACCAAACATATGTGTTCCCGACCTCGTCCGAGCCTCTCCAAACGCTTCGGACGTCCAACGGTTGGGCCGGTGTGTTCCTGCCTTAACTGAGTGTGTCTGTGGTAGGACCACCACACACACACCTGACTCTTTCCCCTGACTTGACTTACACACAATTGACTGAAGCGCGCTGACCAACAACAAGAACATTCAAGAGCATTAAAGGAACGTTACGGTTCCTATTGGACACTTTTATTTGGTTTTATGTTAAAGAGAGACTGTGAAACATTGAGCAATCAGATGTCATTGCATTGAATTTTATTTAGATTTTATTTTATTTTCATACAGTTCAATACAGTCAACTTACTTTAAATATACGCCGTGGCTCCATTTATTTATTGTGTCTGTCACTTCCTCTTTAAACCCTCCTCTATGAACCTAGTCTCTGGTCCAAACTCTATAGTAACTAGTGGGTTACACTACCATGACATTTAATTTGTACAGCCTTTTGCTCTTCTCCTGATCATGACATCAGTCTAATCGGGAATCTTCAGCTGTGATACTATAGAGGTCTCAGGGGGAATGCTAGAAAACTGCACACTTGGTTCTCTTCTCCATTCAAGATTTGTTTAAGCCCTCAAATCCTTTAGGTTTCTTGTGGCTTGTATTTTGAGCATGTCCTTGCTTTCCTCTGAAGGTTAAAGGATTATCTGCATTGTTTAAGGTTTTTTTAAATGGGTAATAATCCCTTAAAGGGACTGTCATTCTTCAATCAATGTCAAAGTTGTGTTTATGGATAAATAAATAATATCACTCTGCTTTTTGTGAAAAAGCTCTTTCATCAAGTTGTCATCAAGCGTTCCAAAAACATCAGTGTGAAACAGGTTGAATCTTAAGTTGATAAAGTTGATAACATGCTTTTGCTATTTGTCCTAAAAGAAGAAACCAAACGTGTCACTCAGAGAACTTTTGTTCAGTTCAGATTAATTTCCTCCTCTGAGGCGTTTTGGTGAATTCAGGCTCTGCTCCGAGTGTCTTTTTGAAAGATGCTGATCCTGGTTCAGTTCTCTTGGCTCGTTCAAGAAAGGCTTTTCACATTAAAAGAAACCTTTATGAAACAGTTGGTTGACAGAAAGAGAAACACACACAGGTGGGATGTTTTTCTTCTACCAGCTGAGTTGTAAGGACACTGTGAGAGGAATTGAGTTCACAAAGATTCAAACTTTGTCAGTTTTAATCTCATCAACATAAACAAAAGCTGCAAAAATGACGTAACGTTTCCAATGTTTGTGTCAGAACGTGGACGAAGAGGGAGGACCCAGATGCAGGACAAGGCTTTTCTTTTAAAGGCTTTATTCAAAAAAACTCAAAAGGTGGCAAAACGTACCAAACAAAAGACCAAGGGGAAAAAGACTAACTCTAAAAAAACACTACTAACAAAAAAATCACTCCACAGGGATTCCCCTCCCAACCCCCCCCTGCCCCCCACCCCGAGTGACTGCGGATGTCCCGAGTGAATGCAGGGTCGATTCAGCGGGGCTGTGTGTCCACACAGGGATCCGAGGGCTGAGGACGGCTAGTGGAGCTGATCAAAGGTGGGTCCTGAAGGAGCTCATCCCGACTGTGAGAGGAAGCGGTGACTCGCTGATTCCTGGAGAAGCGTCGCCTAAAAGGATTATCCCTATCCCATGCTTCTCCACGGGCCAACGCGGCTCATTACAGAGGCTCAACACTGATAGGCTCCACCATGCATGGCTCATTATGGGTTATTACTATTGATTTTAAACTTTTAATGTTTGTTTTTAAAGCTCTTAACGGCCTCGCCCCATCGTATTTATCTGAGCTTTTAACCGTTCGTAATCCTGGTAGAGCTCTGAGGTCAGTTAACCAAAGATTGCTAGAAGTGCCCAGGTCAAAATATAAACACTGGGGGGACCGGGCCTTTTCTGTTGCTGCTCCCAGGCTCTGGAATAGGCTCCCCACTGAGATGCGTCTTATTTCTGACGTGGGCCTCTTCAAGGCTAAGCTAAAAACCTATTTATTTAAGATGGCTTTTAATACTCAGTAGCGTGATGACACTTCTTATCTTTTTTTTCACTTTCACTGTTTTAATTGTTTTTGTTTTTATTTTCTTTTTGCTCTTTTAATTTATTACCTGCTGTAAAGCACTTTGGTACGCCGAAAGGTCTGTTGTAAAGGGCTGTATAAATAAAGTACATTTACATTTTACATTTACATTACTACCCGCCTCCCATAAACAAGTGCTTGCTCTTTTGACCTCTGTGACTTTCATTCAGGTGGACGAGGTCACCGAAACGCCAACTTTTGCTCCTCAGTCGTCGGTGTTTAGGACGCGCCCTGACACTTGTCTTTGGCTCTCATAGGCTGTCTGCTCAGGAATCGCAGGCCATAACGTCAGGATTTGGCATTTGAATTGGAAAACCTTGTTGATCTGCGATGAGCAGAATATGTGCGTCTGCCGACGTCACGCTGATCTGGGAACGGATCCGATGTTGACTGCTGTCCAACAATGTCTGCCTACGTCACCTGTCACCAATCCAATAACATCTAATCCTCGCCTTGAACAATACACGCAGCAAGATCAACGAAAGCTGCAAAAGGGACGCAACCTTTCCAAGGTTTGTCTTTTAAACCCGGACACAAACATGTACTTAAACAATGCAATGAAAGTAGTTTTATGTATTTTACTGAGACTTCCATGTGGAAAATGAACATCTTCTAATCAAAGTGAAGGGACTGAGTAGGAGATAGTGGAATGAATTATGAAACAGTTCTGCTAATGTGAAAAATGCATCTTGATGTCAATTTTCTATTTCTGAATTGGAAGATAGGTCTGAAATGTGTCATGTGTCTATTAGGGTGAATATGTAGTGTGTGCTTGGTGAGGTTTGTGTCAGCTCTGTGTTCACTGGTCTGTGTCTCCTCAGCAGCTGCAGAAGGTTCCTGCTGGAACAGCTCAGCTTCTCTGCAGTCTGACTGAGGGAGGTTTTTGTACGACGACAAATCACTGTGTGAACACTGCAGCACTGTTTATATAGTGGTAACTCTGACAGTAATAAACTGCTGCATCTTCAGCTTGAACTCCACTGATGGTCAAAGTGAAGTCAGAGCTGCTTCCACCGCCACTAAACCGAGATGGTGTTCCTGATTCAAGTGTGCTAGCGTAATATATCAGGAGCTTTGGAGGCTGTCCAGATTTCTGTTGATACCAGGACAACCGATCACCACCAGCAACAGGCTGACTAGTCTTACAGGTGAGAGCGACAGTGGATCCTGGAGTAGATGTCACTACTGGAGGCTGAGTCACAGTCACCTGACCGCTGCATCCTGCAGGACAAAACAAATCATTCATTCATCAGCAGAAGGAAAGGAGAGAAAAGGCGAGGCGTCGTGTTTGAGATGTTGCCGAGCCAACGAACCTGTAAACCAGCAGCAGGCCAGCGTCCAGATGAGGATGGTGATGAGAGTCATGGTGGTTGTGGTCTCTGCTGTGTTGACTGACAGATCTGAGTCCTGCAGTGTTGAACTCACAGGACTATAAAGCTTCTCAGTTCACTGGAGGATCAGCTGACGATGCAAAGCCTCCTCTCTATGGAAATGATTTCTCTGCTCTCAACAGACTGAAGGCAACGTGGGACACAAAATCAGGAGGAATACGGCTCGGATGAACAACATGGAGGATCTTAATGGAACAGAGGAAAACACTCACATTAAAAGTGCAGTTGAGGATTTAAGGATACGTTTGTGTTCACTGTGGTTGGTATGAAACGTTTGTCTGCTGTTCATTTACTGACAGGATTTAATGAAATCTATCAGATATTTCACTTTTTCATCATATGACTTTGTAAATCATCATTATCTATAAGCATCATGTTCATTTAACCATGTATGAACTTAAATAAGACTGAAAATATGACTTATGAAGAGGCTGTCATCATTTCTCTGTCTGGTGTAAAAAAGTAAAACAAACTTAAATAATCAATATTCATTTATACAATAAGTTTGAATCCATATAATTTGAAACATTTTCTGGTAACACTTTACTTGAAGGTACCGTCATAAGAGTGACATGACATTGTCATAAGAGTGACATGACACAGTCATAAACATGTCATAAACATTATGACAATGTCATTAAACGTTTATGACTGTTGTCATTAAGTGTCATTCGATTTGGTAATGACAAGTTGACATTATTTTGGTTGTCTTCATTATGACAACTTGACATTAATCAAGGTGACATAACCAGAATTTGTCTTTGTCATGACAACTTGACATTAAATTTGTTTGCGATGTCCTTATTATGACAACGTGACATTATTCAAAGTGACATTATTAGAAAATGTCTGTCATGACAACTTGACATTAAATTTGTTTGAGATGTCCTTATTATGACGTGACATTATTCAAAGTGACATTATTAGAAAATGTCTCTGTCACGACAACCTGACATTAACGAAATATGCATCTGTTTTTGTGTTTATGGCAAGTTGACAATGATTATTATAATTAGCTGTGCAAGGTTAAAGACCAATTCTAGCACTTGGTTATTGATGTTTGACAGAATACCAAAAACTGACTGTCATGACATTATTATGACAATGTAATGAAGAAATTCTTTGACCTAAAGTAAAGTGGTAGCATTTTGATCTGTCATTAACATATCATGAAGGATAAACTGACTGTTATGACATCACTATGACAATGTAATGAAGAAATTCTTTGACCTAAAGTAAAGTGGTAGCATTTTGATCTGTCATTAACATATCATGAAGGATAAACTGACTGTCATGACATCATTATAACAATGTTTTTATTATAACATCATTGACAATTTTATTTTCTCATGAACATCATCATTATCACGACACAAGGTCACAACATTATACTATACACGTTACAATGTGCTTAGAAACCTCTTCTGCTCAACACTCATGTCATGATTACTGACCATGAACATGTTGCATGTATTTCCCTCACCATTTTTACTCGAACTAATGGGTAAAAGCTGCTTTTGATCACCCTTACAGAATGCTTTGCTGCTCCTGACCAGTAGCTATCAACAATATCAAACTTAACTCAAAATCTAGAGGTCTAATGACTCAAATCAAACTTAACCAGCTTTTGCTGGCATACATTGTGACTTCTGGGCCTGCAATAACTGCAACATTGCTACAAAACAAGCAAACACAAATACTGGAAAAAGTTTCTTAACAAAACATGAACAACAATAAAAACTATTGACTAATTGTCTAATGACTAGGTCATTTTGTAAGTGATCGGCAGTAGTTCACCTGCCTTTTTTTTGTGCGTCAGTGTGCTCGCCATTTCTGCTGTTATGGCTTCCCTGCACCTCTCTGTGAAGATGGACATTTTGTCATGGCTATCTTTACTCAAACCCTCAAATATGTCTGGGAAAATGATGTTGACCTCAGCGATTGGGGCGGTCCTTGCAATAGTGTTCCGGTCCACCCCCAAATGCTCAAAGGCTCGCTTCATGGATCCAGTTTTTTTGAAGCTCTTGAGAGCCCTCTTGTAGCGCCGCACCACGCCATCAATGGTTGTCACTTGGAAGAGAAGATGACAAAATTTGAATTAGTTATGATTGATTTCCTTAAAGGAGACGTTTGGTGTTAGACCTAAGCCCCATTGTTCAAGCTCATCACATGTGGTCCATAGGAAAAAGAAGAAAATTTATTTGAATACTATTATTTATTTAAGCAATATCACAGGAGAGGGAGTGCTGTTGTACTGTATATCAGCACGGCTGTGATTCGGTCGTAGGCACGAGGCCGCAGGCCGAGTGCCGCAGATAATCACACCGTGCTGATATACAGTACAACAGCACGACCTCGAGTGTGATATTGCTTTTATACAACAGTGCTACGAGCACATTTTATTAGTTAACAGTAATAAGAAACAAGAGATTATGATTTGTTTGTTTAGTAATTATTTATTCGGCTCTGCCAACACAAATAGTTCCGCAACTGAAGGGAGACAAGGCTGTTGCCAGGCAACACATATTACAGTACATAAACATTCCTAGACACAAGCTCGCTACTCTGTGTCAGAGCGATAGGCTCTGCTCTGTCCAGGTCTGATGTCTGATGATGACCATTCATAGTTCAAATCAAATGTTATTTTTGGAAATATGTCCATCTTTACCGTGCAAAGTTTGCCACAATCTAAGATAGGCTATTTAACAGCTGATGTAACGTTAGCTAATAACGGTTATTAGAACGCCCGTACAGCGGAGTGATTATGTCTGTAAAAAGTCGCAGTGCTGTTATACTGTATATCAGCACTCATGGAACGTCTCTTGTCCAATCAAATTGCTCGGTTGGGACCGGTCGGAACTACCTGTTGTATAATCATATTTATTTATTTGAATACTATTCAAATAGGCAACTATTCAACGATTCGATTCGGAGAAGTCTGATTCGACTGAACCTCGTCAAATAGTCGCAAAATGTGGTTGTGGGGGGGGGAAAAAGGATTCTGAATATATAGGGGTGCTCCCTGCTGCTGCATGTTGTCGTCCTCCTGCTCACAGATGCCACCTGGTGGTTGTTTGGACACATTGCCGCTTCTCATGAAAACACAATTGATCCTCCACTAAAAAGGTGCGTGATTCTCGCGTGAACTCGGCCACAACGAAGTAGTACCTACTGTACATGCCTCATACAGTACAAGGCTTCAAAATTATTGGAAAACTATTTATTTATTCAATGATTTCTAATGTTTTTAAACTCACCAGTCATAGAGGAACACAGGTTAGGGTTGGATGGTCTTTCAGTCTTGCTGCTCCCTTCACCTCTCTTCTTGCCACGAGTTTCCATCTAGACCAGCATAAAAAAGAGGGAAAAAACACCACCACTCCATGTAAAACCAAATCAAACGGTTTAAAGCAAGCCATTTACATCTCGCAACCTCTCTTAAAATCTAGAATAGGCTATAAAATGGGATAAGTTTGCATTCTAGCTAACTGGAAGTTCTCTCTTCAGGACTGCTGAATGAGAGACGTTTTGTAACATCAGTTGATAAAACGCAGCACGGCAACATTTACTCACAACTGCACAATAAGTTACACCCCACGCAGAAATTCAGGCCCTGTCCTTACCTAGCTAATGTTAGCTAACGTTAACATAGTGAGCAATGAACTACCAAATACTGACCAAGGAAGACAGCTGCCAGAGATATACGTGTATTTACAAAAAAATAAGTTATAATATGCTTCGTTTGAATTACCTCTCTTTCGAACTTCGCTTTAGTCGTAGTAGTTCTTTTCCCTCTTGTCGTCTTCAACAAGCGTCCTGTGGAACCGTCTGGAACGTCTGCTGAGTAACGTGAGTGTTGCTGTTACCGTAAAGCAGGTAATAGACCAATACCTGCAGTGCAGTGCACTGAAGACTTAACGCATTCATGTACAACTTTAAAACAAACTATGCATCCAGATAAGAGAAGCAAAAGAGGAAATTATTCAAATGATGCATGGCTTGTTATCGTGTCACTTTCTAAAATGTCTTCAACAATTGACATTGCGACAGTATTGGTGTAATTATGGTAAATTCAAGATTGCCGCCCAATTGTAAGTGCTATTCTGTGCTGCTGTGGGTAGAGAGGAGACATCGAGGCAGTAAAGCACGATGACAAGATTATTACGAGGACTTTTAAGAAACAGTCGGCGCCCCGACACTACAGAAAACAAAAGAAAAACTGTGAAATGGATGTGTAAATGGGGACTATTGAAAAGCAATATAACCTGCGCAAGATGCAATGGCAAGATGCATCTGAAGAAATCTAGATGCAGCGATGGATTTCGCAGGTAAGATGGGCTCTATTAAAATATCATAATCAGTAACGTTACTGACTAGTCAAGGCTATAATTGGTGATAATTTTTCCTTCTTTAGGGTCTGCAATCTTCATAAAAACCACCCACTGGCAGTACGACATGGAACAATATTCTCGAAATCCCACATTCCTTTGGCAAAATGGCTCGAATTCATACACAGGTAGGCACGAAATTAATATGTGCGCTGTGACTCTGTTATCTGGTTCTGTGTTGTTAATACATGTTTTGCTAATTTCAAAGAAATGACATTCAAAAACAATCTCCCAAAGTTTCATAGTCCAGATAATTGAGGAAAGGCACGTAAATGACGATTAAAGTTGACTTACAACTTTTAACCCTCTAGAGAGGAGCACAACATTAGGCTAAATAACTTCTGAATCTGATAGAGACGAGCTGTAAACTGCATCTGAATCGTGAGATTCTCTGCTTTCCGGGGGTCTTTGAATGGTGCATTTATGACAAGGGTAGCCACGTGTAATAACGTAGTACGGGACCAGATGCTAAGCTGAGCGGTAGCAGCGATGCTAAACCGAACGTAGTAGCATGCTAACGCTTGCAGATGTTTTACAAAACATGAAATATCTTCTGAACCGTTTATGATAGAGACGAGCTGTAAACAGCATCTGAATAGTTACATTCTGCCTTCCGAGGGTCATTGAATGGTGCCTCTACAAGGTACGTGTAATCACATGGTACGGAACAGACGCCAGATTCACGGAAGGAGACGTTCTAAATTGTTTGAACGCAAAGCAGTGAGTGGAAGACCATAATTAAAATCGTCATATCTTAAAAACTATCCAATGTATGACTTTGACTAGGGTATCATTTTAAAGCCTATTTTCTCCCCTTTCTATTGATGCCAAAATCTCAATTTTGAAATTTGGGTCACTATGACTCATTTTGCTGGATCAGGTCATGAATTTTCAGACTACCAAGTATATTCTAAATGCTTTGCTCTTCCTGAGAGGAATAGTGTGTAGTATACTGTAACTAAAAACTTAAATATCTGCTTTAGCAATTAGGCTGCGGGCCAGAAGAGTCCGTAGTGCACCTTAATTTCCAACTAAACCAACTTTATTTTGAAATTTCAAACCATGCTGAATTTGAATGTCAAGAAAGATTGAAAATTTTGGGATGTGCTCCCTGTTTCAGCCCCATGTGTATATTACTTAATTACCTATGTATTAGTTCACAGTATGTCTTCAATATAATTTACTTTTCTTAAGGTTTGCACAAGGTTTGCGGTTGAAACAACTGGACATGATCTGTGATGGTATAGCAGCAAGCTCAAGGACATTGTCCAGAATGACCCAAAAACTGAGAGAGGTTGGTGAATGATGCAATATTGATTCAAACAAGTCACAGACCACAAGACTTACAGTACAGAATTAACACTATATTTTACTTATTCAGTGGCTGATAGCTGATACATTAAAAAAAAAGAATTACGTATAATACACATAGAACTCCATTCATAAGTACTGTACTTCAATTTAACATACTTGGAAAAGATTTTTCAATTACGTTGTAGTATATTGATTTTTTACTTCTGTCTTCACAGGTTTGCGTGGCTGCCGTCAAACGCCTCAGGAAGAGAGGGATGAGGATTGGAGGTCGCCATCGATTTGTTGCGATTGATGAAAGCAAATTTGCTCACAAACAAAAGGTGCAGTAGATAGTGTGTTTGTTCACAACCCACCCCATCCTACTTTCCTTTTCCATTTTGGTGCAAAATGATTACCATCCTAAATGAAATTACATGGGACGATACTTTCGATACAATGGACCCTAGTTTGGTAGACCAAGGCGCGCCGAGATGGGAGTGGCAGCGTAGGAGGGGGAGGTGTCACATATTAAGTAGGTTTCCACAGCTTCAGTTCAGGCCCGTTCTAATGGAATAAATAATCACAACAACCACTATTCAATGCAATGATCTTAATCAGCACATACATTATATCTATATTGATTGTCCCGTCACATCTGATGTCAGATCAAATTGCAATGTTTTGCACGACATTAGTATTTCTTAAAGGAGTATGAGGGTTACATAACCACATAGTCAAAACAACAAAGAACATTATGTCACATTGTATTTGTTTTGTTTTTTTGTTTGTAGTATCATCGTGGCCGTTGCGGCAACACTTGGAGGCGTTCTCACACCTGGGTCTTTGGGATGTTGGAAGTGGAGGAGGAATCTAGGACACCCATCCTGAAACTAGTGAGGAACCGCCGCGGGACAACCCTCTTGCGCCAAATCCGAAGGCATGTCAGGAGGAATGCCAACATTGTCTCTGATGAGTGGCGCGCTTACAAGGACCGCCTTGCCCAGTATGGGTACAAACAATTTAGTGTTTGCCATAAGCAGAATTTTGTGAACCCACAAACTGGAGCCCATACCCAGCACATAGAGCGGGCATGGCAGTCATACAAACAACAAATATGGCGCCTGAGAGGTAATAGAACAAAAGAATCACTCAAAATACACCTACAGATGATTGAGTGGTATTACTGGCTGGCGATTCGACATCACGGTGGCATTTGGGGTCGACTGGTGCATGACATAAAGAAGGCACAAAAGTAATCAGTTTTGACAGATAGTCAGTCATGACAGACATGTTTCTTCCATTTTATTTTTTATTTTTCATAAATAGTTACTGTCTGTTCTTTATTGAATGTCAGTATGCATGAGCATGCATGTTATGAATGTTATGGTATTGTTTAGTTCCTGAGTGGGTGGGTGTTGGGCAGAAGAGGTCCTGTTTGTAAGCACATTATAACGTGTATGATGTCGTGACAACCAGTTCATATGTTTGAGAAAATAAAATTGTCAATGATAATGATAATAAAAACATTGTCATAATGATGTCATAACAGTCAGTTTATCCTTCATGCTATGATAATGACAGATCAAAATGCTACCACTTTACTTTAGGTCAAAGAATTTCTTCATTACATTGTCATAATGATGTCATGACAGTCAGTTTATCCTTCATGATATGTTAATGACAGATCAAAATGCTACCACTTTACTTTAGGTCAAAGAATTTCTTCATTACATTGTCATAATGATGTCATAACAGTCAGTTTATCCTTCATGATATGTTAATGACAGATCAAAATGCTACCACTTTACTTTAGGTCAAAGAATTTCTTCATTACATTGTCATAATGATGTCATGACAGTCAGTTTATCCTTCATGATATGTTAATGACAGATCAAAATGCTACCACTTTACTTTAGGTCAAAGAATTTCTTCATTACATTGTCATAATAATGTCATGACAGTCAGTTTTTGGTATTCTGTCAAACATCAATAACCAAGTGCTAGAATTGGTCTTTAACCTTGCACAGCTAATTATAATAATCATTGTCAACTTGCCATAAACACAAAAACAGATGCATATTTCGTTAATGTCAGGTTGTCGTGACAGAGACATTTTCTAATAATGTCACTTTGAATAATGTCACGTTGTCATAATAAGGACATCTCCAACAAATTTAATGTCTAGTTGTCATGACAAAGACATTTTCTAATAATGTCACTTTGAATAATGTCACGTTGTCATAATAAGGACATCGCAAACAAATTTAATGTCAAGTTGTCATGACAAAGACAAATTCTGGTTATGTCACCTTGATTAATGTCAAGTTGTCATAATGAAGACAACCAAAATAATGTCAACTTGTCATTACCAAATCGAATGACACTTAATGACAACAGTCATAAACGTTTAATGACATTGTCATAATGTTTATGACATGTTTATGACTGTGTCATGTCACTCTTATGACTGTGTCATGTCACTCTTATGACGGTCCCTTCAAGTAAAGTGTTACCCATTTTCTAGATTCAATTATTTATAATAATTTCTATATTATTAGAAAAATCTGAGAGTTTCCTCAGTGGATGGATTTGTCTCTCAAATCTAAAAATATGCTATAAAATTATTAAAAAACATGTAGAAGTTGAAGGAATAGGAGATGAATCATTACTTGATTAAAATAAATGATTAATTATGCATTCTTACTATAAAACAACTCTGTTTTCAGTGGACAGATGCTTGTTCACAGTGCAGGAGGTTTTTGTACGGCCACTTAACGAGGTTGTATCACTGTGGAGGACTTTTGGTGGAGGAACCAAACTCATCGTTAACTGTAAGTATCACAGATTTATGATTTCTACAACGTTCAATATTATAATCGCTTTGTCAAAAGTAAATGTGATGAACCAAATCATTATTTTGGATCATTTATACTTTTTGGATATTTATTATTCATTAATCTAGGCTGATATTGGAGTTTAGGAAAACACTGCATATTATTTTACTATTATAGATGATGTTTTGGTGAAGTAGATGCAGTATTTTATTTTGTAACATTGAAACATCTGTTAGTGTGTTAGCTGTACGTTATAAAATCTAATGTTGATCAAACTAATAAGAGGGTTTATTGTACATTCAGTGTCGCTGCAGTTTGTGTTCACGGTTCGTTGGTTCAAAGTGATGAAAAGGAAGTGAAACAGACAGATGTCAAAGTCTTTCACTGCTTACAGTTTACAGATGATTAATGAAACTTTTCTATTCCAATGACTCCTCAGTCACATTGTATATGATTCTATAATGATTTAATGAGGAGAGCCGCAGGAGAAGATTGGTTCCTGTAAATGACAGAACTCCAGTCAGCGTTGTATTTGTTAAATCCTCCCTCCATCCCATGTCTCTGTGTGACCACAGCATCATGCACACAGCTAACCCTCAGTAACGTCACCTCTGTCATGTTCAGCTGTCTTTCCTACAGTGGAAGTTAATCTGCTCCTCGTGTGTCTCTGCTCTCCCCTCCAGCTGGCTCCATGATCCGGCCCTCAGTCTCCCTGCTTCCCCCCTCTTCTGAGCAGCTCTCTGGGGGCTCGGCCACGCTGGCCTGCCTGCTGACCGGCTACTCTCCTCAGGGAGCCGTGGTGAGCTGGGAGGTGGACGGCACCGAGGTGACGGAGGGGGTCCTGAGCAGCTCAGAGGAGGAGAAGAGCGGACTCTACAGCAGCAGCAGCACCCTGAGCCTGAGCCAGGAGCGCTGGATGGCAGGAGAGCTGTACTCCTGCAAGGTCCTCCATCACAACCACAACCAGATGCAGTCCCTCCACAGTAGCCAGTGTAAGGCCTAGAGGGTCTGGATGGAGGCCAGGACAGGAGCGCTGCATGGGGGGAGCAGGAGGAACACACCTGCTGCTCTGAACAATCTGAGGACAACGTTTGTAGAGGAAACTATAAAGCCTTGTGTGACTGCTGTAAAGTAGCTAGAGAGTAATGTGTGTAGCTCAGCAAGTAGATGTGTGCGTTTAATAACTGTCTTTTTATAATAATAAAGCTTTCACTGATGAATAACATGATGAAGTGTTTGGTGTTTTATTTTATTAAGAGAAGTAAGGAATGAAATGGTTTCATATCAACTGGTTCTACTCTCTGCAGAAAATTAAAGCTTTCACTGATGAATTACATGATAAAGTGTTTGGTGTTTTATTTTATGAATAGGACTAGAGAATGTAGTGGTTTTCAATCCAATCCAATCCAATCCACTTTATTTATTTAGCACAATTTAAACAAACACAACGGTTTCCAAAGTACTTCACAGTAAATAAATAAATTTCAATACAACAGAAGCGCAATAACAATGATGGACACAATAGGATAGAAACAATATAAAATCAAATAAATATGATAAAACGCAAATAAAGCCAGATAAAATCAGATAAAACTCAAATAAAATAATTAAAATAATTAAAAAACAAATACAAATAAAGAAAATAAAAGGGTGCACCGCCCGCACAAGATAAAAATTAAATTAAATTAAATAAAAAAAAAAATGAAAAGGTCAAAAGTAAGCACATATACACATAAAATCAACACGCTACATGGTGTCAAACGCCAAAGAGAAGAGGTGGGTTTTAAGAAGAGATTTAAAATGAGACAGTGAAGACGCCTGTCTCATGTGCAGCGGCAATCCGTTCCAAAGTCTTGGAGCTGCGACCGCAAATGCTCGCTCCCCTCTGAGCTTCAGCCTGGCTTTAGGCACTGTCAGGAGCAGCTGGTCAGCTGACCTGAGAGAGCGGCTGGGAGTGTAGGGGTGTAGCAGCTCAGAGAGGTAGGGTGGAGCAAGGCCATTTAAGGCTTTAAAAGCAAATAAAAGGATTTTAAAATGAATCCTTAAATGAACGGGCAGCCAGTGGAGGGAAGATAAAATAGGTGAAATGTGCTCAAACTTTCTTGTGCCAGTTAAAAGACGTGCAGCAGCATTGTGAACCAGTTGAAGACGGGCAATGGAGGACCCACTAACCCCCATATAAAGTCCATTGCAGTAATCCAGCCGAGTGGTCACAAAGGCGTGTGTGGCGGGCGGGCGGTTTTAGGTAGACCAGAAAACTGATATAATTAAGGAGCCAACAACGCCACCTTGGGATTTCGCCCAAGGAATGATACTTATACCTCAGACTAAAACAGATATTCAAAGGCACAGAGGTTCGCAATACTTATGAGGCTGGAGACGTGGTTCCATTTAACAATAGTTCATATTTTATTTTACACAAACACCTCAATAATAAAAAGGCCAAAAACACAACAAACACAATTATGAAGGGGGGGGAGGGAAACGGCCGACGCTGAGGCTTACCAGTGGAAGGATGGGTCACCAGGAGTGAGGTATCCGAGGGAGAGAGACGCCCCAAGCACACGTGCACACACACCTCCACACTCGCACACACACACGCACGTGGAGGATCACACCAGGGGTCAACACAGCACACAACGAGGGGACACCACCACCTACGCGCACCAACCACCACCTTGAGGCTCTCAGCTTCTGCCCGGGAAAAGAACAGACGTGACAATTAGTGGGACATCACTCACAAATAAACAAAAAGACTGGATAACACTGGCCGACATGCGGCAAAGGATTAAGGTATGATTACTGTACGAACACAAACAAAACAGATTCTTGGTAGGTCTAAGCAGCCAGGGATGACAAATAATAAAAAATTAACAAAGCAAAAATGGAATAAGGAAAATAAACAGAATCAACTTCAAAAGAAACAATGGCAGTAACCAGTTAGCAATTAAGCAATCAAAAATGACAAGTTAAGCCCCACTGATCGCACCCACAATACTAAAAATGACACTAAAATGAATGGAGACGGTCAACAGCCACCATGAGCAAAAACAATGGTAACGTTTAGGCAAAAACACAGGTAGGCAAAGCAGCAGCGTAGGGATAGTTCGGACAGATGTAGCTGCTACGTCGCTAGCTGCCGAATACTGGCACTGAGAGATGCACCGGCACGCAGTCCCGATCCGGCCGTGCCTATGAGCTCGGGGAGGGGAGCAGACAAGTGTCTGGAGCTTAGCCTGTCAGATGAGCCAATTCCTAAAATGAAACGCAGCCTATTAGTTTCAACACCGCACCTGAGTTGGCGGCGCACGGCATAAAAACGACCTACCAGCATTGATCGAGAATAGCGGCAGGTCTGAGGAAGGGAGGAGGGTCCACGACAGGCATCTAAAAGAACCATACAGCTAGTTCAGATATGCTAACAGAGATTGCTGCCGGCACAACTTGTACGGCCACCGCTAACATACCTGCTGCAGCGGACATCGGACGCAACGGAGATGACGTGTGGTTTCAGCGACTAGAGGGGGAGCCTATAGGACCCCTGCCTGTCTTTATAGATTGCCAGCCTACAATGATTGGCTGTCAATCACCGGGCCAACGTACGGGATCACCGACACTGGAGCAGAATAAACTGCAGCCCCATTCTGCTACAATCTACCCCCCCAATTTGCATCGTCGACCCGGCGATGAACCAATCAAGACCTTACCTAAGCTGGGTCCACGGCCTAAATAAGACAGAAACTGCATTACACACAGGACCAGAAGAGTTTGCAGCCCCATGTGCTACTTCCCCCACAGGCCGGGGAAGATGGTAGACGTTGGAATGCTGGCCAGCAGTTGACCGTGCCGTCCTTCGTACTGCTGTTTCGCTGGTGTCAAAATAACTGGTTGGTAGAACAGCTGACGAAGCCGAGGGTTGGCGCTGCATCACAGTAGTGGGAGCCACTGAAGGGCCTGGTGCAATGGGAGTCACTTCAGATGGTGAGGGCAGCAACCGAGGGGTGGTCTGGGTCACTGCGATTGGTCTGGTAGGAGTCCCAGTAGGGACGGTTGGAGGAACGTCATGCCAGAGGACCAACACATCACCGTCACTTGATGCGGAATCCTCTGGTGGTGGCTCGTTGACGGGGAGTGGGTTACTGGTGAAGACACCACCCGGGGAGTGCTTTCTGACCATGGCTTTCAACAAGGCACGATTGACTCGCCTGATTTTGGACCGGTCGTCTACAGGGGCGATGGTATATACTGATCCACCCTCTTGAGGCGCTTTCAGGACTTGGTATGTTACAGAGCTCCAAAGATCTTGGATTTTATGACGCCCTCGGGCACTGAAATCACGCAGCAATACCAACTGGCCCTCCTTCAGTGGTGCATCGTGAACACGCTGATCATAGTTCTTCTTTCGGCGCTCTGCAGCCGTCTTCAACCGTTCCCTAGTCCCTTCAAAGGCCATCTGTAGTCGGGTCTGGTGCTCCTGAATCCACTCATGAATATTCCCACCAGCAGGCTCCTGAACTCTACCCAGCAGAAAATCGACTGGTAGCCTGGGTTCCTGGCCGAACATCAAAAAGAAGGGTGACTCACCGGTAGCCTGATGGGGAGTGGTGTTATAACAGTAGAGGACCTGTGGTAAGCAGGAACTCCAGTCTCTCTTCCGAGACACGGGTAGCGTGCGCAACAAGTTGTGGAGGGTTCTATTGAAACGCTCACACTGGCCATTGCCGGCTGGATGGTACGGGGTTGTGCGAGATTTCTCAATGTTGTACAGGCCGCAAAGCTGCTGGATGAGAGCACTCTCGAAATTCCGACCCTGGTCTGAGTGTATGCGAGCTGGAACACCAAACTTATAAAACCACTCCACTACCAAAACCTGTGCCACAGTAGAGGCACATTGATTACGTGTGGGAACTGCCAGTGTGTACTTGCTGAAGACATCCGTCATCACCAAGACGTTTTCCTGTCCGGTACTGGCAGGTTCCAACATGGTATAATCAATGGCTAGGATTTCATTGGGTCGGGAAGCCATCAAATGCCCCATAAAGCTACGAGCAGCGGGTTGAACATCCTTGGCCACTTGGCACCTCTCACAAGCCTGGCACCACTGTGCCACCTCCGAGGACATCCCTGGCCAGTAGCACCGTGGGCGCAGTAGCTCCATCGTTCTCTCTCCCCCTTGATGGCCATGTTCCTGGTGAACCCGAGTCAACACTTCCTCCTTCAAGGCAGCCGGCAACAGCAGCTGAAGCACTGGCTCGGCACCATCGGGACGGAAAACCTGGCGATAGAGGATTCCATTCCTCTCAACCAGGCGGTCCCACTGCCGGAGTAGCGCCAGTACAGGACGCGAAACAAGTTTCCGCTCCTCCTGGTTGGGCCGCTGCTTCCGCCTCAAAAACACCAACACTTGCTGGATAACGGGATCTGTCTGCTGGAGGGTAGCCATGTCAGCAGCTGAATGATGGGGCAGGACTGTGATGGCAGTTTGAGTTGCTTCAGTCCTTCCTAACTGCAAAGCTTGCTGTAATGGCTTAGGAAGTGACGTGCCAGGGACCATGGCTTCCATCTCTTGCACCCCGGATGGATACTGACGGGAAAGAGCATCAGCGTTCTGGTTGCTCCTTCCTGATCGGTACTTCAGCTCAAAGTCAAAGGATGCGAGTTGGGCTGCCCACCGTTGCTCAGTAGCACCGAGTTTAGCTGTTGACAGATGGCTGAGTGGGTTATTATCGGTATAGACCACACACTTATTGCCAAGCAGGTACTCCCTGAATTTCTCCGTCATGGCCCACTTGAGTGCCAGGAACTCCAACTTCATGGAACTATAGTTCTGCATATTGCGCTCAGGGGGGGGTCAGACCGCGGCTGGCATAAGCGATAGGCCGGACCTTGCCTCCTTGCTCCTGGGAAAGCACCGCCCCAAGGCCACCGTAACTTGCATCCACCTCCAGAACAAAGGGGCGTGAGAAGTCCGCGTAAGCGAGTACTGGTGCAGTGGTTAGCTTGGTCTTTAGTGTCTCAAAACTGCTACGGCACTCCTCCGTCCAGTCCCCAATAGCACCCCGCGCTGCCTTTGTCCTGGATCTGGTGCCTCCTAGCTCTGCCACCAGCCTATGTAGAGGGGCCGCCAACTTGGCAAAGCCCTCCACAAACCGACGATAGTAGCTGGCGAACCCCAGGAAAGACCGCAGCTCAGAGATGGTAGTGGGAGGTCGCCACTTGGCTACCACTTCTATCTTACTTGGGTCGGTGGAAACCCCCTTGTCCGAGATCACGTGGCCCAAGTAGCGCACCTCTCGCTGGAAAAACGCACATTTGGTGAGCTTTGCCTTCAGATTTTCCCGTTGTAGCCGACCCAGCACCACCTCCAGCCTCTCAAGATGTTGCTGTACTGTGGAGGAGAAAATAACAATGTCATCTAGGTAAAGAAGCAAGGATTGGCACTGTTGGTCACCGAATATTCTCTGCATCAGTCTCTGGAATGTGCTGGGGGCGTTACAGAGCCCAAAGGGCATGCGGTTCCACTCAAATAATCCAAACGGAGTGCAGAAGGCAGTCTTGGCACGATCTTCCTCTGTTACCGGGACCTGGTTATATCCACTGGCCAGGTCCATAGTGGAAAACCAGCGAGCGCCTGTCAGTGCATCCAGGGATTCCTCGATACGGGGCAGAGGGAATGCATCTTTCCGTGTCTTGTGGTTCAGTTGTCGATAGTCTACACACATGCGCAGACTGCCGTCCTTCTTTTTGACCAGCACAATGGGGGAAGCGTAGGGGCTGCTGCTCTCTCGGATTACCTGTGCCTCTAGCAGTTGGTTGATGTGTTCTTTGACAACCTCGTACTCGGACGGGGGTATACGCCTATAGCGCTGCCGCACAGGGACCTGGTCTAGGAGAGGGATATCATGGGCCATTAGGTTAGTGCACCCCAAATCCCCATCATGAGCTGAAAAAACTGAGTGATACTTCCTAAGAAGGGACTTCACCGGGCCCTGCTCATCGGCAGGCAATGGGGACAGATCAATGGCCTCTATCTGACCCTGCATGGCATGAACCACTGATTGGGACCTCACAGTGGCTATGCCAGATGGTACCTCAGTGACTCCTGTGGGAAGGCTCACAACATTAACCCCATCCAACGTACCTACAATGGTGCGGGGGTAAAGCAACACATCGGTTGAACCAACATTGACAATTGGGATGTAGGCCGTGCCCCGTAGCACCTGAACTAAAGCTGGGGAAGCAAGCAGTCCTGCAGGTAAGCCAGAGTGTAGGGGCTCAAACAGCACTGTGGTACCGGAATACTGTTCGGAGCATGTGGCCTCCACTATCTTCATTACACCGCCTGGAATGCGACAAACCTTCCTGCCTCTGACTTTTGCCCTACCCGCAGCTTCCTGAGGGGCCTGCACACTAGCGTGGTGACACTTCTGCAACGCCTGCACAACTAATTCTGGGGCCTCAAATACCGAAGGCAAATCAAACAAGGCAAAGCCATGCTGCCCAAAGAGGTCACGATAGCACCTGCGGATGACATTCATTCCCAAAACACCAGGGACCTGCACTGACAAACCCCCAGCGGGGTCCTTAACCACCAAAACCCCACACCGTGGCATTAACTTACCACAGAGCTCAACATCTAGTTCTAGGTAGCCAATATAGGGAATAGTTAGACCATTGGCCGCTCTTAGCTCCAACCAATGACAAGATTGGAGTCGCTCTCGACCCCATGGCTCAAAATGCTGGAGGAAAAGGCTCTCCGTGACCGTAGATACCATGGACCCAGTATCCACTAAGCAGGGCACCTTAACTCCACCAATGCTCACATCTAGATGAGGGCACGATGCCATCAGTTTTGATGTATCCCCCAAAACACTTGAAACAACCCCGGAGCCAGTGGTTACCCAAACCGAACTGTGGCCCTGCAGTTCAGTGGGCGCTAGTTTTCCGAGAGATGAGACGGCCGAGTAGACAATGGAGCACGCAACATGGGCTGGGCACGAGGGGGAGCACGTACCCCATCACACTCACTAGCATAGTGGCCAGGCTGCTGGCAGCGTCTACATATTATTGGGCCATTCCGAGGGGAACGACTGCGCTGATGAGAGCTCTGCAACAGGGACATGCTGCGAGTAAGCTGATTTAACTGCTCTTGCTGACATTTCAACAACTCCCTCATCTCACTCATCTCAGACGCTTGGGCTCATCTCACTCATCTCAGACGCTTGGGGGGAGTTAGCTGTCCCCTGATGACCACTCTGGACCACATACTGTATACCTAAGGCTGTGGGGACGGATTGACTTCGGCCCCTCGCACCACCTGGCAAACCCTCACGTTCCCACCTGATCGCCTCTCCCCTGACCTCAAGTAAGGTGGCAGTGGGCTGCCTGCGCACAAGCTGCTTCAGCTCGCGACGAAGGGCTCCATCAATAACGTGCTCAACAAACTGGTCCCGTAGTAAAACTTCAGCATTAGGCATATCACTCGGTGCACGCTGTTTCACCACCTCCATGAGCCCGAGCAAAGCGTGGGAAAACTCTTGCAGAGTCTCCCCTTCTTGCTGCCTTCGGGAGAAAAAGGCCTGCTGTAAGGCTATGTAGGACTCTGAACACCCATACAACTCCCTCAACACAGCAATGATCTTAGTTGGATCCCCCCGTTCAGCACTAGAGCGATACTTTATCTCTTCACGAGCTTCCCCTTGTAGGTGATCAAACAGAAAGAATGCCTGGTCAGGTGTAGATAAATGCCGTACCCTCATGCAAGCTTGTGCCTCCTCAATCCACTCCGTCAAACTGGTGCCTGCTCGTCCACTAAACATGGGGCATTTCCTGTCTCTGGGTACAAAAACTAGTCTGTCGGTTACATGGGCACTAGCAGCCGAAGGCGCAGTAGGCAGCACAGAAATAGAAGGCGCTGCACTAGGGCCAGGTAGGGCCACATCCTGCTCCTGGCACAACCTCTCATTATCTGCTCGCAACTGGGCAACTAGATCCCTCAGTTCCTGCAACTCTTTCCCCATACTACAGCCGTATAGGTTTAAATGACACGCTGCAACACAGTACCCCAAAACACGAGACCCCACCAAGGTTCACCACTAGCTGCTGCTTTGCCTCCAAACACAAAAAAATACAAAAAAACAAAACACCAAACGTCCCTTTAAACTCACTTTTGTCAAGGGAAAAACAAACACCAAAAATGGAACACACGTTTCTGCCTTCAAAAGTAAATCCTGTCAACAACGCCAAATGTGGCGGGCGGTTTTAGGTAGACCAGAAAACTGATACAATTAAGGAGCCAACAACGCCACCTTGGGATTTCGCCCAAGGAATGATACTTATACCTCAGACTAAAACAGATATTCAAAGGCACAGAGGTTCGCAATACTTATGAGGCTGGAGACGTGGTTCCATTTAACAATAGTTCATATTTTATTTTACACAAACACCTCAATAATAAAAAGGCCAAAAACACAACAAACACAATTATGAAGGGGGGGGGGAAACGGCCGACGCTGAGGCTTACCAGTGGAAGGATGGGTCACCAGGAGTGAGGTATCCTAGGGAGAGAGACGCCCCAAGCACACGTGCACACACACCTCCACACTCGCACACACACACGCACGTGGAGGATCACACCAGGGGTCAACACAGCACACAACGAGGGGACACCACCACCTACGCGCACCAACCACCACCTTGAGGCTCTCAGCTTCTGCACGGGAAAAGAACAGACGTGACAATTAGTGGGACATCACTCACAAATAAACAAAAAGACTGGATAACACTGGCCGACATGCGGCAAAGGATTAAGGTATGATTACTGTACGAACACAAACAAAACAGATTCTTGGTAGGTCTAAGCAGCCAGGGATGACAAATAATAAAAAATTAACAAAGCAAAAATGGAATAAGGAAAATAAACAGAATCAACTTCAAAAGAAACAATGGCAGTAACCAGTTAGCAATTAAGCAATCAAAAATGACAAGTTAAGCCCCACTGATCGCACCCACAATACTAAAAATGACACTAAAATGAATGGAGACGGTCAACAGCCACCATGAGCAAAAACAATGGTAACGTTTAGGCAAAAACACAGGTAGGCAAAGCAGCAGCGTAGGGATAGTTCGGACAGATGTAGCTGCTACGTCGCTAGCTGCCGAATACTGGCACTGAGAGATGCACCGGCACGCAGTCCCGATCCGGCCGTGCCTATGAGCTCGGGGAGGGGAGCAGACAAGTGTCTGGAGCTTAGCCTGTCAGATGAGCCAATTCCTAAAATGAAACGCAGCCTATTAGTTTCAACACCGCACCTGAGTTGGCGGCGCACGGCATAAAAACGACCTACCAGCATTGATCGAGAATAGCGGCAGGTCTGAGGAAGGGAGGAGGGTCCACGACAGGCATCTAAAAGAACCATACAGCTAGTTCAGATATGCTAACAGAGATTGCTGCCGGCACAACTTGTACGGCCACCGCTAACATACCTGCTGCAGCGGACATCGGACGCAACGGAGATGACGTGTGGTTTCAGCGACTAGAGGGGGAGCCTATAGGACCCCTGCCTGTCTTTATAGATTGCCAGCCTACAATGATTGGCTGTCAATCACCGGGCCAACGTACGGGATCACCGACACTGGAGCAGAATAAACTGCAGCCCCATTCTGCTACACGTGGATCACTGTCTCAAAATGTTGTCTCTGGAGGAGCGGTTTAATTTTTGCCAACTGCCTCAACTGAAAAAAGCTCGACTTCACCACAGCTTTAATCTGGCTGTCGAATTTAAGCTCTGCATCCACCTTTACACCCAGATTGTTCACAATTGGCTTGTGATGTTGTGCCAACCCAGGTCAACTAGGGGGGTCACAGAAGCGCCACCAAAGACCATGACCTCTGTCTTTTTTTCATTCAAATTAAGAAAATTTAAAGACATCATGGCTTTGATGTCATGTAGGCAGTCTAGGAGTGGCTTAATATTGTAGAGGTCTGGCTTTTTAAGGGGGACATAGATCTGACATCATCAGCGTAACAATGAAAGGAAATGCCATGTTTCCTGAGAATCGAGCCAAGAGGGAGTAGATAGAGGGAAAATAAAAGAGGACCAAGCACAGAGCCCTGCGGTACCCCACATGAGAGAGGAGCAGTGGAGGACACAGAGTCATCAAGGCTTACACAGAAGGTTTGATGTGACAGGTATGACCTGAACCATTCAAGTGCTGTGCCACTGATGCCCACCCACTGCTCTAAACGAGCAATCAGGATTTTATGGTCCACCGTATCAAATGCTGCAGTCAGATCTAAAAGAACAAGGACAACACAGTGACCAGAGTCAGTAGCTAAAAATATGTCATTACAAACTCTTAAAAGCGCTGATTCAGTGCTGTGCAATGTTTTAAAACCGGATTGGAAAATCTCAAGAATATTTTGTTCATTTAAAAAGTCCATGAGCCGAGAATGCACAATATTTTCTAAGATTTTAGAAAGGAAAGGCAATTTAGAGATAGGCCTGAAAGGTGTCTCACTGTAGGATCAAGCCCAGGTTTCTTCAGCAAAGGTTGAACAACTGCAGGCTTAAAATTAGCAGGGGACCACTCCAGAGGACAGACTGCAATTACTTAATGAAAGAAAGGATGGACCAACAGTCTGGAAAACCTCCTTAAAAAGTCGGGGAGGGACAGTATCTTCAGGGGACCCCGAGGGCTTCAAATGATCAACAGTCTCCTGAAGGAAGGACAGGGTCACAGGTTCAAATGTGTCCAACTCAGGAGAGCAGGGACTTTTATAACTACTCGTACATCTCCCTGCAGAAAATGAAAGCTAATAGTCGTATGTTTATTTTGCTGTGACATTTGAAGAGAATACTATATTTTTTAGGAAGAAAATTAGTGGATTTTGTCAATTATGATTGAATAAATTGTAAAAAATGTGCTAGTCTGAGTAGAATTTAACCTCCCCAGCTCACTCTCAAAGAGACTGAATGAACTGATAAGAATATGAGTTTAAAACTGCATGTGGAAGAGCGTCTGTGAGTCTGTTTCAGTTTTATTTAGAGTCATTGTGGTTCTGCTTGGTGACTCTGCTTGGTGTTGTGTTCACTGGACCAGTTATTCTCATCACCGTCTCTTCAACAACCCTCTGCACCTGCAGCAGGCCGTTCTCACTTCAGTCACACTGAAGGAGGTTTTTGTACGGCGACAAATCACTGTGTGAACACATAGCCACTGTTTATATAGTGGCCACTCTGACAGTAATAAACTGCTGCATCTTCAGCCTGAACTCCTCTGATGGTCAAGGTGAAGTCAGAGTTGCTTCCACTGCCACTAAACCGAGATGGTGTTCCTGAGTGAAGTTTGCTAACTTCATATATCAGGGGCTTTGGAGGCTGTCCAGATTTCTGTTGATACCAGTACAAATACTCATCTCCAAAACCATCTCTGTAAACAGGTCGACTAGTCCTACAGGTGAGAGCGACAGTGGATCCTGGAGTAGATGTCACTACTGGAGGTTGAGTCACAGTCACCTGACCGCTGCATCCTGCAGGACAAAACAAATCATTCCTTCATCAGCAGAAGGAAAGGAGAGAAAAGGCGAGGCGTCGTGTTTGAGATGTTGCCGAGCCAACGAACCTGTAAACCAGCAGCAGGCCAGCGTCCAGATGAGGATGGTGATGAGAGTCATGGTGGTTGTGGTCTCTGCTGTGTTGACTGACAGATCTGAGTCCTGCAGTGTTGAACTCACAGGACTATAAAGCTTCTCAGTTCACTGGAGGATCAGCTGACGATGCAAAGCCTCCTCTATGGAAATGATTTCTCTGCTCTCAACAGACTGAAGGCAACGTGGGACACGAAATCAGGAGGAATACGGCTCGGATGAACAACATGGAGGATCTTAATGGAACAGAGGAAAACACTCACATTAAAAGTGCAGTTGAGGATTTAAGGATACGTTTGTGTTCACTGTGGTTGGTATGAAACGTTTGTCTGCTGTTCATTTACTGACAGGATTTAATGAAATCTATCAGATATTTCACTTTTTCATCGTATGACTTTGAAAATCATCATTATCTATAAGCATCATGTTCATTTAACCATGTATGAACTTAAATAAGACTGAAAATATGACTTATGAGGAGGATTTAATCTTTTTCTCTCTGGAGTAGAAAAGTAAAAAAAAATCATATAATCAATCTTTATTTTTACAGTAAGTTTAAATCCAAATAATTTGAAAGATTTTGTAGATTCAATTAAATATAATTATTTCTATATTAATAGAAAAAGTTTCCTCAGTAGATGATAGATTTGTCTCTCAAATTTAAAAATATGCTATAAAATTGTTAAAAAACATGTAGAAGTTGAAGGAATAGGAGATAAATCATTACTTGATTAAAATAAATGATTAATTATGCATTCTTACTATAAAATAACTCTGTTTTCAGTGGACAGATGCTTGTTCACAGTGCAGGAGGTTTTTGTACGGCCACTTAACGAGGTTGTATCACTGTGGTGGACTTTTGGTGGAGGAACCAAACTCATCGTTAACTGTAAGTATCACAGATTTATGATTTCTACAACGTTCAATATTATAATCGCTTTGTCAAAAGTAAATGTGATGAACCAAATCATTATTTTGGATCATTTATACTTTTTGGATATTTATTATTCATTAATCTAGGCTGATATTGGAGTTTAGGAAAACACTGCATATTATTTTCCTATTATAGATTATGTTTTGGTGAAGTAGATGCAGTATTTTATTTTGTAACATTGAAACATCTGTTAGTGTGTTAGCTGTACGTTATAAAATCTAATGTTGATCAAACAAATAAGATTGTACATTCAGTGTCGCTGCAGTTTGTGTTCACGGTTCGTTGGTTCAAAGTGATGAAAAGGAAGTGAAACAGACAGATGTCAAAGTCTTTCACTGCTTACAGTTTACAGATGATTAATGAAACTTTTCTATTCCAATGACTCCTCAGTCACATTGTATATGATTCTATAATGATTTAATGAGGAGAACCGCAGGAGAAGATTGGTTCCTGTAAATGACAGAACTCCAGTCAGCGTTGTATTTGTTAAATCCTCCCTCCATCCCATGTCTCTGTGTGACCACAGCATCATGCACACAGCTAACCCTCAGTAACGTCACCTCTGTCATGTTCAGCTGTCTTTCCTACAGTGGAAGTTAATCTGCTCCTCGTGTGTCTCTGCTCTCCCCTCCAGCTGGCTCCATGATCCGGCCCTCAGTCTCCTTGCTTCCCCCCTCCTCTGAGCAGCTCTCTGGGGGCTCGGCCACGCTGGCCTGCCTGCTGACCGGCTACTCTCCTCAGGGAGCCGTGGTGAGCTGGGAGGTGGACGGCACCGAGGTGACGGAGGGGGTCCTGAGCAGCTCAGAGGAGGAGAAGAGCGGACTCTACAGCAGCAGCAGCACCCTGAGCCTGAGCCGGGAGCGCTGGATGGCAGGAGAGCTGTACTCCTGCAAGGTCCTCCATCACAACCACAACCAGATGCAGTCCCTCCACAGGAGCCAGTGTAAGGCCTAGAGGGTCTGGATGGAGGCCAGGACAGGAGCTCTGCATGGGGGGAGCAGGAGGAACACACCTGCTGCTCTGAACAATCTGAGGACAACGTTTGTAGAGGAAACTATAAAGCCTTGTGTGACTGCTGTAAAGTAGCTAGAGAGTAATGTGTGTAGCTCAGCAAGTAGATGTGTTTAATAACTGTCTTTTTATAATAATAAAGCTTTCACTGATGAATAACATGATAAAGTGTTTGGTGTTTTATTTTATTAAGAGAAGTAAATAATTAAATGGTTTCATATCAACTGGTTCTACTCCCTGCAGAAAATTAAAGCTTTATAAAATCCATATTTCTACATTACAATACAATAATACAGAGATGTGAAACTGAGGGAGGATTCTGCAGAAACTTCACCTCCATCCATCAGACAGAGAAGACAGGACCCACACATGCAGACAGACAAGGTTGCAGTGCCGAGGCTCAGTGTTCAATAAACCAGTTCAGGTTCGGTACACAGGAAGGCAGTCGGTGAAGATAACGGCACAAACGTCCGAGAGGAAGGAAAGCTGATTTGCCCATAATCTTCTATATGTTCATTACTTTACAAAATAAACATTTTAAATTATTGGTACATTCAAAAAGGTTATACCATCCTAAAATAAAACTGTGGATTATAAGAAGTCAGTGTCTCTGTGTTATTTTTAGGCAAGGCAACTTTATTTGTATAGCACATTTCATCCACAAGGCAGACTCAAAGTGCTTCACATCGTGACATGTCATACAATAAAGTGAAAAAAAAGAATTAAAAGAAAATAAAGGCAAAATTAAAATGCATTACAGAAAGAAAGGAGAATAAAAACATATTTGCAATAATTAAAAACAGTGCAGACATTAAAAAGATTTAGCAGAAAGCTATGGTGAACATAAAAGTTTTCAGTCTAGTTTTAAAAGTGGTCAGAGTTGGGGCAAGTCTTATCTTCAGGAAGTTTATTCCAGCCATTTGTTGCATAGTGACTAAATGATGCTCTCCCGTGATTGTTGTTTACTCTGGGAATCACTAACAGATTGGTCTCAGAAGATCTTAGTGGTCTAGAAGGCTTATATAGTGGGAGCATATCAGTGATATACTTCGGTCCTAGACCATGTAGTGATTTATATGTGAGCAGGAGGATTTTGAAATCAATCCTCTGACATACAGGGAGCCAATGCAAGGATTTAAGAATTGGTGTAATGTGCTCACATGTTTTGGTCTTTGTAAGAACTCTAGCAGCAGCGTTCTGAACAAGCTGTAGCTGCCTGACAGTTTTTTTTTGGAAGACCTGCAAGGAGACCATTACAGTAGTCTAGCCTACTAGTAATAAAGGCATGTACAAGTTTTTCTAAGTCTTGAGCTGACATGAGCCCTCTAAGTCTTGCTACATTTTTGAGGTGATAGTAGGCTGATTTTGTTACTGATTTAATGTGACTGTCGAAATGTAAATCAGAATCCATAATAACCCCAAGATTTCTGGCTTTCTTTGAGGTTTTCAGGGACAGAGAGTGAAGGTGTTGAATTACTTTAAACCTTTCTTTTTTAGCACCAAAAACAATTATCTCAGTTTTGTCCTCATTTAGTTGTAGGAAGTTTTGGCACATCCAGTCTTTGACTTGCTCAATGCACTGGCACAGAAGATCTATGGGGCGATAGTCGTTTGGTGATAGTGCTACA
This sequence comes from Eutrigla gurnardus, assembly GCF_963514095.1. NCBI lineage: Eukaryota > Metazoa > Chordata > Actinopteri > Perciformes > Triglidae > Eutrigla > Eutrigla gurnardus. The sequence continues at coordinate 23,669,454 of NC_139921.1, forward strand.
TAGATGTGGGTGTCATCGGCATAGCAATGGTGGTCAATGTTATTATTTTGCATGATTTGTCCTAGTGGCAGCATGTAGATGTTGAATAAAGTCGGCCCCAAGATTGAACCTTGGGGGACTCCACACGTTACATTGGTAGGTTCTGATACAAAGTCGCCAATGGAAACAAAATAGTTCCTATCTTGTAGATATGACTTGAACCAGCTTAAGACTGTGCCTGAGAGCCCCACCCAGTTTTCCAACCTGTCCAAAAGTATTGAGTGGTCCACAGTGTCAAATGCAGCACTGAGGTCTAAAAGCATTAATATTGAAGTTTTGCCAGAGTCTGTGTTGAGACGGATGTCATTTACAACTTTAATAAGGGCCGTCTCGGTGCTATGAAAAGGTTGAAATCCTGACTGGAAGTTGTTGTGGCAGCCAGTTGAAGCCAGGAAGTGATTTAGTTGTTGGAGGACAACTTTCTCAATTATTTTACTTATGAAGGGTAGATTTGAAATTGGTCTCTAGTTGTTGATAATAGAGGCATCTAGGCTCCGCTTTTTTAGAAGAGGTTTAATGACTGCAGTTTTGAAGGCCTTTGGGAAATTGCCTGATTGAATGGAGTTATTAACTATTTGCAATACGTCTATTGATAGGCAGTCAAAAACATTCTTAAAAAAGTTGGTAGGTAAAGCATCAAGGCAGCAGGTGGATGATTTTAGATTTGTCACCGTTTCCACTAGAGTTTTAGAGTCTATGGCATTAAAGCTTGCCATCATTGCTGTGTTACTTTTGCCTGAACAGGGTGGTGATCCAACTTTTTTGTTTGAGATATTGATGGCGCGTCTGATGCCTTCAATGTTATTAGTATAAAAGAATGCAAACTCATTGCATTTCTGCGTGGAATGGAGTTTAGCTGGTATTTGTGTTGGGGGGTTGGTCAGTCTGTCAACAGTTACTAATAGGGTTTTCACCTTATTAGTGTTGTTGTTTATGATATTGGAGAAGAATGTTTCTCTCGCACTTTTTAAGACTAAATTGTAGGCCCGGAGGCTCTCTTTATAGATGTCATGGTGAATATGAAGTTTAGTACTCCGAGAGGATTCGTTCAGCCTTCCTGCCTCTCTTCTCTGGGCTGTCACAACAGCAGCTTTTCTCCAGGGTGCCTTTTGCTTACCAGAAATTGTTTTAACCGTAGCAGGTGCAATGACATCGATGACATTCAGAATTTTGGAATTAAAGATGATTACAAGATCGTTAGCATGACATGGGTTTAGAGGTGGTAACGAGGAGATGGCATTTTTAAAGAGTACAACTAATAGTACTACTCCCTGCAGAAAATGAAAGCTAATAGTCGTATGTTTATTTTGCTGTGACATTTGAAGAGAATACTATATGTTGAAGAAGAAAATGAATGGGTTTTTATATTATGACTAATAAATTGGAAAAACTTGCTAGTCTGAGAAGAATTGAACCTGACCATCTCACTCATAAAGAGACTGAATGAACTGATAAGAATATGAGTTTAAAACTGCATGTGGAAGAGCGTCTGTGAGTCTGTTTCAGTTTTATTTAGAGTCATTGTGGTTCTGCTTGGTGACTCTGCTTGGTGTTGTGTTCACTGGACCAGTTATTCTCATCACCGTCTCTTCAACAACCCTCTGCACCTGCAGCAGGCCGTTCTCACTTCAGTCACACTGAAGGAGGTTTTTGTACGGCTCTAAATCACTGTGTGAAGACACCGCTACCAAAGTCACTCAGACAGTAATAAACTGCTGCATCTTCAGCCTGAACTCCACTGATGGTCAAAGTGAAGTCAGAGCTGCTTCCACTGCCACTAAACCGAGATGGTATTCCTGAGTGAAGTGTGCTAACGCGATATATCAGACGCTTTGGAGGCTGTCCAGATTTCTGTTGATACCAGGACAAAGCCCTTACTCCATCACTAAATGTTGCAACAGGCTTACTAGTCTTACAGGTGAGAGCGACAGTGGATCCTGGAGTAGATGTCAATACTGGAGGCTGAGTCACAGTCACCTGACCGCTGCATCCTGCAGGACAAAACAAATCATTCATTCATCAGCAGAAGGAAAGGAGAGAAAAGGCGAGGCGTCGTGTTTGAGATGTTGCCGAGCCAACGAACCTGTAAACCAGCAGCAGGCCAGCGTCCAGATGAGGATGGTGATGAGAGTCATGGTGGTTGTGGTCTCTGCTGTGTTGACTGACAGATCTGAGTCCTGCAGTGTTGAACTCACAGGACTATAAAGCTTCTCAGTTCACTGGAGGATCAGCTGACGATGCAAATTGCCTGCCCCTCATAATACGGGACCGTCCCACGTTTATGAATTTTAAGACTCATTTAAAATTGTGGCTCAGGGAAAATCAAAGCTGCACTCACTTTTAACTGCATCACACACTTCATTATGTGTGTCACTCACATGTCCTGTTGCATCTTGTCTTGTCTGTTGTTGTTAGTGTTTGTCTTGACCCTCAGATTAAATATGAGGGTGTTGTATGTATGTTACTTTGTTTTTATGTTTCCTATGGTTTCTGCCTGGGTACAATAGATGAAAAACTAGCCATTGTACTATCGAGTATTTACATTGTGTATTTAAACTGATGTCCATAAATATGCACTGTCCCTATTAAATAAACTAATAGTTCAATAAATAAAGCCTCCTCTCTATGGGAATGATTTCTCTGAGTTTTATTTGTTTCACACAAAGAGAAACGATTTATTCATCAGGAATGTAGCATGAACCATAAACCATCATTAAATAAAACTGGATCATAATGAGCCTGTTTTTGTATTTCTTTTTAATTCAAAATGGAAAATACCTTCTTGATATTTTCAGTATCTAATACATCTGTTAGTAGAGGAGATGGTCGTATGTTTATTTCACTGACATTTGAAGAGAAAATATTATATTTTGAGGATGAAATTAAATGGTTTTTTTAAATTATGACTAATAAATTGTAAAAGTCTGAGAAGAATTGAACCTGACCAGCTCACTCACAGTTTTCAGTGTGAGTACGAAAAAACAGTTCAGACTCACGGTGACACGAGAACTTAAAACTGCGAGGAGCAGTGATGCATTCAAATCATGCAAAACCCGTTTGGGCCCAGCTGTGGTTGTGGAAGTGAAAGGGAGAGAGGAGGTGGAGGAAGTAGAGGCTACATCTCCCTGTGGACTGATTCAGAAGAAACGTTGGACTCTGCATCTCTCTGCTCCTTCTGCCTTTGCTGGTAAATAGATACAGGTCGCCCTCTTCTGGCGGACTCCATATTACCATGACATTTAATTTGTACAGCCCTTTGCTCTTCTCCTTATCATTACATTTACATTTACATTTAGGTCATTTAGCAGACGCTTTTGTACAAAGCGACTTACAATAAGTACATTTTGTCAAAAGAAGGAAACAAAGAAACCACAACGTATCATTTCCGATAAAGTAAGAGCTAAAAATAGAACAAGTGTTAGGTCCTCATCTGAGTAAAGTAGTACTTCAAGAGCAACAGTGCTATGATCAGAGTGCTATAGGTAAGGGTGTTTTTTTTTTTTTTTTTTGGGGGGGGGGGGGGGGGGGGGGGGGTGTTAGTGGGTCATGCTATGTAGAGAAAATGAATTATCTGTGTTTTACTCTGATTTATTGACAGCCTCCATCTGTAACACCACGTCTTAAATCAATTTGACATTCAATTCAATTCAGTTTATTTAAGAAGGGGACAGTGCAAATTAATGAAACACATGATAATACATGGGTTAAAAATGCCAGAATTAGCCAAAAGGCTAATTTTCATCTGTAGTCCCCTGGCATCAATGTAAAAAAGAATACAAATAAAAAGGATAAAAAACAACAAAATGAGCAGGACAGAACTCCACAGAACAACACAGAACATCACGGAACAAACACAGCAGGTAGCAGGGTAAAATAACGGAGCGTAGAATACAAAGCACCAGAAAGAAAGAAAAAAAATAGACCACATTCAAAACAAATTATTTTAGTGCTGACATGTATATGTATTGATCATCCATTGTCTTAACTGCTTGGTAAAAGATGTGTATGTGTTGAGTTCTCTATGTTGTGGGATTGAATTCCATTCTCTTGCACTTTTGACGGACCAGCCTGACTGACTAAAAGTGCTTTTTCGCAATGAAATAACACAATCCCCCCTAGACGATCCCCTTGTGACCGATCAGTACCTGTTCTTCTGTTGATGTAAGCAGCAAGTGGTGGTGGAGCTAGATTGTGAGTGACTTTAACCCTCCTGTTATGTTACGGGTCAAATTGACCCGTTTTAAAGTTTGAAGATCTAGGAAAAATAGTTAAAAGTATTTTTTTCAGTATGAAACTTCTTCTGCTTTCCTTAATTAGTGTAATCAACATATAATATGAAAATGGTTCATCTCACATATTTGCAACCACCCCCTGCATGTTTATATCACATAGATACTGTTCGGGTCAATTTGACCCAGCAGTCAAACTGGAGGTAAAAGGGTGTCAGAAATGTCAGAGTATTTCTTTCTTTGCAACTTTGAGACATATTTCACCCCAATCACACACACACACACACACACACACACACACACACACACACACACACACACACACACACACACACAGGTGTGCTCCTCCCTGCTGAGCTGCAGGTAATCAAGAACAGGGCCCCTCAATCTTCCATGTTTGCCTTCACAGACACCACAGCCCTGGTGTCTTACTGCCCCAAAAAGGGAAAAAATGTTGTGCTCATGAACACTCTGCACAAAAATGCTGAAATCAGCATAAGAGAAGACCAGAAACCAAGCATGATCCTTGATTACAATGCCACCAAAGGGGGGGGGGTAGACAACTTGGACAAAGTAACAGGGTCCTACAGTACCAAACGAATGACTGCGCGCTGGCCATTGGTCATCTTTTATAACATGATAGATGTATCGGCCTACAATGCATTTGTCATCTGGACTGAGATCTTTCCTGACTGGAATGTGTCAGGAAGCTGTACAAGAGGTGCATTTATCTTGAGGAGCTGGGGAAGGCGTTTGTGACACCGCACATCCAATGGAAGCAGCACCTGCCAAGGACCCCAGTCGCTGCAGCCATGGTGAGGGAGATCCAGGAGAGCACTGCACCAAGTACTATACTATACCAGTGCGTGAGGTGAGTCAGTGTGTGTGTGTGTGTGTGTGTGTGTGGGGGGGGGGGGGGGGGGGGGGGGGGGGGGGTGTATAAGTGTATGAGAGTGTGTTGTGTGTGTCTTGGTATCAGCAAAAAGACACCATAGTAAAGTAATCATGGTCCTCTTGTTTCTAGGTTGTTGCTGAGGGAAAAAGAAAGAGGAAGAGGTGCCAGGTCTGCAGGCCATCTGACGATGTCAAGACAAACATGACCTGTGCGAAATGTGCAAAATTCATTTGCACAAAGCACAGTGTGATGACATGTCACTCGTGTGCTGTGTAGATGAACAGACACACACACACACACACACACACACACACACACGCACACACACACACACGTTCATATTTGTTGTATTGTTGTATTGCGATTTTGTTCATTTCTGGTTCACACTGCATGTATGTAAAACAAAATTTCAATGTTATATTTCAAAGTTATGTAAAACTATTGTGATTTATATGTTGGTCTTTCAAAAGTAATAAAGTAGTGAAACATTAAAAAAAGGTTTGAACATGTATTTTTTTTTAATGAAAAACGAGTAAATTATCCTAATTGAACCATTTCCTGTTAGAGGTAAGGAACACCATTGCACTAAATATTGATAGAATAATTAGTAATGGAGTTAGTAATGAAGTATTCACACTGCTTGTTAGGATTTTTTTGGTTTCAGACATCCTTTGGATAAATAAACATGCACCGGGTCAAATTGACCCGGGAACACCATTGCTGTTCCTGACAAATGAACATAACAGGAGGGTTAAAAACCAAGCATACATTAAAATATTTTTTGAGGTCTTCCCAGCTTAAAAGCTGGTACTTTTTTACAATCGAACAGTGATGGAAGTGTTTTGGCTTTTTATCTAGAATTTGTATTGCTTGTTTGTATTGTGATTCAAGTGGTTTTAATGTGCTCAAGTTGGCCTGCGACCAGCTTGTCAAACAATAATTCAGATGACTAAAAATCATAGAGTGTAAAAACATTTTGGCAGCCTCTGTGGACGTGTAATTTCTAATGGAACGAACATTTGCAATATTGAGTTTTGCAGGTTTTCTTTACATGTGCCTTAAAGGAAAGGTTTGAATCAATTAACACCCCGAGATATTTAAATTCACTCACAACCTGTAATTTTTCTCCCGCTACAATAATGTGATGGTCACTATTGGGTTTACAAAAGAACATACTGACTGTTTTTGAGACATTTAATTGCAGGCAACATTCTCTCAGCCATGCTGTAACCTGAGCCATGGATCTAGTAAGCTTATCTACAACAACTGCCTTGGACCTGCCATTTACAAATAAAACAGTATCATCTGCATACATTATAGTTTCAACCTCAGGACACACAGATGGGAGGTCATTAATATAAATACTGAACAAGAGTGGACCAAGAATGGACCCTTGCGGCACACCAGTGTGCAACTGCAGCGACTTTGATCTATGATTATTTATAGAAACTGACTGAGACCTGTTTGTTAAATATGATTCCACCCATTTTGTTGTACCATTACTGAAATTAAATTTTGATATTTTATTAAGGAGCACTTTGTGATTGACCGTATCAAAAGCCTTCCTGAGAACAAGAAATACTGCACCTACAACACCACCCGAATCAAGTGAGAATTTTATTTGCTCTAACAAAAGACATGTCTCTGTTGAATGTTTGGCCCTAAAGCCAAACTGCATGGGGGGGAGAGAGGTAGAGCTGTAATCAAGATGGAAAATAATCTGCTCAGCTACCCATTTTTCAGCAATTTTAGATGCTGTCGGGAGAATACTGATCGGCCTATAATTACTTAGAGAATTTAATTCACCAGATTTGAAGATTGGACTGACAATACCTGATTTCCAGGCATTTGGAAACTGTCCAGTTGATATTGACTGATTAATAATAGATGTAATAGGATAAGCCAGAACTGAGCCCAGGTCTTTAAGCATAGTCGTATCCATCCCAAACACATCTTTTGCCTTAGAAGGTTTGAGAGACCTGATGGTTTTCATGACCTGTGACTCAGTGATGTTTGTTAGGGTAAAGGCAGGTTCTACTATGGTGGCTGGCTCCTCTCTACCCCGGTCTACCTGGAAACTCTGGGAGATTTCAGCCACGGAGTCAACAAAGTAGTGGTTGAAGGCCTTCACTATTTCATTTGGCTGATTTAAAATAGTTCCATTTAGGTTAATTTCAGACATTTTTCTATTACTGAGACTTTCCCCTGTCAGTTTCTTTAAGTGGCTCCAGATCATTTTAACATTTCCTCTGGCCTCACTTAAAGCTGCTATAAAAAAATTTGCCTTGGCTTTTCTGATTTCTCTCATTACCTTGTTTCTTAACATTGTGTATTCATACTTATCATGTTGAAGTTTTATTTTGATGGATTTTTTTAGAGCAAGATCACGCTCTCTCATCAGTTTAAAGATGTTGTCAGTTAGCCAAGGGAGACTGTTCTTTTTGCCCCCATTTTTAATCTTACGGGTAAATTGTTGAATAATGTCCTGTATTTTGTTTGAAAATGTTAAACAATCTTGTTCCAGATTACTTCCTGATAGCAGCTCATTCCAGTTTACCTGCTGGATTAAGGTTTTAAAATTATTTTGCTCATTACGGGGAATTTGATTAGATTCTGATGCAGCCAAGGGTTTAAATCGCTTCCTATTCAGCTTCCTGGACAATAAAATCAGATTATGATCAGATAGTCCTGTAAGCATATTGAATGATTTTCAAATTCTCTCAGGTTTGTTACTAAAAACTAAATCAATCTGTTATTCTTGTGGGCCCATTAATTAGCTGTGTTAAATCCATCCCATCCATAACCTTTTTCAAATTTTTCCTAACATAATCTGTAAATCATCTTCTGATTCAGCCAGCAGCGCAGTATCATCTGCATACAGCAAAATACCCACAGTTAAGTCCTGGTTCAGTTTATCAGGATCATTCAAGACAGGCCTTCCTGTCTGCTTTTGTTTAACGTTACACTCTCTGCAGGAGCTGATCATGTGACCTTCACCTGCATATTACACATGATGGAGGAAACCTGTCTCCTGCATTTTAACGGTCTGTTTGCATTTAATTAAAAGTTGATACATTTTAAGGGATAACAAATACTAAAAACGTAAACACTTCTTTAAAAGTATAAAATGTTCCAGGTCACACTGCTTTTAGCACCAAGACACAAGAACAGACAGTAGTTTGTCTAAACAATGGTTTGACCTTTTTTTCAGATGAATTCAAAAACAATTTCCCTGAATTGGAGCAGAAACAACACGGTTGCAGCTGGAGGCCCGATCACTCTGAACCAAGGTTGGGCTGATAATGAAACTGGAGAAATATCTGAAAATGTTAAGAAATAATACTTTGAAGTGAGAGGCAGAGATCCCAGTAATGTGTGTGCTTGGTGAGGTTTGTGTCAGCTCTGTGTTCACTGGTCTGTGTCTCCTCAGCAGCTGCAGAAGGTTCCTGCTGGAACAGCTCAGCTTCTCTGCAGTCTGACTGAGGGAGGTTTTTGTACGACGACAAATCACTGTGTGAACACACCGCCACTGTGGTAACTCTGACAGTAATAAACTGCTGCATCTTCAGCCTGAACTCCACTGATGGTCAAAGTGAAGTCAGAGCTGCTTCCACTGCCACTAAACCGAGATGGTGTTCCTGAGTAACGTGTGCGAGTTAAATATATCAGGAGCTTTGGAGGCTGTCCAGATTTCTGTTGATACCAGGACAAATACCCATTTCCATTATATGTGCTAACAGGTTGACTAGTCTTACAGGTGAGAGCGACAGTGGATCCTGGAGTAGATGTCACTACTGGAGGCTGAGTCACAGTCACCTGACCGCTGCATCCTGCAGGACAAAACAAATCATTCATTCATCAGCAGAAGGAAAGGAGAGAAAAGGCGAGGCGTCGTGTTTGAGATGTTGCCGAGCCAACGAACCTGTAAACCAGCAGCAGGCCAGCGTCCAGATGAGGATGGTGATGAGAGTCATGGTGGTTGTGGTCTCTGCTGTGTTGACTGACAGATCTGAGTCCTGCAGTGTTGAACTCACAGGACTATAAAGCTTCTCAGTTCACTGGAGGATCAGCTGACGATGCAAAGCCTCCTCTCTATGGAAATGATTTCTCTGCTCTCAACAGACTGAAGGCAACGTGGGACACGAAATCAGGAGGAATACGGCTCGGATGAACAACATGGAGGATCTTAATGGAACAGAGGAAAACACTCACATTAAAAGTGCAGTTGAGGATTTAAGGATACGTTTGTGTTCACTGTGGTTGGTATGAAACGTTTGTCTGCTGTTCATTTACTGACAGGATTTAATGAAATCTATCAGATATTTGACATTTTCATCACATGATTTTGTAAATCATCATTATCTATAAACATCATGTTCATTTAACCATGTATGAACTTAAATAAGACTGAAAATATGACTTATGAGGAGGCTGTAATCTTTTCTCTCTGGAGTAGAAAAGTTTAAAAAAATCATATAATCAATCTTTATTTTTACATTAAGTGTAAATCCATATAATTTGAAAGATTTTGTGAATTAAATTAAATATAATTATTTCTATATTAATTGACAAGTGTTTTCAGTGGATAGATTTGTCTCTCAAATTTAAAAATATGCTATAAAATTATTAAAAAACATGTAGAAGTTGAATGAATAGGAGATGAATCATTACTTAATTCAAATAAATGATTAATTATGCATTCTTACTATAAAATAACTCTGTTTTCAGTGGACAGATGCTTGTTCACAGTGCAGGAGGTTTTTGTATGGCCACTTAACGAGGTTGTATCACTGTGGTACACTTTTGGTGGAGGAACCAAACTCATCGTTAACTGTAAGTATCACAGATTTATGATTTTTACAACGTTCAATATTATAATCGCTTTGTCAAAAGTAAATGTGATGAAACAATTCATTATTTTGGATCATTTATACTTTTTGGATATTTATTATTCATTAATCTAGGCTGATATTGGAGTTTAGGAAAACACTGCATATTATTTTCCTATTATAGATTATGTTTTGGTGAAGTAGATGCAGTATTTTATTTTGTAACATTGAAACATCTGTTAGTGTGTTAGCTGTACGTTATAAAATCTAATGTTGATCAAACTAATAAGAGGGTTTATTGTACATTCAGTGTCGCTGCAGTTTGTGTTCACGGTCCGTTAGTTCAAAGTGATGAAAAGGAAGTGAAACAGACAGATGTCAAAGTCTTTCACTGCTTACAGTTTACAGATGATTAATGAAACTTTTCTATTCCAATGACTCCTCAGTCACATTGTATATGATTCTATAATGATTTAATGAGGAGAGCCGCAGGAGAAGATTGGTTCCTGTAAATGACAGAACTCCAGTCAGCGTTGTATTTGTTAAATCCTCCCTCCATCCCATGTCTCTGTGTGACCACAGCATCATGCACACAGCTAACCCTCAGTAACGTCACCTCTGTCATGTTCAGCTGTCTTTCCTACAGTGGAAGTTAATCTGCTCCTCGTGTGTCTCTGCTCTCCCCTCCAGCTGGCTCCATGATCCGGCCCTCAGTCTCCCTGCTTCCCCCCTCCTCTGAGCAGCTCTCTGGGGGCTCGGCCACGCTGGCCTGCCTGCTGACCGGCTACTCTCCTCAGGGAGCCGTGGTGAGCTGGGAGGTGGACGGCACCGAGGTGACGGAGGGGGTCCTGAGCAGCTCAGAGGAGGAGAAGAGCGGACTCTACAGCAGCAGCAGCACCCTGAGCCTGAGCCAGGAGCGCTGGATGGCAGGAGAGCTGTACTCCTGCAAGGTCCTCCATCACAACCACAACCAGATGCAGTCCCTCCACAGGAGCCAGTGTAAGGCCTACAGGGTCTGGATGGAGGCCAGGACAGGAGCTCTGCATGGGGGGAGCAGGAGGAACACACCTGCTGCTCTGAACAATCTGAGGACAACGTTTGTAGAGGAAACTATAAAGCCTTGTGTGACTGCTGTAAAGTAGCTAGAGAGTAATGTGTGTAGCTCAGCAAGTAGATGTGTGCGTTTAATAACTGTCTTTTTATAATAATAAAGCTTTCACTGATGAATTACATGATGAAGTGTTTGTTGTTTTATTTTATTAAGAGAAGTAAAGAATGAAATGGTTTCATATCAACTGGTTTTACTGCCTGCAGAAAATTAAAGCTTTGGATTCATCTTATAAAAATTCATATTTCTACATTACAATACAATAATACAGAGATGTGAAACTGAGGGAGGATTCTGCAGAAACTTCACCTCCATCCATCAGACAGAGAAGACAGGACCCACACATGCAGACAGACAAGGTTGCAGTGCCGAGGCTCAGTGTTCAATAAACCAGTTCAGGTTCGGTACACAGGAAGGCAGTCGGTGAAGATAACGGCACAAACGTCCGAGAGGAAGGAAAGCTGATTTTCCATAATCTTCTTTATGTTCATTACTTTACGAAATAAACATTTTAAATGATTGATACATTCAAAAAGGTTATACCATCCTAAAATAAAACTGTGGATTATAAGAAGTCAGTGTCTCTGTGTTATTTTTAGGCAAGGCAAGGCAACTTTATTTGTATAGCACATTTCATCCACAAGGCAGACTCAAATGGCTTCACATCATGACATGTCATACAATAAAGTGAAAAGAAAAGAATTAAAAGAAAATAAAGGCAAAATTAAAATGCATTACAGAAAGAAAGGAGAATAAAAACATATTTGCAATAATTAAAAACAGTGCAGACATTAAAAGATTTAGCAGAAAGCTATGGTGAACATAAAAGTTTTCAGTCTAGTTTTAAAAGTGGTCAGAGTTGGGGCAAGTCTTACATCTTCAGGAAGTTTATTCCAGCCGTTTGGTGCATAGTGACTAAATGATGCTCTCCCGTGATTGTTGTTTACTCTGGGAATCACTAACAGATTGGTCTCAGAAGATCTTAGTGGTCTAGAAGTCTTATGTAGTGGGAGCATATCAGTGATATACTTCGGTCCTAGACCATGTAGTGATTTATATGTGAGCAGGAGGATTTTTAAATCAATCCTCTGACATACAGGGAGCCAATGCAAGGATTTAAGAATTGGTGTAATGTGCTCACATTTTTTGGTCTTTGTAAGAACTCTAGCAGCAGCGTTCTGAACAAGCTGTAGCTGCCTGACAGTTTTTTTTTGGAAGACCTGCAAGGAGACCATTACAGTAGTCTAGCCTACTAGTAATAAAGGCATGTACAAGTTTTTCTAAGTCTTGAGCTGACATGAGCCCTCTAAGTCTTGCTACATTTTTGAGGTGATAGTAGGCTGATTTTGTTACTGATTTAACGTGACTGTCGAAATGTAAATCAGAATCCATAATAACCCCAAGATTTCTGGCTTTGTTTGAGGTTTTCAGGGACAGAGAGTGAAGGTGTTGAATTACTTTAAACCTTTCTTTTTTAGCACCAAAAACAATTATCTCAGTTTTGTCCTCATTTAGTTGAGGGAAGTTTTGGCACATCCAGTCTTTGACTTGCTCAATGCACTGGCACAGAAGATCTATGGGGCGATAGTCGTTTGGTGATAGTGCTACATAGATTTTGGTGTCATCGGCATAGCAATGGTGCTCAATGTTATTATTTTGCATGATTTGTCCTAGTGGGAGCATGTAGATGTTGAATAAAGTCGGCCCCAAGATTGAACCTTGGGGGACTCCACACGTTGCATTGGTAGGTTCTGATACAAAGTCGCTAATGGAAACAAAATAGTTCCTATCTTGTAGATAGGACTTGAACCAGCTTAAGACTGTGCCTGAGAGCCCCACCCAGTTTTCCAACCTGTCCAAGAGTATTGAGTGGTCGACAGTGTCAAATGCAGCACTGAGGTCTAATAGCATTAATATTGAAGTTTTGCCAACGTCTGTGTTAAGACGGATGTCATTTACAACTTTAATAAGGGCCGTCTCGGTGCTATGAAAAGGTTGAAATCCTGACTGGAAGTTGTTGTGGCAGCCAGTTGAAGCCAGGAAGTGATTTAGTTGTTGGAGGACAACTTTCTCAATTATTTTACTTATGAAGGGTAGATTTGAAATTGGTCTGTAGTTGTTGATAATAGAGGCATCTAGGCTCCGCTTTTTTAGAAGAGGTTTAATGACTGCAGTTTTGAAGGTTTTTGGGAAATTGCCTGATTGAATAGAGTTATTAACTATTTGCAATACGTCTATTGATAGGCAGTCAAAAACATTCTTAAAAAAGTTGGTAGGTAAAGCATCAAGGCAGCAGGTGGATGATTTTAGATTTGTCACCGTTTCCACTAGAGTTTCAGAGTCTATGGCATTAAAGCTTGCCATCATTGCTGTGTTACTTTTGCCTGAACAGGGTGGTGATCCAACTTTTTTGTTTGAGATATTGATGGCGCGTCTGATGCCTTCAATGTTATTAGTATAAAAGAATGCAAACTCATTGCATTTCCGCGTGGAATGGAGTTTAGCTGGTATTTGTGTTGGGGGGTTGGTCAGTCTGTCAACAGTTGCAAATAGGGTTTTCACCTTATTATTGTTGTTGTTTATGATATTGGAGAAAAATGTTTCTCTCCCACTTTTTAAGACTAAATTGTAGGCCCGGAGGCTCTCTTTATAGATGTCATGGTGAATATGAAGTTTAGTACTCCGAGAGGATTCGTTCAGCCTTCCTGCCTCTCTTCTCTGGGCTGTCACAACAGCAGCTTTTCTCCAGGGTGCCTTTTGCTTACCAGAAATTGTTTTAACCGTAGCAGGTGCAATGACATCTATGACATTCAGAATTTTGTAATTAAAGATGTTTACAAGATCGTTAGCATGACATGGGTTTAGAGGTGGTAACGAGGAGATGGCATTTTTAAAGAGTACAACTACTAGTACTTCTACCTGCAGAAAATGAAAGCTAATAGTCGTATGTTTATTTTGCTGTGACATTTGAAGAGAATACTATATTTTGAAGAAGAAAATGAATGGATTTTTATATTATGACTAATAAATTGGAAAAATGTGCTAGTCTGATAAGAATATGAGTTTAAAACTGCATGTGGAAGAGCGTCTGTGAGTCTGTTTCAGTTTTATTTAGAGTCATTGTGGTTCTGCTTGGTGACTCTGCTTGGTGTTGTGTTCACTGGACCAGTTATTCTCATCACCGTCTCTTCAACAACCCTCTGCACCTGCAGCAGGCCGTTCTCACTTCAGTCACACTGAAGGAGGTTTTTGTACGGCGACAAATCACTGTGTGAACACCCAAGCACTGTTTATCTTGTGGAGACTCTTACAGTAATAAACTGCTGCATCTTCAGCCTGAACTCCACTGATGGTCAAAGTGAAGTCAGAGCTGCTTCCACTGCCACTAAACCGAGATGGTGTTCCTGAGTGACGTGTGCTAACGTAATATATCAGGAGCTTTGGAGGCTGTCCAGATTTCTGTTGATACCAGAACAAACCCTCATCTCCATCACTATATGTGTAAACAGGTTGACTAGTCTTGCAGGTGAGAGTGACGGTGGATCCTGGAGTAGATGTCACTACTGGAGGCTGAGTCACAGTCACCTGACCGCTGCATCCTGCAGGACAAAACAAATCGTTCATTCATCAGCAGAAGGAAAGGAGAGAAAAGGCGAGGCGTCGTGTTTGAGATGTTGCCGAGCCAACGAACCTGTAAAACAGCAGCAGGCCAGCGTCCAGATGAGGATGGTGATGAGAGTCATGGTGGTTGTGGTCTCTGCTGTGTTGACTGACAGATCTGAGTCCTGCAGTGTTGAACTCACAGGACTATAAAGCTTCTCAGTTCACTGGAGGATCAGCTGACGATGCAAATTGCCTGCCCCTCATAATACGGGACCGTCCCACGTTTATGAACTTTAAGACTCATTTAAAATTGTGGCTCAGGGAAAATCAAAGCTGCACTCACTTTTAACTGCATCACACACTTCATTATGTGTGTCACTCACATGTCCTGTTGCATCTTGTCTTGTCTGTTGTTGTTAGTGTTTGTCTTGACCCTCAGATTAAATATGAGGGTGTTGTATGTATGTTACTTTGTTTTTATGTTTTCTATGTTTTCTGCATGGGTACAATAGATGAAAACTAGCCATTGTACTATCGAGTATTTACATTGTGTATTTAAACTGATGTCCATAAATATGCACTGTCCCTATTAAATAAACAAATAGTTCAATAAATAAAGCCTCCTCTCTATGGGAATGATTTCTCTGAGTTTTATTTGTTTCACACAAAGAGAAACGATTTATTCATCAAGAATGTAGCATGAACCATAAACCATCATTAAATAAAACTGGATCATAATGAGCCTGTTTTTGTATTTCTTTTACATATTCAACATGAAAAATACCGTCTTGATATTTTCAGTATCTAATACATCTGTTAGTAGAGGAGATGGTCGTATGTTTATTTCACTGACATTTGAAGAGAAAATTGGACTCAAACATGAGAAGACATCAGCTGCAAAAATGATCACATATGTCTTCAAAACCTCTCACCCTGACTCAGAAAACCCAGCATGACAATCAGAGTTATTGGCAACATCATCCTGAAGCAGTTTTCAGTGTGAGTACGAGAAAACAGTTCAGACTCACGGTGACACGAGAACTTAAAACTGCGAGGAGCAGCGATGCATTCAAATCATGCAAAACCCGTTTGGGCCCAGCTGTGGTTGTGGAAGTGAAAGGGAGAGAGGAGGTGGAGGAAGTAGAGGCTACATCTCCCTGTGGACTGATTCAGAAGAAACGTTGGACTCTGCATCTCTCTGCTCCTTCTGCCTTTGCTGGTAAATAGATACAGGTCGCCCTCTTCTGGCTGACTCCATATTACCATGACATTTAATTTGTACAGCCCTTTGCTCTTCTCCTTATCATGACATTTACATTTAGGTCATTTAGCAGACGCTTTTGTACAAAGCGACTTACAATAAGTACATTTTTCAAAAGAAGGAAACAAAGAAACCACAACGTATCATTGCCGATAAAGTAAGAGCTAAAAATAGAACAAGTGTTAGGTCCTCATCTGAGTAAAGTAGTACCTTAAGAGCAACAGTGCTATGATCAGAGTGCTATAGGTAAGGGTGTTTTTTTTTTTTTTGGGGGGGGGGGGGTGTTAGTGGGTCATGCTATGTAGAGAAAATGAATGATCTGTGTTTTACTCTGATTTATTGACAGCCTCCATCTGTAACACCACGTCTTAAATAAATTTGACATTCAATTCAATTCAGTTTATTTAAGAAGGGGACAGTGCAAATTAATGAAACACATGATAATACATGGGTTAAAAATGCCAGAATTAGCCAAAAATGCTAATTTTCATCTGTAGTCCCCTGGCATCAATGTAAAAAAGAATACAAATAAAAAGTATAAAAAACAACAACATGAGCAGGACAGAACTCCACAGAACAACACAGAACATCACGGAACAAACACAGCAGGTAGCAGGGTAAAATAACGGAGCGTAGAATACAAAGCACCAGAAAGAAAGAAAAAAAATAGACCACATTCAAAACAAATTATTTTAGTGCTGACATGTATATGTATTGAACATCCATTGTCTTAACTGCTTGGTAAAAGATGTGTATGTGTTGAGTTCTCTATGTTGTGGGATTGAATTCCATTCTCTTGCACTTTTGACGGACCAGTCTGACTGACTAAAAGTGCTTTTTCGCAATGAAATAACACAATCCCCCCTAGACGATCCCCTTGTGACCCGATCAGTACCTGTTCTTCTGTTGATGTAAGCAACAAGTGGTGGTGGAGCTAGATTGTGAGTGACTTTAAAAACCAAGCATACATTAAAATATTTTTTGAGGTCTTCCCAGCTTAAAAGCTGGTACTTTTTTAAAATCGAACAGTGATGGAAGTGTTTTGGCTTTTTATCTAAAATGTTTATTGCTTGTTTGTATTGTGATTCAAGTGGTTTTAATGTGCTCAAGTTGGCCTGCGACCAGCTTGACCAAAAATCATAGAGTGTAAAAACATTTTGGCAGCCTCTGTGGACGTGTAATTTCTAATGGAACGAAAATTTGCAATATTGAGTTTTGCAGTTTTGCAGGTTTTCTTTACATGTGCCTTAAAGGAAAGGTTTGAATCAATTAACACCCCGAGATATTTAAATTCACTCACAACCTGTAATTTTTCTCCCGCTACAATAATGTGATGGTCACTATTGGGTTTATTGGTTTTACAAAAGAACATACTGACTGTTTTTGAGACATTTAACTGCAGGCAACATTCTCTCAGCCATGCTGTAACCTGAGCCATGGATCTTGTAAGCTTATCTACAACAACTGCCTTGGACCTGCCATTTACAAATAAAACAGTATCATCTGCATACATTATAGTTTCAACCTCAGGACACACAGATGGGAGGTCATTAATATAAATACTGAACAAGAGTGGACCAAGAATGGACCCTTGCGGCACACCAGTGGGCAACTGCAGCGACTTTGATCTATGATTATTTATAGAAACTGACTGAGACCTGTTTGTTAAATATGATTCCACCCATTTTGTTGTACCATTACAGAAATTAAATTTTGATATTTTATTAAGGAGCACTTTGTGATTGACCGTATCAAAAGCCTTCCTGAGAACAAGAAATACTGCACCTACAACACCACCCGAATCAAGTGAGAATTTTATTTGCTCTAACAAAAGACATGTAGCTGTCTCTGTTGAATGTTTGGCCCTAAAGCCAAACTGCATGGGGTGGAGAGAGGTAGAGCTGTAATCAAGATGGAAAATAATCTGCTCAGCTACCCATTTTTCAGCAATTTTAGATGCTGTCGGGAGAATACTGATCGGCCTATAATTACTTAGAGAATTTAATTCACCAGATTTGAAGATCGGACTGACAATACCTGATTTCCAGGCATTTGGAAACTGTCCAGTTGATATTGACTGATTAATAATAGATGTAATAGGATAAGCCAGAACTGAGCCCAGGTCTTTAAGCATAGTCGTATCACATCCCATCCCAAACACATATTTTGCCTTAGAAGGTTTGAGAGACCTGATGGTTTTCATGACCTGTGACTCAGTGATGTTTGTTAGGGTAAAGGCAGGTTCTACTATGGTGGCTGGCTCCTCTCTACCCCGGTCTACCTGGAAACTCTGGGAGATTTCAGCCACGGAGTCAACAAAGTAGTGGTTGAAAGCCTTCGCTATTTCATTTGGCTGATTTAAAATAGTTCCATTTAGGTTAATTTCAGACATTTTTCTATTACTGAGACTTTCCCCTGTCAGTTTCTTTAAGTGGCTCCAGATCATTTTAACCTTCCTCTGGCCTCACTTAAAGCTGCTATAAGCTGCGTTGGCTTTTCTGATTTCTCTCATTACCTTGTTTCTTAACATTGTGTATTCATACTTATCATGTTGAAGTTTTATTTTGATGGATTTTTTTAGAGCAAGATCACGCTCTCTCATCAGTTTAAAGATGTTGTCAGTTAGCCAAGGGAGATTGTTCTTTTTGCCCCCATTTTTAATCTTACGGGTAAATTGTTGAATAATGTCCTGTATTTTGTTTGAAAATGTTAAACAATCTTGTTCCAGATTACTTCCTGATAGCAGCTCATTCCAGTTTACCTGCTGGATTAAGGTTTTAAAATTATTTTGCTCAGTACGGGGAATTTTATGAGATTCTGATGCAGCCAAGGGTTTAAATCGCTTCCTATTCAGCTTCCTGGACACTAAAATCAGATTATGATCAGATAGTCCTGTAAGCATATTGAATGATTTTCAAATTCTCTCAGGTTTGTTACTAAAAACTAAATCAATCTGTTATTCTTGTGGGCCCATTAATTAGCTGTGTTAAATCCATCCCATCCATAACCTTTTTCAAATTTTTCCTAACAATCTGTAAATCATCTTCTGATTCAGCCAGCAGCGCAGTATCATCTGCATACAGCAAAATACCCACAGTTAAGTCCTGGTTCAGTTTATCAGGATCATTCAAGACAGGCCTTCCTGTCTGCTTTTGTTTAACTTTACACTCTCTTCAGGAGCTGATCATGTGACCTTCACCTGCATATTACACATGATGGAGGAAACCTGTCTCCTGCATTTTAACGGTCTGTTTGCATTTAATTAAAAGTTGATACATTTTAAGGGATAACAAATACTAAAAAGGTAAACACTTCTTTAAAAGTATAAAATGTTCCAGGTCACACTGCTTTTAGCACCAAGACACAAGAACAGACAGTAGTTTGTCTAAACAATGGTTTGATGATTTTTTCAGATGAATTAAAAAACAATTTCCCTGAATTGGAGCAGAAACAACACGGTTGCAGCTGGAGGCCCGATCACTCTGAACCAAGGTTGGGCTGATAATGAAACTGGAGAAATATCTGAAAATGTTAAGAAATAATACTTTGAAGTGAGAGGCAGAGATCCCAGTAATGTGTGTGCTTGGTGAGGTTTGTGTCAGCTCTGTGTTCACTGGTCTGTGTCTCCTCAGCAGCTGCAGAAGGTTCCTGCTGGAACAGCTCAGCTTCTCTGCAGTCTGACTGAGGGAGGTTTTTGTACGACGACAAATCACTGTGTGAACACTGCAGCACCGTTTATCTCGTGGTAACTCTGACAGTAATAAACTGCTGCATCTTCAGCCTGAACTCCACTGATGGTCAAAGTGAAGTCAGAGCTGCTTCCACTGCCACTAAACCGAGATGGTGTTCCTGAGTAACGTGTGCTAGCGTCATATATCAGGAGCTTTGGAGGCTGTCCAGATTTCTGTTGATACCAGTTCAACACAATACCATTGTAAACAGGCTGACTAGTCTTACAGGTGAGAGTGACAGTGGATCCTGGAGTAGATGTCACTACTGGAGGCTGAGTCACAGTCACCTGACCGCTGCATCCTGCAGGACAAAACAAATCATTCATTCATCAGCAGAAGGAAAGGAGAGAAAAGGCGAGGCGTCGTGTTTGAGATGTTGCCGAGCCAACGAACCTGTAAAACAGCAGCAGGCCAGCGTCCAGATGAGGATGGTGATGAGAGTCATGGTGGTTGTGGTCTCTGCTGTGTTGACTGACAGATCTGAGTCCTGCAGTGTTGAACTCACAGGACTATAAAGCTTCTCAGTTCACTGGAGGATCAGCTGACGATGCAAAGCCTCCTCTCTATGGAAATGATTTCTCTGCTCTCAACAGACTGAAGGCAACGTGGGACACGAAATCAGGAGGAATACGGCTCGGATGAACAACATGGAGGATCTTAATGGAACAGAGGAAAACACTCACATTAAAAGTGCAGTTGAGGATTTAAGGATACGTTTGTGTTCACTGTGGTTGGTATGAAACGTTTGTCTGCTGTTCATTTACTGACAGGATTTAATGCAAATCTATCAGATATTTCACTTTTTCATCATATGATTTTGTAACCCATCATTATCTATAAGCATCATGTTCATTTAACCATGTATGAACTTAAATAAGACTGGAAATATGACTTATAGAAAAGTAAAAAAATATATTATATAATCTTTATTTTTAATATACGTTTAAATCCATATAATTTGAAAGATTTTGTAGATTTAATTAAATATAATTATTTCTATATCATTAGAAAAAGTGTTTTCAGTGGATAGATTTGTCTCTCAAATTTAAAAATATGCTATAAAATTGTTAAAAAACATGTAGATGTTGAAGGAATAGGAGATGAATCATTACTTAATTAAAATAAATGATTAATTATGCATTCTTACTATAAAATAACTCTGTTTTCAGTGGACAGATGCTTGTTCACAGTGCAGGAGGTTTTTGTACGTCCACTTAACGAGGTTGTATCACTGTGGTACACTTTTGGTGGAGGAACCAAACTCATCGTTAACTGTAAGTATCACAGATTTATGATTTCTACAACGTTCAATATTATAATCGCTTTGTTTAAAGTAAATGTGATGAACCAAATCATTATTTTGGATCATTTATACTTTTTGGATATTTATTATTCATTAATCTAGGCTGATATTGGAGTTTAGGAAAACACTGCATATTATTTTCCTATTATAGATTATGTTTTGGTGAAGTAGATGCAGTATTTTATTTTGTAACATTGAAACATCTGTTAGTGTGTTAGCTATACGTTATAAAATCTAATGTTGATCAAACAAATAAGAGGGTTTATTGTACATTCAGTGTCGCTGCAGTTTGTGTTCACGGTTCGTTGGTTCAAAGTGATGAAAAGGAAGTGAAACAGACAGATGTCAAAGTCTTTCACTGCTTACAGTTTACAGATGATTAATGAAACTTTTCTATTCCAATGACTCCTCAGTCACATTGTATATGATTCTATAATGATTTAATGAGGAGAGCCGCAGGAGAAGATTGGTTCCTGTAAATGACAGAACTCCAGTCAGCGTTGTATTTGTTAAATCCTCCCTCCATCCCATGTCTCTGTGTGACCACAGCATCATGCACACAGCTAACCCTCAGTAACGTCACCTCTGTCATGTTCAGCTGTCTTTCCTACAGTGGAAGTTAATCTGCTCCTCGTGTGTCTCTGCTCTCCCCTCCAGCTGGCTCCATGATCCGGCCCTCAGTCTCCCTGCTTCCCCCCTCCTCTGAGCAGCTCTCTGGGGGCTCGGCCACGCTGGCCTGCCTGCTGACCGGCTACTCTCCTCAGGGAGCCGTGGTGAGCTGGGAGGTGGACGGCACCGAGGTGACGGAGGGGGTCCTGAGCAGCTCAGAGGAGGAGAAGAGCGGACTCTACAGCAGCAGCAGCACCCTGAGCCTGAGCCAGGAGCGCTGGATGGCAGGAGAGCTGTACTCCTGCAAGGTCCTCCATCACAACCACAACCAGATGCAGTCCCTCCACAGGAGCCAGTGTAAGGCCTAGAGGGTCTGGATGGAGGCCAGGACAGGAGCTCTGCATGGGGGGAGCAGGAGGAACACACCTGCTGCTCTGAACAATCTGAGGACAACGTTTGTAGAGGAAACTATAAAGCCTTGTGTGACTGCTGTAAAGTAGCTAGAGAGTAATGTGTGTAGCTCAGCAAGTAGATGTGTGCGTTTAATAACTGTCTTTTTATAATAATAAAGCTTTCACTGATGAATAACATGATGAAGTGTTTGGTGTTTTATTTTATGAATAGGAATAGACAATAAAATGGTTTCATAACTAGGCAAGGGCAAGGCAAGGCAACTTTATTTGTATAGCACATTTCATCCACAAGGCAGACTCAAAGGGCTTCACATCATGACATGTCATACAATAAAGTGAAAAAAATAGAATTAAAAGAAAATAAAAGCAAAATTAAAATGCATTACAGAAAGACAAGGAGAATAAAAACATATTTGCAATAATTAAAAACAGTGCAGACATTAAAAGATTTAGCAGAAAGCTATGGTGAACATAAAAGTTTTCAGTCTAGTTTTAAAAGTGGTCAGAGTTGGGGCAAGTCTTACATCTTTAGGAAGTTTATTCCAGCTATTTGTTGCATAGTGACTAAATTATGCTCTCCCGTGATTGTTGTTTACTCTGGGAATCACTAACAGATTGGTCTCAGAAGATCTTAGTGGTCTAGAAGTCTTATGTAGTGGGAGCATATCAGTGATATACTTCGGTCCTAGACCATGTAGTGATTTATATGTGAGCAGGGGGATTTTGAAATCAATCCTCTGACATACAGGGAGCCAATGTAAGGATTTAAGAATTGGTGTAATGTGCTCACATGTTTTGGTCTTTGTAATAACTCTAGCAGCAGCGTTCTGAACAAGCTGTAGCTGCCTGACAGGTTTTTTCGGAAGACCTGCAAGGAGACCATTACAGTAGTCTAGCCTACTAGTAATAAAGGCATGTACAAGTTTTTCTAAGTCTTGAGCTGACATGAGCCCTCTAAGTCTTGCTACATTTTTGAGGTGATAGTAGGCTGATTTTGTTACTGATTTAATGTGACTGTCGAAATGTAAATCAGAATCCATAATAACCCCAAGATTTCTGGCTTTGTTTGAGGTTTTCAGGGACAGAGAGTGAAGGTGTTGAATTACTTTAAACCTTTCTTTTTTTAGCACCAAAAACAATTGTCTCAGTTTTGTCCTCATTTAGTTGTAGGAAGTTTTGGCACATCCAGTCTTTGACTTGCTCAATGCACTGGCACAGAAGATCTATGGGGCGATAGTCGTTTGGTGATAGTGCTACATAGATTTGGGTGTCATCGGCATAGCAATGGTGGTCAATGTTATTATTTTGCATGATTTGTCCTAGTGGGAGCATGTAGATGTTGAATAAAGTCGGCCCCAAGATTGAACCTTGGGGGACTCCACACGTTACATTGGTAGGTTTAGATACAAAGTCGCCAATTGAAACAAAATAGTTCCTATCTTGTAGATATGACTTGAACCAGATTAAGACTGTGCCTGAGAGCCCCACCCAGTTTTCCAACCTGTCCAAAAGTATTGAGTGGTCCACAGTGTCAAATGCAGCACTGAGGTCTAATAGCAATAATATTGAAGTTTTGCCAGAGTCTGTGTTAAGACGGATGTCATTTACAAATTTAATAAGGGCCGTCTCGGTGCTATGAAAAGGTTGAAATCCTGACTGGAAGTTGTTGTGGCAGCCAGTTGAAGCCAGGAAGTGATTTAGTTGTTGGAGGACAACTTTCTCAATTATTTTACTTATGAAGGGTTAGATTTGAAATTGGTCTGTAGTTGTTGATAATAGAGGCATCTAGGCTCAGCTTTTTTAGAAGAGGTTTAATGACTGCAGTTTTGAAGGCCTTTGGGAAATTTCCTGATTGAATGGAATTATTAACTATTTGCAATACGTCTATTGATAGGCAGTCAAAAACATTCTTAAAAAAGTTGGTAGGTAAAGCAGCAAGGCAGCAGGTGGATGATTTTAGATTTGTCACCGTTTCCACTAGAGTTTTAGAGTCTATGGCATTAAAGCTTGCCATCATTGCTGTGTTACTTTTGCCTGAACAGGGTGGTGATCCAACTTTTTTGTTTGAGATATTGATGGCGCGTCTGATGCCTTCAATTTTATTAGTATAAAAGAATGCAAACTCATTGCATTTCTGCGTGGAATGGAGTTTAGCTGGTATTTGTGTTGGGGGGTTGGTCAGTCTGTCAACAGTTGCAAATAGGGTTTTCCCCTTATTAGTGCTGTTGTTTATGATATTGGAGAAGAATGTTTCTCTCGCACTTTTTAAGACTAAATTGTAGGCCCGGAGGCTCTCTTTATAGATGTCATGGTGAATATGAAGTTTAGTACTCCGAGAGGATTCGTTCAGCCTTCCTGCCTCTCTTCTCTGGGCTGTCACAACAGCAGCTTTTCTCCAGGGTGCCTTTTGCTTACCAGAAATTGTTTTAACCGTAGCAGGTGCAATGACATCTATGACATTCAGAATTTTGGAATTAAAGATGATTACAAGATCGTTAGCATGACATGGGTTTAGAGGTGGTAACGAGGAGATGGCATTTTTAAAGAGTACAACTACTAGTACTACTACCTGCAGCAAATGAATGCTAATAGTTGTATGTTTATTTTGCTGTGACATTTGAAGAGAATACTATATTTTGAAGAAAAAAATGAATGGATTTTTATATTATGACTAATAAATTGGGAAAATTTGCTAGTCTGATAAGAATATGAGTTTAAAACTGCATGTGGAAGAGCGTCTGTGAGTCTGTTTCAGTTTTATTTAGAGTCATTGTGGTTCTGCTTGGTGACTCTGCTTGGTGTTGTGTTCACTGGACCAGTTATTCTCATCACCGTCTCTTCAACAACCCTCTGCACCTGCAGCAGGCCGTTCTCACTTCAGTCACACTGAAGGAGGTTTTTGTACGGCTCTAAATCACTGTGTGAACACACCGCTACCATGGTAACCCAGACAGTAGTAATCTCCAGCATCTTCAGCCTGAACTCCTCTGATGGTTAAAGTGTAGCGAGAACCAGATCTACTGCCACTGAATCGAGACGGCGTTCCAGAGAAGCGAGTTGATGTAGAGTATATAAGAAGTTTGGGAGCCTGTCCAGGTTTCTGAAGGTACCAACTGAGATCACCACCAATATCTGAGCTCCCCGTGGCGGTGAGTTCCACAGTCCCTCCAACACTAACAGACTTGGATTTGTCGGCCTGAGTCAGAAATTTTTGGGCAGAAGTCTCTGAAATGAGAAATGAAATGAGATTTTGAGAATGAAATGGAATAGCCAACAACATGCAGCAGCAGTCTAAATTATAACAATCATACAGAGATTAAGACATAAAGAAAATAGCACGCAAACATGAGAAGACATCAGCTGCAAAAATGATCACATATGTTTTCAAAACCTCTCACCCTGACTCAGAAAACCCAGCATGACAATCAGAGTTATTGGCAACATCATCCTGAAGCAGTTTTCAGTGTGAGTACGAGAAAACAGTTCAGACTCACGGTGACACGAGAACTTAAAACTGCGAGGAGCAGCGATGCATTCAAATCATGCAAAACCCGTTTGGGCCCAGCTGTGGTTGTGGAAGTGAAAGGGAGAGAGGAGGTGGAGGAAGTAGAGGCTACATCTCCCTGTGGACTGATCCAGAACATGAAGAAACTGGTGACTCTCTGTTTCTCACCTCTCTGCTGTTTCTGTCTTTGTCAACTTTCCCAAAGGCCTTTGTACTGATAAATAGTTGCATGCTGCCCTCTGCTGGCTGTTAATGGAGATGCTCCAGATGTGACACTGATGGATTTAGGGGATCAATCATGTGTGAAGGGTTAACGATCCCTTTAGAGGCTTTAATTCTTCAAACAAATAGTTGTTGGATTATGAAATCATATTCTGCTTTATATGTCTCTGCTCTATTTTGTTACTGATTTTATAATATATGATATTATTGTAAGCTCCTATGTGTCAGGACTGGATTTGAAGGAGGACTCAGGCTCAGAGTGAGGACAGTAGAACCAAGCTTTTATTCGCAGACTTTGCAAGATTCCAATAAACAGAGTGACAACGAAATTCGGCTATGAAATGCTTGATCCCTGACTTCAGGAAAAAGGGAGAGACGGGGAAGGGAAAGGGTAGGCAGCGGACGCAACAAACACCAAAACGGAAAAGTGCTCCGAAGGGGAGGATACAAAAGAAAAGGCTAACTAATCGTCTACTCTAGCGAGGACTAATCTATGAACTTTAATAAACAGAAAACGCTCCAAAAGGGAGGATACGGGGCTACAAAAGGATTAACTACTCTCACTCTATGAATAACTCTAGAACGTAAAAACTCTCCAAAAGGGAGGGCACGAGGCTACGAAAAGGAATATCAACACTTACACTAGGAAGAACTCAAGAACAGAAAACGCTCCAGCAAGGGAGGAATATAACAATATCGCTAACAGGGCTAAAGAACAGAAAACGCTCCCAAAAGAGGAGGACAAAAACTACGACGAGAATACAAACTAAGGTAAATCACTACTACGAGAATATCTAACTATGAACCTGGAACTTAAAACATTACAAAACCAAAAATCACTCGTCTTCAGGAAAACCTGAAACTCTGGAATGTACAAAACTTGGTCGAGAACGATAGCTGTGGTCAAGGGCTGGACGTATATGTGGGATGAAACACTCTGGCAAGGAGACAGGGGAAGACACAGACTATATAGACATCAGGGAGGGGAGCACAGGGGACAACAATCAGGGATTAGGGATGACGTCAGACCGGAGACACATGAGGAAGAGCAAGTGACCTGAAACGAGAGGAGAGTTACTTTTCAAAATAAAACATTCACAAGACAGAAAACCCAAGACAGGACACCCCTCACCGCTGTGTGACACTATGGGTTTCATGCCTCTCCTTGTTTTGTCTCCTCTGTTTCTGTTGTGTATTTTAATTGTGTTAAATTAATCAAATCAAAAATATTATTCTGCTTTTTTTCTCCAATAGAAATTTGAATAAGTTTAACATCATCAAGCGTTCCACAAACATCCGTGTGAAACAGGTTCAATTATTTGCAGCTCTGACACATTTCAGCTGAGATTTGAGTCACTTCCTGTTAGGAAAGTTTATTTAAAAAACATTTGACTCTTCATCCTAAAAGAAGCAAGACGTTTTGTCCAGTTGGGACTGATTTCCTCCTCTGAGACGTTTGATGAATTGTCTTCATGATACAGACTGATTTTTGATTGATTGATTAAATGTATTATTGTGTCATGCATAATCAATATGCCCAGCCCACAAGGGCTTACAAGACACCAATATTAGACAATAAAAAGACCAGAAACCAAAAGTAGATGCTTAACAACACTAATACTAACAAAATAAACCATCCTGACGTTTCTTCCAGGCTTTTGCAACAAAAGAGGCTAACTTAAAAACATTGAAATTAAACAACCCTTCAATCCTGTCATCATCAGTGCTCCAAAACATTTCAGGATACTGAATAAACATTTCGTTGAAAAAAGGTATTCTCAGCTCATCATAAAAAGGACAATATAAAATAAAATGAGATTCATTTTCTACCTCTCCTAAGTCACAAAGTTCACAAAGTCTGTGTTCCTCTGGGATGTTTTTAAATCTGCCGACTTCAAGGGCCAGAGGAAGGATTCCTGTTCTTAACTGAGCACACAAGGATCTTTGATTTCTCCCTAAGTTTGCTTTTACATTAAATTCAGTAGCATAGTTATGTTTGATTTGAATGTTCGATATTTCGGTTTTAACAAGATGTCATTTAACCACTTTTTTTCAAATCCAAAGAGTAACTTTTCTCTAATTGTGTTTCCACTGCATGATAAATTATTTCTATAGATATACTGTAGTTCAGCTTCTCTGAAGACAGCATGAAGCTCTGCAGCCCATGGACCATTCTGAACTTCACTCCAAAGGAAAACCTTCTTACTGATCCTATTATCTGACATATTAATGAAACGATTCCACAGTCTAATCATTTCACATTTCCTCCTTATTGATCCAGGAATCCAACCCATGTCACCCTGAGCAGCACATTTATGAATGCCCAGAAAACAACGTATAGCTCTGTTTTGTACTGCATCTGAAATGGACCTTTCTTTAAATCCCCATATCCCTGCAGCATAATTCATAATAGGAGAAACACATGCATCATACAGTTGAGAGTAAGTGGAATATCCCAGGTCTTTACATATTTTTAACTTGTTAACAACAGACCCCAAAGCTCTGCTAGCTGAACCAGCCAAGAGTTTAATTCCATTTTCGTAAGTCATAAATTCATCAAGAGGGAATCCCACATATTTGTACTCAGATTCATATTCCAATGTCATGTTCCAGAAAGTGAAAATGTTCCCACTTCTTGGAACCCTTTTTTTCCCAAAAAGGAATTATCTGTGTTTTACTCTGATTTATTGACAGCCTCCATCTGTAACACCAGGTCTTTAATAAATGTAACATAATCTGTAAATCATCTTCTGATTCAGCCAGCAGCGCAGTATCATCTGCATACAGCAAAATACCCACAGTTAAGTCCTGGTTCAGTTTATCAGGATCATTCAAGACAGGCCTTCCTGTCTGCTTTTGTTTAACATTACACTCTGGATATGCTGAATGACTCCATCTGTTCATATATGTCTTTCTGACAGTGTCATACCCACGAAGCAAATCAGAATATACCCCAACAATAAACCATGGGTAACCAAGGAGCTGAAACACTGTTTGAATCTCAAAAAGTTGGCATTTATGCAGGGAGACAAAGAAAGAGTTGAAGAGCTGAGAAAGGAGCTAAATATAAGACCAGGCTGGCTAAGCTCCGCTATAAGGACAGAATGGAAGAGAAGTTCTCCAGGGGAGATGCAAGGATGGCATGGCAGAGCCTAAACAACATGATGGGAAGAGCTCAGAGTCCTGCTGGATTACAGTGCCCAGACCCTGCCTCCTTTGCAGAAAAACGTAACACCCATTATGCCAGGTTCGACAGCTCAGCAGCCAGGGAGGACTGGACCCCGACCAACACCAGCCACTCCCCTCTCCCAATCAGGATAGAGGAGAGGAGGGTCAGTTCAATCCTGTCTAAACTTCATCCAAAGAAAGCCCCAGGACCGGATGGGCTTAAAGAACGGGTGCTAAAAGAACGTGCAGCCCAGCTGGGCCGCGTTGTGGCACCATTGTTCCAGCTGTTCCTGGCATCGAGCTTTGTCCCAAGGGCATGGAAGGAAACAACCATCATTCCTGTTCCCAAAAAGCCCAATGCAAAAGACGTGTGACTTCAGGCCTGTAGCACTCACTTCCATTCTTTGTAAATGCATGGAACGAGTGCTGGTTGAAGAGCTCAGAACCATGGTGGGTGAGAACCTGGACCCGTTGCAGTTTGCATAAGTCAAAACTGGGAGTTGTGGACGCCAGCCTAACCCTCCTGGACACCGTGACAAGGCATCTGTACTCAGCTCCATGGTCCTAAACATCTCAAAGACCAAGGAGCTGTGTTGTGGGGGCCGCCAGACACGTGATAACCCCCACCCCCTCTTTGAGCCTCTCATGCTAGAGGGGCAGGCGGTGGAGCAGGTCAATGTTTTTAGGTACTTTTAGGCACTGACATCGATCACCACCTGTCCTTTCTCCAACATGCAGATGGAGTTTACAAAAAGGCCCAGCAGCGCATGTTTCTATTGAGGAGGCTGAAAGGTTTTAATGTAAAACAGGACATTTTAACAGTAGTGTACCGGTCACTCATTGAGTCAGTCCTCACTTTCAACATTGCATCCTGGTACAATTCCAGAATCATAAAACAAGCTGTGAAAATCACTGGTACACCTCAGTTACAACTCCCAGATCTCTAAAGACGTGCAGTACAGAGGAAAGCGCTCTTGATCACTAGGGACCCCTTACATCCCCTACACGGCTCCTTTCAGCTTTTACCATCAGGCAGCCGGTTCAGAGTAACCCTGGCCAAAAAAAAGACCTACAAGAACTCTTTCATCCCTACTGCAGGGCGTATTTTAAACGAAAAGAAATAGGTGCCGGTTTTTAGGGCAAGATTTATCTGCTGTTGCAGCTTTTATGTGAGCGCCACAGGAATTTTAGGATTTTTATGGTTTTTATGTGAGATCTTTTAATGTGAGTTTTTATGTTGGTGTCTGTATGTTTATGTTTAACTGAGCCCAAACTGATGAAAATGTTCTGTCCCTGTGACGGACAATAAAGTTTTTGGAATTGAATTGAATTGAATTGAATTGAAAAGGTAAACACTTCTTTAAAAGTATAAAATGTTCCAGGTCACACTGCTTTTGGCACCAAGACACAAGAACAGACAGTAGTTTGTCTAAACAATGGTTTGATCTTTTTTTCAGATGAATTCAAAAACAATTTCCCTGAATTGGAGCAGAAACAACACGGTTGCAGCTGGAGGCCCGATCACTCTGAACCTTGGGCTGATAATGAAACTGGAGAAATATCTGAAAATGTTAAGAAATAATACTTTGAAGTGAGAGGCAGAGATCCCAGTAATGTGTGTGCTTGGTGAGGTTTGTGTCAGCTCTGTGTTCACTGGTCTGTGTCTCCTCAGCAGCTGCAGAAGGTTCCTGCTGGAACAGCTCAGCTTCTCTGCAGTCTGACTGAGGGAGGTTTTTGTACGACGACAAATCACTGTGTGAACACACCGCCACTGTGGTAACTCTGACAGTAATAAACTGCTGCATCTTCAGCCTGAACTCCACTGATGGTCAAAGTGAAGTCAGAGCTGCTTCCACTGCCACTAAACCGAGATGGTGTTCCTGAGTAACGTGTGCGAGTTAAATATATCAGGAGCTTTGGAGGCTGTCCAGATTTCTGTTGATACCAGGACAAATACCCATTTCCATTATATGTGCTAACAGGTTGACTAGTCTTACAGGTGAGAGCGACAGTGGATCCTGGAGTAGATGTCACTACTGGAGGCTGAGTCACAGTCACCTGACCGCTGCATCCTGCAGGACAAAACAAATCATTCATTCATCAGCAGAAGGAAAGGAGAGAAAAGGCGAGGCGTCGTGTTTGAGATGTTGCCGAGCCAACGAACCTGTAAACCAGCAGCAGGCCAGCGTCCAGATGAGGATGGTGATGAGAGTCATGGTGGTTGTGGTCTCTGCTGTGTTGACTGACAGATCTGAGTCCTGCAGTGTTGAACTCACAGGACTATAAAGCTTCTCAGTTCACTGGAGGATCAGCTGACGATGCAAAGCCTCCTCTCTATGGAAATGATTTCTCTGCTCTCAACAGACTGAAGGCAACGTGGGACACGAAATCAGGAGGAATACGGCTCGGATGAACAACATGGAGGATCTTAATGGAACAGAGGAAAACACTCACATTAAAAGTGCAGTTGAGGATTTAAGGATACGTTTGTGTTCACTGTGGTTGGTATGAAACGTTTGTCTGCTGTTCATTTACTGACAGGATTTAATGAAATCTATCAGATATTTCACTTTTTCATCATATGACTTTGTAAATCATCATTATCTATAAGCATCATGTTCATTTAACCATGTATGAACTTAAATAAGACTGAAAATATAACTTGTGAGGAGGATGTGATCATTTCTCTCTGGAGTAGAAAATTAAAAAAAAATCATATTATCAATCTTTATTTTTAAAATACGTTTAAATCCATATAATTTGAAAGATTTTGTAAATTAAATTAAATATAATTATTTCTATATTAATTTAAAAAGTGTTTTCAGTGGATAGATTTGTCTCTCAAATTTAAAAATATGCTATAAAATTGTTAAAAAATCATATAGAAGTTTAAGGAATAGGAGATGAATCATGACTTAATTCAAATAAATGATTAATTATGCATTCTTACTATAAAATAACTCTGTTTTCAGTGGACAGATGCTTGTTCACAGTGCAGGAGGTTTTTGTACGGCCACTTAACGAGGTTGTATCACTGTGGTGGACTTTTGGTGGAGGAACCAAACTCATCTTTCACTGTAAGTATCACAGATTTATGATTTCTACAACGTTCAATATTATAATCGCTTTGTTTAAAGTAAATGTGATGAACCAAATCATTATTTTGGATCATTTATACTTTTTGGATATTTATTATTCATTAATCTAGGCTGATATTGGAGTTTAGGAAAACACTGCATATTATTTTCCTATTATAGATTATGTTTTGGTGAAGTAGATGCAGTATTTTATTTTGTAACATTGAAACATCTGTTAGTGTGTTAGCTGTACGTTATAAAATCTAATGTTGATCAACAAATAAGAGGGTTTATTGTACATTCAGTGTCGCTGCAGTTTGTGTTCACGGTCCGTTAGTTCAAAGTGATGAAAAGGAAGTGAAACAGACAGATGTCAAAATCTTTCACTGCTTACAGTTTACAGATGATTAATGAAACTTTTCTATTCCAATGACTCCTCAGTCACATTGTATATGATTCTATAATGATTTAATGAGGAGAGCCGCAGGAGAAGATTGGTTCCTGTAAATGACAGAACTCCAGTCAGCGTTGTATTTGTTAAATCCTCCCTCCATCCCATGTCTCTGTGTGACCACAGCATCATGCACACAGCTAACCCTCAGTAACGTCACCTCTGTCATGTTCAGCTGTCTTTCCTACAGTGGAAGTTAATTGCTCCTCGTGTGTCTCTGCTCTCCCCTCCAGCTGGCTCCATGATCCGGCCCTCAGTCTCCCTGCTTCCCCCCTCCTCTGAGCAGCTCTCTGGGGGCTCGGCCACGCTGGCCTGCCTGCTGACCGGCTACTCTCCTCAGGGAGCCGTGGTGAGCTGGGAGGTGGACGGCACCGAGGTGACGGAGGGGGTCCTGAGCAGCTCAGAGGAGGAGAAGAGCGGACTCTACAGCAGCAGCAGCACCCTGAGCCTGAGCCAGGAGCGCTGGATGGCAGGAGAGCTGTACTCCTGCAAGGTCCTCCATCACAACCACAACCAGATGCAGTCCCTCCACAGGAGCCAGTGTAAGGCCTAGAGGGTCTGGATGGAGGCCAGGACAGGAGCTCTGCATGGGGGGAGCAGGAGGAACACACCTGCTGCTCTGAACAATCTGAGGACAACGTTTGTAGAGGAAACTATAAAGCCTTGTGTGACTGCTGTAAAGTAGCTAGAGAGTAATGTGTGTAGCTCAGCAAGTAGATGTGTGCGTTTAATAACTGTCTTTTTATAATAATAAAGCTTTCACTGATGAATTACATGATGAAGTGTTTGGTGTTTTATTTTATGAATAGGACTAGAGAATGTAGTGGTTTTCAATCCAATCCAATCCAATCCACTTTATTTATTTAGCACAATTTAAACAAACACAACGGTTTCCAAAGTACTTCACAGTAAATAAATCAATTTCAATACAACAGAAGCGCAATAACAATGATGGACACAATAGGATAGAAACAATATAAAATCAAATAAATAAGATAAAACGCAAATAAAGCCAGATAAAATCAGATAAAACTCAAATAAAATAATTAAAAAACAAATACAAATTAAAACTGCGAGCAGTGATAACGGGCCCTCGCATGGCACGTAACTCGGTTAGTGCTACGGCCGCCTGACGTGTCGGACCGCCTGGCCTGGCCACCGCCACGGGGCGGGTCGTCCCCGGCCACCGCCACGTTGCCAGTCGTCCCCGGTCGTCCCCGGCCACCGCCACGGCGCGGGTCGTCCCCGGCCACCGCCACGGCTGGCGCCTGTTGTCCCCGGCCACCGCCACGGCGCGCGTCGTCCCCGGCCCCCGCCATGGCGCGCGTCATCCCCGTCCATTGCCACGCAGCCGGTCGTCCCTTGCCTGAATCGTCGCGTCGATCACCGTATCAGACGATTGAAGTTGTCCTGCTAGACTGGGGTGCAAAGTTCCACGACACTGGGACCTTATACGGGTGTAAAAACATGACATTTTATGTCGCCACTAGGTGGCGCTCTGATTGTGAGTCAATATTGCAGTGCAGACGTGTTCAGGGTGGGACTCTCATCAAATGTGAGAAGTTTGAACAGGATCGGACAATGTACATTGAAGTTATAACAGTAAGTATTGAGTATTGTGGCGAAGCATGAAATTCGTCCATGTTCAGGGCGCTGTAATTGCGCTCCCATAGGACTTATGTAAGACCTCTTGATCATTTTTAATCATCGAGGCCTCTAGAACAGGCTCACAAAGTTTGGTAGGAATCGGATCAACGGTTTAGGAGGAGTTCGTTAAAATACAAAGCTTACAATTGAAAAATGGCTGATTTACTGTAGCGTCCCCGAGTGGTCAATTTTAATAAAACTTTCAGGATATGTTCCAGGGACATATGTCAACATGTCCTGCAAGTTTCATGATGATTGGGTTAAATATTGTGGAGTTATGTGTATTGATTTCTAGAGCCCCGCCCCTCTAATGTTCATTGGCTTATAACTTCTGAACGCAACAATGTTTCACTATGCCCTTTGTAGGGATTAATCAGCTCGGTGTAGTGATGACACACAGCAATTTTGGTGAGAATCGGATTTACGGTTTAGGAGGAATTAGCAAAAACGTGTTCTTCACAAAATTCAAAATGGCGGAAAATTTCGGTAGGCGGACTTTAGTACTCCAAGAGGCTTTTTTGTAGAGCACACTTGCCTGCACATGTGAGGCGAATTTTGTGTCAATTAGAGTTACGATGTGCTGGGGCTGGCATAAGACGCGTTAGATGGCGCTAGAGAGCCACCTTTTTGTGGCCAACTATAAAACCTTTAAAATATCAAATTTTTCGCCAGTCCCAATATGCACGTGAATTTTGGTAAGCTAATTATATTGCTAAGGCCCCCAAAAAGGCAGTTACTTTGCATAATAATAATAATAATAATAATAATAATAATAATAAACAATCGAATTTCAATAGGGCTTCGCAGCCCGACGTTGTCGGCGCTCGGGCCCTAATAAAGAAAATCAAAGGGTGCACCGCCCGCACAACATAAAAATTAAATTAAATAAAAAAAAAATAAAAAAAATTAAAAGGTAAAAAGTAAGCACATATACACTTAAAATCAACACGCTACATGGTGTCAAACGCCAAAGAGAAGAGGTGGGTTTTAAGAAGAGATTTAAAATGAGACAGTGAAGACGCCTGTCTCATGTGCAGCGGCAATCCGTTCCAAAGTCTTGGAGCTGCGACCGCAAATGCTCGCTCCCCTCTGAGCTTCAGCCTGGCTTTAGGCACTGTCAGAGAGCGGCTGGGAGTGTAGGGGTGTAGCAGCTCAGAGAGGTAGGGTGGAGCAAGGCCATTTAAGGCTTTAATAGCAAATAAAAGGATTTTAAAATGAATCCTTAAATGAACGGGCAGCCAGTGGAGGGAAGCTAAAATAGGTGAAATGTGCTCAAACTTTCTTGTGCCAGTTAAAAGACGTGCAGCAGCATTGTGAACCAGTTGAAGACGGGCAATGGAGGACCCACTAACCCCCATATAAAGTCCATTGCAGTAATCCAGCCGAGTGGTCACAAAGGCGTGGATCACTGTCTCAAAATGTTGTCTCTGGAGGAGCGGTTTAATTTTTGCCAACTGCCTCAACTGAAAAAAGCTCGACTTCACCACAGCTTTAATCTGGCTGTCGAATTTAAGCTCTGCATCCACCTTTACACCCAGATTGTTCACAATTGGCTTGTGATGTTGTGCCAAAGAACCCAGGTCAACTAGGGGGGTCACAGAAGCGCCACCAAAGACCATGACCTCTGTCTTTTTTTCATTAAAATTAAGAACATTTAAAGACATCACGGCTTTGATGTCATGTAGGCAGTCTAGGAGTGGCTTAACCCTGTAAGACCCAGATATAGAAAAAACAAAAAAAAAGTTATTTTACCTTTCAGATGTTGTTGTAGGAGGCCTTCGATGCAGAAATTAAAGAGTTTTTAAAAAAAAAATGTTATGTATGATTTTAGAGAATAATAATAATAAATAATAATATTGCAAAATTGGGCTTGGATAGGAGCAGAATTCCTGTATTTGTGCTCACATTGTCTGAACAACAATTCAGAACAACTAAGGGTTCATTTGCAAGGTTGATTGCTTACTACACTAAAAGATATTTTATTTACTTACTTGAATCTGATGAATCCAGTCCAATGAAACAGAGAGATGTTGTTGAGAGGTTGTGTGAGTTCATGGCCATAAAGCGGGACTTATAAACAAAGGTATGTTCCAATAGCATTGTGAGACTGAACAATAGAACCCAATGACTATGTATATGTGGTAAAAAACAAAATAAAATATACCAGATTGTTTTTTAGGTAACGTTGTAATTTTACAACAAGGGGTGTTACAGGGTTAATATTGTAGAGGTCTGGCTTTTTAAGGGGGACATAGATCTGACTGTCATCAGCTTAACAATGAAAGGAAATGCCATGTTTCCTGAGAATCGAGCCAAGAGGGAGTAGATAGAGGGAAAATAAAAGAGGGCCAAGCACAGAGCCCTGCGGTACCCCACATGAGAGAGGAGCAGTGGAGGACACAGAGTCATCAAGGCTGACACAGAAGGTTCGATGTGACAGGTATGACCTGAACCATTCAAGTGCTGTGCCACTGATGCCCACCCACTGCTCTAAACGAGCAACCAGGATTTTATGGTCCTGTGCTGTGCAATGTTTTAAAACCGGATTGGAAAATCTCAAGAATATTTTGTTCATTTAAAAAGTCCATGAGCTGAGAATGCACAATCTTTTAAAGATTTTAGAAAGGAAAGGCAATTTAGAGATAGGCCTGAAAGGTGTCTCACTGTAGGATCAAGCCCAGGTTTCTACAGCAAAGGTTGAACAACTGCATGCTTAAAATTAGCAGGGGACACTCCAGAGGACAGACTGCAATTAATTAATGAAAGAAAGGATGGACCAACAGTCTGGAAAACCTCCTTAAAAAGTCGGGGAGGGACAGTATCTTCAGGGGACCCCGAGGGCTTCAAATTATTAAACAGTCTCCTGAAGGAAGGACAGGGTCACAGGTTCAAATGTGTCCAACTCAGGAGAG
Source organism: Eutrigla gurnardus (assembly GCF_963514095.1). Taxonomy (NCBI): domain Eukaryota; kingdom Metazoa; phylum Chordata; class Actinopteri; order Perciformes; family Triglidae; genus Eutrigla; species Eutrigla gurnardus. The sequence goes on from NC_139921.1 coordinate 23,706,456, forward strand.
CAGGGAGTTTTATAACTACTAGTACATCTCCCTGCAGAAAATGAAAGCTAATAGTCGGATGTTTATTTTGCTGTGACATTTGAAGAGAATACTATATTTTTTGAGGAAGAAAATTAGTGGATTTTGTCAATTATGATTGAATAAATTGTAAAAAATGTGCTAGTCTGAGTAGAATTGAACCTGACCAGCTCACTCATAAAGAGACTGAAAGAACTGATAAGAATATGAGTTTAAAACTGCATGTGGAAGAGCGTCTGTGAGTCTGTTTCAGTTTTATTTAGAGTCATTGTGGTTCTGCTTGGTGACTCTGCTTGGTGTTGTGTTCACTGGACCAGTTATTCTCATCACCGTCTCTTCAACAACCCTCTGCACCTGCAGCAGGCCGTTCTCACTTCAGTCACACTGAAGGAGGTTTTTGTACGGCTCTAAATCACTGTGTGAACACCCAAGCACCGTTTATGATATGGCCACTCTGACAGTAATAAACTGCTGCATCTTCAGCCTGAACTCCACTGATGGTCAAAGTGAAGTCAGAGCTGCTTCCACTGCCACTAAACCGAGATGGTGTTCCTGAGTTAAGTTTGCTAACTTCATATATCAGGAGCTTTGGAGGCTGTCCAGATTTCTGTTGATACCAGGACAAATACTCATCTCCATCATCGTAAACAGGTTCACTAATTTTACAGGTGAGAGTGACAGTGGATCCTGGAGTAGATGTCACTACTGGAGGCTGAGTCACAGTCACCTGACCGCTGCATCCTGCAGGACAAAACAAATCATTCATTCATCAGCAGAAGGAAAGGAGAGAAAAGGCGAGGCGTCGTGTTTGAGATGTTGCCGAGCCAACGAACCTGTAAAACAGCAGCAGGCCAGCGTCCAGATGAGGATGGTGATGAGAGTCATGGTGGTTGTGGTCTCTGCTGTGTTGACTGACAGATCTGAGTCCTGCAGTGTTGAACTCACAGGACTATAAAGCTTCTCAGTTCACTGGAGGATCAGCTGACGATGCAAAACCTCCTCTCTATGGAAATGATTTCTCTGCTCTCAACAGACTGAAGGCAACGTGGGACACGAAATCAGGAGGAATACGGCTCGGATGAACAACATGGAGGATCTTAATGGAACAGAGGAAAACACTCACATTAAAAGTGCAGTTGAGGATTTAAGGATACGTTTGTGTTCACTGTGGTTGGTATGAAACGTTTGTCTGCTGTTCATTTACTGACAGGATTTAATGAAATCTATCAGATATTTCACTTTTTCATCATATGATTTTGTAAATCATCATTATCTATAAGCATCATGTTCATTTAACCATGTATGAACTTAAATAAGACTGAAAATATGACTTATGAGGAGGCTGTAATCTTTTTCTCTCTGGAGTAGAAAAGTAAAAAAAATCATATAATCAATCTTTATTTTTACAATAAGTTTAAATCCATATAATTTGAAAGATTTTGTAGATTCCATTAAATATAATTATTTCTATATTAATTGAAAAGGTGTTTTCAGTGGATAGATTTGTCTCTCAAATTTAAAAATATGCTATAAAATTCTTTAAAAAACATGTAGACGTTGAAGGAATAGGAGATAAATCATTACTTAATGAAAACAAATGATTAATTATGCATTCTTGCTATAAAATAACTCTGTTTTCAGTGGACAGATGCTTGTTCACAGTGCAGGAGGTTTTTGTACGGCCACTTAACGAGGTTGTATCACTGTGGTTGACTTTTGGTGGAGGAACCAAACTCATCGTTAACTGTAAGTATCACAGATTTATGATTTCTACAACGTTCAATATTATAATCGTTTTGTTTAAAGTAAATGTGATGAACCAAATCATTATTTAAGATCATTTATACTTTTTGGATATTTATTATTCATTAATCTAGGCTGATATTGGAGTTTAGGAAAACACTGCATATTATTTTCCTATTATAGATTATGTTTTGGTGAAGTAGATGCAGTATTTTATTTTGTAACATTGAAACATCTGTTAGTGTGTTAGCTGTACGTTATAAAATCTAATGTTGATCAAACTAATAAGAGGGTTTATTGTACATTCAGTGTCGCTGCAGTTTGTGTTCACGGTTCGTTAGTTCAAAGTGATGAAAAGGAAGTGAAACAGACAGATGTCAAAGTCTTTCACTGCTTACAGTTTACAGATGATTAATGAAACTTTTCTATTCCAATGACTCCTCAGTCACATTGTATATGATTCTATAATGATTTAATGAGGAGAGCCGCAGGAGAAGATTGGTTCCTGTAAATGACAGAACTCCAGTCAGCGTTGTATTTGTTAAATCCTCCCTCCATCCCATGTCTCTGTGTGACCACAGCATCATGCACACAGCTAACCCTCAGTAACGTCACCTCTGTCATGTTCAGCTGTCTTTCCTACAGTGGAAGTTAATCTGCTCCTCGTGTGTCTCTGCTCTCCCCTCCAGCTGGCTCCATGATCCGGCCCTCAGTCTCCCTGCTTCCCCCCTCCTCTAAGGAGCTCTCTGGGGGCTCGGCCACGCTGGCCTGCCTGCTGACCGGCTACTCTCCTCAGGGAGCCGTGGTGAGCTGGGAGGTGGACGGCACCGAGGTGACGGAGGGGGTCCTGAGCAGCTCAGAGGAGGAGAAGAGCGGACTCTACAGCAGCAGCAGCACCCTGAGCCTGAGCCAGGAGCGCTGGATGGCAGGAGAGCTGTACTCCTGCAAGGTCCTCCATCACAACCACAACCAGATGCAGTCCCTCCACAGGAGCCAGTGTAAGGCCTAGAGGGTCTGGATGGAGGCCAGGACAGGAGCTCTGCATGGGGGGAGCAGGAGGAACACACCTGCTGCTCTGAACAATCTGAGGACAGCGTTTGTAGAGGAAACTATAAAGCCTTGTGTGACTGCTGTAAAGTAGCTAGAGAGTAATGTGTGTAGCTCAGCAAGTAGATGTGTGCTTTTAATAACTGTCTTTTTATAATAATAAAGCGTTCACTGATGAATAACATGATGAAGTGTTTGGTGTTTTATTTTATGAATAGGACTAGAGAATTATATGGTTTTATAACTACTACTACTACTCCCTGCAGAAAAATAAAGCTTTGGATTCATCTTGTAAATATCGATATTTCTACATTACAATACAATAATACAGAGATGTGAAACTGAGGGAGGATTCTGCAGAAACTTCACCTCCATCCATCAGACAGAGAAGACAGGACCCACACATGCAGACAGACAAGGTTGCAGTGCCGAGGCTCAGTGTTCAATAAACCAGTTCAGGTTCGGTACACAGGAAGGCAGTCGGTGAAGATAACGGCACAAACGTCCGAGAGGAAGGAAAGCTGATTTTCCATAATCTTCTTTATGTTCATTACTTTACGAAATAAACATTTTAAATGATTGATACATTCAAAAAGGTTATACCGTCCTAAAATAAAACTGATTATAAGAAGTCAGAGTCTCTGTGTTATTTTTAGGCAAGGCAACTTTATTTGTGTAGCACATTTCATCCACAAGGCAGACTCAAAGTGCTTCACATCATGACATGTCATACAATAAAGTGAAAAGAAAAGAATTAAAAGAAAATAAAGGCAAAATTAAAATGCATTACAGAAAGAAAGGAGGATAAAAACATATTTGCAATAAATAAAAACAGTGCAGACATTAAAAGATTTAGCAGAAAGCTATGGTGAACATAAAGGTTTTCAGTCTAGTTTTAAAAGTGGTCAGAGTTGGGGCAAGTCTTACATCTTCAGGAAGTTTATTCCAGCCATTTGTTGCATAGTGACTAAATGATGCTCTCCCGTGATTGTTGTTTACTCTGGGAATCACTAACAGATTGGTCTCAGAAGATCTTAGTGGTCTAGAAGTCTTATATAGTGGGAGCATATCAGTGATATACTTCGGCCCTAGACCATGTAGTGATTTATATGTGAGCAGGAGGACTTTGAAATCAATCCTCTGACATACAGGGAGCCAATGCAAGGATTTAAGAATTGGTGTAATGTGCTCACATTTTTTGGTCTTTGTAAGAACTCTAGCAGCAGCGTTCTGAACAAGCTGTAGCTGCCTGACAGTTTTTTTTTGGAAGACCTGCAAGGAGACCATTACAGTAGTCTAGCCTACTAGTAATAAAGGCATGTACAAGTTTTTCTAAGTCTTGAGCTGACATGAGCCCTCTAAGTCTTGCTACATTTTTGAGGTGATAGTAGGCTGATTTTGTTACTGATTTAATGTGACTGTCGAAATGTAAATCAGAATCCATAATAACCCCAAGATTTCTGGCTTTCTTTGAGGTTTTCAGGGACAGAGAGTGAAGGTGTTGAATTACTTTAAACCTTTCTTTTTTAGCACCAAAAACAATTATCTCAGTTTTGTCCTCATTTAGTTGTAGGAAGTTTTGGCACATCCAGTCTTTGACTTGCTCAATGCACTGGCACAGAAGATCTATGGGGCGATAGTCGTTTGGTGATAGTGCTACATAGATTTTGGTGTCATCGGCATAGCAATGGTGCTCAATGTTATTATTTTGCATGATTTGTCCTCGTGGGATTATGTAGATGTTGAATAAAGTCGGCCCCAAGATTGAACCTTGGGGGACTCCACACGTTACATTGGTAGGTTCTGATACAAAGTCGCCAATGGAAACAAAATAGTTCCTATCTTGTAGATATGACTTGAACCAGCTTAAGACTGTGCCTGAGAGCCCCACCCAGTTTTCCAACCTGTCCAAGAGTATTGAGTGGTCGACAGTGTCAAATGCAGCACTGAGGTCTAAAAGCATTAATATTTAAGTTTTGCCAGAGTCTGTGTTGAGACGGATGTCATTTACAACTTTAATAAGGGCCCTCTCGGTGCTATGAAAAGGTCGAAATCCTGACTGGAAGTTGTTGTGGCAGCCAGTTGAAGCCAGGAAGTGATTTAGTTGTTGGAGGACAACTTTCTCAATTATTTTACTTATAAAGGGTAGATTTGAAATTGGTCTGTAGTTGTTGATAATAGAGGCATCTAGGCTCGGCTTTTTTAGAAGAGGTTTAATGACTGCAGTTTTGAAGGCCTTTGGGAAATTGCCTGATTGAATGGAGTTATTAATTATTTGCAATACGTCTATTGATAGGCAGTCAAAAACATTCTTAAAAAAGTTGGTAGGTAAAGCATCAAGGCAGCAGGTGGATGATTTTAGATTTGTCACCGTTTCCACTAGAGTTTTAGAGTCTATGGCATTAAAGCTTGCCATCATTGCTGTGTTACTTTTGCCTGAACAAGGTGGTGATCCAACTTTTTTGTTTGAGATATTGATGGCGCGTCTGATGCCTTCAATTTTTAATAGTGTAAAAGAATGCAAACTCATTGCATTTCTGCGTGGAATGGAGTTTAGCTGGTATTTGTGTTGGGGGGTTGGTCAGTCTGTCAACAGTTGCAAATAGGGTTTTCCCCTTATTAGTGTTGTTGTTTATGATATTGGAGAAGAATGTTTCTCTCGCACTTTTTAAGACTAAATTGTAGGCCCGGAGGCTGTCTTTATAGATGTCATGGTGAATATGAAGTTTAGTACTCCGAGAGGATTCGTTCAGCCTTCCTGCCTCTCTTCTCTGGGCTGTCACAACAGCAGCTTTTCTCCAGGGTGCCTTTTGCTTACCAGAAAATGTTTTAACCGTCGCAGGTGCAATGACATCTATGACATTCAGAATTTTGGAATTAAAGATGTTTACAAGATCGTCAACATGACATGGGTTTAGAGGTGGTAACGAGGAGATGGCATTTTTAAAGAGTACAACTACTAGTACTGCGCCCTGCTGAAAATGAAAGCTAATAGTCGTATGTTTATTTTGCAGTGACATTTGAAGAGAATAATATATTTTGAAGAAGAAAATGAATGGATTTTTATATAATGACTAATAAATTGGAAAAGTTTGCTAGTCTGAGAAGAATCTAATCTGACCATCTCACTCATAAAGAGACTGAATGAACTGATAAGAATATGAGTTTAAAACTGCATGTGGAAGAGCGTCTGTGAGTCTGTTTCAGTTTTATTTAGAGTCATTGTGGTTCTGCTTGGTGACTCTGCTTGGTGTTGTGTTCACTGGACCAGTTATTCTCATCACCGTCTCTTCAACAACCCTCTGCACCTGCAGCAGGCCGTTCTCACTTCAGTCACACTGAAGGAGGTTTTTGTACGACGACAAATCACTGTGTGAACACATAGCCACTGTGCTCACTCTGACAGTAATAAACTGCTGCATCTTCAGCCTGAACTCCACTGATGGTCAAAGTGAAGTCAGACCTGCTTCCACTGCCACTAAACCGAGATGGTGTTCCTGAGTAACGTGTGCTAGCGTCATATATCAGGAGCTTTGGAGGCTGTCCAGATTTCTGTTGATACCAGTGCAAATAATTATTATTGCTAACAGGTTGACTAGTCTTACAGGTGAGAGCGACAGTGGATCCTGGAGTAGATGTCACTACTGGAGGCTGAGTCACAGTCACCTGACCGCTGCATCCTGCAGGACAAAACAAATCATTCATTCATCAGCAGAAGGAAAGGAGAGAAAAGGCGAGGCGTCGTGTTTGAGATGTTGCCGAGCCAACGAACCTGTAAACCAGCAGCAGGCCAGCGTCCAGATGAGGATGGTGATGAGAGTCATGGTGGTTGTGGTCTCTGCTGTGTTGACTGACAGATCTGAGTCCTGCAGTGTTGAACTCACAGGACTATAAAGCTTCTCAGTTCACTGGAGGATCAGCTGACGATGCAAATTGCCTGCCCCTCATAATACGGGACCGTCCCACGTTTATGAACTTTAAGACTCATTTAAAATTGTGGCTCAGGGAAAATCAAAGCTGCACTCACTTTTAACTGCATCACACACTTCATTATGTGTGTCACTCACATGTCCTGTTGCATCTTGTCTTGTCTGTTGTTGTTAGTGTTTGTCTTGACCCTCAGATTAAATATGAGGGTGTTGTATGTATGTTACTTTGTTTTTATGTTTTCTATGTTTTCTGCCTGGGTACAATAGATGAAAACTAGCCATTGTACTATCGAGTATTTACATTGTGTATTTAAACTGATGTCCATAAATATGCACTGTCCCTATTAAATAAACAAATAGTTCAATAAATAAAGCCTCCTCTCTATGGGAATGATTTCTCTGAGTTTTATTTGTTTCACACAAAGAGAAACGATTTATTCATCAAGAATGTAGCATGAACCATAAACCATCATTAAATAAAACTGGATCATAATGAGCCTGTTTTTCTTTTTAATTCAACATGAAAAATACCGTCTTGATATTTTCAGTATCTAATACATCTGTTAGTAGAGGAGATGGTCGTATGTTTATTTCTCTGTGACATTTGAAAAGAAAATTGGACGCAAACATGAGAAGAAATCAGCAGCAAAAATGATCACATATGTCTTCAAAACCTCTCACCCTGACTCAGAAAACCCAGCATGACAATCAGAGTTATTGGCAACATCATCCTGAAGCAGTTTTCAGTGTGAGTACGAGAAAACAGTTCAGACTCACGGTGACACGAGAACTTAAAACTGCGAGGAGCAGCGATGCATTCAAATCATGCAAAACCCGTTTGGGCCCAGCTGCGGTTGTGGAAGTGAAAGGGAGAGAGGAGGTGGAGGAAGTAGAGGCTACATCTCCCTGTGGACTGATTCAGAAGAAACGTTGGACTCTGCATCTCTCTGCTCCTTCTGCCTTTGCTGGTAAATAGATACAGGCCGCCCTCTTCTGGCTGACTCCATACTGTAACCCAGTAGAAAACAGATATTGTTATTTCCCTTAAAATATATTTTTTATTTATTTCACCCTCTTTAATTTATTATTCTGTCAATAATATTATTTTGCACACACATAGTCCTTATTTGTTGTATTATATGCATGATAGGAAAGAGGAAGTAGTCCCACCCTCGTCTCGCGAGAGTTACAGTGCGTGAGTGAGAGTATAGAGTAGCGCGGTGCAGAGTCAGAGCAGCGGTACGAGCAGATGAGAAACACGGAAGAGAAAGACAATAAGAAGTCACGAAAACGGCGGTTGTTTAACTCACTTATCAACACAGAATAACCCGTGAGAGTGTACCTACCTGAAGCAGAGAGGTGGTCGAGGACCTGTGGGTTATTGTTTTCGGCAGAGGCTTGGTGAGTCGCTCGAGCTAACTAGCGCTAGCCCATGCTAACCGGAGTAGCCACATCGTGATTCAGTCTGTGAGAGGGCAGAAAGCTTGTTTACTCATGAACGTGACCTGCCGCTACTGTTTACTGTGTGTTTTAAGAGTTAAAGCTGCATATTTTGCTCTGATAATCTGATGAAAATATGAGGTGTGCTATTTATTTTCCTGTGTGTGTATTCACTCTGAGATGCACTGTTTAGGGTGTGTGTCTGTTAAATACGGCTAAACATGTCCATTTATCACAGAGGCAGAAACTCTGAAGCACTGAATTGATATTGTGATGTGTGTTAAAGGTGCATTTAGCTAATTTTCAGTTCAAAATGTGTGAAATGGTTAAAAAGGATTAAAATGAACAATTTTTCATGTGGAAAACTGAGTTAAAATGATCATAATTCATGGTAAAGAAGCTAAAATGATCATAATTCATGGTTAAATAGCTAAAATAATTCATGTTGATTTAAAATGATTAAGAATGTGTGAAAATACTCACCTTGAGATAAAAATAAAAGAACTGTACAGTTAAAAAGATAATTAATTCAATCACTATTGTGTTCCAGGAGTGTGTTGAGATTTATAGTATGTATTGAATATGGCCATAAGAGAAGTTTGATGATTCTGTGTTAAGTGATAGCCCTGTCTTTATACAGGCTAGGTTTTTTTGAGACCCTTGAGAAACCTTTTGATGTGGATCTGGATTCTCCTGATTGAGGGAGATGGCGAGCCAGTGAAATGTTCCTTGCCCAAAGGAGCAGAGAACCAGCACCTGAGCCCGAGGAGAACATCCAGCCCTTCTTCACCTTAACTGAGTGTGTCTGTGGTAGGACCACCACACACACACCTGACTCTTTGAACTTTCCCTTGACTTGACTTACACACAATTGACTGAAGCGCGCTGACCAACAACAAGAACATTCAAGAACATTAAAGGAACGTTACGGTTCCTATTGGACACTTTTATTTGGTTTTATGTTAAAGAGAGACTGTGAAACATTGAGCAATCAGATGTCATTGCATTTAATTTTATTTTGATTTTATTTTATTTTCATACAGTTCAATACAGTCAACTTACTTTAAATATACGCCGTGGCTCCATTTATTTATTGTGTCTGTTGTTATGGTCGGCTCTTGGACCACAACAAATATAGAAGCCTCACGCAGTTTGGAGCAGTAAAGGTATATTTATTTAACAAAACAAGGTTAAACTATACCAAAAAATGTGCTTTTAACAAAAACTTTACATAACAAAACTAATGTCACACAGGACCGCTTAACCTGTGTGACCTAGGAGGGCAACATGTTATCCGGGCCAACCAGGGACACAGACTGGCACAGCTTATGAAGGAGTGGATTGATGGCAGCTGCCGTCAATCCCCAATCAGCCGGTCTCTCCCAACGCCAGACCTGTAAGGGAAAAATAACCCTGCATGGGGCCGTAACACCCCCCCCCCCCATAAAGACAGGGTCCCCACAGGACCCCTGGCCACTAACACCATGGTGCTCACACACACACACAACAAATCCTTTATCGAGTCTAACGTTCATCCAAACCACACGTTACCCTTTCCCCAGTCCTGCCTTGGCTCAGCAACTGGTACCCTGAAACAAACCGAGAAAAAAAAAAAGAGACCAGAATGAGCATGGAAAGATGTTCACTGATGCGGGGCCCTTGACAGTGCATCTGCCACTACATTGTCTCTGCCTTTTATGTGCCGTATGTCTAAGGTATAGGCCTGGAGGAACAACGACCATCTAATCAGCCTCTGATTCGGACAGTGGAGCGAGTTCAAAAATGTCAGCGGGTTATGATCTGTATACACCACTGCAGGCCCACAACCAACATAAACTTCAAACTGTTGTAATGACCACACCAGAGCTAACACCTCCTTTTCCACTACAGAATAGTTTAAATGGTGCTTATTGAACTTCCTTGAAAAAAAACTCACAGGTCTATCAATACCAAACATCCTCCTGCAACAATACCCCACCTGCCCCCACATGACTAGCATCAACCTGCAGTTTGAATGGGACCTCCATGCGTGGAGCAGCCAGGACAAGAGCATCACACAGGATGGCCTTCACAGTTTCGAATGCCATTTGACAAGCTGGAGACCACATAAACTTTACAGTCTTTTTTAACAACTCAGTCAGTGGAGCTACAACAGTAGAAAAATTCCTACAAAACCCCCGGTAGTAGCCCACCAACCCCAAGAAACTCATCAGTTCCTTTTTTGTCACTGGCTGAGGATACTGTTCGATGGCCTGTACTTTAGCCAGCAGAGGACGCACCTCACCATGCCCCACTTGCCGACCAAGGTATGTCACTGTTGCCTTCGCAAACTCACACTTTGCTAGATTAACAGTAAGGTGAGCCTCTGCCAAGCGGTCAAACAGTGCTCGAACACGCTCAATGTGGTCAGACCAATTGTCAGAATATACCACCACATCATCCAGATAAACAGCGCAGCCGTCTAGACCCCCCACCACTTTATTCATTAAACGCTGAAACGTAGCGGGTGCGTTACGCAATCCAAATGGCATGACACAGTACGAATACAGCCCAGACGGGGTAATAAAAGCTGAAATTTCCCGTGCTCTCTTGGATAAAGGGACCTGCCAATAGCCTTTCAAGAGATCAAATTTGCTAATATACTCTGCCGCACCAACTTCATCAACGCAGTCATCCATGCGTGGTAAAGGAAATGAATCGGGTTTAGTGACGCTGTTAACCTTTCTGAAATCAGAGCAAAATCGAAGAGTATTATCCGATTTCGGCACCAGCAAACAAGGTGACGCCCAGCTGGAAGATGATGGCTCTGCTATGCCATTTTCCAACATATAATGGACTTCAGCATCCAAAAACTTAAGCTTATCATGGTTAACCCGATAAAACCGTTGTCTTATCGGCTCTGCATCTCCCACATCAACATGCTCCAAAACATTTGTACGTGAAGGAACATCACCAAACAGACAGGGATACCCCTGTATAAGCCCCACTAACTCAGTGCGCTGCGGCCCAGACAGATGATCCAAAACCCCATTTAAGTCTGCCAATACCTCAGAATTCTTAAGCCGACCAGTCAACAACGCGGAGTCATGGTTAGGCAACCCGTCCTCACAAAATGCCTCATCCTTAATTGTGTTAATAACACAAACAGGATGAGCGAACTCTGCAACTGGACCCTGCTCAGAAGACTCCCGCTCATGATACGCCTTTAACAGATACACATGGCAAAACTGATGATGTTTACGACGCTCTGGAGTAGAAATTAAATAATTTTGGTCAGACAGCTGCTTTATCACTGTATATGGCCCCATAAAGTTGGCCTGAAAGGGAGAACTAACCAGCGGCAACAAAGCCAGAACCTGGTCACCCGGACTGAAAACACGCCGCTCGGCCCGACGGTCATAACGTAATTTCATTTTCTTTTGTACCCCCGCAAGTTTCTCTTTCGCCAGCTCCGTTGCGGCATACAGACGCTGTTTGAAACCATTGACATATTCAATTAAGTTCTTCGGCGGCTCCCCGTCAAGCCAATCATCCTGCAAAGCCGCCAACGGCCCCCTTACAGTATGACCAAACACCAGCTCGTTGGGACTGAAACCAGTGCTCTCCTGAGTGACCTCTCTCGCTGCAAGCAATAACCAAGGTAAACCCTCTTCCCAGTCAGCAGCCATTTGCACACAGTACGCACGCATCAACGACTTTAATGTCTGATGGAACCGTTCGAGTGCGCCTTGACTCTGAGCATGATATGCAGAGGACTGATTATGCCTGATGCATAGCACTTTTAATACCTGTGCAAACAGATGCGACGTGAAATTTGACCCCTGGTCACTTTGAATAGTTTTTGGGATACCAAATATGGATATGAATTGGCTGAGAGCACGCACCACCACCTTTGTTGTTAATGTACGCAACGGGTACGCCGCTGGATATCTGGTGTTTTGGCACATAACAGTCAGTAAGTACACCGCACCAGACTTTGAAGGAGGAAGCGGCCCCACACAATCAATAATTAAGTGCTCAAACGGCTGACCAATAGCTGGAATCGGATACAACGGTGCCACTTTAATGGTCTGATTGGGTTTTCCGGTTAACTGGCAAGTATGACATGTTTTGATGTAATCAGCAACACTCTTCTTAACACGTGGCCAAAAGAAATGCCTCAAAATGCGGTTGTATGTTTTAGAAACCCCCATGTGACCGGACTCATCGTGTGACACCCTCAAAACTCTGTCACGAAATGTTGCTGGCACGATAACCTGGTACAACGGATCGCCAATACCCCCTTCACCATGCGGTACCCACTTGCGCAATAATACCTCATTCTGGATGACATATCCCTGCGCATAATTTCCTACCTCTCCTGGAGGAAGCACGGACAGAAAAAGCTCCTTCAAGGTTGGATCTGCTCTTTGTTCACTCACCAACTCCTCATGTGAGACAGAAAACAGTGTGTTAGACATGGACACAAACTCTGCGGCACCATCTACCTGCTCTGAAAAATCTACTTCCTTACTGGCCCTGTTCATAGCACGCGTCACCGCACACGCTGTGAACACCTCGGGAAACTGTCTCTCATTCTCATCAGGGCCTTCGCTGCCAATCGGCACAGAAACAACAATAGGCTGCGCTGACTGTTCAGCAAATACACGGTCCCCGCACACATCATTACCCAGTACCACTGCAATGCCCTCAAAAGGCAGAGCCGGCCGCAGTCCCATTGTTACTTCCCCATCAAACAATGCAGTGTGCAACACAAGCCTATGTACCGGCACAAAAAAGGTAGACATCTCCATGCCTAACACTGGCAAAACACTTCCTGTATCAGTCTCCTCAGAAAAAGGCAACACGGACGACAGGATAAACGAATCAAAAGCCCCCATGTCCCGCAATACAACCACTGGCACTTGATCATTACGACCAACCAAAGAAACATGCCCCTTAAACATGAAAGGCAAGTAGGGCCGCAAAGCAGGATCAGTTGCAATCGCATCTGGCAACTCACCCCCTTCCTGGTCTGACATTCTACCTGGTAACGGGCACTTTGGATGGTCAGCCTTTGCCTTGCCTGAAATCCGACCAGCACATGCCACTGGTCTCCCCTGTGTAGCAATGTGCCTGCCACGAGCCTGGCGCACCCCACAGTCTTTTTTCCAGTGACCCCTTTTGTGACAAAAATGGCACACATCGTCAAACTCACGGCCGCCACGATCACCTCTCAACCCCAGGACAAAACCTCCACCTGATCGCCCAGAGAAATACCCAGCCTGACCATTCTCCCCATCAAACCCTGAACAGTTAGCGCGGGGACCCATACTTTTGTGTGTCAGCCAATATTCATCAGCTAAAGCAGCAGCTTCTGCCGCAGTCTTTACTTTCTGTTCACTAATGTACATGGCTATTTTCTGAGGGACTGAGTTCCTAAATTGTTCCAGCACCATTAAATTACACCAACCATCAAAATCATCAACCCCAGATGCTGCACACCAGCGAGTGAAGTGAGTACCCAAATCACGGGCAAATTCCAGGTAAGACCCATCTCCCTTTTCCCAATATCTAAAACGTTGTCTATACGCTTCGGGGACTAACTCGTACACTTTGAGCACCGCACCTTTAACTTTAGAATAAACGGCACTGTCTGCTGTTGACAATGACGACAAAGCCTCCTGAGCGCGCCCTGTGAACACAGACTGCAACAAAATTGTGCGGTCGGAGTCCACCCAGCCCCTTGCGTCTGCCACACGTTCGAATAAAGAAAAAAAAGTCTCAATCTCCCGCTCATTAAATTTAGGCACTAACCGGAGACTACTCAGAATATCACGGGCACCCTCATCATCCGGCGAGCCTTCCCGCGTTGCCGATTTGTCCCCCAATATACCCTCTTTAATTAACTTTAGCCTCTCAGTTTCTACCTCCAATTTAGCCAATTCAGTCCGCTGTCTCAACTTCTCAAGAGTAACCTCCTTCTCCGTTTCCAACTGCATGCGTAGGCACAATAATTCTTTCTGCTGCTCAAAACTCAAAGACAGAGTCTCCTGTGAGACAACCCCAGTTGGACAACCAGGTAGGGGTGGCATAACGGATGATTTTAAAACCTTCATTTCCCACAAGTTTGACTTAAGAATAGCCTTAACATTATCTTTAAGCCGTTTATCACCCACAGAAATGTCAAAATGTTCTGCTAGCTTAACCAACTGTTCTCGTGTGCACTGCTCCAGCAACTCCTCTGATGGAGCCTTACAGAAAGCTTCCACAATACTCATTTTGCACGTGAACATAAACCAGCAAACGGAATAAAAAAAAAATGCACAGTATTGACCAGAAATGCAGCACTTGTTCTGAAAACCACCTCTTAGTCAAGTATCCCCTCTTACTGCCCAACTGAACCTAACTAAACTGCACACTAGTCTTCAGGGGCTACTGATGGCGGGTATATACGCACTGTAAACCAGTAGAATGGCAAAGCGACCAGCAAGCTGGCAACCCTTCCAAGACTCCGGAGTGCTCCCGAGACAACTGCTCCAACCCCTTTCACCCCACACTACAGTCAAAAGCCCACGAATCCCAAAGCGGAAACGCGCTATTCCTACAGAGGAACTCAACAGAGGCCAGCATGTGCGCGTTTCATGGTCAAAACTTACCTTCCGTGGACCCGTTGCTGTCTACCAAATTCTACAGACAAAAAATGACTATCTCCCTTCTGAGCATCATTCCCACAGACCCCCCAGAAAATACTTAAATCTCCCACTTAACTACCCGAGGATCTACAAAAGCGCAAAAACCAGAATCCCCGACCATGACGTCACTATCCACTCCGTGCTGGTGGAAAGCCGCAAACTTAACAAAGCGCTTTGCTGACCACTTTACTCCTAGTTTAGACGAGCCCCTGATTTGTTATGGTCGGCTCTTGGACCACAACAAATATAGAAGCCTCACGCAGTTTGGAGCAGTAAAAGTATATTTATTTAACAAAACAAGGTTAAACTATACCAAAAAATGTGCTTTTAACAAAAACTTTACATAACAAAACTAATGTCACACAGGACCGCTTAACCTGTGTGACCTAGGAGGGCAACATGTTATCCGGGCCAACCAGGGACACAGACTGGCACAGCTTATGAAGGAGTGGATTGATGGCAGCTGCCGTCAATCCCCAATCAGCCGGTCTCTCCCAACGCCAGACCTGTAAGGGAAAAATAACCCTGCATGGGGCCGTAACACTGTCACTTCCTCTTTAAACCCTCCTCTACGAACCTAGTCTCTGGTCCAAACTCTATAGTAACTAGTGGGTTACACTACCATGACATTTAATTTGTACAGCCCTTTGCTCTTCTCCTGATCATGACATCAGTCTAATCTGGATGCTTCAGCTGTGATACTATAGAGGTCTCAGGGGGAATGCTAGAAAACTGCACACTTGGTTCTCTTCTCCATTCAAGATTTGTTTAAGCCCTCAAATCCTGTAGGTTTCTTGTGGCTTGTATTTTGAGCATGTCCTTGCTTTCCTCTGAAGGTTAAAGGATTATCTGCATTGGTTAAGGTTTTTTTAAATGGGTAATAATCCCTTAAAGGGACTGTCATTCTTCAATCAATGTCAAAGTTGTGTTTATGGATAAATAAATAATATTACTCTGCTTTTTGTGAAAAAGCTCTTTCATCAAGTTGTCATCAAGCGTTCCAAAAACATCAGTGTGAAACACGTTGAATCTTAAGTTGATAAAGTTGATAACATGCTTTTGCTATTGGTCCTAAAAGAAGAAACCAAACGTGTCACTCAGAGAACTTTTGTTCAGTTCAGATTAATTTCCTCCTCTGAGGCGTTTTGGTGAATTCAGGCTCTGCTCCGAGTGTCTTTTTGAAAGATGCTGATCCTGGTTCAGTTCGCAGCAACATCAACCAAAGCTGCAAAAGTGATGCAACGTTTCTGATGTTTGTCTGTTCCTTTGTGACCTTTTTAAACCCGGACACACAAACATGTACTTAAACACAGCACTTGAGTAAATGTGCTTTGTTTATATTCTGAAAGTAGTTTTATGTCTTTTACTGAGACTTCCATGTGGAAAATGAACATCTTCTAATCAAAGTGAAGGGACTGAGTAGGAGATAGTGGAATGAATTATGAAACAGTTCTGCTAACATGAAAAATGCATCTTGATGTCAATTTTCTATTTCTGAATTGGAAGATAGGTCTGAAATGTGTCATGTGTCTATTAGGGTGAATATGTAGTGTGTGCTTGGTGAGGTTTGTGTCAGCTCTGTGTTCACTGGTCTGTGTCTCCTCAGCAGCTGCAGAAGGTTCCTGCTGGAACAGCTCAGCTTCTCTGCAGTCTGACTGATGGAGGTTTTTGTACGACGACAAATCACTGTGTGAACACCCGGGCACTGTTTATATAGTGGTAACTCTGACATTTGCGCTTATAGGACTAGATATTACAATCCCTTAGATAATCAGAACTTGTGTAACATTGTTGAGTGGGGTAGGAGTAAAAGCATCCCTGGGGTCTTCAGGTGGGCACCCTGTTTCACTAGCGTTTCGTTGATGAGCCCACGACACTTCCACAGGGCTCAACGGCGACACCTGGCGTCCCAGGTGCGCCCCCCTCAGCTTTTACCCCTCAATGGTCACTTTGCAGCCCAATTGGGGTCCTTTCTCTTGATCCATAGCCATCTGCTGCTTCGTTCGGCAGCCTCTGACAGTGATTTGACGGCTTTTCGGAAGGCCTGTCCTCGCACTCCCATTCCCTTAAGAAGCTTGGTTGTGGACGTGGCAACGAATCCTCTAGAACCGACCTCAACCGGAAGCACCTGGGCACGCCAGCCGCGTTGTTCTGCTTCGGCTGCTATGTCAGTGTACTTTAGTCGTTTGCGTTCATATGCTTCACCAACTGCAGCTTCCCATGGTACAGTTAGTTCTACAATGAACACTGACTTCTGGGAGGTTGACCACAAGACCAAGTCCGGCCTGAGGTTAGTTGTAATGATCTCAGGCGGAAAGATGAGTTTCTGGTCTAAGTCAACCTGCATTCTCCAGTCCCGGGCAGTGTCTAGGAGGGTTGCTTCCGCTCTTGCAGGTGTCTTTGCTGGGAGTTGTCCTGCTCTTACAAAAGGGGTGGTGTTTGAATGTCTAGGCATTGGGGGAGGGAGGGCATTGTGGGTAGTTCTCCTTCCTTCCAGGGTGATTGCCAGTTGTCTTAGGACCTGGTTGTGTCTCCAGGTATAGCGACCTTGGGACAAACTGGTTTTACAGCCGGTGAGGATGTGCCTCAGTGTTGCAGGGTTTTGGCAAAGCGCACAAGCAGGATCTTCTCCAAACCATTGGTTTAGGTTCTTGGGCATAGGAAGAACATCATAGGTGGCTCTGATGATGAAGCTGATTTGGCTTCCTTCCATTTCCCAAAGATCCTTCCATGTTAGCCTTCGATGCTCCAGGTTTTCCCATCTAGTCCACTGGCCCTGTTTGGACTGTGAGACTGCCTTTGCACATCTTTCTGCCTCCTCTTTCTGTCGCATCTGAGCAACCACCAGCTTTCTCCTCTCGATTGATGTTGCCTTGTGCCATGTGGGTCGACCTGTCCCAAGTCCAAACCCACCTCTTCCATGCTGCACCTGTCCTACGATGTCTCCATGCCTGAGAGCAGATTTTGCTTGCTGTACGGCCTCGGACGTGATCCATTTTCTCCCAGTTGCCAGCCTGGGAGCAGCCGCTCGGATCATCTCATCTGGGGACTCGGTCAGGGTCATATTCAGCCTCACTTTGGTGCATTTATATTCCTCTGTGAGGCTAGAGACAGGCAATTCCAGGGCACCGTGTCCATACAAGCCGATGTTGCTGAGGCAACGCGGGAGGCCAAGCCACTTCTTGATGTATGAACTGACTGTCCTCTCCAGCTTCTCGACTTTGGTCATGGGGATCTCGTAGACCGTCAGAGGCCACATCAGGCGGGGGAGCAACCCAAACTGCAGGCACCACAGTTTCAACTTGCCAGGAAGCAAGGTCTTGTCTATGCTGACAAGGCCTTTGATGGTTTCTTCCCTCAGCTGATCACTCTGGTCTGACAGTAATAAACTGCTGCATCTTCAGCCTGAACTCCACTGATGGTCAAAGTGAAGTCAGAGCTGCTTCCACTGCCACTAAACCGAGATGGTGTTCCTGATTGACGTGTGCTAGCGTAATATATCAGGAGCTTTGGAGGCTGTCCAGATTTCTGTTGATACCAGGACAACCGATCACCATTGTCAACACGTTGACTAGTCTTACAGGTGAGAGCGACAGTGGATCCTGGAGTAGATGTCACTACTGGAGGCTGAGTCACAGTCACCTGACCGCTGCATCCTGCAGGACAAAACAAATCATTCATTCATCAGCAGAAGGAAAGGAGAGAAAAGGCGAGGCGTCGTGTTTGAGATGTTGCCGAGCCAACGAACCTGTAAACCAGCAGCAGGCCAGCGTCCAGATGAGGATGGTGATGAGAGTCATGGTGGTTGTGGTCTCTGCTGTGTTGACTGACAGATCTGAGTCCTGCAGTGTTGAACTCACAGGACTATAAAGCTTCTCAGTTCACTGGAGGATCAGCTGACGATGCAAATTGCCTGCCCCTCATAATACGGGACCGTCCCACGTTTATGAACTTTAAGACTCATTTAAAATTGTGGCTCAGGGAAAATCAAAGCTGCACTCACTTTTAACTGCATCACACACTTCATTATGTGTGTCACTCACATGTCCTGTTGCATCTTGTCTTGTCTGTTGTTGTTAGTGTTTGTCTTGACCCTCAGATTAAATATGAGGGTGTTGTATGTATGTTACTTTGTTTTTATGGTTTCTATGTTTTCTGCCTGGGTACAATAGATGAAAACTAGCCATTGTACTATCGAGTATTTACATTGTGTATTTAAACTGATGTCCATAAATATGCACTGTCCCTATTAAATAAACAAATAGTTCAATAAATAAAGCCTCCTCTCTATGGGAATGATTTCTCTGAGTTTTATTTGTTTCACACAAAGAGAAACGATTTATTCATCAAGAATGTAGCATGAACCATAAACCATCATTAAATAAAACTGGATCATAATGAGCCTGTGTTTGTATTTCTTTTACATATTCAACATGAAAAATACCTTCTTGATATTTTCAGTATCTAATACATCTGTTAGTAGAGGAGATGGTCGTATGTTTATTTCTCTGTGACATTTGAAGAGAAAATTGGACGCAAACATGAGAAGAAATCAGCAGCAAAAATGATCACATATGTCTTCAAAACCTCTCACCCTGACTCAGAAAACCCAGCATGACAATCAGAGTTATTGGCAACATCATCCTGAAGCAGTTTTCAGTGTGAGTACGAGAAAACAGTTCAGACTCACGGTGACACGAGAACTTAAAACTGCGAGGAGCAGCGATGCATTCAAATCATGCAAAACCCGTTTGGGCCCAGCTGTGGTTGTGGAAGTGAAAGGGAGAGAGGAGGTGGAGGAAGTAGAGGCTACATCTCCCTGTGGACTGATTCAGAAGAAACGTTGGACTCTGCATCTCTCTGCTCCTTCTGCCTTTGCTGGTAAATAGATACAGGCCGCCCTCTTCTGGCTGACTCCATACTACTGTAACCCAGTAGAAAACAGATATTGTTATTTCCCTTAAAATATATTTTTTATTTATTTCACCCTCTTTAATTTATTGTTCTGTCAATAATATTATTTTGCACACAGAAGTAGTCCCACCCTCTTCTCGCGAGAGTTACAGTGCGTGAGTGAGAGTATAGAGTAGCGCGGTGCAGAGTCAGAGCAGCGGTACGAGCAGATGAGAAACACGGAAGAGAAAGACAATAAGAAGTCACGAAAACGGCGGTTGTTAACTCACTTATCAACACAGAATAACCCGTGAGAGTGTACCTACCTGAAGCAGAGAGGTGGTCGAGGACCTGTGGGTTATTGTTTTCGGCAGAGGCTTGGTGAGTCGCTCGAGCTAACTAGCGCTAGCCCATGCTAACCGGAGTAGCCACATCGCGATTCAGTCTGTGAGAGGGCAGAAAGCTTGTTTACTCATGAACGTGACCTGCCGCTACTGTTTACTGTGTGTTTTAAGAGTTAAAGCTGCATATTTTGCTCTGATAATCTGATGAAAATATGAGGTGTGCTATTTATTTTCCTGTGTGTGTATTCACTCTGAGATGCACTGTTTAGGGTGTGTGTCTGTTAAATACGGCTAAACATGTCCATTTATCACAGAGGCAGAAACTCTGAAGCACTGAATTGATATTGTGATGTGTGTTAAAGGTGCATTTAGCTAATTTTCAGTTCATAATTCAATGAAAATGTGTGAAATGGTTAAAAAGGATTCAAATGAACAATATTTCATGTGGAAAACTGAGTTAAAATGATCATAATTCATGGTAAAGAAGCTAAAATGATCATAATTCATGGTTAAATAGCTAAAATAATTCATGTTGATTTAAAATGATTAAGAATGTGTGAAAATACTCACCTTGAGATAAAAATAAAAGAACTGTACAGTTAAAAAGATAATTAATTTAATCACTATTGTGTTCCAGTAGTGTGTTGAGATTTATAGTATGTATTGAATATGGCCATAAGAGAAGTTTGATGATTCTGTGTTTAAGTGATAGCCCTGTCTTTATACAGGCTAGGTTTTTTTGAGACCCTTGAGAAACCTTTTGATGTGGATCTGGATTCTCCTGATTGAGGGAGATGGCGAGCCAGTGAAATGTTCCTTGCCCAAAGGAGCAGAGAACCAGCACCTGAGCCGAGGAGGACATCCAGCCCTTCTTCACCTTAACTGAGTGTGTCTGTGGTAGGACCACCACACACACACCTGACTCTTTGAACTTTCCCCTGACTTGACTTACACACAATTGACTGAAGCGCGCTGACCAACAACAAGAACATTCAAGAACATTAAAGGAACGTTACGGTTCCTATTGGGCACTTTTATTTGGTTTTATGTTAAAGAGAGACTGTGAAACATTGAGCAATCAGATGTCATTGCATTGAATTTTATTTTTATTTTATTTTATTTTCATACAGTTCAATACAGTCAACTTACTTTAAATATACGCCGTGGCTCCATTTAGTTATTGTGTCTGTCACTTCCTCTTTAAACCCTCCTCTACGAACCTAGTCTCTGGTCCAAACTCTATAGTAACTAGTGGGTTACACTACCATGACATTTAATTTGTACAGCCCTTTGCTCTTCTCCTGATCATGACATCAGTCTAATCTGGATGCTTCAGCTGTGATACTATAGAGGTCTCAGGGGGAATGCTAGAAAACTGCACACTTGGTTATCTTCTCCATTCAAGATTTGTTTAAGCCCTCAAATCCTTTAGGTTTCTTGTGGCTTGTATTTTGAGCATGTCCTTGCTTTCCTCTGAAGGTTAAAGGATTATCTGCATTGGTTAAGGTTTTTTTAAATGGGTAATAATCCCTTAAAGGGACTGTCATTCTTCAATCAATGTCAAAGTTGTGTTTATGGATAAATAAATAATATCACTCTGCTTTTTGTGAAAAAGCTCTTTCATCAAGTTGTCATCAAGCGTTCCAAAAACATCAGTGTGAAACAGGTTGAATCTTAAGTTGATAAAGTTGATAACATGCTTTTGCTATTTGTCCTAAAAGAAGAAACCAAACGTGTCACTCAGAGAACTTTTGTTCAGTTCAGATTCATTTCCTCCTCTGAGGCGTTTTGGTGAATTCAGGCTCTGCTCCGAGTGTCTTTTTGAAAGATGCTGATCCTGGTTCAGTTCGCAGCAACATCAACCAAAGCTGCAAAAATGTCTTTTACTGAGACTTCCATGTGGAAAATGAACATCTTCTAATCAAAGTGAAGGGACTGAGTAGGAGATAGTGGAATGAATTATGAAACAGTTCTGCTAACGTGAAAAATGCATCTTGATGTCAATTTTCTATTTCTGAATTGGAAGATAGATCTGAAATGTGTCATGTGTCTATTAGGGTGAATATGTAGTGTGTGCTTGGTGAGGTTTGTGTCAGCTCTGTGTTCACTGGTCTGTGTCTCCTCAGCAGCTGCAGAAGGTTCCTGCTGGAACAGCTCAGCTTCTCTGCAGTCTGACTGAGGGAGGTTTTTGTACGACGACAAATCACTGTGTGAACACACCACCACTGTGGTAACTCTGACAGTAATAAACTGCTGCATCTTCAGCCTGAACTCCACTGATGGTCAAAGTGAAGTCAGAGCTGCTTCCACTGCCACTAAACCGAGATGGTGTTCCTGATTGACGATTGCTAGCTAAATATATCAGGAGCTTTGGAGGCTGTCCAGATTTCTGTTGATACCAGGACAACCGATCACCATTGTCAACAGGTTGACTAGTCTTACAGGTGAGAGCGACAGTGGATCCTGGAGTAGATGTCACTACTGGAGGCTGAGTCACAGTCACCTGACCGCTGCATCCTGCAGGACAAAACAAATCATTCATTCATCAGCAGAAGGAAAGGAGAGAAAAGGCGAGGCGTCGTGTTTGAGATGTTGCCGAGCCAACGAACCTGTAAACCAGCAGCAGGCCAGCGTCCAGATGAGGATGGTGATGAGAGTCATGGTGGTTGTGGTCTCTGCTGTGTTGACTGACAGATCTGAGTCCTGCAGTGTTGAACTCACAGGACTATAAAGCTTCTCAGTTCACTGGAGGATCAGCTGACGATGCAAAGCCTCCTCTCTATGGAAATGATTTCTCTGCTCTCAACAGACTGAAGGCAACGTGGGACACGAAATCAGGAGGAATACGGCTCGGATGAACAACATGGAGGATCTTAATGGAACAGAGGAAAACACTCACATTAAAAGTGCAGTTGAGGATTTAAGGATACGTTTGTGTTCACTGTGGTTGGTATGAAACGTTTGTCTGCTGTTCATTTACTGACAGGATTTAATGCAAAGCTATCAGATATTTCACTTTTTCATCATATGACTTTGTAAATCATCATTATCTATAAGCATCATGTTCATTTAACCATGTATGAACTTAAATAAGACTGAAAATATGATTTATGAGGAGGCTGTAATATTTTTCTGTCTGGAGTAGAAAAGTAAAAACATTTTTTTATATAATCAATCTTTATTTTTACAATACGTTTAAATCCATATAATTTGAAAGATTTTGTAGATTTAATTAAATATAATTATTTCTATATTATTAGAAAAAGTGTTTTCAGTGGATAGATTTGTCTCTCAAATTTAAAATATGCTATAAAATTGTTAAAAAAAACATGTAGATGTTCAAGGAATAGGAGTTGAATCATGACTTAATTAAAATAAATGATTAATTATGCATTCTAACTATTAAATAACTCTGTTTTCAGTGGACAGATGCTTGTTCACAGTGCAGGAGGTTTTTGTACGGCCACTTAACGAGGTTGTATCACTGTGGTGGACTTTTGGTGGAGGAACCAAACTCATCGTTAACTGTAAGTATCACCGATTTATGATTTCTACAACGTTCAATATTATAATCGCTTTGTCAAAGTAAATGTGATGAAACAAATCATTATTTAGGATCATTTATACTTTTTGGATATTTATTATTCATTAATCTAGGCTGATATTGGAGTTTAGGAAAACACTGCATATTATTTTCCTATTATAGATTATGTTTTGGTGAAGTAGATGCAGTATTTTATGTTGTAACATTGAAACATCTGTTAGTATGTTAGCTGTACGTTATAAAATCTAATGTTGATCAAACTAATAAGAGGGTTTATTGTACATTCAGTGTCGCTGCAGTTTGTGTTCACGGTTCGTTAGTTCAAAGTGATGAAAAGGAAGTGAAACAGACAGATGTCAAAGTCTTTCACTGCTTACAGTTTACAGATGATTAATGAAACTCTTCTATTCCAATGACTCCTCAGTCACATTGTATATGATTCTATAATGATTTAATGAGGAGAGCCGCAGGAGAAGATTGGTTCCTGTAAATGACAGAACTCCAGTCAGCGTTGTATTTGTTAAATCCTCCCTCCATCCCATGTCTCTGTGTGACCACAGCATCATGCACACAGCTAACCCTCAGTAACGTCACCTCTGTCATGTTCAGCTGTCTTTCCTACAGTGGAAGTTAATCTGCTCCTCGTGTGTCTCTGCTCTCCCCTCCAGCTGGCTCCATGATCCGGCCCTCAGTCTCCCTGCTTCCCCCCTCCTCTGAGCAGCTCTCTGGGGGCTCGGCCACGCTGGCCTGCCTGCTGACCGGCTACTCTCCTCAGGGAGCCGTGGTGAGCTGGGAGGTGGACGGCACCGAGGTGACGGAGGGTGTCCTGAGCAGCTCAGAGGAGGAGAAGAGCGGACTCTACAGCAGCAGCAGCACCCTGAGCCTGAGCAAGGAGCGCTGGATGGCAGGAGAGCTGTACTCCTGCAAGGTCCTCCATCACAACCACAACCAGATGCAGTCCCTCCACAGGAGCCAGTGTAAGGCCTAGAGGGTCTGGATGGAGGCCAGGACAGGAGCTCTGCATGGGGGGAGCAGGAGGAACACACCTGCTGCTCTGAACAATCTGAGGACAACGTTTGTAGAGGAAACTATAAAGCCTTGTGTGACTGCTGTAAAGTAGCTAGAGAGTAATGTGTGTAGCTCAGCAAGTAGATGTGTGCGTTTAATAACTGTCTTTTTATAATAATAATAATAAAGCTTTCACTGATGAATAACATGATGAAGTGTTTGGTGTTTTATTTTATGAATAGGACTAGAGAATGAAATGGTTTTATAACTACTAGTACTACTCCCTGCAGAAAATTAAAGCTAATGGTCGTATGTTTATTTCACTGTGACATTTGAAGAGAAAATACTATAGTTTGAGGATGAAATTAATTGGATTTTCAAGTTATCACTAATAAATTGTAAAAGTCTGAGAAGAATTGAACCTGACCATCTCACTCTCAAAGAGACTGAATGAACTGATAAGAATATGAGTTTAAAACTGCATGTGGAAGAGCGTCTGTGAGTCTGTTTCAGTTTTATTTAGAGTCATTGTGGTTCTGCTTGGTGACTCTGCTTGGTGTTGTGTTCACTGGACCAGTTATTCTCATCACCGTCTCTTCAACAACCCTCTGCACCTGCAGCAGGCCGTTCTCACTTCAGTCACACTGAAGGAGGTTTTTGTACGGCTCTATATCACTGTGTGAACACACCGTTACCATGGGCACCCAGACAGTAGTAATCTCCAGCATCTTCAGCCTGAACTCCACTGATGGTTAAAGTGTAGCGAGAACCAGAGCTACTGCCACTGAATCGAGACGGCGTTCCAGAGAAGAGATCTGATGTATCGTATATAAGAAGTTTGGGAGCCTGTCCAGGTTTCTGAAGGTACCAACTGAGATCATCACCAATATCTGAGCTCCCCGTGGCGCTGAGTTCCACAGTCCCTCCAACACTAACAGACTTGGATTTGTCGGCCTGAGTCAGAAATTTTTGGGCAGAAGTCTCTGAAATGAGAAATGAAATGAGATTTTGAGAATGAAATGGAATAGCCAACAACATGCAGCAGCAGTCTAAATTATAACAATCATACAGAGATTAAGACATAAAGAAAATTGGACGCAAACATGAGAAGACATCAGCTGCAAAAAATGATCACATATGTCTTCAAAACCTCTCACCCTGACTCAGAAAACCCAGCATGACAATCAGAGTTATTGGCAACATCATCCTGAAGCAGTTTTCAGTGTGAGTACGAGAAAACAGTTCAGACTCACGGTGACACGAGAACTTAAAACTGTGAGGAGCAGCGATGCATTCAAATCATGCAAAACCCGTTTGGGCCCAGCTGTGGTTGTGGAAGTGAAAGGGAGAGAGGAGGTGGAGGAAGTAGAGGCTACATCTCCCTGTGGACTGATTCAGAACATGAAGAAACTGGTGACTCTCTGTTTCTCACCTCTCTGCTGTTTCTGTCTTTGTCAACTTTCCCAAAGGCCTTTGCACTGATAAATAGTTGCATGCTGCCCTCTGCTGGCTGTTAATGGAGATGCTCCAGATGTGACACTGATGGATTTAGGGGATCAATCATGTGTGAAGGGTTAACGATCCCTTTAGAGGCTTTAATTCTTCAAACAAATTCAGGGCTTCATCCCAAAGCTGTGTGTATGGATTATGAAGTCATATTCTGCTTTATATGTCTCTGCTCTATTTTGTTACTGAGTTTATAATAGATGATGTTATTATAACATCCTATGGGTTTCATGCCTCTCCTTGTTTTGTCTCCTCTGTTTCTGTTGTGCATTTTAATTGTGCTAAATGAATCAAATCAAAAATATTATTCTGCTTTTTTTCTCCAATAGAAATTTGAATAAGTTTAACATCATCAAGCGTTCCACAAACATCCGTGTGAAACAGGTTCAATTATTTGCAGCTCTGACACATTTCAGCTGAGATTTGAGTCACTTCCTGTTAGGAAAGTTTATTTAAAAAACATTTGACTCTTCATCCTAAAAGAAGCAAGAAGTTTTGTCCAGTTGGGACTGATTTCCTCCTCTGAGACGTTTGATGAATTGTCTTCATGATACAGACTGATTTTTGATTGATTGATTAAATGTATTATTGTGTCATGCATAATCAATATGCCCAGCCACAAGGGCTTACAAGACACCAATATTAGACAACAAAAAGACCAGAAACCAAAAGTATTTGCTTAACAACACTAATACTAACAAAATAAACCATCCTGACGTTTCTTCCAGGCTTTTGCAACAAAAGAGGCTAACTTAAAAACATTGAAATTAAACAACCCTTCAATCCTGTCATCATCAGTGCTCCAAAACATTTCAGGATACTGAATAAACATTTCGTTGAAAAAAGGTATTCTCAGCTCATCATAAAAAGGACAATATAAAATAAAATGAGATTCATTTTCTACCTCTCCTAAGTCACAAAGTTCACAAAGTCTGTGTTCCTCTGGGATGTTTTTAAATCTGCCGACTTCAAGGGCCAGAGGAAGGATTCCTGTTCTTAACTGAGCACACAAGGATCTTTGATTTCTCCCTAAGTTTGCTTTTACATTAAATTCAGTAGCATAGTTATGTTTGATCTGAATATATGTTCGATATTTCGGTTTTAACAAGATGTCATTTAACCACTTTTTTTCAAATCCAAAGAGTAACTTTTCTCTAATTGTGTTTCCACTGCATGATAAATTATTTCTATAGATATACTGTAGTTCAGCTTCTCTGAAGACAGCATGAAGCTCTGCAGCCCATGGACCATTCTGAACTTCACTCCAAAGGAAAACCTTCTTACTGATCCTATTATCTGACATATTAATGAAACGATTCCACAGTCTAATCATTTCACATTTCCTCCTTATTGATCCAGGAATCCAACCCATGTCACCCTGAGCAGCACATTTATGAATGCCCAGAAAACAACGTATAGCTCTGTTTTGTACTGCATCTGAAATGGACCTTTCTTTAAATCCCCATATCCCTGCAGCATAATTCATAATAGGAGAAACACATGCATCATACAGTTGAGAGTAAGTGGAATATCCCAGGTCTTTACATATGTTTAACTTGTTAACAACAGACCCCAAAGCTCTGCTAGCTGAACCAGCCAAGAGTTTAATTCCATTTGCGTAAGTCATAAATTCATCAAGAGGGAATCCCAAATATTTGTACTCAGATTCATATTCCAATGTCATGTTCCAGAAAGTGAAAATGTTCCCACTTCTTGGAACCCTTTTTTTCCAAAAATGAATTATCTGTGTTTGACTCTGATTTATTGACAGCCTCCATCTGTAACACCAGGTCTTTAATAAATGTAACATAATCTGTAAATCATCTTCTGATTCAGCCAGCAGCGCAGTATCATCTGCATACAGCAAAATACCCACAGTTAAGTCCTGGTTCAGTTTATCAGGATCATTGAAGACAGGCCTTCCTGTCTGCTTTTGTTTAACGTTACACTCTCTTCAGGAGCTGATCATGTGACCTTCACCTGCATATTACACATGATGGAGGAAACCTGTCTCCTGCATTTTAACGGTCTGTTTGCATTTAATTAAAAGTTGATACATTTTAAGGGATAACAAATACTAAAAATCCTATTGGTCTCTCAGACCACAATGTTGTATTACTGCTGCCAAAATACAGACAAAAACTGAAGGTAAACAAGGTGGAGACAAAAACCATCCAGGTCTGGAACAATGACACTGTTGAAATGCTGAGAGGGTGCTATGAACTTACTGACTGGGGGATGTTCTTCCAGAGCAGCGAAGGTGATCTGGATATGCTCAATGACTCCATCTGTTCATATATGTCTTTCTGACAGTGTCATACCCACGAAGCAAATCAGAATATACCCCAACAATAAACCATGGGTAACCAAGGAGCTGAAACACTGTTTGAATCTCAAAAAGTTGGCATTTATGCAGGGAGACAAAGAAAGAGTTGAAGAGCTGAGAAGGGAGCTAACAAATAAGACCAGGCTGGCTAAGCTCCGCTATAAGGACAGAATGGAAGAGAAGTTCTCCAGGGGAGATGCAAGGATGGCATGGCAGAGCCTAAACAACATGATGGGAAGAGCTCAGAGTCCTGCTGGATTACAGTGCCCAGACCCTGCCTCCTTTGCAGAAAAACTTAACACCCATTATGCCAGGTTCGACGGCTCAGCAGCCAGGGAGGACTAGACCCCGACCAACACCAGCCACTCCCCTCTCCCAATCAGGATAGAGGAGAGGAGGGTCAGTTCAATCCTGTCTAAACTTCATCCAAAGAAAGCCCCAGGACCGGATGGGCTTAAAGAACGGGTGCTAAAAGAACGTGCAGCCCAGCTGGGCCACGTTGTGGCACTACTGTTCCAGCTGTTCCTGGCATCGAGCTTTGTCCCAAGGGCATGGAAGGAAACAACCATCATTCCTGTTCTTAAAAAGCCCAATGCAAAAGACATGTGTGACTTCAGGCCTGTAGCACTCACTTCCAACGAGTGCTGGTTGAAGAGCTCAGAACCATGGTGGGTGAGAACCTGGACCCGTTGCAGTTTGCATAAGTCAAAACTGGGAGTTGTGGACGCCAGCCTAACCCTCCTGGACACCGTGACAAGGCATCTGGACTCTATAAATACATTTGTAAGGATTTTATTCATGGATTTATCATCAGCTTTTAACACATTAAACATAAACACTCTTCTGCGCCGCCTTCAGTCACTGCAGGTTGACACAAAATTGGTTTTATGGATTAAGAACTCTTTAACAGACAGACCCCAGCACGTTAAAGTCAATGGTGTCAAATCAACCAACATAACTCTAAACACTGGGGTTCCACAAGGTTGTGTTCTCTCGCCTATCCTCTTTTCCATCTACACCAACGAACTCACCTGCAACGCCAAAAATCTGACGCTTCTGAAGTACGCTGACGACATGGCCCTGGTGGCCTGTCTGACAGATGACCATTCCCTGTTCTTATACAGGCAGTATGTGGACTTCATGACCACCTGGCTCCGGGACAGCATGGTCCTAAACATCTCAAAGACCAAGGAGCTGTGTTGTGGGGGCCGCCAGACACGTGATAACCCCCACCCCCTCTTTGAGCCTCTCATGCTAGAGGGGCAGGCGGTGGAGCAGGTCAATGTTTTTAGGTACTTTTAGGCACTGACATCGATCACCACCTGTCCTTTCTCCAACATGCTGATGGAGTTTACAAAAAGGCCCAGCAGCGCATGTTTCTATTGAGGAGGCTGAAAGGTTTTAATGTAAAACAGGACATTTTAACAGTAGTGTACCGGTCACTCATTGAGTCAGTCCTCACTTTCAACATTGCATCCTGGTACAATTCCAGAATCATAAAACAAGCTGTGAAAATCACTGGTACACCTCAGTTACAACTCCCAGATCTCTAAAGACGTGCAGTACAGAGGAAAGCGCTCTTGATCACTACGGACCCCTTACATCCCCTACACGGCTCCTTTCAGCTTTTACCATCAGGCAGCCGGTTCAGAGTAACCCTGGCCAAAAAAAAGACCTACAAGAACTCTTTTATCCCTACTGCAGGGCGTATTTTAAACGAAAAGAAATAGGTGCCTGTTTTTAGGGCAAGATTTATCTGCTGTTGCAGCTTTTATGTGAGCGCCACAGGAATTTTAGGATTTTTATGGTTTTTATGTGAGATCTTTTAATGTGAGTTTTTATGTTGGTGTCTGTATGTTTATGTTTAACTGAGCCCAAACCTATGAAAATGTTCTGTCCCTGTGACAGACAATAACGTTTTTGGAATTGAATTGAATTGAATTGAATTGAATTGAAAAGGTAAACACTTCTTTAAAAGTATAAAATGTTCCAGGTCACACTGCTTTTAGCACCAAGACACAAGAACAGACAGTAGTTTGTCTAAACAATGGTTTGATCTTTTTTTCAGATGAATTCAAAAACAATTTCCCTGAATTGGAGCAGAAACAACACGGTTGCAGCTGGAGGCCCGATCACTCTGAACCAAGGTTGGGCTGATAATGAAACTGGAGAAATATCTGAAAATGTTAAGAAATAATACTTTGAAGTGAGAGGCAGAGATCCCAGTAATGTGTGTGCTTGGTGAGGTTTGTGTCAGCTCTGTGTTCACTGGTCTGTGTCTCCTCAGCAGCTGCAGAAGGTTCCTGCTGGAACAGCTCAGCTTCTCTGCAGTCTGACTGAGGGAGGTTTTTGTACGACGACAAATCACTGTGTGAACACCCAAGCACTGTTTATATAGTGGTAACTCTGACAGTAATAAACTGCTGCATCTTCAGCCTGAACTCCACTGATGGTCAAAGTGAAGTCAGAGCTGCTTCCACTGCCACTAAACCGAGATGGTGTTCCTGATTGACGATAGCTAGTCGAATATATCAGGACCTTTGGAGGCTGTCCAGATTTCTGTTGATACCAGGACAAAAACTGATATCCACTACTTGTGTAAACAGGCTGACTATTCTTACAGGTGAGAGCGACAGTGGATCCTGGAGTAGATGTCACTACTGGAGGCTGAGTCACAGTCACCTGACCGCTGCATCCTGCAGGACAAAACAAATCATTCATTCATCAGCAGAAGGAAAGGAGAGAAAAGGCGAGGCGTCGTGTTTGAGATGTTGCCGAGCCAACGAACCTGTAAACCAGCAGCAGGCCAGCGTCCAGATGAGGATGGTGATGAGAGTCATGGTGGTTGTGGTCTCTGCTGTGTTGACTAACAGATCTGAGTCCTGCAGTGTTGAACTCACAGGACTATAAAGCTTCTCAGTTCACTGGAGGATCAGCTGACGATGCAAATTGCCTGCCCCTCATAATACAGGACCGTCCCACGTTTATGAACTTTAAGACTCATTTAAAATTGTGGCTCAGGGAAAATCAAAGCTGCACTCACTTTTAACTGCATCACACACTTCATTATGTGTGTCACTCACATGTCCTGTTGCATCTTGTCTTGTCTGTTGTTGTTAGTGTTTGTCTTGACCCTCAGATTAAATATGAGGGTGTTGTATGTATGTTACTTTGTTTTTATGTTTTCTATGTTTTCTGCCTGGGTACAATAGATGAAAACTAGCCATTGTACTATCGAGTATTTACATTGTGTATTTAAACTGATGTCCATAAATATGCACTGTCCCTATTAAATAAACTAATAGTTCAATAAATAAAGCCTCCTCTCTATGGGAATGATTTCTCTGAGTTTTATTTGTTTCACACAAAGAGAAATGATTTATTCATCAAGAATGTAGCATGAACCATAAACCATCATTAAATAAAACTGGATCTTAATGAGCCTGTTTTTGTATTTCTTTTTAATTCAACATGAAAAATACCGTCTTGATATTTTCAGTATCTAATACATCTGTGGCCCTGTGATAGACTGGCGTCCTGTCCAGGGTGTACCCTGCCTTCGCCCAATGATAGCTGGGATCGGCTCCAGCCCCCCCGTGACCCTAAATACAGGATAAGCGGTAGAAAATGGATGGATGGATAATACATCTGTTAGTAGAGGAGATGGTCGTATGTTAATTTCACTGTGACATTTGAAGAGAAAGTTGGACGCAAACATGAGAAGACATCAGCTGTAAAAATGATCACATGTGTTTTCAAAACCTCTCACCCTGACTCAGAAAACCCAGCATGACAATCAGAGTTATTGGCAACATCATCCTGAAGCAGTTTTCAGTGTGAGTACGAGAAAACAGTTCAGACTCACGGTGACACGAGAACTTAAAACTGCGAGGAGCAGCGATGCATTCAAATCATGCAAAACCCGTTTGGGCCCAGCTGTGGTTGTGGAAGTGAAAGGGAGAGAGGAGGTGGAGGAAGTAGAGGCTACATCTCCCTGTGGACTGATCCAGAAGAAACGTTGGACTCTGCATCTCTCTGCTCCTTCTGCCTTTGCTGGTAAATAGATACAGGACGCCCTCTTCTGGCTGACTCCATACTACTGTAACCCAGTAGAAAACAGATATTGTTATTTCCCTTAAAATATATTTTTTATTTATTTCACCCTCTTTCATTTATTATTCTGTCAATAATATTATTTTGCACACACATAGTCCTTATTTGTTGTATTATATGCATGATAGGAAAGAGGAAGTAGTCCCACCCTCTTCTCGCGAGAGTTACAGTGCGTGAGTGAGAGTATAGAGTAGCGCGGTGCAGAGTCAGAGCAGCGGTACGAGCAGATGAGAAACACGGAAGAGAAAGACAATAAGAAGTCACGAAAACGGCGGTTGTTAACTCACTTATCAACACAGAATAACCCGTGAGAGTGTACCTACCTGAAGCAGAGAGGTGGTCGAGGACCTGTGGGTTATTGTTTTCGGCAGAGGCTTGGTGAGTCGCTCGAGCTAACTAGCGCTAGCCCATGCTAACCGGAGTAGCCACATCGCGATTCAGTCTGTGAGAGGGCAGAAAGCTTGTTTACTCATGAACGTGACCTGCCGCTACTGTTTACTGTGTGTTTTAAGAGTTAAAGCTGCATATTTTGCTCTGATAATCTGATGAAAATATGAGGTGTGCTATTTATTTTCCTGTGTGTGTGTGTATTCACTCTGAGATGCACTGTTTAGGGTGTGTGTCTATTAAATACGGCTAAACATGTCCATTTATCACAGAGGCAGAAACTCTGAAGCACTGAATTGATATTGTGATGTGTGTTAAAGGTGCATTTAGCTAATTTTCAGTTAATAATTCAATGAAAATGTGTGAAATGGTTAAAAAGGATTAAAATGAACAATATTTCATGTGGAAAACTGAGTTAAAATGATCATAATTCATGGTAAAGAAGCTAAA
The DNA here is from genome assembly GCF_963514095.1 of Eutrigla gurnardus. Lineage (NCBI taxonomy): Eukaryota > Metazoa > Chordata > Actinopteri > Perciformes > Triglidae > Eutrigla > Eutrigla gurnardus. The sequence goes on from NC_139921.1 coordinate 23,739,878, forward strand.
ATGATCATAATTCATGGTTAAATAGCTAAAATAATTCATGTTGATTTAAAATGATTAAGAATGTGTGAAAATACTCACCTTGAGATAAAAAAAAAAGAACTGTACAGTTAAAAAGATAATTCATTTAATCACTATTGTGTTCCAGTAGTGTGTTGAGATTTATAGTATGTATTGAATATGGCCATAAGAGAAGTTTGATGATTCTGTGTTAAGTGATAGCCCTGTCTTTATACAGGCTATGTTTTTTTGAGACCCTTGAGAAACCTTTTGATGTGGATCTGGATTCTCCTGATTGAGGGAGATGGCGAGCCAGTGAAATGTTCCTTGCCCAAAGGAGCAGAGAACCAGCACCTGAGCCGAGGAGGACATCCAGCCCTTCTTCACCTTAACTGAGTGTGTCTGTGGTAGGACCACCACACACACACCTGACTCTTTGAACTTTCCCCTGACTTGACTTACACACAATTGACTGAAGCGCGCTGACCAACAACAAGAACATTCAAGAGCATTAAAGGAACGTTACGGTTCCTATTGGACACTTTTATTTGGTTTTATGTTAAAGAGAGACTGTGAAACATTGAGCAATCAGATGTCATTGCATTAAATTTTATTTTGATTTTATTTTATTTTCATACAGTTCAATACAGTCAACTTACTTTAAATATACGCCGTGGCTCCATTTATTTATTGTGTCTTTCACTTCCTCTTTAAACCCTCCTCTACGAACCTAGTCTCTGGTCCAAGCTCTATAGTAACTAGTGGGTTACACTACCATGACATTTAATTTGTACAGCCCTTTGCTCTTCTCCTGATCATGACATCAGTCTAATCTGGATGCTTCAGCTGTGATACTATAGAGGTCTCGGGGGGAAGCTAGAAAACTGCACACTTGCTTATCTTCTCCATTCAAGATTTGTTTAAGCCCTCAAATCCTTTAGGTTTCTTGTGGCTTGTATTTTGAGCATGTCCTTACTTTCCTCTGAAGGTTAAAGGATTATCTGCATTGGTTAAGGTTTTTTAAATGGGTAATAATCCCTTAAAGGGACTGTCATTCTTCAATCAATGTCAAAGTTGTGTTTATGGATAAATAAATAATATCACTCTGCTTTTTGTGAAAAAGCTCTTTCATCAAGTTGTCATCAAGCGTTCCAAAAACATCAGTGTGAAACAGGTTGAATCTTAAGTTGATAAAGTTGATAACATGCTTTTGCTATTTGTCCTAAAAGAAGAAACCAAACGTGTCACTCAGAGAACTTTTGTTCAGTTCAGATTAATTTCCTCCTCTGAGGCGTTTTGGTGAATTCAGGCTCTGCTCCGAGTGTCTTTTTGAAAGATGCTGATCCTGGTTCAGTTCGCAGCAACATCAACCAAAGCTGCAAAAGTGATGCAACGTTTCCAATGTTTGTCTGTTCCTTTGTGACCTTTTTAAACCCGGACACACAAACATGTACTTAAACACAGCACTTGAGTAAATGTGCTTTGTTTATATTCTGAAAGTAGTTTTATGTGTTTTACTGAGACTTCCATGTGGAAAATGAACGTCTTCTAGTCAAAGTGAAGGGACTGAGTAGGAGATAGTGGAATGAATTATGAAACAGTTCTGCTAACGTGAAAAATGCATCTTGATGTCAATTTTCTATTTCTGAATTGGAAGATAGGTCTGAAATGTGTCATGTGTCTATTAGGGTGAATATGTAGTGTGTGCTTGGTGAGGTTTGTGTCAGCTCTGTGTTCACTGGTCTGTGTCTCCTCAGCAGCTGCAGAAGGTTCCTGCTGGAACAGCTCAGCTTCTCTGCAGTCTGACTGAGGGAGGTTTTTGTACGACGACAAATCACTGTGTGAACACAGGCCCACTGTGGTAACTCTGACAGTAATAAACTGCTGCATCTTCAGCCTGAACTCCACTGATGGTCAAAGTGAAGTCAGAGCTGCTTCCACTGCCACTAAACCGAGATGGTGTTCCTGATTGACGTGTGCTAGCTAAATATATCAGGAGCTTTGGAGGCTGTCCAGATTTCTGTTGAAACCAGGACAACTCATTACCACCGTAAACAGGTTGACTAGTCTTACAGGTGAGAGTGACAGTGGATCCTGGAGTAGATGTCACTACTGGAGGCTGAGTCACAGTCACCTGACCGCTGCATCCTGCAGGACAAAACAAATCATTCATTCATCAGCAGAAGGAAAGGAGAGAAAAGGCGAGGAGTCGTGTTTGAGATGTTGCCGAGCCAACGAACCTGTAAACCAGCAGCAGGCCAGCGTCCAGATGAGGATGGTGATGAGAGTCATGGTGGTTGTGGTCTCTGCTGTGTTGACTGACAGATCTGAGTCCTGCAGTGTTGAACTCACAGGACTATAAAGCTTCTCAGTTCACTGGAGGATCAGCTGACGATGCAAAGCCTCCTCTCTATGGAAATGATTTCTCTGCTCTCAACAGACTGAAGGCAACGTGGGACACGAAATCAGGAGGAATACGGCTCGGATGAACAACATGGAGGATCTTAATGGAACAGAGGAAAACACTCACGTTAAAAGTGCAGTTGAGGATTTAAGGATACGTTTGTGTTCACTGTGGTTGGTATGAAACGTTTGTCTGCTGTTCATTTACTGACAGGATTTAATGAAATCTATCAGATATTTCACTTTTTCAACATATGATTTTGTAAATCATTATTATCTATAAGCATTATGTTCATTTAACCATGTATGAACTTAAATAAGACTGAAAATATGACTTATGAGGAGGCTGTCATCTTTTTCTCTCTGGAGTAGAAAAGTAAAAAAAAGTAATATAATCAATCTTTATTTTTACAATAAGTTTAAATCCATATAATTTGAAAGATTTTGTAAATTAAATTAAATACAATTATTTCTATATTAATTTAAAAAGTGTTTTCAGTGGATAGATTTGTCTCTCAAATTTAAAAATATGCTATAAAATTGTTAAAAAATCATATAGAAGTTGAAGGAATAGGAGATAAATCATTACTTAATGAAAATAAATGATTAATTATGCATTCTTACTATAAAATCACTCTGTTTTCAGTGGACAGATGCTTGTTCACAGTGCAGGAGGTTTTTGTACGGCCACTTAACGAGGTTGTATCACTGTGGTACACTTTTGGTGGAGGAACCAAACTCATCGTTAACTGTAAGTATCACAGATTTATGATTTCTACAACGTTCAATATTATAATCGTTTTGTTTAAAGTAAATGTGATGAACCAAATCATTATTTAGGATCATTTATACTTTTTGGATATTTATTATTCATTAATCTAGGCTGATATTGGAGTTTAGGAAAACACTGCATATTATTTTCCTATTATAGATTATGTTTTGGTGAAGTAGATGCAGTATTTTATTTTGTAACATTGAAACATCTGTTAGTGTGTTAGCTGTACGTTATAAAATCTAATGTTGATCAAACTAATAAGAGGGTTTATTGTACATTCAGTGTCGCTGCAGTTTGTGTTCACGGTTCGTTAGTTCAAAGTGATGAAAAGGAAGTGAAACAGACAGATGTCAAAGTCTTTCACTGCTTACAGTTTACAGATGATTAATGAAACTTTTCTATTCCAATGACTCCTCAGTCACATTGTATATGATTCTATAATGATTTAATGAGGAGAGCAGCAGGAGAAGATTGGTTCCTGTAAATGACAGAACTGAAGTCAGCGTTGTATTTGTTAAATCCTCCCTCCATCCCATGTCTCTGTGTGACCACAGCATCATGCACACAGCTAACCCTCAGTAACGTCACCTCTTTCATGTTCAGCTGTCTTTCCTACAGTGGAAGTTAATCTGCTCCTCGTGTGTCTCTGCTCTCCCCTCCAGCTGGCTCCATGATCCGGCCCTCAGTCTCCCTGCTTCCCCCCTCCTCTGAGCAGCTCTCTGGGGGCTCGGCCACGCTGGCCTGCCTGCTGACCGGCTACTCTCCTCAGGGAGCCGTGGTGAGCTGGGAGGTGGACGGCACCGAGGTGACGGAGGGGGTCCTGAGCAGCTCAGAGGAGGAGAAGAGCGGACTCTACAGCAGCAGCAGCACCCTGAGCCTGAGCCAGGAGCGCTGGATGGCAGGAGAGCTGTACTCCTGCAAGGTCCTCCATCACAACCACAACCAGATGCAGTCCCTCCACAGGAGCCAGTGTAAGGCCTAGAGGGTCTGGATGGAGGCCAGGACAGGAGCTCTGCATGGGGGGAGCAGGAGGAACACACCTGCTGCTCTGAACAATCTGAGGACAACGTTTGTAGAGGAAACTATAAAGCCTTGTGTGACTGCTGTAAAGTAGCTAGAGAGTAATGTGTGTAGCTCAGCAAGTAGATGTGTGCGTTTAATAACTGTCTTTTTATAATAATAAAGCTTTCACTGATGAATAACATGATGAAGTGTTTGGTGTTTTATTTTATGAATAGGACTAGAGAATTAAATGGTTTTATAACTACTAGTACTACTCCCTGCAGAAAAATTAAGTTAATGGTCGTATTTTTATTATGCTGTGACATTTGAAGAGAAAATATATTTTGAGCATGAAAATAATTGGATTTTTGAATTATGACTAATAAATTGTAAACGTCTGAGTAGAATTAAACCTGACCATCTCACTCATAAAGAGACTGAATGAACTGATAAGAATATGAGTTTAAAACTGCATGTGGAAGAGCGTCTGTGAGTCTGTTTCAGTTTTATTTAGAGTCATTGTGGTTCTGCTTGGTGACTCTGCTTGGTGTTGTGTTCACTGGACCAGTTATTCTCATCACCGTCTCTTCAACAACCCTCTGCACCTGCAGCAGGCCGTTCTCACTTCAGTCACACTGAAGGAGGTTTTTGTACGGCGACAAATCACTGTGTGAATCCATCGCCATGGTTACCCAGACAGTAGTAATCTCCAGCATCTTCAGCCTGAACTCCACTGATGGTTAAAGTGTAGCGAGAACCAGATCTACTGCCACTGAATCGAGACGGCGTTCCAGAGAAGCTGTTTGATACTCTGTATATAAGAAGTTTGGGAGCCTGTCCAGGTTTCTGAAGGTACCAACTGAGATCAGCACCAATATCTGAGCTCCCCGTGGCGGTGAGTTCCACAGTCCCTCCAACACTAACAGACTTGGATTTGTCGGCCTGAGTCAGAAATTTCTGGGCAGAAGTCTCTGAAATGAGAAATGAAATGAGATTTTGAGAATGAAATGGAATAGCCAACAACATGCAGCAGCAGTCTAAATTATAACAATCATACAGAGATTAAGACATAAAGAAAATTGGACACAAACATGAGAAGACATCAGCTGTAAAAATGATCACATATGTCTTCAAAACCTCTCACCCTGACTCAGAAAACCCAGCATGACAATCAGAGTTATTGGCAACATCATCCTGAAGCAGTTTTCAGTGTGAGTACGAGAAAACAGTTCAGACTCACGGTGACACGAGAACTTAAAACTGCGAGGAGCAGCGATGCATTCAAATCATGCAAAACCCGTTTGGGCCCAGCTGTGGTTGTGGAAGTGAAAGGGAGAGAGGAGGTGGAGGAAGTAGAGGCTACATCTCCCTGTGGACTGATTCAGAACATGAAGAAACTGGTGACTCTCTGTTTCTCACCTCTCTGCTGTTTCTGTCTTTGTCAACTTTCCCAAAGGCCTTTGTACTGATAAATAGTTGCATGCTGCCCTCTGCTGGCTGTTAATGGAGATGCTCCAGATGTGACACTGATGGATTTAGGAGATTTTTTTTAAAAAGCTTGGTGCGCGGATCTTAGGGAGAGCTATAGTGTTCAAGAGGTTTAAAGGAGAAATTTGACCCCATTTTCGTTGTCCCCAGGGTCATAAAAACATAATTCAAAGTGGTAAATTGGTATGCTGACACAGATAAGTCATTCCCTCCGATGAGAATCTGTATCTCTCATATTAAAGGAGAAATCCGGTCTATTTTGACCCCATTTCCGTTGTCCCCAGGGTCATCCCGACTTATTAGAAGCAAAAAACCCGTCAAAAATTGATGTGGCCTAGCCCGAGATCTGTACCTGCCTGGCAGCCTTCCAGACTCGCTCCAATGCTAACCCATTGGGGCAAGTTTTATCTGCTTTCCTGGGCCTCAGAAAAAGACCTATACACAGGTTGGGTCTGTACGAGACACCACGGCGCTCGTTTAGCTCAAATAGTGTGGCGAAATGACATAAATATGTGTTTTTGCATGGAGTTACTCACCTCAAATCACCCCGTAGACATTAGGAGTAGATAGCCGAGCGCGCGCTTGTCGCTCCAGTCGCAGAAACGAAAACGTTTTCCTCGTAGTTTTTGTATCCAAGAAACGATTGAGCGGTGCAGTCGTCATGTCCATAATAAATCCATGAAGCTGTTATGTCCATATGCATGACTTACAAAATCAAAACTACGTGGAAAACGTTTTCGTTTCTGCGGTGACTGGGAGCGACAAGCGCGCGCTCGGCTATCTACTGCTAATGTCTACGGGGTGATTTGAGAAAAACACATATTTATGTCGTTTCACCACACTATTTGAGCTAAACGAGCGCCGTGGTGTCTCGTACGGACCCAACCTGTGTTGCATAGGTCTTGGAATTATTTCCTGCGGCCCAGGGAAGCAGATAAAACGTGCCCCAATGGGTTAGCATTGGAGCGAGTCTGGAAGGCTGCCAGGCAGGTACAGATCTCGGGCTAGGCAACGTCAATTTTTGACGGGTTTTTTTGCTTCTAATAAGTCGGGATGACCCTGGGGACAACGGAAATGGGGTCAAAAATGACCGGATTTCTCCTTTAATATGAGAGATACAGATTCTCATCGGAGGGAATGACTTATCTGTGTCAGCATACCAACTTACCACTTTGAATTATGTTTTTAGATTTCATTTTTACACCGCCGGGATAGCAGCTGAAAGTATGAGGCTGGTATTGTCAAACACCGCGCCATAAGAATACATAGATGCAACATATTAATTTATTTAAAGTTATTTTTGGGCCTTTTATTGCGGGAGGACAGCGTGAGAGTGAAAGGTGCAAGAGAGAGGGACGACACGCTTCAAAAGAGGGCAGGAGAGCAGACTTGAACCAGCGACCCCTGCAGGGAGGCTCGGCACAAGAGGTGATAACTCCACAACTGAGCTATCAGCACACTTAACGCAATGCACTAACCAGTCAGATCTATTAGTGCGCTTATGATGGGGCGGAAATATTGTACGACTCTTAACTTTGCATCCAAACAGTCGGCGAGTTTTTGCACAATGTTGATGTGAAATATGAATAACTGACCATTTGTCACTCAAAATATTTGTAATGTGAAATTTTGAGTTGATAAATTATCTGCTTGTATGCGTTGTGTTTATCAATACATAGAATTGTTGTTTTATACACAGGTTGGGAGGGATCACAATAAAACCAACAAAGCTTTCGTTTTTAAATGGGTTTTAAATAGTTTTTTTCAAGCTAAGTAACATAGAAACTACAGATTTTTTTTTTTTTAATATTTCATCATATAAAATAAATATGATATAAATATATCATATAAATAGATTTATATTAATATATGTTGTATTCCTGTTAAGGGTGTATTTTTGGACATATTTACATTTTTGGAAGAAAAAAAGTTTTGGATGAAATCATTTCGGGGCCCCCCTGCAGTAACTCCGCGTTCTGAGTCTCCTTGTAATTTTACATCTCATTGTAGTTTGATTGGATTTCCGACAACAAATGCAAAAAGGTCACTTCCAACTGAAGTTTTGGACCCTGGGGCCCACCTGACCCCCTCGGGCCCACGAAGCCCCATCTCCTTTGAGTGACACAAGCCAATTGAGATCCACGTTTAATAACAATAATTTACACAATGCATCGATGATATTCAACACCAGAAGCTTTTGGTTTTCAACGACAACACATCCATTTTAAACTCTTCAATCATGTGACTGGAATGTGTGTTCTGGACATATGACACATAACAGTGGATTCCAACCTGTTTATAGTATCTGCAAGTCCTCAGTTCTCTTTGTCGACCTGCCGGGTAAACACACAGCAGTTTGTGAACTTTCAATCTATTGATTGGTGTACTTGGACACAGATGTTCCCAAACTTAGGTTGTATGAGGTACTTCATACATAGGCAATGTATTATACCTAAGGTAGATGGAGAAGAACCAGCACGGGAGCAAAGTACTGCTGCAGACGGGGCTAGCAACAACACATAGTCTCACGGTTGACAGTCCTGTGTTTGTTCTACCCCCCCACGGAAAAGGATCCTAAATTACTTTCCATTGTTTTTGTAAGTAATGGGGGGGAAAAAGAGGAAAATGTGTGTCCATGTACACGAATCACTAGATTTTTATTTCAGGACTAGTTAATTAACTGCCGTGAGCTGAAAATGAGTTAAAAAAAACAATCTCATTCTGTACTGTAAGCAGGTTAAAACAATAACTTCCAAATACTATTTGATCCGGCTGGATTGTCTCAGGTTTATCTATAAAAAATGTGTGCTTTGGGGTCCTTAATTACACAGTTCAGAGAACTGAGGATGGATCGGTACCCCCCAAAAAAGAAAATGTCTTCTGTTGTGTTAGTTACAAATACCAAACAATGATATACATACTTTTAAAAAGCTGTTAAAAAATACAGGACATCACCAATACATAATATACAAAAAACAAAACAAAAAAAAAAGCAAATTCTTCCTCCAGTTCAACACATTCAGACATACGAGTCAATACAGTACTTGTGTGGTACGCACACCAACACACCGACGGTAAGGCATCTATTGTAAAAAGGCACGGCTAAAGACAAACAGAACATCTCGAAGAGAGTTCAGACGGGTTTGCATTGTCTGTAGAAGAGTCTGCACAGAGAATCTGACAGCACGGGCGTGTGCAGTCACTGATAGTGTATCTCTGTGCCTGGTAACACCCAAAGCTGCCACCAGAGGGTTGAAGCCCATAGCAGAAAACACTATGGATATTTTTATCCACCATTTTAAAAATAACTAAATGTTTCTTACACTTGTAACTTGAAGCCCATTCCCTTTGCTGGAATGGTTGGATTTCCAGTGACCTACGGGGTCAAACCAGGACACACGATCGGGCATTTCCACACTGCACAGAGACTGCAGTGTCCTGTTAGACATCGTCAGGATGCACATGTGTCTGGGGTTAGGGTTAAAGTCTGTGTTCCTCTGGGATGTTTTTAAATCTGCCGACTTCAAGGGCCAGAGGAAGGATTCCTGTTCTTAACTGAGCACACAAGGATCTTTGATTTCTCCCTAAGTTTGCTTTTACATTAAATTCAGTAGCACAGTTATGTTTGATTTGAATATATGTTCGATATTTCGGTTTTAACAAGATGTCATTTAACCACTTTTTTTCAAATCCAAAGAGTAACTTTTCTCTAATTGTGTTTCCACTGCATGATCAATTATTTCTATAGATATACTGTAGTTCAGCTTCTCTGAAGACAGCATGAAGCTCTGCAGCCCATGGACCATTCTGAACTTCACTCCAAAGGAAAACCTTCTTACTGATCCTATTATCTGACATATTAATGAAACGATTCCACAGTCTAATCATTTCACATTTCCTCCTTATTGATCCAGGAATCCAACCCATGTCACCCTGAGCAGCAACTTTATGAATGCCCAGAAAACAACGTATAGCTCTGTTTTGTACTGCATCTGAAATGGACCTTTCTTTAAATCCCCATATCCCTGCAGCATAATTCATAATAGGAGAAACACATGCATCATACAGTTGAGAGTAAGTGGAATATCCCAGGTCTTTACATATTTTTAACTTGTTAACAACAGACCCCAAAGCTCTGCTAGCTGAACCAGCCAAGAGTTTAATTCCATTTCGTAAGTCATAAATTCATCAAGAGGGAATCCCAAATATTTGTACTCAGATTCATATTCCAATGTCATGTTCCAGAAAGTGAAAATGTTCCCACTTCTTGGAACCCTTTTTTTCCAAAAATGAATTATCTGTGTTTTACTCTGATTTATTGACAGCCTCCATCTGTAACACCAGGTCTTTAATAAATGTAACATAATCTGTAAATCATCTTCTGATTCAGCCAGCAGCGCAGTATCATCTGCATACAGCAAAATACCCACAGTTAAGTCCTGGTTCAGTTTATCAGGATCATTCAAGACAGGCCTTCCTGTCTGCTTTTGTTTAACGTTACACTCTCTTCAGGAGCTGATCCTGTGACCTTCACCTGCATATTACACATGATGGAGGAAACCTGTCTCCTGCATTTTAACGGTCTGTTTGCATTTAATTAAAAGTTGATGCATTTTAAGGGATAACAAATACTAAAAAGGTAAACACTTCTTTAAAAGTATAAAATGTTCCAGGTCACACTGCTTTTAGCACCAAGACACAAGAACAGACAGTAGTTTGTCTAAACAATGGTTTGATGTTTTTTTCACATGAATTAAAAAACTATTTCCCTGAATTGGAGCAGAAACAACACAGTTGCAGCTGGAGGCCCGATCACTCTGAACCAAGGTTGGGCTGATAATGAAACTGGAGAAATATCTGAAAATGTTAAGAAATAATACTTTGAAGTGAGAGGCAGAGATCCCAGTAATGTGTGTGCTTGGTGAGGTTTGTGTCAGCTCTGTGTTCACTGGTCTGTGTCTCCTCAGCAGCTGCAGAAGGTTCCTGCTGGAACAGCTCAGCTTCTCTGCAGTCTGACTGAGGGAGGTTTTTGTACGACGACAAATCACTGTGTGAACACCCGAGCACTGTTTATATAGTGGAAACTCTGACAGTAATAAACTGCTGCATCTTCAGCCTGAACTCCACTGATGGTCAAAGTGAAGTCAGAGCTGCTTCCACTGCCACTAAACCGAGATGGTGTTCCTGATTGACGTGTGCTAGCGTATCTTATCAGGAGCTTTGGAGGCTGTCCAGATTTCTGTTGATACCAGGACAAAAACTGATATCCACTCTCTGTGTAAACAGGTCGACTAGTCCTACAGGTGAGAGCGACAGTGGATCCTGGAGTAGATGTCACTACTGGAGGCTGAGTCACAGTCACCTGACCGCTGCATCCTGCAGGACAAAACAAATCATTCCTTCATCAGCAGAAGGAAAGGAGAGAAAAGGCGAGGCGTCGTGTTTGAGATGTTGCCGAGCCAACGAACCTGTAAACCAGCAGCAGGCCAGCGTCCAGATGAGGATGGTGATGAGAGTCATGGTGGTTGTGGTCTCTGCTGTGTTGACTGACAGATCTGAGTCCTGCAGTGTTGAACTCACAGGACTATAAAGCTTCTCAGTTCACTGGAGGATCAGCTGACGATGCAAAGCCTCCTCTCTATGGAAATGATTTCTCTGCTCTCAACAGACTGAAGGCAACGTGGGACACGAAATCAGGAGGAATACGGCTCGGATGAACAACATGGAGGATCTTAATGGAACAGAGGAAAACACTCACATTAAAAGTGCAGTTGAGGATTTAAGGATACGTTTGTGTTCACTGTGGTTGGTATGAAACGTTTGTCTGCTGTTCATTTACTGACAGGATTTAATGAAATCTATCAGATATTTCACTTTTTCATCATATGATTTTGTAAATCATCATTATCTATAAGCATCATGTTCATTTAACCATGTATGAACTTAAATAGGCTGAAAATATGACTTATGAGGAGGATGTAATCTTTTTCTGTCTGGAGTAGAAAATTAAAAAAAAATCATATAATCAATCTTTATTTTTACATTAAGTTTAAATCCAAATAATTTGAAAGATTTTGTAGATTCAATTAAATATAATTATTTCTATATTAATAGAAAAAGTATTTTCAATGGATAGATTTGTCTCTCAAATTTAAAAATATGCTATAAAATTGTTTAAAAAAAACATGTAGACGTTGAAGGAATAGGAGATGAATCATGACTTAATTAAAATAAATGATTAATTATGCCTTCTTACTATAAAATCACTCTGTTTTCAGTGGACAGATGCTTGTTCACAGTGCAGGAGGTTTTTGTACGGCCACTTAACGAGGTTGTATCACTGTGGTGGACTTTTGGTGGAGGAACCAAACTCATCGTTAACTGTAAGTATCACAGATTTATGATTTATACAACGTTCAATATTATAATCGCTTTGTTTAAAGTAAATGTGATGAACCAAATCATTATTGTTGATCATTTATACTTTTTGGATATTTATTATTCATTAATCTAGGCTGATGTTGGAGTTTAGGAAAACACTGCATATTATTTTCCTATTATAGATTATGTTTTGGTGAAGTAGATGCAGTATTTTACTTTGTAACATTGAAACATCTGTTAGTGTGTTAGCTGTACGTTATAAAATCTAATGTTGATCAAACAAATAAGAGGGTTTATTGTTCATTCAGTGTCGCTGCAGTTTGTGTTCACGGTCCGTTAGTTCAAAGTGATGAAAAGGAAGTGAAACAGACAGATGTCAAAGTCTTTCACTGCTTACAGTTTACAGATGATTAATGAAACTTTTCTATTCCAATGACTCCTCAGTCACATTGTATATGATTCTATAATGATTTAATGAGGAGAGCCGCAGGAGAAGATTGGTTCCTGTAAATGACAGAACTCCAGTCAGCGTTGTATTTGTTAAATCCTCCCTCCATCCCATGTCTCTGTGTGACCACAGCATCATGCACACAGCTAACCCTCAGTAACGTCACCTCTGTCATGTTCAGCTGTCTTTCCTACAGTGGAAGTTAATCTGCTCCTCGTGTGTCTCTGCTCTCCCCTCCAGCTGGCTCCATGATCCGGCCCTCAGTCTCCCTGCTTCCCCCCTCCTCTAAGGAGCTCTCTGGGGGCTCGGCCACGCTGGCCTGCCTGCTGACCGGCTACTCTCCTCAGGGAGCCGTGGTGAGCTGGGAGGTGGACGGCACCGAGGTGACGGAGGGGGTCCTGAGCAGCTCAGAGGAGGAGAAGAGCGGACTCTACAGCAGCAGCAGCACCCTGAGCCTGAGCCAGGAGCGCTGGATGGCAGGAGAGCTGTACTCCTGCAAGGTCCTCCATCACAACCACAACCAGATGCAGTCCCTCCACAGGAGCCAGTGTAAGGCCTAGAGGGTCTGGATGGAGGCCAGGACAGGAGCTCTGCATGGGGGGAGCAGGAGGAACACACCTGCTGCTCTGAACAATCTGAGGACAACGTTTGTAGAGGAAACTATAAAGCCTTGTGTGACTGCTGTAAAGTAGCTAGAGAGTAATGTGTGTAGCTCAGCAAGTAGATGTGTGCGTTTAATAACTGTCTTTTTATAATAATAAAGCTTTCACTGATGAATAACATGATGAAGTGTTTGGTGTTTTATTTTATTAAGAGAAGTAAAGAATGAAATGGTTTCATATCAACTGGTTCTACTCCCTGCAGAAAATTAAAGCTTTGGATTCATCTTATAAAAATCCATATTTCTACATTAGAATACAATAATACAGAGATGTGAAACTGAGGGAGGATTCTGCAGAAACTTCACCTCCATCCATCAGACAGAGAAGACAGGACCCACACATGCAGACAGACAAGGTTGCAGTGCCGAGGCTCAGTGTTCAATAAACCAGTTCAGGTTCGGTACACAGGAAGGCAGTCGGTGAAGATAACGGCACAAACGTCCGAGAGGAAGGAGAGCTGCATCTCTCCCACGAGGCCAAAGACCATCTGGCTCAGGAGGACGGAGAAACACACAGCTGAAGTAGACGAGGGGGGGGGGAACACCTGGACACAGGTGAGACACATGAGGGCGGGACAAGCAATCACACAGGCGGACACTTGACAGGACACGAGAGAAGCCAAGAGTTAGGGAAACGAAAATGAACACCTAGAAAAATGTTGACAAAGACAAGTTGACCTCTAAACAAACCTGGAGCGTGACAATCGATGCTGAGAGAGAAAACTTCGGATGGGACTTAGACTTTTAGACTTTGACTTTTGTCCCACAGGGGTCAGTTCTGAGTCCAAAGCTGTTTATACTATACATAAGTGATATATGCAAAGTGTCAAATACTCTGAAATACATATTATTTGCGGATGACTCAATATTTTCTGTTCGGGGAGTGACTTGAACCAACTTGTGGAAACAGTAAATCAGGAAATGGCCAAACTTCAAGTGTGGTTTAATATAAATAAATTATCACTAAATCTTGGTAAAACTAAATACATGCTTTATGGGAAAAGAGGCTGCAACAACAGTCCCAACATTCCAGTAAACGGAGTTAATATTGAGAGGGTCCGTGAGAATAAGGTTCTGGGAGTGATTATCGATGACATGTTAAGTTGGAAGCCACACATAACACAATTAAAAAGGAAGTTGGCCACGAGTGTGTCCATACTTTGGAAAGTACAAAAAATACTAAATCAAAAAGCACTTCATCTGTTATACTGCGCACTAGTCTCTCGGCACCTGCAATACTGTGCAGAGGTGTGGGGACACACATATAAAGGCTCCACACAGCCCTTGTTAATTCTCCAAAAAAGAGCCTTGAGAATCTTACACTACGCCAACTACAGGGCACACACAAATCAGTTATTTATCGAATCAAGAATACTCAAACTATATGACTTAATAAACTATCGCACAGCACAAATGATGTACCAAGTTTCTAACAGAACTCTCCCCCAGAACCTGCAAATACTGTTCCTAGACAGAGAGAGACACAATCTTAGAGGGAACATGATTTTCAGGCAAAGGAAGGTACGAACTACGTTAAAATCCTTTTCCTTATCGGTCACAGGTGTTAGACAATGGAATGTGTTAGAAGAAGAAGTCAAGAAATCAGCAACACTAAGTGGCTTTAAGAAGAAGTATGTATATTCAACCGTTGACCGGTACAGATTATTGCATGAGAGTTGAAAAAGGTCTGAGGCACGAATCAGCAGACATGGTGTTGTGTCGGGATGGGAGAATAACTAATGAACATTCTGTACCCAAACAATAAGTTGAACCTGAGAAGCTTGTATGGTACGATGTCAGTTGTACGTAGCAGGGAGTACAGCTCTCTGGACCACCTACTGCTGTAACATGTTGTGTAAAATGTCACAAGTAAAAGAAAATGTTATGTCAAATGGAAAATGCAAAAGATAAGATAATATTATGATGACGATTTTATCCTGTGGGTAAAGGGCGGGACTAGATAAGCCTTGGCTTCTCCCGCTTTCCCTTTCGGCCATGTGTATTGTATTATTTGAACAAAGATGTGTGATGATGATTTAACTGACATGCCCAAAATAAATAAATAAATAAAGACTTCCTGTCTCTGTCTCTCCTTTGACTTTACCATCGTTTTGTTGTGGAGCTACATTGAGCTGCTTGTCTCATGATTTACAGGTAAAAGCAGACGTGGATAACATGTGTCCTAGATGGTCTGGTGGTTAGGACTTCTGGTTTAGATCCAGATGGTCTGGGTTTTGAGTCCCGGTGTGGGAATCCTTTGTACTTAACTCACCAGGAATTGTGCTTCAAAGCATTTTTGTGTTCATCACAGATTTACCCCATAAAACATGAGAGGAATAGATTTTCTGATATTTAAAAAAAACAAATATGAAACAGAATATTCAGAGAATCTTTACCTAAACCTGGATTTGAACCCACATCCCCAGAGTGAAAACCCTGATTCCTGACCTCAAGGCCAAACACCAGACAAGCAACATAACATCAAAACAACTTCATGTTCAAAAAGTTACTCTAAATTATAGAGAAAGAACAAACAGTGGAGTTTGGACCACCGATATGCAGACGATGAAGCTGTGTTTCTAACAGCTGAGCCACCTGATGGTCTGAGAGGTAAACTGTCACACAGAGAAGAAGTACAACAGGTTCCAGTGTGTTAAAAGAGATGCTCCTCCATGACCACTAGAACATCTTGAAGGATCCTAGAACCTCCAGAACGACCCTCACTGAACCCTCCTGTAAGAACACATTTTGGTCTGGAGAAAGGAAGGAAGCTGCTTTGTCTCTTGTTGGTAAGTCAGAAACTAATTGTAGATTTGGGTTTAGGCATTGTGTGTGTAAAGCTAGTGGTAACATTTAGTCTAGTATTGATAGCTTGTTGTTGAACTTCTTGTGAAGCTGTCTATGGTAAGTGAGCAATCAGCTTGTTTGAGCCAGCTCACCTGTAGTGAATAGACTTGATTAGAGGGAAGGAGGAGCCACAGTCAGAACTTAAAGGACAGCAGTAGTTCTCTTCAAACCACATTTGGTCTGGAGAAAGGAAGGAAGCTGCTTTGTCTCTTGTTGGTAAGTCAGAAACTAATTGTAGATTTGGGTTTAGGCATTGTGTGTGTAAAGCTAGTGGTAACATTTAGTCTAGTATTGATAGCTTGTTGTTGAACTTCTTGTGAAGCTGTCTATGGTAAGTGAGCAATCAGCTTGTTTGAGCCAGCTCACCTGTAGTGAATAGACTTGATTAGAGGGAAGGAGGAGCCACAGTCAGAACTTAAAGGACAGCAGTAGTTCTCTTCAAACCACATTTGGTCTGGAGAAAGGAAGGAAGCTGCTTTGTCTCTTGTTGGTAAGTCAGAAACTAATTGTAGATTTGGGTTTAGGCATTGTGTGTGTAAAGCTAGTGGTAACATTTAGTCTAGTATTGATAGCTTGTTGTTGAACTTCTTGTGAAGCTGTCTATGGTAAGTGAGCAATCAGCTTGTTTGAGCCAGCTCACCTGTAGTGAATAGACTTGATTAGAGGGAAGGAGGAGCCACAGTCAGAACTTAAAGGACAGCAGTAGTTCTCTTCAAACCACATTTGGTCTGGAGAAAGGAAGGAAGCTGCTTTGTCTCTTGTTGGTAAGTCAGAAACTAATTGTAGATTTGGGTTTAGGCATTGTGTGTGTAAAGCTAGTGGTAACATTTAGTCTAGTATTGATAGCTTGTTGTTGAACTTCTTGTGAAGCTGTCTATGGTAAGTGAGCAATCAGCTTGTTTGAGCCAGCTCACCTGTAGTGAATAGACTTGATTAGAGGGAAGGAGGAGCCACAGTCAGTACTTGCGGTAAATTGAGCACTTAAAAGGCTGTCACTACAGCGTCAGCTGCAGCGTCGGGCCATCAGAACGAAGACAGCTGAACAAAGACACAGGGAGTCTATCTGTGGGAGTCCATCGAGGAAGCCCATTGAGGTAGGTATAACATCTCAACCCCCCCCCCCCCCCCCCCTCGCAGCCATGTGTCTTATCCCAGTCAGGACATCGCACTGGAGAAGATTTTACCGAAGTCCCTTCATTCGAGGCTGTAACCCATCCAATCTCTGCTACCCACCAATCTCCACCGGTAAGGAACTTGAAGTACTAGGGGGGCTGTGGAACTGCCAGTCTGCAGTCAAGAAGGCGGACACCATCTCAGCCTATGCCTCCCTGCAGTCTCTCCACTTCCTGGCCCTCACAGAGACCTGGATCACCCCAGAAAACACTGCCACTCCAGCTGCCCTTTCAACTGCCTACTCATTTTCACACTCCCCAAGACGAACAGGGCGAGGAGGAGGAACTGGGCTCCTCATCTCACCCACATGGTCCTACCAGGTCCTTCCTCTCGACCACCTACCCCAATCTACGCTTGAATTTCACGCCGTCGCTGTCACCATTCCTTTCAAACTCAACATCATAGTGATCTATCGCCCACCCGGTCCTCTTGGTGACTTTTTGGATGAGATGGATGCCCTCCTGAGCTGCTCCCCTGATGATGGCACACCGCTCGTCGTCCTCGGTGACTTCAACATCCACTCGGGAAAGCTACACTCATCTGAATTCATCGACTTCTTTTCCGCATTTGACCTTACGCTCTCCCCCTCTCCACCAACTCACCGGGCCGGGAACCAACTTGACCTTGTCTTCACAAGATCCTGTGGCATCTCGGCAATCTCTGTTACCCCGCTCACCGTGTCCGACCACCACTTTGTGACTTTCTCCCTCCCCATGAAGCCCACCACATCCCTCCCCTCTACGCCTCGAATGGTCACCAGCCGCCGCAACCTGAAATCCCTCACTCCCTCCGCTCTCTCCTCAACTGTTATCTCCTCGCTCCCATCCTCGGAACAGTTCTCCTTAATGCCTACTGAGGAAGCCTCCTCTATCCTGATGTCCTCACTCGCCTCTTCTTTGGACACTCTCTGTCCCCCAATCGCACGACCGGCGCGATCGTCTCCCCCCCCTCCCTGGCTGTCTGAACCTCTGCGAACCAACAGATCATTGTTGCGAGCGTCAGAGAGAAAATGGAAGAAATCGGGACAGCACGAGGACCTTGCTCACTACCACCTCCTCCTCTCTGACTTCACCTCAACTGTTTCGGCAGCTAAATCTGCCTTCTACCTGGCAAAGATCAACTCTTCTGCCTCCAACCCCAGGAAACTCTTCTCCATGTTCTCTTCCCTCCTCACCCCTCCTACCCCTCCGCCCCCTTCCTTCCTTACTGCCGATGACTTTGCAACTTACTTTACCAAGAAAGTAAATGACATCAGCTCATCATTCACGCCTATTCCCTCCCAGAAGACATCTCCCCCAACTCTCAACTCGGATGGTCTTACCAGCTTTAGCCCCCTCACCTCTGAAGACGTTCACGCACTTGTTACATCTAACCGTGCCACCACCTGCTCCCTTGACCCGATTCCCTCCTCTCTTCTCCAGGACATCTCACACGACATCTTGCCATTCCTCACCACCCTGATCAACTCCTCCCTCACCTCAGGTGTCATTCCAGCGGATTTTAAGACCGCTATCGTGAAGCCTCTCCTGAAAAAACCCAACCTTGACGCTACTGACATCCAAAGCTACAGACCTGTATCTCTTCTTTCATTCCTCTCTAAAACCTTGGAACGTGCTGCCTACAACCAACTGTCATCCTATCTCTTGCGGAAGAACCTCCTAGACCCTAACCAATCAGGATTCAGGACTGCCCACTCCACTGAGACGGCCCTCCTCACTGTGACCGAGTCCCTGCGAGACGCCAAAACATCATCCAACTCCTCCGTTCTCATTCTCCTTGACCTATCTGCTGCATTCGACACAGTCAACCACCAAATTCTCCTCTCCACTCTGGCTGAACTTGGCATAACCGACTCTGCTCTCACCTGGTTTACATCATACCTGACAAACCGCACCTTTCAGGTCACATGGAATGGCTCTATGTCCAAACCCTGCTCTCTGGACACGGGTGTCCCTCAAGGCTCAGTATTAGGACCGCTTCTGTTCTCACTATACACCAGATCACTAGGTTCTGTTATCACATCGCATGGATTCTCCTACCATTGCTACGCTGATGACACCCAGCTGTTCCTCTCTTTTCCCCCGTCCTCTGACGCTCACATTGCAACTCGCATCTCGGACTGTCTGGCTGACATCTCTGTCTGGACAACTGCACATCACCTCAAGCTTAACCTGAATAAAACCGAACTCCTCTTCATCCCAGGGAAAGACTGCCCTCACATGGACCTGTCGGTCACTGTTGAGGGCATCACAGTATTTCCTTCCTCAACTGCGAGGAACCTGGGTGTAATCCTCGATGACCAACTATCCTGCACCCCCAACATCACTGCTGTGGCCCGATCCTGCAGATTTGCCCTCTACAATATCCGCAGGATTCGGACCTTCCTCACAAAGGATGCAACGCAGCTCTTGGTCCAAGCACTGGTCATCTCCCGCCTTGACTACTGCAACTCTCTCCTGGCCGGACTCCCGGCCTATGCGATTAAACCATTGCAGCGTATCCAGAACGCTGCAGCACGCCTTATCTTCAATCTACCCAAATTCTCCCACGTGACCCCCCTCCTCCGTGACCTCCACTGGCTCCCTGTTGCAGCACGCATCCAATTCAAGACGATGACACTGGCCTTCAGGGCCATCAATGGAACGGCACCTGCCTACCTTCAAACACTGGTCAAACCTCATGCCCCGAAGCGAGCACTCCGCTCCTCTACTTCAGCTGGCCGGCTGGTACCACCATCGCTGAAATCAAACAAATGTCGCTCAGCAAAGTCCAGACTCTTCTCTGTTCTGGCGCCTCAGTGGTGGAACGAACTCCCGACCAATGTCAGGACAGCAGAGTCATTTGCCATCTTCCGAAAAAGGCTCAAGACTCACCTGTTCAGACTTCACCTCGACTCTACATAGCATGACCCACTAACACCCTCCCTCGACCCCCCCCCCCCCCCCCCCCCCCGCAAAAAAAAAAAAAAAAAAAAAAAACTCGGATCGTAGCACTGTTACTCTTGAAGTACTACTTTACTCAGATGAGGACCTAGCACTTGTTCTATTTTTAGCTCTTACTGCATCGGCAATGATACGTCGTGGTTTCTTTGTTTCCTTCTTTTGACAAATGTACTTATTGTAAGTCGCTTTGGACAAAAGCGTCTGCTAAATGACCTAAATGTAAATGTAAATGTAACAGTAGAACCACCTGAGGAACCTGTAGGACCGCCCTAAAGAACACCAGACCAGGTCTCAGGCCGTCAACGTCGTGCCTCTGCAGCTTCACTCTCATCTTCTGTCTCTGCTTCTTGGAGCCGTGCCAGAGGTGGTCCAGCGGTCAAGAACGCAGACCGCCGTCGCAGGGAAGCGGGTTCGAATCCCGCCTGAGGTATGTCACACGGGAGTGTGTGAAGAGTGTGTGTGATTTCATTTCAACAACTAAAAACGTTCAAAACTTGCGTTCGTCGTCGTCGTCCGTTGCGATTTGCGCGTCGATTTCAACTTGAGAATTTCCACCAACAACAACAAGGAGGGAACGAAGAAGCCGTAAGTACACATGCCAGGAGGTCAAGCTAGCTAGCTTAGCTAGCTTGATAGGCTAATGATTATTTAATTTAATTTTAAACTTAAATTGTACACAATAATATTCCAGGTTACATCATTCTAATTTCAAAGCTTTCTATTCAGGCTTTTAAAGTGAATGCTGAATTTTTTTTTAAACTGATATTTTCCATAATCTTCTTTATGTTCATTACTTTAAGAAATAAACATTTTAAATTATTCATACATCAAAAAGGTTATACCATCCTAAAATAAAACTGTGGATTATAAGAAGTCAGTGTCTCTGTGTTTCTTTTAGGTCATGTTCATTATGAAAAATGTCTTGTTGATCATCTCAGCATCATATCTGATATTACACCTGATAGTACACAAGCTCTCTTATTAGTTTGTAATATTTAATATGAACTACATTTTAAGAATAAAATAATTTAGCAATGAATTGGTTCTTTTTTTCTGTGTACTGTTGTTATATTCCATCGTTTTGTGCAGCTATCAGTAGAGACACTGTTGAGGACTTTATCAGCGGCTATAGTGCAACAAGATTTTAACCTCCCCAGCTCACTCTCAAAGAGACTGAATGAACTGATAAGAATATGAGTTTAAAACTGCATGTGGAAGAGCGTCTGTGAGTCTGTTTCAGTTTTATTTAGAGTCATTGTGGTTCTGCTTGGTGACTCTGCTTGGTGTTGTGTTCACTGGACCAGTTATTCTCATCACCGTCTCTTCAACAACCCTCTGCACCTGCAGCAGGCCGTTCTCACTTCAGTCACACTGAAGGAGGTTTTTGTACGGCGACAAATCACTGTGTGAACACCCAAGCACTGTTTATATAGTGGACACTCTGACAGTAATAAACTGCTGCATCTTCAGCCTGAACTCCACTGATGGTCAAAGTGAAGTCAGAGCTGCTTCCACTGCCACTAAACCGAGATGGTGTTCCTGATTGAATATAGCTAGTCGAATATATCAGGAGCTTTGGAGGCTGTCCAGATTTCTGTTGATACCAGTGGAAATAATTATCGCCGTAAACAGGCTGACTATTCTTACAGGTGAGAGTGACAGTGGATCCTGGAATAGATGTCAATACTGGAGGCTGAGTCACAGTCACCTGACCGCTGCATCCTGCAGGACAAAACAAATCATTCATTCATCAGCAGAAGGAAAGGAGAGAAAAGGCGAGGCGTCGTGTTTGAGA
This sequence comes from Eutrigla gurnardus, assembly GCF_963514095.1. Lineage (NCBI taxonomy): Eukaryota > Metazoa > Chordata > Actinopteri > Perciformes > Triglidae > Eutrigla > Eutrigla gurnardus. The sequence goes on from NC_139921.1 coordinate 23,761,790, forward strand.
TGTTGCCGAGCCAACAAACCTGTAAACCAGCAGCAGGCCAGCGTCCAGATGAGGATGGTGATGAGAGTCATGGTGGTTGTGGTCTCTGCTGTGTTGACTGACAGATCTGAGTCCTGCAGTGTTGAACTCACAGGACTATAAAGCTTCTCAGTTCACTGGAGGATCAGCTGACGATGCAAAGCCTCCTCTCTATGGAAATGATTTCTCTGCTCTCAACAGACTGAAGGCAACGTGGGACACGAAATCAGGAGCTAACTATTAGCTGGTGTGTTTTTCCACGTGTGCTGTCAAGGAGAGTATGTGTTGCTTTGCTACTATATGAAAGTAATGTTCATGCTGTAGTTATAACAAGGTGTGATGGATATTTCTCTACATGTGTGTTATATGCTGTACATGTGCGGCGCAGCTGCGTCATTGTGCGCTGCTGGTGTTTAATATTAATATGTAGCCTGTTAAGGAGAAAATTGATGTGTACTTGAAATATGCTTGAATGTGAATGTGATGTATATGATTTGATGTCATTTAGACTAGTTCAGGACTTAATACTACTGAATTACAATAGTATTTTGAGAGTTTGTTATGATATTCATTATGGCCATAGATTGAATTCATGACATAAAAAGTAATAGCCTTGTTTTACACAGGTTTTTTCCTGGGATGACTTGATTTGGATTTGGATTCTGAATTCTCCTTGACGAAGGAGAATTAGAGCTGATACAGGGTTTATCCTGCAGGAAGGATCACCTATCCTTTCTTTCACACTTGGAGTTCACCGGTGTGGTAGGACTTCTGAATGACTAAACTTGAATATTTTCTTTTTGTTGACTAACTGACTTATTAAAGGACCTTGCATTCTGGATTGAAGACACTTTCACTGCATTCTGGATTGAAGACACTTACACTGCATTCTGGATTGAAGACACAGACTGCATTCTGGATTGAAGACACTTACACTGCATTCTGGATTGAAGACACTTAGACTGCATTCTGGATTGAAGACACTTTCACTGCATTCTGGATTGAAGACACTTAGACTGCATTCTGGATTGAAGACACTTTCACTGCATTCTGGATTGAAGACACTAACACTGCATTCTGGATTGAAGACACTTAGACTGCATTCTGGATTGAAGACACTTACACTGCATTCTAGATTGAAGACACTTAGACTGCATTCTGGATTGAATACACTTAGACTGCATTCTGGATTGAAGACACTTAGACTGCATTCTGGATTGAAGACACTTAGACTGCATTCTGGATTGAAGACATTTAAACTGCATTCTGGATTGAAGACACTTACACTGCATTCTGGATTGAAGACACTTTCACTGCATTCTGGATTGAAGACACTTACACTGCATTCTGGGTTGAAGACACTTAGACTGCATTCTGGATGGAAGACACTTAGACTGCATTCTGGATTGAAGACACTTAGACTGCATTCTGGATTGAAGACACTTACACTGCATTCAGGGTTGAAGACACTTACACTGCATTCTGGATTGAAGACACTAACACTGCATTCTGGATTGAAGACACTTAGACTGCATTCTGGATTGAAGACATTTACACTGCATTCTGGATTGGAGACACTTACACTGCATTCTCGATTGAAGACACTTACACTGCATTCTGGATTGAAGACAGCACAGACAAGCTGAACTTAAAAAGGACCACGAACATTAAAGGACACAACAGCGGGACACTTTATTGTATTAAGTGAGCTGTGTGTTTCATGGGATTGTTGTTGTGTGTTAAACCATGAAAGCGCTGTAAAATTATTAATGTTGAAATTGTCTTGCCAAATACTGTGGTATTGTTTAATTCCTCTGTGATAACTGGTTGAAAAGGGGAACTATTTTATTTTCAGTTTTCAATACATTTCATATGTTTGAGTAAAGGTTATTGCCTATCACTTATCTTGTCTGGTGCTTCCATGTGTGGTCAATGTGTCACTTAGCTCCTCCCGAACCTAGAGCAACTGTTACTTACAAAGATTAGGTTATCACGGTTACAAATAGGACTATGGAATGTAGTGGTTTTATAACTACTAGTACTACTCCCTGAAGGTAATGAAAGCTAATGGTCGTATGTTTATTTGTAGGGAAAATATTATATTTTGAGGATGAAATTAATTGGATTTTTAAATTATAACTTATAAATTGTAAAAGTCTGAGAAGATTTTAACCTGACCATCTCACTCATAAAGAGACTGAATGAACTGATAAGAATATGAGTTTAAAACTGCATGTGGAAGAGCGTCTGTGAGTCTGTTTCAGTTTTATTTAGAGTCATTGTGGTTCTGCTTGGTGACTCTGCTTGGTGTTGTGTTCACTGGACCAGTTATTCTCATCACCGTCTCTTCAACAACCCTCTGCACCTGCAGCAGGCCGTTCTCACTTCAGTCACACTGAAGGAGGTTTTTGTACGACTCTAAATCACTGTGTGAACACCCGAGAACCGCTTATCTCGTGGTAACTCTGACAGTAGTAATCTCCAGCATCTTCAGCCTGAACTCCACTGATGGTCAAAGTGAAGTCAGAGCTGCTTCCACTGCCACTAAACCGAGATGGTGTTCCTGATTGACGTGTGCTAGCTAAATATATCAGGAGCTTTGGAGGCTGTCCAGATTTCTGATGATACCAGTGCAAATACTGATATCCACTACTTGTGTAAACAGGTCGACTAGTCTTACAGGTGAGAGTGACAGTGGATCCTGGAGTAGATGTCACTACTGGAGGCTGAGTCACAGTCACCTGACCGCTGCATCCTGCAGGACAAAACAAATCATTCATTCATCAGCAGAAGGAAAGGAGAGAAAAGGCGAGGCGTCGTGTTTGAGATGTTGCCGAGCCAACAAACCTGTAAACCAGCAGCAGGCCAGCGTCCAGATGAGGATGGTGATGAGAGTCATGGTGGTTGTGGTCTCTGCTGTGTTGACTGACAGATCTGAGTCCTGCAGTGTTGAACTCACAGGACTATAAAGCTTCTCAGTTCACTGGAGGATCAGCTGACGATGCAAATTGCCTGCCCCTCATAATACGGGACCGTCCCACGTTCATGAATTTTAAGAATCATTTAAAATTGTGGCTCAGGGAAAATCAAAGCTGCACTCACTTTTAACTGCATCACACACTTCATTATGTGTGTCACTCACATGTCCTGTTGCATCTTGTCTTGTCTGTTGTTGTTAGTGTTTGTCTTGACACTCAAATTAAATATGAGGGTGTTGTATGTATGTTACCTTGTTTTTATGTTTTCTATGTTTTCTGCCTTGGTACAATAGATGAAAACTAGCCATTGTACTATCGAGTATTTACATTGTGTATTTAAAGTGATGTCCATAAATATGCACTGTCTCTATTGATTAAACAAATTATTATAACCTTTATTTAATCTCGGGAATATATTGAGGAGCAATCTCATTTGCAATATAGCCGAGATAAAAACACAAAACATTTTTGGACAAGACAAAACACAAAACATTTGAAAGATACATAAGTAAATCTGAAATATCAGAAGAGTAAAGTGACGCAGAATAATGAAGACAGAGAAATTAAAAACAGGAGCAGTTAGAAGTAAAATAAGACGCAGTTATGGATTTAAATTGTCCCAATGATAAGAGTGTGGTAAGTTTCAGGTGGTTTTGCAGAGTGTTCCAGGCTGCAGGTGTACAGTAAGAAAAGTGTGGACAGAGGGAACCTGCAGTGTGATCCAGTCCTTTGAGCGTGTATGATGGAGACTTGCATTGAAAGACACTAAAGAATTGATATAGGATGTAAGAGACCAGTGAGAGCTTTAAAAACAAATAAAATCCAGTGTCTATCACGCCTGTCAGAAAGCGAGGGCCATTCAACTTTTGAATACAGGTCACAGTGATGAGTGTTGTAGTTGTCACCTGTAATAAATCTCAGGGCTGAATGATATACAGTGTGAAGTGGGTGTAGAGTTGCAGCTGATGCATGCATGCATAAAATGTCTCCATAATCTAAAACTGACATAAAAGTTGCCTCAAGTTTCTTCAAACTTTGAATTTATTTATTGAAATAGTTGAATAAATAAAGCCTCCTCTCTATGGGAATGATTTCTCTGAGTTGTATTTGTTTCACACAAAGAGAAACGATTTATTCATCAAGAATGTAGCATGAACCATAAACCATCATTAAATAAAACTGGATCATAATGAGCCTGTTTTTGTATTTCTTTTACATATTCAACAAGAAAAATACCTTCTTGATATTTTCAGTATCTAATACATCTGTTAGTAGAGGAGATGGTCGTATGTTTATTTCACTGTGGCATTTGAAGAGAAAATATCATATTTTCAGGATGAAATTAATTGGATTTTTAAATTATCCATCCATCCATCCATTTTCTACCGCTTATCCTGTATTTAGGGTCACGGGGGGGCTGGAGCCGATCCCAGCTGTCATTGGGCGAAGGCAGGGTACACCCTGGACAGGACGCCAGTCTATCACAGGGAGACATGTATAGACAAACAACCATTCACGCTCACATTCACACCTACGGGCAATTTAGAGTCACCAATGAACCTATCCCCATCCTGCATGTCTTTGGACTGTGGGAGGAAGCCGGAGAACCCGGAGAGAACCCACGCTTACACGGGGAGAACATGCAAACTCCACACAGAAGGAACGCGGGCCGACCCGGGAATCGAACCCAGGACGATTTTTAAATTATGACTAATAAATTGTAAAAGTCTGAGAAGAATTGAACCTGACCAGCTCACTCAGTTTTCAGTGTGAGTACGAGAAAACAGTTCAGACTCACGGTGACACGAGAACTTAAAACTGCGAGGAGCAGCGATGCATTCAAATCATGCAAAACCCGTTTGGGCCCAGCTGTGGTTGTGGAAGTGAAAGGGAGAGAGGAGGTGGAGGAAGTAGAGGCTACATCTCCCTGTGGACTGATTCAGAAGAAACGTTGGACTCTGCATCTCTCTGCTCCTTCTGCCTTTGCTGGTAAATAGATACAGGCCGCCCTCTGCTGGCTGACTCCATATTACCATGACATTTAATTTGTACAGCCCTTTGCTCTTCTCCTTATCATTACATTTACATTTAGGTCATTTAGCAGACGCTTTTGTCAAAGCGACTAACAATAAGTACATTTGTCAAAAGAAGGAAACAAAGAAACCACAACTTATCATTGCCGATGAAGTAAGAGCTAAAAATAGAACAAGTGTTTGGTCCTCATCTGAGTAAAGTATACCTTAAGAGCAACAGTGACTCAGCTGTCCTGACATTAGTCGGGAGTTGGTTCCACCACTGAGGACCAGAACAGAGAAGAGTCTGGACTTTGCTGAGCGACATTTGTTTGATTTCAGCGATGGTGGTACCAGCCGGCCAGCTGAAGTAGAGGAGCGAAGTCCTCGCTTCGGGGCATGAGGTTTGACCAGTGTTTGAAGGTAGACAGGTGTCGTTCCATTGATGGCCCTGAAGGCCAGTGCCATCATCTTGAATTGGATGCGTGCTGCAACAGGGAGCCAGTGGAGGTCACGGAGGAGGGGGGTCACGTGGGAGAATTTGGGTAGATTGAAGATAAGGCGTGCTGCAGCGTTCTGGATACGCTGCAATGGTTTAATCGCAGAGGCCGGGAGTCAGGCCAGGAGAGAGTTGCAGTAGTCAAGGCGGGAGATGTCCAGTGCTTGGACCAGGAGTTGCGTTGCATCCTTTGTGAGGAGAGTCCGAATCCTGCGGATATTGTAGAGGGCAAATCTGCAGGATCGGGCCACAGCAGTGATGTTGGGGGTGCAGGATAGTGGGTCATCGATAGTTGGATTATGAAATCATATTCTGCTTCATATGTCTCTGCTCTATTTTGTTACTGATTTTATAATATATGATGTTATTATGAGCTCCTATGTGTCAGGACTGGACTTGAAGGAGGACTCAGGCGCAGAGTGAGGACAGTAGAACCAAGCTTTTATTCGCAGACTTTGCAAGATTCCAATAAACAGAGTGACAACGAAATTCGGCTATGAAATGCTTGATCCCTGACTTCAGGAAAAAGGGAGAGACGGGGAAGGGAAAGGGTAGGCAGCGGACACAACAAACACCAAAACGGAAAAGTGCTCCGAAGGGGAGGATACAAAATAAAAGGCTAACTAATTGTCCACTCTAGCGAGGACTAATGTATGAACTTTAATAAACAGAAAACGCTCCAAAAGGGAGGATACGGGGCTACAAAAGGATTAACTACTCTTACTCTATGAATAACTCTAGAACGGAAAAACTCTCCAAAAGCGAGGGCACGAGGCTACGAAAAGGAATATCAACACTAACACTAGGAAGAACTCAAGAACAGAAAACGCTCCAGCAAGGGAGGAATATAACAATATCGCTAACAGGGCTAAAGAACAGAAAACGCTCCCAAAAGAGGAGGACAAAAACTACGACGAGAATACAAACTAAGGTAAATCACTACTACGAGAATATCTAACTATGAACCTGGAACTTAAAACATTACAAAACCAAAAATCACTCGTCTTCAGGAAAACCTGAAACTCTGGAATATACAAAACTTGGTCGAGAACGATAGCTGTGGTCAAGGGCTGGACGTATACGTGGGACGAAATACTCTGGCAAGGAGACAGGGGAAGACACAGACTATATAGACATCAGGGAGGGGAGCACAGGGGACAACAATCAGGGATTAGGGATGACGTCAGACCGGAGACACATGAGGAAGAGCAAGTGACCTGAAACGAGATGTGACAGGTAGACTTCCCCCTCCCCCTTCCTGTTTCAGCCACACCTTGCAATCAGTGATTAGTGCCAGGTGACCTAATCACTTAGTTCTTTGTTCAAAGATAGCTGCAAGCAGCCAGCAGCAGGCTTTCGATCACGGTGGCGATTCAGGTGGCGTCCGAGGCGGAAGCGGAGTGCTGGAGTGCGACCAGGGATTTTGGAGCGAAAATTGAAGTCAGGAGGTTCTTCGGTATAAGCGGTTTTGGCATAATCTGAATTGTGACTGGATCGGAATGGGAAGTAGGAGTGGATTATCGGAGGATGATGATTTAGAGACAGAGTGGGAAATGAGGGGGAGCAGGAGAGGTGGAAGAGGGATAAGGGATAGCAGAAATAGCCAGTCAAATAAACGAGCATTTGAGGAGGAGGAGGAGGAAAGAAGGGATGTCAGGAAAAAGATAATGATGGAAGAAAATAAGATCATTGTTAAATTTAAAGTGGGAAATGAGATAACATCAGTCAGTCCAATCACACTAACAGCCGGATTGAGAAAGGCAATTGGGGAAATTGAGATGGCAAAGATACTGCGTGATGGCAGCCTGCTGATAAAATGCAAGAACATTGAACAGAGAAATAAAGCGATGAAACTGCAATTGATATGTAAAAAAGAAATAGTGGAAAAGAAGATAGTTGGGGAGAAGAGAGGAACGAGGGGAGTGATAACTGGAATCCCTGTAGGAGAAAATCTGGAGGAACTCAGGAAAGTGCTAAAAGGAGGAACGGTCACAGGAATTAGACGGCTCCAGGCCTCAAGAAATGGGGAAAAAGTAGATAGTGAATCGGTTCTACTACAGTTCACGGATGAGATGCTTCCAGAGAAAATGATGGTAGGATACATGAGTTTCAGGGTAAGAGAATATGTTCCTCCCCCATTAAGATGCTATAAATGTCAGCGGTACGGTCATACGGCTAATGTATGCAAAGGGAAGCAAAGATGCGGAAGATGTGGGGGGGAACATGCGTATGGGCAGTGTGGCAGTAAGGATGCCGTAAAGTGCTGTAATTGTGGGGGGAACCACACAGCAGCATATGGTGGATGTGTTGTTAGAAAACAGGCAGTAGAAGTGCAACAAGTAAAATCAGAACGGAAAGTGACATATGCAGAGGCTGTGCAGATATGTAACAATGAAAGAAGAGAAGCAGGAGTCAACCAAAGCAAACAAGAACCAAGCATGGCGGTAGGGCAAGCACAAAAGGAAAATATAGGAGTACCAATGGAAAGGATAGTGCTATTCTTAGCATATGTCATCAACTGTTCAGAGCAAGCGAAAACCAAGACAGAGAAAATCAAACTCATAGTAAAGGCAGCAGCTAAATTCCTCAATATGAAAGATTTATCATGGGAGAAAATACAGACTGACCTTAGCCACGGTGAAGGGACATTGGAGGCAGCTTCACAATTCATAACATAATGTTAATACTTCAATGGAATGCAAGGAGTCTGATTGCAAATGGACAGGAATTTAAAGGACATATTGAACATTTAGAAAGGAAACCAGACATCATATGCATCCAAGAAACATGGCTCAAAACAATTCTGGATTTCATTATTAAGGGGTATACAGTTATACGCAAGGATAGAAACAATGGTAATGGTGGAGGGTGTGCAATATTTATTAAGGAAGGTATACAGTATAGACAGTTAGATACAATAGAAGAATTGGAGGTAATAGTTATTGAAGTATGTAGTAAGAAAGGTAGTATGAAAATAATAAATTTTTATAATCCGTGCAAAAAGCTAGAAAAGGGAAAACTAGAGTTAATATTGGAACACTGGACAGGTAATATCATTTGGTGTGGGGATTTCAATGCACATAGCACAGTGTGGGGGGGTAAAGATGATTTAAATGGAGAGATTTTAGAGGAAATAATGGATGAGAAGGATTTGGTGTGTCTAAATGATGGAGCAGGCACAATAATTAATTTGGGGAAGGGTACGGAATCAGTAGTCGATCTTACGTTGGTGTCACAGTCATTAGTCGGGAATAGTAATTGGGAAGTATTTAAAGGAACCACCATAGGGAGTGATCACTATCCTATTTACACAGATGTTGGAGCTGAAAGGGAGATGAAACAGGATGAGAGCGAAGGAAGATGGAAATTTGAAGAAGCAAATTGGAACAAGTATAGAGTGTTGACAGAAGGAAAATTAAAAAAGGTCAATTTAAACCAGGGAATTGATGATCTCAATGCAGAAATAAGCAGTATTATTCTAGGAGCAGCAAAGGAGTCAATACCAAAAAGAAGTGGGAATAAACTGAAAAGGATAGTTCTGTGGTGGACACAAGAGTGCACTAAAGCAATTAAAAATAGAAATAAGGCATTTAAAATCCTTAAAAAAACACATAATCTTCAGAATTTAATTGAGTATAAAAGGAAGCAGGCAGTAGTAAGGAAAACAATAAAGGAAGTTAAAAGGAACTACTGGAGGAAGTACTGTGACTCATTAGGAAGAACTACACCTTTAGACCGAGTATGGGGTATGATTAAGAGAATGTCTGGAAATAGGAAAGAGTATGGATATCCTGTAATGAAAGATGGAGGGAAAATAATAATAGAAAGTAAAGATAAAGCGGAGGCACTAGCAAAGACATTTGTAAAGGTACATAGTAATGGAAATTTGAATAATGAGGAAAAGAGACAGAGGGAGAGAACAATAGAAAAAAATATAGAGGCTCTGCAGGAGGTTGGGGAGGATGGAAGTACAATAAATATGAAATTTACAATAGGAGAGTTAAATAGTGTTTTAAGGAAAACTGGGAAGACAACGCCAGGAAAAAAACAAATAAATTACTGTATGCTAAAAAACTTAAGTGAAAGGAGTAAAGAAATATTATTAAGATTATATAATAAGACATGGGAAGAGGGGTATTTGCCAAAAAAGTGGAAAGAATCAGTTATTGTACCTATATGTAAGCCAGGTAAAGATCCGAGCTTAACAGAAAGTTATAGACCTATTGCGTTAACATCACATATAGGGAAAACTATGGAAAAAATGATAGATGAAAGATTAAGGTACTATCTAGAAACCAAGGAGTTATTGAAGAACTACCAGAGTGGGTTCAGGAAGGGAAGAAGCACAATAGATCCGGCATCATGTTTAGAAAATGAGATTAGAAAAGCATAGGTTAATAAAGAAAGTGTAGTCGCTGTATTTTTTGATGTTGAGAAGGCTTATGATATGTTGTGGAAACAAGGGTTAATGATCAAATTATATCAGATGGGAATAAAAGGAAAAATGTATAGTTGGATTAAAAACTTTTTAACGGATAGGTTGATAACAGTAAGAATAGGGAAAGAATATAGTAACAAGTATGTAGTGGAAAATGGAACTCCTCAAGGGAGTATAGTTAGTCCAGTACTGTTTTCAGTTATGATTAATGAAGTGTTTAGCAGTGTAGATAGGTCTATTGGAGTTGCATTATTTGCAGATGACGGAGTCATGTGGAAAAGGGGAAGGAATGTAGAGTTTATGGGTAGGAAAGTGCAAGAGGCAATAGGAAAAATAGAGTGTTGGGCACGGGAGTGGGGCTTTAGATTTTCAATAGCAAAGACAAAAGTAGTATGTTTCACAAAAAAGAAAATTCAAGATCAGATTCAGCTTAAAATGTATGGAGAAAATTTAGAGAGGGTAGAATGTTTTAAATATCTGGGTATTTGGTTCGACAAAAATCTTACTTGGAAAGTCCATATAGGAAAAAGTATTGAAAAATGTAAAAAAGTACTGAATGTTGTTAGATGTCTGAGGGGTAAAGAGTGGGGAGCAAATAGAGTGTCACTGAAAACTGTTTACATTGGGCTAATCAGGGCAGTTCTTGACTATGGATGCACAATATACCAGTCTGCTTCAAGAACATTACTAAATAAACTACACACAATTCAATATCAGGCATTGAGACTCTGCTGTGGAGCTATTAAAACAACCCCAGTGTCAGCCTTACAAGTAGAAATGAACGAAATGCCATTAGAAATGAGAAGAAACCAGATTTCACTTACATACTGGGCAAACTTAAAGGGCCATAAGGACAGTCACCCCACTCAGGACGTTTTTAAAAAATGCCAAGAAAAGGAAAAGAGACAGCTGAAGAGCTTTGGTTGGACGGTAGGAGATGCGGTAAAAGAAATAGGGATAGGGGAACTAGAGATAAGCCCCACTGTACTTTTTTCCACTGTTCCACCTTGGCTAATAGGGGAGATAGAGGTAGATATGCATATGTTAGAGAAGAAGAAAGGAAAAAGTATAAATAGGGATCAGGTAGATAGATATATAGAGGAACAATACTCATCATTTACTAAAATATACACAGACGCTTCAAAGACAATTAGTAACAAAGTAGGAGTAGCATTCATCATACCAGAGTTAAATATTATGTCAAGTAAAAGAATAAATGACAATTTATCAGTATATACGGGAGAAATGATAGCTATTCTGTTAGCTCTTGAGTGGGTAGAAAGAAATAGACCAAACAAAGTAATAATTGGATCAGATTCAAGCAGTGCATTAATCAGTCTCAAAAATATGAAATCAGAATCAAGACAAGATATTCTGGTAGAAATAGCTCAAAGTGTATTTAGAATTACCAAAGTAGGAGTAAAAGTGAAGTTCACTTGGATACCAGCCCATATAGGTGTAGATGGAAATGAAATGGCAGACAAATGTGCAAAAAACGCAACAAAAAAAGTAGAAGTTAATATGATAGTTAAATATAGTAAGGCAGAGGTTAAAAGCATAATCAAATTAGAAATGAAGAAGAAGTGGCAGGAGTGTTGGAACAAGGAAAACAAAGGTAGAATGTACTACAGTATCCAAAGGGAAGTAGGAAAGATGAGAGAAAATTGTCGAAATAAAAAAGAAGAAGATATAATATCAAGAATGAGATTTGGGCACACTGGACTTAATAATACAATGAAATTAATAGGGAAACATGAAACTGGCTTGTGTGAACACTGTAATCATACAGAAACTATTGAACATGTAATTATAGATTGTCCTAAGTACCAGTATCAAAGAAGGTTTCTAAAAGACAGACTGAGTAGGGAGCAAATTAAATTTAGTATTAAAGAGGTGTTACGACTGAACTCAGGGCATGTAGGATATAAAGCAATATTTAAGTATTTAGAAAAGACAGGACTCATTAAAAGAATATAAGTACTAAGGTATTATTAGTATGTTATATGTTTGATAACATAGTTAGTTAGGATTTTTATTTATTTATTTTTATTTATTTATTATTATTTTTTTGTATTTGGTTTGATTTATTTGTTTTTAAATATATTCTCATGGAATATTTGTTTGGTTTATTTTATTTTTTTTTGTTTTTCTCATCCAACGATAATCGTCCAAAACCATTCTGATCCACACTCCAGTTCAGAAGGTGGCGGAAATGCACAAAAAGTTGTTTGCCAACCGCCATTAAAAAAGAAGAAGAAGAAGAAGAAGAAGAAGAAGAAGAAGAAGAAGAAGAAGAAGAAGAAGAAGAAGCAGCAGCAGGCTTGCTTCGCTCTGTCCCAACACCACATTGCTTTAGGGATGCTAATGTTCAACTAAGGTATGTAGAGTGTCTGTCACATACATACTGTTGGCTCTTTCTTTATGAGGTACCTCCCTGGTGTCTGCAGGTGTTTGCGGTAACAAGAGAGCTAAAGCAAGGTAGTGGTGGCGTCTCCTCCATTCCCCCACGCAGTGCGGCGGTAGTGAGAGGAGTGTGGTGCACTTAGTGCCAGCCCATGCACATACGTTGTTTGGTGTAACTTGCAACCCTCAGGTATGCAGTTTCTTTATTGTATTTACATGTTCAGTTTGGGATAATGGACTGTGGCTGTGGAGATGCATATTATATGCCCCCTTGAACGGATTAATATACATGCCTTTCATACTAGGAATGGGAATATGATTGAGAACACCACGTGATCCAATTGTGGTTCTGGCAAAGGAGGAGCTCTGGCTACTGCTGTTTTTGCCCACCTTTTTCTTGTATTGATTTTTTGTATTTATTTCTCTGGTCGCCTTGTTTTTGGTAACCTTTTGTTGACTATCAACTCTTGATATTTTGACCAGTTTCCTTGTTTATTTTTCTGGTTTATTTACCAGAATTTAGTTGAACTGTGTTGGAGAGAAGGCTTGTGGTGACTAAATGTATGAACCATTGACATTTTGAGTGGTGTTTTAGTGCCAGTGCAGGTGTGTTGTCATAGGCGTACAGGTGGGGGTCACTGGGTGCAGGGTCCCCCCCTTCTGGGTCTATTGCATGCAACTTTGCTGTGTCCTCTTTTATAGTAGAAGTGAGTTTTAAATGCCTCCATATAAAATGCATGACTAACCTGTGTCTTCTGCTTTGCAGTGTGAGCGGCTTGTTCTTTATGGTGCCTGGTGATGGTGACCCCCCCCCCCCTTTCCCTTCACGTACTCCCTCCTGTGGGTCTCTCTGACACCCTCTCCCCTGCACTGTAACCTTTTCTTAGCATTTAGGATTTTGAAGTATATTTTTGTAATAAAACAATTGACTTTTAACATGATCTCATCTTTTAAAAATCTTTATTCATTAGAGCCACCGATTGATCTGCTGTCTAAATAAAAAGTAAAAAGGTGTTTGAACTGGAACTCCCATCTCTGCTCCTTTTCTCTGTATTAGAACTTGTGTGCTAAGTTGGTATTCTCTGGGTGAAATTCCCAGAGTGGCGTTGTCACATTTGCTGGCAGGGGCTTACAGCAGCCCTCGCCACAGAGAGGAGAGTTACTTTTTAAAATAAAACATAAAATTCACAAGACAGAAAACCCAAGACAGGACACCCCTCACCGCTGTGTGACACTATGGGTTTCATGCCTCTCCTTGTTTTGTCTCCTCTGTTTCTGTTGTGCATTTTAATTGTGTTAAATGAATCAAATCAAAATTATTATTCTGCTTTTTTTCTCCAATAGAAATTTGAATAAGTTTAACATCATCAAGCGTTCCACAAACATCCGTGTGAAACAGGTTAAATTATTTGCAGCTCTGACACATTTCAGCTGAGATTTGAGTCACTTCCTGTTAGGAAAGTTTATTTAAAAAATATTTGACTCTTCATCCTAAAAGAAGCAAGAAGTTTTGTCCAGTTGGGACTGATTTCCTCCTCTGAGACGTTTGCTGAATTGGCTTACAAGACACCAATATTAGACAACAAAAAGACCAGAAACCAAAAGTAGATGCTTAACAACACTAATACTAACAAAATAAACCATCCTGACGTTTCTTCCAGGCTTTTGCAACAAAAGAGGCTAACTTAAAAACATTGAAATTAAACAACCCTTCAATCCTGTCATCATCAGTGCTCCAAAACATTTCAGGATACTGAATAAACCTTTGGTTGAAAAAAGGTATTCTCAGCTCATCATAAAAAGGACAATATAAAATCAAATGAGATTCATTTTCTACCTCTCCTAAGTCACAAAGTTCACAAAGTCTGTGTTCCTCTGGGATGTTTTTAAATCTGCCGACTTCAAGGGCCAGAGGAAGGATTCCTGTTCTTAACTGAGCACACAAGGATCTTTGATTTCTCCCTAAGTTTGCTTTTACATTAAATTCAGTAGCATAGTTATGTTTGATTTGAATATATGTTCGATATTTCGGTTTTAACAAGATGTCATTTAACCACTTTTTTTCAAATCCAAAGAGTAACTTTTCTCTAATTGTGTTTCCACTGCATGATAAATGATTTCTATAGATATACTGTAGTTCAGCTTCTCTGAAGACAGCATGAAGCTCTGCAGCCCATGGACCATTCTGAACTTCACTCCAAAGGAAAACCTTCTTACTGATCCTATTATCTGACATATTAATGAAACGATTCCACAGTCTAATCATTTCACATTTCCTCCTTATTGATCCAGGAATCCAACCCATGTCACCCTGAGCAGCAACTTTATGAATGTCCAGAAAACAACGTATAGCTCTGTTTTGTACTGCATCTGAAATTGACCTTTCTTTAAATCCCCATATGCCTGCAGCATAATTCATAATAGGAGAAACACATGCATCATACAGTTGAGAGTAAGTGGAATATCCCAGGTCTTTACATATTTGTAACTTGTTAACAACAGACCCCAAAGCTCTGCTAGCTGAACCAGCCAAGAGTTTAATTCCATTTTAGTAAGTCATAAATTCATCAAGAGGGAATCCCAAATATTTGTACTCAGATTCATATTCCAATGTCATGTTCCAGAAAGTGAAAATGTTAAGAAATAATACTTTGAAGTGAGAGGCAGAGATCCCAGTAATGTGTGTGCTTGGTGAGGTTTGTGTCAGCTCTGTGTTCACTGGTCTGTGTCTCCTCAGCAGCTGCAGAAGGTTCCTGCTGGAACAGCTCAGCTTCTCTGCAGTCTGACTGAGGGAGGTTTTTGTACGACGACAAATCACTGTGTGAACAGTGGCACATTGTTGTAACTCTGACAGTAATAAACTGCTGCATCTTCAGCCTGAACTCCACTGATGGTCAAAGTGAAGTCAGAGTTCCTTCCACTGCCACTAAACCGAGATGGTGTTCCTGAGTAACGTGTGCTAACGTATTTTATCAGGAGCTTTGGAGGCTGTCCAGATTTCTGTTGATACCAGAACAACCGATCACCACTGTAAACAGGACGACTAGTCTTACAGGTGAGAGTGACAGTGGATCCTGGAGTAGATGTCACTACTGGAGGCTGAGTCACAGTCACCTGACCGCTGCATCCTGCAGGACAAAACAAATCATTCATTCATCAGCAGAAGGAAAGGAGAGAAAAGGTGAGGCGTCGTGTTTGAGATGTTGCCGAGCCAACGAACCTGTAAACCAGCAGCAGGCCAGCGTCCAGATGAGGATGGTGATGAGAGTCATGGTGGTTGTGGTCTCTGCTGTGTTGACTGACAGATCTGAGTCCTGCAGTGTTGAACTCACAGGACTATAAAGCTTCTCAGTTCACTGGAGGATCAGCTGACGATGCAAATTGCCTGCCCCTCATAATACGGGACCGTCCCACGTTTATGAATTTTAAGACTCATTTAAAATTGTGGCTCAGGGAAAATCAAAGCTGTACTCACTTTTAACTGCATCACACACTTCATTATGTGTGTCACTCACATGTCCTGTTGCATCTTGTCTTGTCTGTTGTTGTTAGTGTTTGTCTTGACCCTCAGATTAAATATGAGGGTGTTGTATGTATGTTACTTTGTTTTTATGTTTCCTATGTTTTCTGCCTGGGTACAATAGATGAAAACTAGCCATTGTACTATCGAGTATTTACATTGTGTATTTAAACTGATGTCCATAAATATGCACTGTCCCTATTAAATAAACAAATAAATAGAGCCTCCTCTCTATGGGAATGATTTCTCTGAGTTTTATTTGTTTCACACAAAGAGAAACGATTTATTCATCAAGAATGTAGCATGAACCATAAACCATCATTAAATAAAACTGATCATAATGAGCCTGTTTTTGTATTTCTTTTACATATTCAACAAGAAAAATACCAGTGTGATCCAGTCCTTTGAGCGTGTATGATGGAGACTTGCATTGAAAGACACTAAAGAATTGATATAGGATGTAAGAGACCAGTGAGAGCTTTAAAAACAAATAAAATCCAGTGTCTATCACGCCTGTCAGAAAGCGAGGGCCATTCAACTTTTGAATACAGGTCACAGTGATGAGTGTTGTAGTTGTCACCTGTAATAAATCTCAGGGCTGAATGATATACAGTGTGAAGTGGGTGTAGAGTTGCAGCTGATGCATGCATGCATAAAATGTCTCCATAATCTAAAACTGACATAAAAGTTGCCTCAAGTTTCTTCAAACTTTGAATTTATTTATTGAAATAGTTGAATAAATAAAGCCTCCTCTCTATGGGAATGATTTCTCTGAGTTGTATTTGTTTCACACAAAGAGAAACGATTTATTCATCAAGAATGTAGCATGAACCATAAACCATCATTAAATAAAACTGGATCATAATGAGCCTGTTTTTGTATTTCTTTTACATATTCAACAAGAAAAATACCTTCTTGATATTTTCAGTATCTAATACATCTGTTAGTAGAGGAGATGGTCGTTTGTTTATTTTTCTGTGACATTTGAAGAGAAAATTGGACTCAAACATGAGAAGACATCAGCTGTAAAAATGATCACATATGTCTTCAAAACCTCTCACCCTGACTCAGAAAACCCAGCATGACAATCAGAGTTATTGGCAACATCATCCTGAAGCAGTTTTCAGTGTGAGTACGAGAAAACAGTTCAGACTCACGGTGACACGAGAACTTAAAACTGCGAGGAGCAGTGATGCATTCAAATCATGCAAAACCCGTTTGGGCCCAGCTGTGGTTGTGGAAGTGAAAGGGAGAGAGGAGGTGGAGGAAGTAGAGGCTACATCTCCCTGTGGACTGATTCAGAAGAAACGTTGGACTCTGCATCTCTCTGCTCCTTCTGCCTTTGCTGGTAAATAGATACAGGCCGCCCTCTTCTGGCTGACTCCATATTACCATGACATTTAATTTGTACAGCCTTTGCACTCCTGATCATGACATCAGTCTAATCTGGATGCTTCAGCTGTGATACTATAGAGGTCTCAGGGGGAATGCTAGAAAACTGCACACTTGGTTCTCTTCTCCATTCAAGATTTGTTTAAGCCCTCAAATCCTTTAGGTTTCTTGTGGCTTGTATTTTGAGCATGTCCTTGCTTTCCTCTGAAGGTTAAAGGATTTATCTGCATTGGTTAAGGTTTTTTTAAATGGGTAATAATCCCTTAAAGGGACTGTCATTCTTCAATCAATGTCAAAGTTGTGTTTATGGATAAATAAATACTATCACTCTGCTTTTTGTGAAAAAGCTCTTTCATCAAGTTGTCATCAAGCGTTCCAAAAACATCAGTGTGAAACAGGTTGAATCTTAAGTTGATAAAGTTGATAACATGCTTTTGCTAAACGTCCTGAAAGAAGAAACCAAACGTGTCACTCAGAGAACTTTTGTTCAGTTCAGATTAATTTCCTCCTCTGAGGCGTTTTGGTGAATTCAGGCTCTGCTCCGAGTGTCTTTTTGAAAGATGCTGATCCTGGTTCAGTTCACTTGGCTCATTCAAGAAAGGCTTTTCACATTAAAAGAAACCTTTATGAAACAGTTGGTTGACAGAAAGAAAAACACACACAGGTGGGATGTTTTTCTTCTACCAGCTGAGCTGTAAGGACACTGTGAGAGGAAATGAGTTCACAAAGATTCAAACGTTGTCAGTTTGAATCTCAGCAACATCAACGAAAGCTGCAAAAGTGACGCAACGTTTCCGATGTTTGTCTGTTCCTTTGTGACCTTTTTAAACCTGGACACACAAACATGTACTTAAACACAGCACTTGAGTAAATGTGCTTTGTTTATATTCTGAAAGTAGTTTTATGTGTTTTACTGAGACTTCCATGTGGAAAATGAACATCTTCTAATCAAAGTGAAGGGACTGAGTAGGAGATGGTGGAATGAATTATGAAACAGTTCTGCTAATGTGAAAAATGCATCATGATGTCAATTTTCTATTTCTGAATTGGAAGATAGGTCTGAAATGTGTCATGTGTCTATTAGGGTGAATATGTAGTGTGTGCTTGGTGAGGTTTGTGTCAGCTCTGTGTTCACTGGTCTGTGTCTCCTCAGCAGCTGCAGAAGGTTCCTGCTGGAACAGCTCAGCTTCTCTGCAGTCTGACTGAGGGAGGTTTTTGTACGACGACAAATCACTGTGTGAACACACTGCCAGTGTGGTCACTCTGACAGTAATAAACTGCTGCATCTTCAGCCTGAACTCCACTGATGGTCAAAGTGAAGTCAGAGCTGCTTCCACTGCCACTAAACCGAGATGGTGTTCCTGATTGACGTGTGCTAGCGTCATATATCAGGAGCTTTGGAGGCTGTCCAGATTTCTGTTGATACCAGGACAAATGATTATTATTGTGAACAGGTCGACTAGTCTTACAGGTGAGAGCGACAGTGGATCCTGGAGTAGATGTCACTACTGGAGGCTGAGTCACAGTCACCTGACCGCTGCATCCTGCAGGACAAAACAAATCATTCATTCATCAGCAGAAGGAAAGGAGAGAAAAGGCCAGGCGTCGT
This sequence comes from Eutrigla gurnardus, assembly GCF_963514095.1. Taxonomy (NCBI): domain Eukaryota; kingdom Metazoa; phylum Chordata; class Actinopteri; order Perciformes; family Triglidae; genus Eutrigla; species Eutrigla gurnardus. Next base: position 23,780,659 of record NC_139921.1, read on the forward strand.
GTTTGAGATGTTGCCGAGCCAACGAACCTGTAAACCAGCAGCAGGCCAGCGTCCAGATGAGGATGGTGATGAGAGTCATGGTGGTTGTGGTCTCTGCTGTGTTGACTGACAGATCTGAGTCCTGCAGTGTTGAACTCACAGGACTATAAAGCTTCTCAGTTCACTGGAGGATCAGCTGACGATGCAAAGCCTCCTCTCTATGGAAATGATTTCTCTGCTCTCAACAGACTGAAGGCAACGTGGGACACGAAATCAGGAGCTAACTATTAGCTGGTGTGTTTTTCCACGTGTGCTGTCACGGAGAGTATGTGTTGCTTTGCTACTATATAAAAGTAATGTTCATGCTGTAGTTATAACAAGGTGTGATGGATATTTCTGTACATTTGTGTTATATGCTGTACATGTGCAGCGCAGCTGCGTCATTGTGCGCTGCTGGTGTTTAATATTAATATGTAGCCTGTTAAGGAGAACATTGATGTGTACTTGAAATATGCTTGAATGTGAATGTGATGTATATGATTTGATGTCATTTAGACTAGTTCATGACTTAATATTAATCATAAGTCATGGTTTAAAAGCTAAGCATTCATGAGTTGAATACTACTGAATTATAATAGTATTTTGAGAGTTTGTTATGATATTCATTATGGCCATAGATTGAATTCATGACATAAGAAGTAATAGCCTTGTTTTACACAGGCTAGGTTTTTCCTGGGATCACTTGATTTGGATTTGGATTCTGAATTCTCCTTGACGAAGGAGAATTAGAGCTGATACAGGGTTTATCCTGCAGGAAGGATCACCTATCCTTTCTTTCACACTTGGAATTCACCGGTGTGGTAGGACTTCTGAATGACTAAACTTGAATATTTTCTTTTTGTTGACTAACTGACTTATTAAAGGACCTTGTATTCTGGATTGAAGACACTTTGACTGCATTCTGGATTGAAGACACTTACACTGCATTCTGGATTGAAGACACTTAGACTGCATTCTGGATTGAAGACACTTAGACTGCATTCTGGTTTGAAGACACTTACACTGCATTCTGGATTGAAGACACTTAGACTGCATTCTGAATTGAAGACACTTACACTGCATTCTGGATTGAAGACACTTACACTGCATTCTGGATTGAAGACACTTACACTGCATTCTGGATTGAAGACACTTTCACTGCATTCTGGATGAAGACACTTTCACTGCATTCTGGATTGAAGACACTTAGACTGCATTCTGGATTGAAGACACTTACACTGCATTCTGGATTGAAGATACTTACACTGCATTCTGGATGAAGACACTTTCACTGCATTCTGGATTGAAGACACTTACACTGCATTCTGGATTGAAGATACTTACACTGCATTCTGGATGAAGACACTTTCACTGCATTCTGGATTGAAGACACTTAGACTGCATTCTGGATTGAAGACAGCACCGAAAAGCTGAACTTAAAAAGGACCACGAACATTAAAGGACACAACAGTGGGACACTTTATTGTATTCTAAGTGAGCTGTGTGTTTCATGGGATTGTTGTTGTGTGTTAAATCGTGAAAGCGCTGTAAAATTATTAATGTTAAAATTGTCGTGCCAAATACAGTGGTATTGTTTAATTCCTCTGTGATAACTGGTTGAAAAGGGGAACTATTTTATTTTCAGTTTTCAATACATTTCATATGTTTTAGTAAAGGTTATTGCCTATCACTTATCTTGTCTGGTGCTTCCATGTGTGGTCAATGTGTCACTTAGCTCCTCCCGAACCTAGAGCAACTGTTACTTACAAAGATTAGGTTATCACGGTTACAAATAGGACTATGGAATGTAGTGGTTTTATAACTACTAGTACTACTCCCTGAAGGTAATGAAAGCTAATGGTCGTATGTTTATTTGAAGAGAAAATATTATATTTGGAGGATGAAATTAATTGGATTTTTAAATCATATCTAATAACTTATTGTAAAAGTCTGAGAAGAATTGAACCTCCCCAGCTCACTCTCAAAGAGACTGAATGAACTGATAAGAATATGAGTTTAAAACTGCATGTGGAAGAGCGTCTGTGAGTCTGTTTCAGTTTTATTTAGAGTCATTGTGGTTCTGCTTGGTGACTCTGCTTGGTGTTGTGTTCACTGGACCAGTTATTCTCATCACCGTCTCTTCAACAACCCTCTGCACCTGCAGCAGGCCGTTCTCACTTCAGTCACACTGAAGGAGGTTTTTGTACGGCTCTAAATCACTGTGTGAACACACCGCCACCATGGGCACCCAGACAGTAGTAATCTCCAGCATCTTCAGCCTGAAATCCACTGATGGTTAAAGTGTAGCGAGAACCAGATCTACTGCCACTGAATCGAGACGGCGTTCCAGAGAAGCGAGTTGATGTATAATATATAAGAAGTTTGGGAGCCTGTCCAGGTTTCTGAAGGTACCAACTGAGATCAGCACCAATATCTGAGCTCCCCGTGGCGGTGAGTTCCACAGTCCCTCCAACACTAACAGACTTGGATTTGTCGGCCTGAGTCAGAAATTTTTGGGCAGAAGTCTCTGAAATGAGAAATGAAATGAGATTTTGAGAATGAAATGGAATAGCCAACAACATGCAGCAGCAGTCTAAATTATAACAATCATACAGAGATTAAGACATAAAGAAAATAGCACGCAAACATGAGAAGAAATCAGCTGTAAAAATGATCACATCTGTTTTCAAAACCTCTCACCCTGACTCAGAAAACCCAGCATGACAATCAGAGTTATTGGCAACATCATCCTGAAGCAGTTTTCAGTGTGAGTACGAGAAAACAGTTCAGACTCACGGTGACACGAGAACTTAAAACTGCGAGGAGCAGCGATGCATTCAAATCATGCAAAACCCGTTTGGGCCCAGCTGTGGTTGTGGAAGTGAAAGGGAGAGAGGAGGTGGAGGAAGTAGAGGCTACATCTCCCTGTGGACTGATCCAGAACATGAAGAAACTGGTGACTCTCTGTTTCTCACCTCTCTGCTGTTTCTGTCTTTGTCAACTTTCCCAAAGGCCTTTGTACTGATAAATAGTTGCATGCTGCCCTCTGCTGGCTGTTAATGGAGATGCTCCAGATGTTACACTGATGGATTTAGGGGATCAATCATGTGTGAAGGGTTAACGATCCCTTTAGAGGCTTTAATTCTTCAAACAAATTCAGGGCTTCATCCCAAAGCTGTGTGTATGGATTACATTTACATTTACATTTACATTTAGGTTATTTAGCTGACGCTTTTGTCAAAGCGACTTACAATAAGTACATTTGTCAAAAGAAGGAAACAAAGAAACCACAACGTATCATTGCCGATGAAGTAAGAGCTAAAAATAGAACAAGTGTTAGGTCCTCATCTGAGTAAAGTAGTACCTTAAGAGCAACAGTGACTCAGCTGTCCTGACATTAGTCGGGAGTTCGTTTCACCACTAAGGACCAGAACAGAGAAGAGTCTGGACTTTGCTGAGCGACATTTGTTTGATATCAGCGATGGTGGTACCAGCCGTCCAGCTGAAGTAGAGGAGCGAAGTCCTCTCTTCGGGGCGTGAGGTTTGACCAGTGTTTGAAGGTAGATGGGTGCCGTTCCATTGATGGCCCTGAAGGCCAGTGTCATCGTCTTGAATTGGATGCGTGCTGCAACAGGGAGCCAGTGGAGGTCACGGAGGAGGGGGGTCACATGGGAGAATTTGGGTAGATTGAAGATAAGGCGTGCTGCAGCGTTCTGGATACGCTGCAATGGTTTAATCACAGAGGCCGGGAGTCCGGCCAGGAGAGAGTTGCAGTAGTCAAGGCGGGAGATGACCAGTGCTTGGACCAGGAGTTGCGTTGCATCCTTTGTGAGGAAAGTCCGAATCCTGCGGATATTGTAGAGGGCAAACCTGCAGGATCGGGCCACAGCAGTGATGTTGGGGGTGCAGGATAGTGGGTCATCGATAGTTGGATTATGAAATCATATCCTGCTTTATATGTCTCTGCTCTATTTTGTTACTGATTTTATAATATATGATATTATTGTAAGCTCCTATGTGTCAGGACTGGACTTGAAGGAGGACTCAGGCGCAGAGTGAGGACAGTAGAACCAAGCTTTTATTCGCAGACTTTGCAAGATTCCAATAAACAGAGTGACAACGAAATTCGGCTATGAAATGCTTGATCCCTGACTTCAGGAAAAAGGGAGAGACGGGGAAGGGAAAGGGTAGGCAGCGGACGCAACAAACACCAAAACGGAAAAGCACTCCGAAGGGGAGGATACAAAAGAAAAGGCTAACTAATAGTCTACTCTAGCGAGGACTAATCTAGGAACTTTAATAAACAGAAAACGCTCCAAAAGGGAGGATATGGGGCTACAAAAGGATTAACTACTCTTACTCTATGAATAACTCTAGAACGTAAAAACTCTCCAAAAGGGAGGGCACAAGGCTACGAAAAGGAATATCAACACTAACACTAGGAAGAACTCAAGAACAGGAAACGCTCCAGCAAGGGAGGAATATAACAATATCGCTAACAGGGCTAAAGAACAGAAAACGCTCCAAAAAGAGGAGGACAAAAACTACGACGAGAATACAAACTAAGGTAAATCACTACTACGAGAATATCTAACTATGAACCTGGAACTTAAAACATTACAAAACCAAAAATCACTCGTCTTGAGGAAAACCTGAAACTTTGGAATATAAAACTTGGTCGAGAACGATGGCTGTGGTCAAGGGCTGGACGTATACGTGGGACGAAACACTCTGGCAAGGAGACAGGGGAAGACACAGACTATATAGACATCAGGGAGGGGAGCACAGGGGACAACAATCAGGGATTAGGGATGACGTCAGACCGGAGACACATGAGGAAGAGCAAGTGACCTGAAACGAGATGTGACAGGTAGACTTCCCCCTCCCCCTTCCTGTTTCAGCCACACCTTGCAATCAGTGATTAGTGCCATGTGACCTTATCACTTAGTTCTTTGTTCAAAGATAGCTGCAAGCAGCCAGCAGCAGGCTTGCTTCGCTCTGTCCCAACACCACATTGCTTTAGGGATGCTAATGTTCAACTAAGGTATGTAGTTTTTGTAGTGTCTGTCACATACATACTGTTGGCTCTTTCTTTATGAGGTACCTCCCTGGTGTCTGCAGGTGTTTGCGGTAACAAGAGAGCTAAAGCAAGGTAGTGGTGGCGTCTCCTCCATTCCCCCACGCAGTGCGGGGGTAGTGAGAGGAGTGTGGTGCACTTAGTGCCAGCCCATGCACATACGTTGTTTGGTGTAACTTGCAACCCTCAGGTATGCAGTTTCTTTATTGTATTTACATGTTCAGTTTGGGATAATGGACTGTGGCTGTGGAGATGTTGCATATTATATGCCCCCTTGAACGGATTAATATACATGCCTTTCATACTAGGAATGGGAATATGATTGAGAACACCACGTGATCCAATTGTGGTTCTGGCAAAGGAGGAGCTCTGGCTACTGCTGTTTTTGCCCACCTTTTTCTTATTGATTTTTTGTATTTATTTCTCTGGTCGCCTTGTTTTTGGTAACCTTTTGTTGACTATCAACTCTTGATATTTTGACCAGTTTCCTTGTTTATTTTTATGGTTTATTTACCAGAATTTAGTTGAACTGTGTTGGAGAGAAGGCTTGTGGTGACTAAATGTATGAACCATTGACATTTTGAGTGGTGTTTTAGTGCCAGTGCAGGTGGGTTGTCATAGGCGTACAGGTGGGGGTCACTGGGTGCAGGGTCCCCCCCTTCTGGGTCTATTGCATGCAACTTTGCTGTGTCCTCTTTTATAGTAGAAGTGAGTTTTAAATGCCTCCATATAAAATGCATGACTAACCTGTGTCTTCTGCTTTGCAGTGTGAGCGGCTTGTTCTTTATGGTGCCTGGTGATGGTGACCCCCCCCCCCCCCCCCCCCCCTTTCCCTTCACGTACTCCCTCCTGTGGGTCTCTCTGACACCTCCCCTGCACTGGTAACCTTTTCTTAGTATTTAGGATTTTGAAGTATATTTTTGTAATAAAACAATTGACTTTTAACATGATCTCATCTTTTAAAAATCTTTATTCATTAGAGCCACCAATTGTTCTGCTGTCTAAATAAAAAGTAAAAAGGTGTTTGAACTGGAACTCCCATCTCTGCTCCTTTTCTCTGTATTAGAACTTGTGTGCTAAGTTGGTATTCTCTGGGTGAAATTCCCAGAGTGGCGTTGTCACATTTGCTGGCAGGGGCTTACAGCAGCCCTCGCCACAGAGAGGAGTTACTTTTCAAAATAAAACCTAAAATTCACAAGACAGAAAACCCAAGACAGGACACCCCTCACCGCTGTGTGACACTATGGGTTTCATGCCTCTCCTTGTTTTGTCTCCTCTGTTTCTGTTGTGCATTTTAATTGTGTTAAATGAATCAAATCAAAAATATTATTCTGCTTTTTTTTTCTCCAATAGAAATTTGAATAAGTTTAACATCATCAAGCGTTCCACAAACATCCGTGTGAAATAGGTTAAATTATTTGCAGCTCTGACACATTTCAGCTGAGATTTGAGTCACTTCCTGTTAGGAAAGTTTATTTAAAAAATATTTGACTCTTCATCCTAAAAGAAGCAAGAAGTTTTGTCCAGTTGGGACTGATTTCCTCCTCTGAGACGTTTGCTGAATTGGCTTACAAGACACCAATATTAGACAACAAAAAGACCAGAAACCAAAAGTATTTGCTTAACAACACTAATACTAACAAAATAAACCATCCTGACGTTTCTTCCAGGCTTTTGCAACAAAAGAGGCTAACTTAAAAACATTGAAATTAAACAACCCTTCAATCCTGTCATCATCAGTGCTCCAAAACATTTCAGGATACTGAATAAACATTTCGTTGAAAAAAGGTATTCTCAGCTCATCATAAAAAGGACAATATAAAATCAAATGAGATTCATTTTCTACCTCTCCTAAGTCACAAAGTTCACAAAGTCTGTGTTCCTCTGGGATGTTTTTAAATCTGCCGACTTCAAGGGCCAGAGGAAGGATTCCTGTTCTTAACTGAGCACACAAGGATCTTTGATTTCTCCCTAAGTTTGCTTTACATTAAATTCAGTAGCATAGTTATGTTTGATTTGAATATATGTTCGATATTTCGGTTTTAACAAGATGTCATTTAACCACTTTTTTTCAAATCCAAAGAGTAACTTTTCTCTAATTGTGTTTCCACTGCATGATAAATTATTTCTATAGATATACTGTAGTTCAGCTTCTCTGAAGACAGCATGAAGCTCTGCAGCCCATGGACCATTCTGAACTTCACTCCAAAGGAAAACCTTCTTACTGATCCTATTATCTGACATATTAATGAAACGATTCCACAGTCTAATCATTTCACATTTCCTCCTTATTGATCCAGGAATCCAACCCATGTCACCCTGAGCAGCAACTTTATGAATGTCCAGAAAACAACGTATAGCTCTGTTTTGTACTGCATCTGAAATTAACAACAGACCCCAGCACGTTAAAGTCAATGGTGTCAAATCAACCAACATAACTCTAAATACTGGGGTTCCACAAGGTTGTGTTCTCTAGCCTATCCTCTTTTCCATCTACACCAATGAACTCACCTGCAACGCCAAAAATCTGACGCTTCTGAAGTACGCTGACGACATGGCCCTGGTGGCCTGTCTGACAGATGACCATTCCCTGTTCTTATACAGGCAGTATCTGGACTTCATGACCACCTGGCTCCGGGACAGCTCCATGGTCCTAAACATCTCAAAGACCAAGGAGCAGTGTTGTGGGGGCCGCCAGACACGTGATAACCCCCACCCCCTCTTTGAGCCTCTCATGCTAGAGGGGCAGGCGGTGGAGCAGGTCAATGTTTTTAGGTACTTTTAGGCACTGACATCGATCACCACCTGTCCTTTCTCCAACATGCAGATGGAGTTTACAAAAAGGCCCAGCAGCGCATGTTTCTATTGAGGAGGCTGAAAGGTTTGAATGTAAAACAGGACATTTTAACAGTAGTGTACCGGTCACTCATTGAGTCAGTCCTCACTTTCAACATTGCATCCTGGTACAATTCCAGAATCATAAAACAAGCTGTGAAAATCACTGGTACACCTCAGTTACAACTCCCAGATCTCTAAAGACGTGCAGTACAGAGGAAAGCGCTCTTGATCACTACGGACCCCTTACATCCCCTACACGGCTCCTTTCAGCTTTTACCATCAGGCAGCCGGTTCAGAGTACCCCTGGCCAAAAAAAAGACCTACAAGAACTCTTTTATCCCTACTGCAGTGCGTATTTTAAACAAAAAGAAATAGGTGCCGGTTTTTAGGGCAAGATTGATCTGCTGTTGCAGCTTTTATGTGAGCGCCACAGGAATTTTAGGATTTTTATGGTTTTTATGTGAGATCTTTTAATGTGAGTTTTATGTTGGTGTCTGTATGTTTATGTTTAACTGAGCCCAAACTGATGAAAATGTTCTGTCCCTGTGACAGACAATAACGTTTTTGGAATTGAATTGAATTTAATTAAAAAGGTAAACACTTCTTTAAAAGTATAAAATGTTCCAGGTCACACTGCTTTTAGCACCAAGACACAAGAACAGACAGTAGTTTGTCTAAACAATGGTTTGACCTTTTTTTCAGATGAATTCAAAAACAATTTCCCTGAATTGGAGCAGAAACAACACGGTTGCAGCTGGAGGCCCGATCACTCTGAACCAAGGTTGGGCTGATAATGAAACTGGAGAAATATCTGAAAATGTTAAGAAATAATACTTTGAAGTGAGAGGCAGAGATCCCAGTAATGTGTGTGCTTGGTGAGGTTTGTGTCAGCTCTGTGTTCACTGGTCTGTGTCTCCTCAGCAGCTGCAGAAGGTTCCTGCTGGAACAGCTCAGCTTCTCTGCAGTCTGACTGAGGGAGGTTTTTGTACGACGACAAATCACTGTGTGAACACAGGCCCACTGTGGTAACTCTGACAGTAATAAACTGCTGCATCTTCAGCCTGAACTCCACTGATGGTCAAAGTGAAGTCAGAGCTGCTTCCACGGCCAGTAAACCGAGATGGTGTTCCTGATTGAAGTGTGCTAGCGTAATATATCAGGAGCTTTGGAGGCTGTCCAGATTTCTGTTGATACCAGGACAACGCAATACCACTGACAACAGGCTGACTAGTCTTACAGGTGAGAGTGACAGTGGATCCTGGAGTAGATGTCACTACTGGAGGCTGAGTCACAGTCACCTGACCGCTGCATCCTGCAGGACAAAACAAATCATTCATTCATCAGCAGAAGGAAAGGAGAGAAAAGGCGAGGCGTCGTGTTTGAGATGTTGCCGAGCCAACGAACCTGTAAACCAGCAGCAGGCCAGCGTCCAGATGAGGATGGTGATGAGAGTCATGGTGGTTGTGGTCTCTGCTGTGTTGACTGACAGATCTGAGTCCTGCAGTGTTGAACTCACAGGACTATAAAGCTTCTCAGTTCACTGGAGGATCAGCTGACGATGCAAAACCTCCTCTCTATGGAAATGATTTCTCTGCTCTCAACAGACTGAAGGCAACGTGGGACACGAAATCAGGAGGAATACGGCTCGGATGAACAACATGGAGGATCTTAATGGAACAGAGGAAAACACTCACATTAAAAGTGCAGTTGAGGATTTAAGGATACGTTTGTGTTCACTGTGGTTGGTATGAAACGTTTGTCTGCTGTTCATTTACTGACAGGATTTAATGCAAATCTATCAGATATTTCACTTTTTCATCATATGATTTTGTAAATCATCATTATCTATAAGCATCATGTTCATTTAACCATGTATGAACTTAAATAAGACTGAAAATATGACTTATGAGGAGTCTGTTATCATTTCTCTCTGGAGTAGAAAAGTAAAAAAAAATCATATAATCAATCTTTATTTTTACATTAAGTTTAAGTCCATATAATTTGAAAGATTTTGTATATTCAATTAAATATATGTATTTTTATATTAATAGAAAAAGTGTTTTCAGTGGATAGATTTGTCTCTCAAATTTAAAAATATGCTATAAAATTGATAAAAAAAACATGTAGAAGTTGAAGGAATAGGAGATAAATCATGACTTAATAAAAATAAATGATTAATTATGCATTCTTACTATAAAATAACTCTGTTTTCAGTGGACAGATGCTTGTTCACAGTGCAGGAGGTTTTTGTACGGCCACTTAACGAGGTTGTATCACTGTGGTGGACTTTTGGTGGAGGAACCAAACTCATCGTTAACTGTAAGTATCACAGATTTATGATTTCTACAACGTTCAATATTATAATTGTTTTGTTTAAAGTAAATGTGATGAACCAAATCATTATTTTGGATCATTTATACTTTTTGGATATTTATTATTCATTAATCTAGGCTGATATTGGAGTTTAGGAAAACACTGCCTATTATTTTCCTATTATAGATTATGTTTTGGTGAAGTAGATGCAGTATTTTATTTTGTAACATTGAAACATCTGTTAGTGTGTTAGCTGTACGTTATAAAATCTAATGTTGATCAAACTAATAAGAGGGTTTATTGTACATTCAGTGTCGCTGCAGTTTGTGTTCACGGTTCGTTAGTTCAAAGTGATGAAAAGGAAGTGAAACAGACAGATGTCAAAGTCTTTCACTGCTTACAGTTTACAGATGATTAATGAAACTTTTCTATTCCAATGACTCCTCAGTCACATTGTATATGATTCTATAATGATTTCATGAGGAGAGCCGCAGGAGAAGATTGGTTCCTGTAAATGACAGAACTCCAGTCAGCGTTGTATTTGTTAAATCCTCCCTCCATCCCATGTCTCTGTGTGACCACAGCATCATGCACACAGCTAACCCTCAGTAACGTCACCTCTGTCATGTTCAGCTGTCTTTCCTACAGTGGAAGTTAATCTGCTCCTCGTGTGTCTCTGCTCTCCCCTCCAGCTGGCTCCATGATCCGGCCCTCAGTCTCCCTGCTTCCCCCCTCCTCTAAGCAGCTCTCTGGGGGCTCGGCCACGCTGGCCTGCCTGCTGACCGGCTACTCTCCTCAGGGAGCCGTGGTGAGCTGGGAGGTGGACGGCACCAAGGTGACGGAGGGGGTCCTGAGCAGCTCAGAGGAGAAGAAGAGTGGACTCTACAGCAGCAGCAGCACCCTGAGCCTGAGCCAGGAGCGCTGGATGGCAGGAGAGCTGTACTCCTGCAAGGTCCTCCATCACAACCACAACCAGATGCAGTCCCTCCACAGGAGCCAGTGTAAGGCCTAGAGGGTCTGGATGGAGGCCAGGACAGGAGCTCTGCATGGGGGGAGCAGGAGGAACACACCTGCTGCTCTGAACAATCTGAGGACAACGTTTGTAGAGGAAACTATAAAGCCTTGTGTGACTGCTGTAAAGTAGCTAGAGAGTAATGTGTGTAGCTCAGCAAGTAGATGTGTGCGTTTAATAACTGTCTTTTTATAATAATAAAGCTTTCACTGATGAATAACATGATGAAGTGTTTGGTGTTTTATTTTATGAATAGGACTAGAGAATTAAATGGTTTTATAACTACTAGTACTACTCCCTGCAGAAAAATAAAGCTTTGGATTCATCTTATAAAAATTCATATTTCTACATTACAATACAATAATACAGAGATGTGAAACTGAAGGAGGATTCTGCAGAAACTTCACCTCCATCCATCAGACAGAGAAGACAGGACCCACACATGCAGACAGACAAGGTTGCAGTGCCGAGGCTCAGTGTTCAATAAACCAGTTCAGGTTCGGTACACAGGAAGGCAGTCGGTGAAGATAACGGCACAAACGTCCGAGAGGAAGGAAAGCTGCATCTCTCCCACGAGGCCAAAGACCATCTGGCTCAGGAGGACGGAGAAACACACAGCTGGAGTAGACGAGGGGGGGGGGGGGGGGGGGGGACACAGGTGAGACACATGAGGGCGGGACAAGCAATCACACAGGAGGACACTTGACAGGACACGAGAGAAGCCAAGAGTTAGGGAAACGAAAATGAAAACCTAGAAAAATGTTGACAAAGACAAGTTGACCTCTAAACAAACCCGGAGCGTGACAATCGATGCTGAGAGAGAAAACTTCGGATGGGACTTAGACTTTTAGACTTTGACTTTTGTCCCACAGGGGTCAGTTCTGAGTCCAAAGCTGTTTATACTATACATAAATGATATATACAAAGTGTCAAATAATTAATAGTATTCGCGGATGACACAAATATTTTCTGCTCGGGGAGTGACTTGAACCAACTTGTGGAAACAGTAAATCAGGAAATGGCCAAACTTCAAGTGTGGTTTAATAAAAATAAATGATCACTTAATCTTGGTAAAACTAAATACATGCTATATGGGAAAAGAGGCTGCAACAACAGTCCCAACATTCAAGTAAACGGAGTTAATATTGAGAGGGTCCGTGAGAATAAGGTTCTGGGAGTGATTATCGATGACATGTTAAGTTGGAAGCCACACATAACACAATTAAAGAGGAAGTTGGCCAGGAGTGTGTCCATACTTTGGAAAGTACAAAAAATACTAAATCAAAAAGCACTTCATCTGTTATACTGCGCACTAGTCTCTCTGCACCTGCAATACTGTGCAGAGGTGTGGGGACACACATATAAAGGCTCCACACAGCCCTTGTTAATTCTCCAAAAAAGAGCCTTGAGAATCTTACACTACGCCAACTACAGGGCACACACCAATCACTTATTTATCGAATCGAGAATACTCAAACTATATGACTTAATAAACTATCGCACAGCACAAATGATGTACCAAGTTTCTAACAGAACTCTCCCCCAGAACCTGCAAATACTGTTCCTAGACAGAGAGAGACACAATCTTAGAGGGAACATGATTTTCCGGCAAAGGAAGGTACGAACTACGTTAAAATCCTTCTCCTTATCGGTCACAGGTGTTAGACAATGGAATGTGTTAGAAGAAGAAGTCAAGAAATCAGCAACACTAAGTGGCTTTAAGAAGAAGTATGTATATTCAACCGTTGACCGGTACAGATTATTGCATGAGAGTTGAAAAAGGTCTGAGGCACGAATCAGCAGACATGGTGTTGTGTCGGGATGGGAGAATAACTAATGAACATTCTGTACCCAAACAATAAGTTGAACCTGAGAAGCTTGTATGGTACGATGTCAGTTGTACGTAGCAGGGAGTACAGCTCTCTGGACCACCTACTGCTGTAGCATGTTATGTCAAATGTCACAAGTAAAAGAAAATGTTATGTCAAATGGAAAATGCTAAAGATAAGATAATATTATGATGACGATTTTATCCTGTGGGTAATGGGGGCGGGACTAGATAAGCCTTGGCTTCTCCCGCTTTCCCTTTCGGCCATGTGTATTGTATTATTTGAACAAAGATGTGTGATGATGATTTAACTGACATGCCCGAAATAAATGAATAAATAAAGACTTCCTGTCTCTGTCTCTCCTTTGACTTTACCATCGTTTTGTTGTGGAGCTACATTGAGCTGCTTGTCTCATGATTTACAGGTAAAAGCAGACGTGGATAACATGTGTCCTAGATGGTCTGTTAGTTAGGACTTCTGGTTTAGACCCAGGTGGTCTGGGTTTTGAGTCCCGGTGTGGGAATCCTTTGTACTTAACTCACCAGGAATTGTGCTTCAAAGCATTTTTGTGTTCATCACAGATTTACACCATAAAACATGAGAGGAATAGATTTTCTGATATTTAAAAAAAACAAATATGAAACAGAACATTCAGACAATCTGTACCTAAACCTGGATTTGAACCCACATCCCCAGAGTGAAAACCCTGATTCCTGACCTCAAGACCAAAGACCAGACAAGCAGCATGACATCAAAACAACTTCATGATCAAAAAGTTACTCTAAATCATAGAGAAAGAACAAACAGTGGAGTTTGGACCACCGATATGCAGACGATGAAGCTGTGTTTCTAACAGCTGAGCCACCTGATGGTCTGAGAGGTAAACTGTCACACAGAGAAGAAGTACAACAGGTTCCAGTGTGTTAAAAGAGATGCTCCTCCATGACCACTAGAACATCTTGAAGGATCCTAGAACCTAGCTAGCTTGATAGGCTAATGATTATTTAATTTTATTTTAAACTTAAATTGTACACAATAACATTCCAGGTTACATCATTCTAATTTCACAGCTTTCTATTCAGGCTTTTAAAGTGAATGCTCCTTTTTTTAAACTGATATTTTCCATAATCTTCTTTATGTTCATTACTTTACGAAATAAACATTTTAAATTATTCATACATCAAAAAGGTTATACCATCCTAAAATAAAACTGTGGATTATAAGAAGTCAGTGTCTCTGTGTTTCTTTTAGGTCATGTTCATTATGAAAAATGTTGTGTTGATCATCTCAGCATCATATCTGATATTACACCTGATAATACACAAGCTTTCTTATTAGTTTGTAATATTTAATATGAACTACATTTTAAGAATGAAATCATTTAGCAATGAATTGGTTCTTTTTTTCTGTGTACTGTTGTTATATTCCATCGTTTTGTGCAGCTATCAGTAGAGACACTGTTGAGGACTTTATCAGCGGCTATAGTGCAACAAGATTTTAATCTCCCCAGCTCACTCTCAAAGAGACTGAATGAACTGATAAGAATATGAGTTTAAAACTGCATGTGGAAGAGCGTCTGTGAGTCTGTTTCAGTTTTATTTAGAGTCATTGTGGTTCTGCTTGGTGACTCTGCTTGGTGTTGTGTTCACTGGACCAGTTATTCTCATCACCGTCTCTTCAACAACCCTCTGCACCTGCAGCAGGCCGTTCTCACTTCAGTCACACTGAAGGAGGTTTTTGTACGGCGACAAATCACTGTGTGAATGCACCGCCACCAAAGTCACCAACACAGTAGTAATCTCCAGTATCTTCAGCCTGAACTCCACTGATGGTCAAAGTGAAGTCAGAGCTGCTTCCACTGCCACTAAACCGAGATGGTGTTCCTGATTGACGTGTGCTAGCGTAATATATCAGGAGCTTTGGAGGCTGTCCAGATTTCTGTTGATACCAGGACAAACCCTCATCTCCATCATCATATGTGTAAACAGGTTGACTAGTCTTACAGGTGAGAGTGACAGTGGATCCTGGAGTAGATGTCACTACTGGAGGCTGAGTCACAGTCACCTGACCGCTGCATCCTGCAGGACAAAACAAATCATTCATTCATCAGCAGAAGGAAAGGAGAGAAAAGGCGAGGCGTCGTGTTTGAGATGTTGCCGAGCCAACGAACCTGTAAACCAGCAGCAGGCCAGCGTCCAGATGAGGATGGTGATGAGAGTCATGGTGGTTGTGGTCTCTGCTGTGTTGACTGACAGATCTGAGTCCTGCAGTGTTGAACTCACAGGACTATAAAGCTTCTCAGTTCACTGGAGGATCAGCTGACGATGCAAATTGCCTGCCCCTCATAATACGGGACCGTCCCACGTTTATGAATTTTAAGACTCATTTAAAATTGTGGCTCAGGGAAAATCAAAGCTGCACTCACTTTTAACTGCATCACACACTTCATTATGTGTGTCACTCACATGTCCTGTTGCATCTTGTCTTGTCTGTTGTTGTTAGTGTTTGTCTTGACCCTCAGATTAAATATGAGGGTGTTGTATGTATGTTACTTTGTTTTTATGGTTTCTATGTTTTCTGCCTGGGTACAATAGATGAAAACTAGCCATTGTACTATCGAGTATTTACATTGTGTATTTAAACTGATGTCCATAAATATGCACTGTCCCTATTAAATAAACTAATAGTTCAATAAATAAAGCCTCCTCTCTATGGGAATGATTTCTCTGAGTTTTATTTGTTTCACACAAAGAGAAACGATTTATTCATCAAGAATGTAGCATGAACCATAAACCATCATTAAATAAAACTGATCATAATGAGCCTGTTTTTGTATTTCTTTTACATATTAAACAAGAAA
The DNA here is from genome assembly GCF_963514095.1 of Eutrigla gurnardus. Lineage (NCBI taxonomy): Eukaryota > Metazoa > Chordata > Actinopteri > Perciformes > Triglidae > Eutrigla > Eutrigla gurnardus. Next base: position 23,796,606 of record NC_139921.1, read on the forward strand.
AATACCTTCTTGATATTTTCAGTATCTAATACATCTGTTAGTAGAGGAGATGGTCGTATGTTTATTTCACTGACATTTGAAGAGAAAGTTGGACACAAACATGAGAAGACATCAGCTGTAAAAATGATCACTTATGTTTTCAAAACCTCTCACCCTGACTCAGAAAACCCAGCATGACAATCAGAGTTATTGGCAATATCATCCTGAAGCAGTTTTCAGTGTGAGTACGAGAAAACAGTTCAGACTCACGGTGACACGAGAACTTAAAACTGCGAGGAGCAGCGATGCATTCAAATCATGCAAAACCCGTTTGGGCCCAGCTGTGGTTGTGGAAGTGAAAGGGAGAGAGGAGGTGGAGGAAGTAGAGGCTACATCTCCCTGTGGACTGATCCAGAAGAAACGTTGGACTCTGCATCTCTCTGCTCCTTCTGCCTTTGCTGGTAAATAGATACAGGCCGCCCTCTTCTGGCTGACTCCATACTACTGTAACCCAGTAGAAAACAGATATTGTTATTTCCCTTAAAATATATTTTTTATTTATTTCACCCTCTTTAATTTATTATTCTGTCAATAATATTATTTTGCACACACATAGTCCTTATTTGTTGTATTATATGCATGATAGGAAAGAGGAAGTAGTCCCACCCTCTTCTCGCGAGAGTTACAGTGCGTGAGTGAGAGTATAGAGTAGCGCGGCGCAGAGTCAGAGCAGCGGTACGAGCAGATGAGAAACACGGAAGAGAAAGACAATAAGAAGTCACGAAAACGGCGGTTGTTAACTCACTTATCAACACACAATAACCCGTGAGAGAGTACCTACCTGAAGCAGAGAGGTGGTCGAGGACCTGTGGGTTATTGTTTTCGGCAGAGGCTTGGTGAGTCGCTCGAGCTAACTAGCGCTAGCCCATGCTAACCGGAGTAGCCACATCGTGATTCAGTCTGTGAGAGGGCAGAACGCTTGTTTACTCATGAACGTGACCTGCCGCTACTGTTTACTGTGTGTTTTAAGAGTTAAAGCTGCATATTTTGCTCTGATAATCTGATGAAAATATGAGGTGTGCTATTTATTTTCCTGTGTGTGTGTGTGTATTCACTCTGAGATGCACTGTTTAGGGTGTGTGTCTATTAAATACGGCTAAACATGTCCATTTATCACAGAGGCAGAAACTCTGAAGCACTGAATTGATATTGTGATGTGTGTTAAAGGTGCATTTAGCTAATTTTCAGTTAATAATTCAATGAAAATGTGTGAAATGGTTAAAAAGGATTAAAATGAACAATATTTCATGTGGAAAACTGAGTTAAAATGATCATAATTCATGGTAAAGAAGCTAAAATGATCATAATTCATGGTTAAATAGCTAAAATAATTCATGTTGATTTAAAATGATTAAGAATGTGTGAAAATACTCACCTTGAGATAAAAATAAAAGAACTGTACAGTTAAAAAGATAATTCATTTAATCACTATTGTGTTCCAGTAGTGTGTTGAGATTTATAGTATGTATTGAATATGGCCATAAGAGAAGTTTGATGATTCTGTGTTAAGTGATAGCCCTGTCTTTATACAGGCTAGGTTTTTTTGAGACCCTTGAGAAACCTTTTGATGTGGATCTGGATTCTCCTGATTGAGGGAGATGGCGAGCCAGTGAAATGTTCCTTGCCCAAAGGAGCAGAGAACCAGCACCTGAGCCGAGGAGGACATCCAGCCCTTCTTCACCTTAACTGAGTGTGTCTGTGGTAGGACCACCACACACACACCTGACTCTTTGAACTTTCCCCTGACTTGACTTACACACAATTGACTGAAGCGCGCTGACCAACAACAAGAACATTCAAGAACATTAAAGGAACGTTACGGTTCCTATTGGGCACTTTTATTTGGTTTTATGTTAAAGAGAGACTGTGAAACATTGAGCAATCAGATGTCATTGCATTGAATTTTATTTTGATTTTATTTTATTTTCATACAGTTCAATACAGTCAACTTACTTTAAATATACGCTGTGGCTCCATTTATTTATTGTGCCTGTCACTTCCTCTTTAAACCCTCCTCTACGAACCTAGTCTCTGGTCTAAGCTCTATAGTAACTAGTGGGTTACACTAACATGACATTTAATTTGTACAGCCCTTTGCTCTTCTCCTGATCATGACATCAGTCTAATCTGGATGCTTCAGCTGTGATACTATAGAGGTCTCAGGGGGAATGCTAGAAAACTGCACACTTGCTTATCTTCTCCATTCAAGATTTGTTTAAGCCCTCAAATCCTTTAGGTTTCTTGTGGCTTGTATTTTGAGCATGTCCTTGCTTTCCTCTGAAGGTTAAAGGATTATCTGCATTGTTTAAGGTTTTTTTAAATGGGTAATAATCCCTTAAAGGGACTGTCATTCTTCAATCAATGTCAAAGTTGTGTTTATGGATAAATAAATAATATCACTCTGCTTTTTGTGAAAAAGCTCTTTCATCAAGTTGTCATCAAGCGTTCCAAAAACATCAGTGTGAAACAGGTTGAATCTTAAGTTGATAAAGTTGATAACATGCTTTTGCTATTTGTCCTAAAAGAAGAAACCAAACGTGTCACTCAGAGAACTTTTGTTCAGTTCAGATTCATTTCCTCCTCTGAGGCGTTTTGGTGAATTCAGGCTCTGCTCCGAGTGTCTTTTTGAAAGATGCTGATCCTGGTTCAGTTCGCAGCAACATCAACGAAAGCTGCAAAAATGACGCAACGTTTCTGATGTTTGTCTGTTCCTTTGTGACCTTTTTAAACCCGGACACACAAACATGTACTTAAACACAGCACTTGAGTAAATGTGCTTTGTTTATATTCTGAAAGTAGTTTTATGTCTTTTACTGAGACTTCCATGTGGAAAATGGACATCTTCTAATCAAAGTGAAGGGACTGAGTAGGAGATAGTGGAATGAATTATGAAACAGTTCTGCTAACATGAAAAATGCATCTTGATTTCAATTTTCTATTTCTGAATTGGAAGATAGGTCTGAAATGTGTCATGTGTCTATTAGGGTGAATATGTAGTGTGTGCTTGGTGAGGTTTGTGTCAGCTCTGTGTTCACTGGTCTGTGTCTCCTCAGCAGCTGCAGAAGGTTCCTGCTGGAACAGCTCAGCTTCTCTGCAGTCTGACTGAGGGAGGTTTTTGTACAACGACAAATCACTGTGTGAACACTGGCCCACTGTGGTAACTCTGACAGTAATAAACTGCTGCATCTTCAGCCTGAACTCCACTGATGGTCAAAGTGAAGTCAGAGTTCCTTCCACTGCCACTAAACCGAGATGGTGTTCCTGATTCAAGTGTGCTAACGTAACTTATCAGGAGCTTTGGAGGCTGTTCAGACTTCTGTTGATACCAGGACAACAAAATGCCACCTTCAACAGGCTGACTAGTCTTACAGGTGAGAGCGACAGTGGATCCTGGAGTAGATGTCACTACTGGAGGCTGAGTCACAGTCACCTGACCGCTGCATCCTGCAGGACAAAACAAATCATTCATTCATCAGCAGAAGGAAAGGAGAGAAAAGGCGAGGCGTCGTGTTTGAGATGTTGCCGAGCCAACGAACCTGTAAACCAGCAGCAGGCCAGCGTCCAGATGAGGATGGTGATGAGAGTCATGGTGGTTGTGGTCTCTGCTGTGTTGACTGACAGATCTGAGTCCTGCAGTGTTGAACTCACAGGACTATAAAGCTTCTCAGTTCACTGGAGGATCAGCTGACGATGCAAAGCCTCCTCTCTATGGAAATGATTTCTCTGCTCTCAACAGACTGAAGGCAACGTGGGACACGAAATCAGGAGGAATACGGCTCGGATGAACAACATGGAGGATCTTAATGGAACAGAGGAAAACACTCACATTAAAAGTGCAGTTGAGGATTTAAGGATACGTTTGTGTTCACTGTGGTTGGTATGAAACGTTTGTCTGCTGTTCATTTACTGACAGGATTTAATGAAATCTATCAGATATTTCACTTTTTCATCATATCACTTTGTAAATCATCATTATCTATAAGCATCATGTTCATTTAACCATGTATGAACTTAAATAAGACTGAAAATATGACTTATGAGGAGGATGTAATCTTTACTCTGTCTGGAGTAGAAAAGTAAAAAAAAAATCATATAATCAATCTTGATTTTTACAGTAAGTTTCAATCCATATAATTTGAAAGATTTTGTAGATTCAATTAAATATAATTATTTCTATATCATTAGAAAAAGTGTTTTCAGTGGATAGATTTGTCTCTCAAATTTAAAAATATACAATAAAATTATTAAAAAAACATGTAGACTTTGAAGGAATAGGAGATAAATCATTACTTAATTAAAACAAATGATTAATTATGCATTCTTACTATAAATCACTCTGTTTTCAGTGGACAGATGCTTGTTCACAGTGCAGGAGGTTTTTGTACGGCCACTTAACGAGGTTGTATCACTGTGGTTGACTTTTGGTGGAGGAACCAAACTCATCGTTAACTGTAAGTATCACAGATTTATGATTTCTACAACGTTCAATATTATAATCGCTTTGTCAAAAGTAAATGTGATGAACCAAATCATTATTTAAGATCATTTATACTTTTTGGATATTAATTATTCATTAATCTAGGCTGATATTGGAGTTTAGGAAAACACTGCATATTATTTTCCTATTATAGATTATGTTTTGGTGAAGTAGATGCAGTATTTTATTTTGTATCATTGAAACATCTGTTAGTGTGTTAGCTGTACGTTATAAAATCTAATGTTGATCAAACAAATAAGAGGGTTTATTGTACATTCAGTGTCGCTGCAGTTTGTGTTCACGGTTCGTTAGTTCAAAGTGATGAAAAGGAAGTGAAACAGACAGATGTCAAAGTCTTTCACTGCTTACAGTTTACAGATGATTAATGAAACTTTTCTATTCCAATGACTCCTCAGTCACATTGTATATGATTCTATAATGATTTAATGAGGAGAGCCGCAGGAGAAGATTGGTTCCTGTAAATGACAGAACTCCAGTCAGCGTTGTATTTGTTAAATCCTCCCTCCATCCCATGTCTCTGTGTGACCACAGCATCATGCACACAGCTAACCCTCAGTAACGTCACCTCTGTCATGTTCAGCTGTCTTTCCTACAGTGGAAGTTAATCTGCTCCTCGTGTGTCTCTGCTCTCCCCTCCAGCTGGCTCCATGATCCGGCCCTCAGTCTCCCTGCTTCCCCCCTCCTCTGAGCAGCTCTCTGGGGGCTCGGCCACGCTGGCCTGCCTGCTGACCGGCTACTCTCCTCAGGGAGCCGTGGTGAGCTGGGAGGTGGACGGCACCGAGGTGACGGAGGGGGTCCTGAGCAGCTCAGAGGAGGAGAAGAGCGGACTCTACAGCAGCAGCAGCACCCTGAGCCTGAGCCAGGAGCGCTGGATGGCAGGAGAGCTGTACTCCTGCAAGGTCCTCCATCACAACCACAACCAGATGCAGTCCCTCCACAGGAGCCAGTGTAAGGCCTAGAGGGTCTGGATGGAGGCCAGGACAGGAGCTCTGCATGGGGGGAGCAGGAGGAACACACCTGCTGCTCTGAACAATCTGAGGACAACGTTTGTAGAGGAAACTATAAAGCCTTGTGTGACTGCTGTAAAGTAGCTAGAGAGTAATGTGTGTAGCTCAGCAAGTAGATGTGTTTAATAATTGTCTTTTTATAATAATAAAGCTTTCACTGATGAATAACATGATAAAGTGTTTGGTGTTTCATTTTATGAAAAGAAGTGAGGAAATAAATGGTTTCATATCAACTGGTTCTACTCCCTGCAGAAAATGAAAGCTTTGGATTCATCTTATAAAAATCGATATTTCTACATTACAATACAATAATACAGAGATGTGAAACTGAGGGAGGATTCTGCAGAAACTTCACCTCCATCCATCAGACAGAGAAGACAGGACCCACACATGCAGACAGACAAGGTTGCAGTGCCGAGGCTCAGTGTTCAATAAACCAGTTCAGGTTCGGTACACAGGAAGGCAGTCGGTGAAGATAACGGCACAAACGTCCGAGAGGAAGGAGAGCTGCATCTCTCCCACGAGGCCAAAGACCATCTGGCTCAGGAGGACGGAGAAACACACAGCTGGAGTAGACGAGGGGGGGGGGACACCTGGACACAGGTGAGACACATGAGGGCGGGACAAGCAATCACACAGGTGGACACTTGACAGGACACGAGAGAAGCCAAGAGTTAGGGAAACGAAAATAAAAACCTAGAAAAATGTTCACAAAGACAAGTTGACCTCGAAACAAACCCGGAGCGTGACAATCGATGCTGAGAGAGAAAACTTCAGATGGGACTTAGACTCTCTGTCTCTGTCTCTCCTTTGACTTTACCATCGTTTTGTTGTGGAGCTACATTGAGCTGCTTGTCTCATGATTTACAGGTAAAAGCAGACGTGGATAACATGTGTCCTAGATGGTCTGATGGTCTGGTTTAGATCCAGATGGTCTGGGTTTTGAGTCCCGGTGTGGGAATCCTTTGTACTTAACTCACCAGGAATTGTGCTTCAAAGCATTTTTGCGTTCATCACAGATTTACTCCATAAAACATGAGAGGAATAGATTTTATGATATTTAAAAAAAACAAATATGAAATAGAACATTCAATCTCTACCTACACCTGGATTTGAACCCACATCCCCAGAGTGAAAACCCTGACCCCTGACCTCAAGGCCAAACACCAGACAAGCAGCATGACATCAAAACAACTTCATGTTCAAAAAGTTACTCTAAATCATAGAGAAAGAACAAACAGTGGAGTTTGGACCACCGATATGCAGACGATGAAGCTGTGTTTCTAACAGCTGAGCCACCTGATGGTCTGAGAGGTAAACTGTCACACAGAGAAGAAGTACAACAGGTTCCAGTGTGTTAAAAGAGATGCTCCTCCATGACCACTAGAACATCTTGAAGCATCCTAGAACCTCCCAAACGAAAGAACAGTAGAACCACCTGAGGAACCTGTAGGACCGCCCTAAAGAACACCAGACCAGGTCTCAGGCCGTCAACGTCGTGCCTCTGCAGCTTCACTCTCATCTTCTGTCTCTGCTTCTTGGAGCCGCGCCAGAGGTGGTCCAGCGGTTAAGAACGCAGACCGCCGTCGCAGGGAAGCGGGTTCGAATCCCGCCTGAGGTATGTCACACGGGAGTGTGTGAAGAGTGTGTGTGATTTCATTCCAACAACTAAAAACGTTCAAAACTTGCGTTCGTCGTCGTCGTCCGTTGCGATTTGCGCGTCGATTTCAACTTGAGAATTTCCACCAACAACAACAAGGAGGGAACGAAGAAGCCGTAAGTACACATGCCAGGAGGTCAAGCTAGCTAGCTTAGCTAGCTTGGTAGGCTAATTTTTTTAATTTAATTTTATTTTAAACTTAAATTGTACACAATAACATTCCAGGTTACATCATTCTAATTTCACAGCTTTCTATTCAGGCTTTTAAAGTGAATGCTGAATTTTTTTTAAACTGATATTTTCCATAATCTTCTTTATGTTAATTTCTTTAAGAAATAAACATTTTAAATTATTCATACATCAAAAAGGTTATACCATCATAAAATAAAACTGTGGATTATAAGAAGTCAGTGTCTCTGTGTTTCTTTTAGGTCATGTTCATTATGAAAATGTTGTGTTGATCATCTCAGCATCATATCTGATATTACACCTGATAGTACACAAGCTTTCTTATTAGTTTGTGATATTTAATATGAACTACATTTTAAGAATAACATCATTTAGCAATTAATTGGTTCTGTTTTTCTGTGTACTGTTGTTATCCATCCATCCATCCATTTTCTTCCGCTTATCCAGTACCGGGTCGCGGGGGCAGCTGCCTGAGCAGGGACGCCCAGACTTCCCTCTCCCCGGACACTTCCCCTAGCTCCTCCGGGAGGACCCCAAGGTGTTCCCAGGCCAGCCGGGTGACATAGTCACTCCAGCGTGTCCTGGGTAGGGTTGGGTATTGAAAGGGTATATTTCGATACCGGTGCCAAATCGATACTTTCAAAACGGTGCCGGTTCCTAAACGGTATTTAAATCGGTACTTTAAAAGAAAAGAAAACAAGTTTTTATGATGAAATTCCTTTTTTTATTTTTATTTTTGAGGCAAAGGTCAAGAACAAATTGACCAACAATATTTTAATCTAAAAGCTTTCATATACAAATATAAAACAAAACAAAAAAAACACATTATTTCTGAGGCAAAGGCCTAGGTCAAATTGACCAACAACAACATATTAACTTAAATGTTCCGTAAGTTACGGTAAAATATAGCCACACTTTAGAGCGTTTTTGTTTCGACATCTTAGGCTCTCTGGCCTGATTCCTGAGCTGACCTCTCATACCCCTTTTCCACCGAGGCATTTTGAGGGCCGGTTCGGAGCCGGTGCCCAATCGCGAACCAGCTCTTCCTGTTTCCACAGACAAAGAGCCGGCTCTGGGCCAGAAAAACTGGTTCGCGATCGGCCCCAACTCCTTGCTGGGCTGGAACTGGGCCCGGCTTACGTTAGGGGCTGGGTTAACGCTCGAGGCAACGGGGGAAAATACGCCGCTGCGGAGTTTTACTAACGTTACTGTTCCCGGTAAGTTTCACTTTTAAAATGTTTAACCTCGTTGCTAACCAACGACACATTTCTGTTTAGTTTACCAAGCTAGTGATTACGTTCGTAACAGCAGCAACTAGTGGCTTTGCTTCCTCGGGTAATGTAAACTGACCGGCTAGCTAGCCAGCTAGCGTGATATTGCTAACAACAACGTTAGCATGCCACTTTCTGACTGCCGTTAACTAAACGTTACCAACTACCAACGTGACTTAACATCTGTGTTCACAGCGTCGTGGACACGTTTGTGATTAAACCGCTGTTCTCTGTGTTTGTAGAGCTGTCGGACATCGGCGATATTGAACGGAGGTCCAACCTGCAGACTAAACATCAAACACTCTGATCTATTGATCACACACTGTTCTACACTTTAAAAATGTTTGTGATTTTAGTGTTTTGTGTATTTTATTGTTATTGTATTATTTACCAAAATAAACACTTTTTCTGAAGAGACATGTCTGCTATGCTTGAAATTAGCGCTGCGGGGAAACCTCAGACGTATACAGTGACGTAATGACGTGGCTCTCTGGGCTCTCTGGGCTCTCTAGCCGGTGGAAACGCAAACAGGTTCTCGAAAGGTTCGCTAGTTGAACCAATTGCGAACCAGCACGGCACCGGCCCGGCTCTTGAACTAGGTTCGCGTTGGTGGAAAAGGGGTATCAGTGGTGTGTGCACTGCCGCTGCCTTTTTTAACTGCGAACACCAGAGGGCGCGATTACGCAGCTGCATATTTGGTAATACCGAAATGAGGCACCGAAATTCACATTGTATTTCGGGGTGGTTACTACCGTTGATTTTCGCCCCGAGTACGTACTTGTACCGAGTGTCGGTACCCAACCCTAGTCCTGGGTCTTCCTCGGGGTCTCCTCCCGGTGGGGCATGCCTGGAACACCTCCCGAGGGAGGCGTCCAGGGGGCATCCGATGCAGATGCCCGAGCCACCTCAACTGGCTCCTCTCGATGTGGAGGAGCAGCGGCTCTACTCCGAGCTCCCCCCGTGTGACGGAGCTCCTCACCCTATCTCTAAGGGAGCGCCCCGCCACCCTGCGGAGGAAGCTCATTTCGGCCGCTTGTATCCGGGATCTTATTCTTTCGGTCATGACCCAAAGTTCATGACCATAGGTGAGGGTAGGAACGTAGATTGACCGGTAAACCGAGAGCTTCGCCTTTCGGCTTAGCTCTCTCTTTACCACGACGGACCGATACAGCGACCGCATTACTGCAGCCGCTGCACCGATCCGCCTGTCAATCTCGCGTTCCATCCTTCCCTCACTCGTGAACAAGACCCCAAGAAACTTAAACTCCTCCACTTGAGGCAGGAACTCCCCCCCGACCTGGAGGGAGCAAGCCACCTTTTTCCGGTCGAGAACCATGGCCTCAGATTTGGAGGTGCTAATCCTCATCCCGGCTGCTTCACACTCGGCTGCAAACCGCCCCAGGACACGCTGGAGGTCCTGGCTCGAAGGAGCCAACAAGACCACATCGTCCGCAAAAAGCAGGGATGAAATCCAGTGGCTCCCGAACCAGATCCCCTCCGGCCCACGGCTGCGCCTAGAAATCCTGTCCATAAAAATAATGAACAGGACCGGTGACAAAGGGCAGCCCTGCCGGAGTCCAACATGCACCTGGAACAGGTCTGACTTACTGCCGGCAATGCGAACCAAGCTCCTGCTCCGGTCATACAGGGACCGAACAGCCCTTAGCAGAGGGCCCCCGACCCCGTACTCCCGAAGTACCTCCCACAGAATGCCACGAGGGACACGGTCGAATGCCTTCTCCAAGTCCACAAAACACATGTGGACTGGTTGGGCAAACTCCCATGAACCCTCAAGCACCCTGCGGAGGGTATAGAGCTGGTCCAGTGTTCCACGGCCAGGACGAAAACCGCATTGTTCCTCCTGAATCCGAGGTTCGACTATCGGCCTAATTCTCCTCTCCAGCACCCTGGAATAGACTTTCCCGGGGAGGCTGAGAAGTGTGATCCCCCGATAGTTGGAACACACCCTCCGGTCCCCCTTTTTGAATAGAGGGACCACCACCCCGGTCTGCCAGTCCAGAGGCACTGTCCCCAACTGCCACGCGATGTTGCAGAGACGTGTCAACCAAGACAGCCCCACAACATCCAGAGACTTGAGGTACTCAGGGTGGATCTCATCCACCCCCGGTGCCTTGCCACCGGGGAGCTTCTTAACTACCTCGGTGACTTCAGCCCGTGTAATGGGTGGATGAACCTCTGAGTCTCCAGCCTCTGCTTCCCCAATGGGAGACGTGTCAGTGGGGTTGAGGAGATCCTCGAAGTATTCCTTCCACCGCCCGACGATATCCCCAGTCGAAGTCAGCAGCTCCCCACCTCCACCGTAAACAATGTTGGTGGAGGGCTGCTTCCCCTTCCTAAGGCGCCGGATGGTTTGCCAGAATTTCCTCGAGGCCGACCGATAGTCCTCCTCCATGGCCTCCCCGAACTCTTCCCAGACCCGAACTTTTGCTTCAGCGACCGCCCGTGCTGCAGCACGCTTGGCCTGCCGGTACCCATCAGCTGCCTCGGGAGTCCCCCGAACCAACCAGGTTCGGTAGGACTCCTTCTTCAGCTTGACAGCATCCCTTACTTCCGGTGTCCACCACCGGGTTCGGGGATTGCCACCACGACAGGCACCGGAGACCTTACGGCCACAGCTTCGAACAGCCGCGTCAACAATGGAGGCAGAGAACAAGGTCCATTCGGACTCAATGTCCCCAGCCTCCCTCGGGATCTGGTCAAAGCTCTCCCGGAGGTGGGAGTTGAAGACCTCCCTGACAGAGGGTTCCACCAGACGTTCCCAGCAGACCCTCACAACGCGTTTAGGTCTGCCAAGTCTGTCCAGCTTCCTCCCCTGCCAGCGGATCCAACTCACCACCAGGTGGTGATCAGTTGACAGCTCAGCCCCTCTCTTCACCCGAGTGTCCAAAACATACGGCCGGAGGTCAGATGACACAACCACGAAGTCGATCATTGACCTCCGGCCTAGGGTGTCCTGGTGCCATGTGCACTGATGGACACCCTTATGTTTGAACATGGTGTTCGTTATGGACAAACCGTGACCAGCACAGAAGTCCAATAACAGAACCCCACTCGGGTTCTGATCGGGGAGGCCGTTCCTCCCAATCACGCCCCTCCAGGTAACACTGTCGTTGCCCACGTGAGCGTTGAAGTCCCCCAGTAAAACAATGGAGTCCCCGGTTGGAGCACTCTCAAGTACCCCTCCCAAGGACTCCAAGAAGGCCGGGTACTCTGCACTGCTGTTTGGCCCATAGGCCGAAACAACAGTGAGAGACCTATCCCCGACCCGAAGGCGCAGGGAAACGACCCTCTCGTTCACCGGGGAAAACTCCAACACATGGCGGCCGAGCTGGGGGGCTATGAGCAAGCCCACACCAGCTCGGCGCCTTTCACCGCGGGCAACTCCAGAGTAGAAGAGAGTCCAGCCTCTCTCAAGGAGTTGGGTTCCAGAGCCCAGACTGTGCGTGGAGGTGAGCCCGACTACCTGTAGCCGGTAGCGCTCTACCTCCCGCACTAGCTCAGGCTCTTTACCCCCCAGTGAGGTGACATTCCATGTCCCCATGGCTAGAGTCACCGTCCGGGGATTGGGTCGCCGGGGCACCCGCCCAGGACAGCCACCCAAATCCCACCGCACCGGCCCCTTCTGAACCCTCCTGCGGGTGGTGGGCCTACAGGAGGGCGGGCCCACGTCGCTCTTTCGGGCTGTGCCCGGCCGGGTCCCGTGGGCACAGACCCGGTCACCAGGCGCTCGCCTGCGAGCCCCAACCCCGGGCCTGGCTCCAGGGTGGGGCCCCGGTGACGCCAATCCGGGCGACGTGAACGTCCTCGATTTTAGCTTCTTCATTAAGGGCTTTGGAACCGCTCTTAGTCTGACCTGTCACCTAGGACCTGTTTGCCTTGGGAGACCCTACCAGGGGCATTAAGCCCCGGACAACATAGCTCCTAGGATCATTCAGGTGCTCAAACCCCTCCACCACGATAAGGTGTCGGTTCAAGGAGGGGAACTGTTGTTATATTCCATCGTTTTGTGCAGCTATCAGTAGAGACACTGTTGAGGACTTTATCAGCGGCTATAGTGCAACAAGATTTTAACCTCCCCAGCTCACTCTCAAAGAGACTGAATGAACTGATAAGAATATGAGTTTAAAACTGCATGTGGAAGAGCGTCTGTGAGTCTGTTTCAGTTTTATTTAGAGTCATTGTGGTTCTGCTTGGTGACTCTGCTTGGTGTTGTGTTCACTGGACCAGTTATTCTCATCACCGTCTCTTCAACAACCCTCTGCACCTGCAGCAGGCCGTTCTCACTTCAGTCACACTGAAGGAGGTTTTTGTACGGCGACAAATCACTGTGTGAACACCCAAGCACCGTTTATCTTGTGGAGACTCTGACAGTAATAAACTGCTATATCTTCAGCCTGAACTCCACTGATGGTCAAAGTGAAGTCAGAGCTGCTTCCACTGCCACTAAACCGAGATGGTGTTCCTGATTGACGTGTGCTAGCGTAATATATCAGGAGCTTTGGAGGCTGTCCTGATTTCTGTTGATACCAGGACAAATACTGATCACTATCTGCATACACAGGTTGACTAGTCTTACAGGTGAAGGCGACAGTGGATCCTGGAGTAGATGTCACTACTGGAGGCTGAGTCACAGTCACCTGACCGCTGCATCCTGCAGGACAAAACAAATCATTCATTCATCAGCAGAAGGAAAGGAGAGAAAAGGCGAGGCGTCGTGTTTGAGATGTTGCCGAGCCAACCAACCTGTAAACCAGCAGCAGGCCAGCGTCCAGATGAGGATGGTGATGAGAGTCATGGCGGTTGTGGTCTCTGCTGTGTTGACTGACAGATCTGAGTCCTGCAGTGTTGAACTCACAGGACTATAAAGCTTCTCAGTTCACTGGAGGATCAGCTGACGATGCAAATTGCCTGCCCCTCATAATACGGGACCGTCCCACGTTTATGAACTTTAAGACTCATTTAAAATTGTGGCTCAGGGAAAATCAAAGCTGCACTCACTTTTAACTGCATCACACACTTCATTATGTGTGTCACTCACATGTCCTGTTGCATCTTGTCTTGTCTGTTGTTGTTAGTGTTTGTCTTGACCCTCAGATTAAATATGAGGGTGTTGTATGTATGTTACTTTGTTTTTATGTTTTCTATGTTTTCTGCCTGGGTACAATAGATGAAAACTAGCCATTGTACTATCGAGTATTTACATTGTGTATTTAAACTGATGTCCATAAATATGCACTGTCCCTATTAAATAAACGAATAGTTCAATAAATAAAGCCTCCTCTCTATGGGAATGATTTCTCTGAGTTTTATTTGTTTCACACAAAGAGAAACGATTTATTCATCAAGAATGTAGCATGAACCATAAACCATCATTAAATAAAACTCGATCTTAATGAGCCTGTGTTTGTATTTCTTTTACATGTTCAACAAGGAAAATACCGTCTTGATATTTTCAGTATCTAATACATCTGTTAGTAGAGGAGATGGTCGTATGTTTATTTCTCTGTGACATTTGAAGAGAAAGTTGGACTCAAACATGAGAAGACATCAGCTGTAAAAATGATCACATATGTCTTAGAAACCTCTCACCCTGACTCAGAAAACCCAGCATGACAATCAGAGTTATTGGCAACATCATCCTGAAGCAGTTTTCAGTGTGAGAACGAGAAAACAGTTCAGACTCACGGTGACACGAGAACTTAAAACTGCGAGGAGCAGCGATGCATTCAAATCATGCAAAACCCGTTTGGGCCCAGCTGTGGTTGTGGAAGTGAAAGGGAGAGAGGAGGTGGAGGAAGTAGAGGCTACATCTCCCTGTGGACTGATCCAGAAGAAACGTTGGACTCTGCATCTCTCTGCTCCTTCTGCCTTTGCTGGTAAATAGATACAGGCCGCCCTCTTCTGGCTGACTCCATACTACTGTAACCCAGTAGAAAACAGATATTGTTATTTCCCTTAAAATATATGTTTTATTTATTTCACCCTCTTTCATTTATTATTCTGTCAATAATATTATTTTGCACACACATAGTCCTTATTTGTTGTATTATATGCATGATAGGAAAGAGGAAGTAGTCCCACCCTCTTCTCGCGAGAGTTACAGTGCGTGAGTGAGAGTATAGAGTAGCGCGGCGCAGAGTCAGAGCAGCGGTACGAGCAGATGAGAAACACGGAAGAGAAAGACAATAAGAAGTCACGAAAACGGCGGTTGTTAACTCACTTATCAACACAGAATAACCCGTGAGAGTGTACCTACCTGAAGCAGAGAGGTGGTCGAGGACCTGTGGGTTATTGTTTTCGGCAGAGGCTTGGTGAGTCGCTCGAGCTAACTAGCGCTAGCCCATGCTAACCGGAGTAGCCACATCGTGATTCAGTCTGTGAGAGGGCAGAAAGCTTGTTTACTCATGAACGTGACCTGCCGCTACTGTTTACTGTGTGTTTTAAGAGTTAAAGCTGCATATTTTGCTCTGATAATCTGATGAAAATATGAGGTGTGCTATTTATTTTCCTGTGTGTGTGTATTCACTCTGAGATGCACTGTTTAGGGTGTGTGTCTGTTAAATACTGCTTAACATGTCCATTTATCACAGAGGCAGAAACTCTGAAGCACTGAATTGATATTGTGATGTGTGTTAAAGGTGCATTTAGCTAATTTTCAGTTCATAATTCAATGAAAATGTGTGAAATGGTTAAAAAGGATTAAAATGAACAATATTTCATGTGGAAAACTGAGTTAAAATTTTCATAATTCATGGTAAAGAAGCTAAAATGATCATAATTCATGGTTAAATAGCTAAAATAATTCATGTTGATTTAAAATGATTAAGAATGTGTGAAAATACTCACCTTGAGATAAAAATAAAAGAACTGTAAAGTTAAAAAGATAATTCATTTAATCACTATTGTGTTCCAGTAGTGTATTGAGATTTATAGTATGTATTGAATGTGGCCATAAGAGAAGTTTGATGATTCTGTGTTAAGTGATAGCCCTGTCTTTATACAGGCTAGGTTTTTTTGAGACCCTTGAGAAACCTTTTGATGTGGATCTGGATTCTCCTGATTGAGGGAGATGGCAAGCCAGTGAAATGTTCCTTGCCCAAAGGAGCAGAGAACCAGCACCTGAGCCGAGGAGGACATCCAGCCCTTCTTCACCTTAACTGAGTGTGTCTGTGGTAGGACCACCACACACACACCTGACTCTTTGAACTTTCCCCTGACTTGACTTACACACAATTGACTGAAGCGCGCTGACCAACAACAAGAACATTCAAGAACATTAAAGGAACGTTACGGTTCCTATTGGGCACTTTTATTTGGTTTTATGTTAAAGAGAGACTGTGAAACATTGAGCAATCAGATGTCATTGCATTGAATTTTATTTTGATTTTATTTTATTTTCATAGAGTTCAATACAGTCAACTTACTTTAAATATACGCCGTGGCTCCATTTATTTATTGTGTCTGTCACTTCCTCTTTAAACCCTCCTCTACGAACCTAGTCTCTGGTCCAAACTCTATAGTAACTAGTGGGTTACACTACCATGACATTTAATTTGTACAGACCTTTGCTCTTCTCCTGATCATGACATCAGTCTAATCTGGATGCTTCAGCTGTGATACTATAGAGGTCTCAAGGGGAATGCTAGAAAACTGCACACTTGGTTCTCTTCTCCATTCAAGATTTGTTTAAGCCCTCAAATCCTTTAGTTTCTTGTGGCTTGTATTTTGAGCATGTCCTTGCTTTCCTCTGAAGGTTAAAGGATTATCTGCATTGTTTAAGGTTTTTTTAAATGGGTAATAATCCCTTAAAGGGACTGTCATTCTTCAATCAATGTCAGGGCTTCACCTCAAAGTTGTGTTTATGGATGAATAAATAATATCACTCTGCTTTTTGTGAAAAAGCTTTTTCATCAAGTTGTCATCAAGCGTTCCAAAAACATCAGTGTGAAACAGGTTGAATCTTAAGTTGATAAAGTTGATAACATGCTTTTGCTATTTGTCCTAAAAGAAGAAACCAAACGTGTCACTCAGAGAACTTTTGTTCAGTTCAGATTAATTTCCTCCTCTGAGGCGTTTTGGTGAATTCAGGCTCTGCTCCGAGTGTCTTTTTGAAAGATGCTGATCCTGGTTCAGTTCGCAGCAACATCAACGAAAGCTGCAAAAGTGATGCAACGTTTCCGATGTTTGTCTGTTCCTTTGTGACCTTTTTAAACCCGGACACACAAACATGTACTTAAACACAGCACTTGAGTAAATGTGCTTTGTTTATATTCTGAAAGTAGTTTTATGTGTTTTACTGAGACTTCCATGTGGAAAATGAACGTCTTCTAGTCAAAGTGAAGGGACTGAGTAGGAGATAGTGGAATGAATTATGAAACAGTTCTGCTAACATGAAAAATGCATCTTGATTTCAATTTTCTATTTCTGAATTGGAAGATAGGTCTGAAATGTGTCATGTGTCTATTAGGGTGAATATGTAGTGTGTGCTTGGTGAGGTTTGTGTCAGCTCTGTGTTCACTGGTCTGTGTCTCCTCAGCAGCTGCAGAAGGTTCCTGCTGGAACAGCTCAGCTTCTCTGCAGTCTGACTGAGGGAGGTTTTTGTACAACGACAAATCACTGTGTGAACACTGGCCCACTGTGGAGACTCTGACAGTAATAAACTGCTGCATCTTCAGCCTGAACTCCACTGATGGTCAAAGTGAAGTCAGAGTTCCTTCCACTGCCACTAAACCGAGATGGTGTTCCTGATTCAAGTGTGCTAACGTAACTTATCAGGAGCTTTGGAGGCTGTTCAGACTTCTGTTGATACCAGGACAACAAAATGCCACCTTCAACAGGCTGACTAGTCTTACAGGTGAGAGCGACAGTGGATCCTGGAGTAGATGTCACTACTGGAGGCTGAGTCACAGTCACCTGACCGCTGCATCCTGCAGGACAAAACAAATCATTCATTCATCAGCAGAAGGAAAGGAGAGAAAAGGCGAGGCGTCGTGTTTGAGATTTTGCCGAGCCAACGAACCTGTAAACCAGCAGCAGGCCAGCGTCCAGATGAGGATGGTGATGAGAGTCATGGTGGTTGTGGTCTCTGCTGTGTTGACTGACAGATCTGAGTCCTGCAGTGTTGAACTCACAGGACTATAAAGCTTCTCAGTTCACTGGAGGATCAGCTGACGATGCAAAGCCTCCTCTCTATGGAAATGATTTCTCTGCTCTCAACAGACTGAAGGCAACGTGGGACACGAAATCAGGAGGAATACGGCTCAGATGAACAACATGGAGGATCTTAATGGAACAGAGGAAAACACTCACATTAAAAGTGCAGTTGAGGATTTAAGGATACGTTTGTGTTCACTGTGGTTCGTATGAAACGTTTGTCTGCTGTTCATTTACTGACAGGATTTAATGAAATCTATCAGATATTTCACTTTTTCATCATATGATTTTGTAAATCATCATTATCTATAAGCATCATGTTCATTTAACCATGTATGAACTTAAATAAGACTGAAAATATGACTTATGAGGAGGATGTAATCTTTTTCTCTCTGGAGTAGAAAATTAAAAAAAATCATATAATAAATCTTTATTTTTACAGTAAGTTTAAATCCATATAATTTGAAAGATTTTGTAAATTAAATTAAATATAATTATTTCTATATTAATTTAAAAAGTGATTTCATTGGATAGATTTGTCTCTCAAATTTAAAAATATGCTATAAAATTGTTAAAAAATCATATAGAAGTTGAAGGAATAGGAGATAAATCATGACTTAATAAAAACAAATGATTAATTTTGCATTCTTACTATAAAATAACTCTGTTTTCAGTGGACAGATGCTTGTTCACAGTGCAGGAGGTTTTTGTACGGCCACTTAACGAGGTTGTATCACTGTGGTTGACTTTTGGTGGAGGAACCAATCTCATCGTTAACTGTAAGTATCACAGATTTATGATTTCTACAACGTTCAATATTATAATTGTTTTGTTTAAAGTAAATGTGATGAACCAAATCATTATTTAGGATCATTTATACTTTTTGGATATTTATTATTCATTAATCTAGGGTGATATTGGAGTTTAGGAAAACACTGCATATTATTTTCCTATTATAGATTATGTTTTGGTGAATTAGATGCAGTATTTTATTTTGTAACATTGAAACATCTGTTAGTGTGTTAGCTGTACGTTATAAAATCTAATGTTGATCAAACAAATAAGAGGGTTTATTGTACATTCAGTGTCGCTGCAGTTTGTGTTCACGGTTCGTTAGTTCAAAGTGATGAAAAGGAAGTGAAACAGACAGATGTCAAAGTCTTTCACTGCTTACAGTTTACAGATCATTAATGAAACTTTTCTATTCCAATGACTCCTCAGTCACATTGTATATGATTCTATAATGATTTAATGAGGAGAGCCGCAGGAGAAGATTGGTTCCTGTAAATGACAGAACTCCAGTCAGCGTTGTATTTGTTAAATCCTCCCTCCATCCCATGTCTCTGTGTGACCACAGCATCATGCACACAGCTAACCCTCAGTAACATCACCTCTGTCATGTTCAGCTGTCTTTCCTACAGTGGAAGTTAATCTGCTCCTCGTGTGTCTCTGCTCTCCCCTCCAGCTGGCTCCATGATCCGGCCCTCAGTCTCCCTGCTTCCCCCCTCCTCTGAGGAGCTCTCTGGGGGCTCGGCCACGCTGGCCTGCCTGCTGACCGGCTACTCTCCTCAGGGAGCCGTGGTGAGCTGGGAGGTGGACGGCACCGAGGTGACGGAGGGGGTCCTGAGCAGCTCAGAGGAGGAGAAGAGCGGACTCTACAGCAGCAGCAGCACCCTGAGCCTGAGCAAGGAGCGCTGGATGGCAGGAGAGCTGTACTCCTGCAAGGTCCTCCATCACAACCACAACCAGATGCAGTCCCTCCACAGGAGCCAGTGTAAGGCCTAGAGGGTCTGGATGGAGGCCAGGACAGGAGCTCTGCATGGGGGGAGCAGGAGGAACACACCTGCTGCTCTGAACAATCTGAGGACAACGTTTGTAGAGGAAACTATAAAGCCTTGTGTGACTGCTGTAAAGTAGCTAGAGAGTAATGTGTGTAGCTCAGCAAGTAGATGTGTGCGTTTAATAACTGTCTTTTTATAATAATAATAAAGCTTTCACTGATGAATTACATGATAAAGTGTTTGGTGTTTTATTTTATGAAGAGAAGTAAAGAATGAAATGGTTTCATATCAACTGGTCCTACTCCCTGCAGAAAATGAAAGCTAATCAAGCATATTGTGATGTGAATATGCTGGGGGACACATTTCGGTGATGTAATTAGCATCACCTGTGTATCAAGAGAATTGAGTACAGGTGTGTGTGTGTGATTGCGGGCGGGAGGTCGTCTGGAAGGTGATAAAGGACAGAGCAGACGGGGCACGAGGGGAGCATCTGACTACTGCGGTTCGGCACTCTTGGGAGGGAGGGTGTCGTTCGCAGCCGTTTAGGACTGCCGGCGATGAAGATAGTTAGAGAGGGGGTCAGAGGTTCCTGTGTGAGGAGGGGAGGTCTGCTGCCTCCTGTAGGAAGTTAGGGCCGGGCTTTAGAAGAGTGCAGGACCCGCCACTGCTCTTCATACTCCCTGCTGCTGCGCGCGACACTGACGCCAGCCGAACTGTCTGTACCGTCCAGCGAAGCCGCTCCCCGGGGAGTTGGACGGCATCACAAGCTCAGACCCCGGGGGAGGGTCTCGTCAAGCGGGCGAGTTAAGTTTGACCAATATTGTTGTTAAATGTATTTCTGTATGTGTGTGTTTTATATAGGCCGTTCTGTAGTGCAGAGGGGGAGGAGGTTACAGGTGGTAGCGCTATCGTCATAAGCGGGACATCCATACGGGTCACTTTAAACGGTGAGAGTGGGTTGCTGTGATTTCTCAAGTTGCTGTGATTGATAAATTGCAGTGCCTCCTGCGTTGAGGGTGTTGCGTGCTGTGATTTGAAATGGTGTGCCTTAAGCTAGAAACTAGCCCTGTGCACTGCATGAAAAGTGGGATTTTCGTCAGTTAGCGGCCCTGTAAATTGACGTGGAAGTTCAGGTTTACGACTGCAAACGGCAATTTGCAGGAAACACCGAAAACTGACGTAAATTGCCGGGAATTGACGTGGGCCTTGCTTGGCAGTTGTCCCCCCATGACCCCCCTCCCCGTAATCCTAGGGGAGGCTTTAACATGTAAATGAAAATGCTGTGAGCTATACAAATGCAAATCAGGGTAGCAGGGGGAGTTTTCCCCCAGGTGACATTTTTCTGAAAGGCGTTAACTTCAGTTCATCTTCATTCAAAGATATAACTTAATTTCATCTTCATTCAAAGATACACAAAACAATTTGCTTCAACAATTACTTTTAATCAGGCTTTGCCACAAAGGTAAAATGTACATTCATGCAAAGAAACATCACAGTCTCCTAGAGCTCAACCACTGTGCATAGTGGCATGACTACAGTGACCCTTTCTGTGCTTAAATGCACAGTGGATGTGTTAACCACACATCTCCCAGCAATGCGCTCAACAGGCAGAAATGATGCTGGGTATGACGTGTCTGTTCCCTGCAAGCTCCAAACTTCTATTGGCTTTCCATAAAAATGTCTGTCCGGATGGGGATGAAGCCAGGAAACTTGCGCAGTAACATGTTTAAATGCGGTACCTTTTGACACAACATTAACAACTATAAACTGCTTTATAATGGCTGGTCGTAGTTCTGCTAGAGGGTCAAGGATGGGTTCATAGATCATAGATCTCGGCTGTGTTCGAAATGCCATACTAACGTCCTACTCGTACTTAATTGTGACGTAAATTTGAGTACGTAGTGCGTTCACATACAATAGTATGTGAATTTGTGCACGCGAGAAATGCCCGGATGTATACTGCATTGGCAAGAATTTCTGAGTACAGCGGACCTTGCTAAATCTACTCAACTTCCCAAAATGCATTGCGGCTCGTCTGAGTTTTGGATAATGGCGGACGACTGCGGTGATTCTGGCGACAGCCCGACATAAACCGCGTACACATGTAAGTATACTGTAACATGACTTTTACGTTTCCAGCTGACTTTTAAATCGTATTGATAATGAACGTTACTTTATTGTTGTTGGCATTGTACGTTAACGTTACGAATCGAAGGTCCTTCCAGCCGGCTAGCCTACTGACGCTAATTTACCATTTAGGGTTAGCGAGCGCAAGCGAAGCGGAAAATGTGCCGTTTTTACCGACGTTAACTAATAATATAGTGCTTATGT